>NC_068295.1:22603322-23226277 GCF_025860055.1 Xyrauchen texanus
TATTTTCATCCTAACTCCATATAAACCCTCTGAAAGCAAATGTTTTCAGCTTTTGGATGAGGCCATTGATTCTCAGTGTGATAATGCACAGTAAATATAGGATTTCTATGGAGAAAAAAAATAAGTGTACATTGTGTTTAGCAGCGTGACCGATTATAAAAATGGTATATCAGATTAAATTTGGAAACCAGAATCTTTTGATTCAAACCGGTTCCAATGTGAAATTTGATATCAAAATTGGAATTTTGGGGCTGCTTGTCCATGTCTGTTAGCTTTGCAGTCAAATTTTTGCAAGTTTGTTCAAGTTTAACTGCCTTTTTGTTAAAGATGTATTTCTTTCTTAATCTCCGATTTCAATATTTCATATTTTTTCTTTTAATTTATTTCGTATTTTGTGTTGTTGATGTTATGTAGGACGCCCATGATTGCTGGTGGTCTTTTTGTAATGGACAAGGATTACTTTGAGGAGCTTGGGAAGTACGATATGATGATGGATGTTTGGGGGGGAGAGAATCTAGGTGAGTTGACCCATTATTTCTCGTAATGCTCTGTATTTAATCTGTTGTGCTGTTTGATGCTGTCCAAAGGCATATTAAAGGCTTATTAAATTAGTATTTTTATATTATCAAACAAATACGTAGATATTCTGTTCAAATTTAAAGGGATAGTTCACCCAAAAATTAAGTCTGTCATCATTTACTTAACTTAATGCCATTCCAGATTTTTTCTTCTGCAGAACTCAAATGAAATTTATTTTGAAAAATATCTGAGCTCTGTAGGTCCATACAATGCAAGTGAATGATGGCCAGAACTTTGAAACTCCAAAAAGCACAGACAGTCTTGGTAAAAAGAATCCATACGACTCCAGTGGGTTAATATACACCGATCAGCCACAACATTAAAACCACCTGCCTAATATTGTGTAGGCCCCCCTCGTGGCATCGAAACAAAGCCAACCCACATCTCAGAATAACATTCTGAGATTATATTCTGCTCACCACAATTGTACAGAAAGGTTACCTGAGTTACCGTAGACTTTGTCAGTTCTAACCAGTCTGGCCATTCTCCATTGATCTCTCTCAACAACAAGGCATTTCTGTCCACAGAACTGCCACTCACTGGATGTTTTTTTGTTTTTGTTTTTGTCAACATTCAGAGTAAATGCTAGAGACTGATTTGTGTGAACATCCCAGGAGATCAACAGTTACAGAAAAACATAAATCAACCCTTCTGGCACCAACAGTCATGCATAAAATCATGCAGATACAAGTCAGGAGTTTCAGTTAATGTTCACATCAACCATCAGAATGGGAAAATACAATTTGATCTCAGTGATTTGGACCATGGCATGATTGTTGGTACCAGACGGGCTGGTTTGAGTATTTCTGTAACTGCTGATCTCCTGGGATGCACAACAGTCCCTAGAATTTACTTCAAATGGTGCCAAAAACAAAAAATGGTAGCGGCGGTTCTGTGGATGGAAATGCATTGTTGATGAGAGAGGTCAACATAGAATGGCGAGACTGGTTTGAACTGACAAAGTCTATGGTGGCTGATGTCTTCTGAAGCAATGCAATCACTTTGGGTGAGAAACAATGTGAAAGTGAAGATTTACCATAAAAAAGGACATAAATATTGATTTGTTTCTCACTCAGAACTATCATATTGCTTCTGAAGACTTAGATTTTACATGGATGGACTTTTATGTTGCCTTTGTGATTTTTGGAGCTACAAAGGTCTGGCTAACATTCACTTGCATTATATAGTTGAGATATTCTTCTAAAAAGTCTTTGTTTGCGTTAAGCAGAAGAAAGAAAGTCATACTCATCTGGGATGGCACGTGTGTGAATACATGATTAGAGAATTTTCATTTTTGGATAAACAATCCCTTTAAGACAAAAAAGTATTTGCACTCCTTCTGTTTGTCAAATGTAGTGGAATTTTTTTTTGGTATATGTGATGAAATGCACCTGTGGTTACTCTGCTAGGACACCTGACTTCATTCATCCACTAAAAATGAATTTGAGCCATGATGGTTAAAAGTAATTGTGAGAAAAAGTGATGTTAGTTCTGAGAAAAGCTTCATTTGTTTGCATATGCCACTTGTTTTGATTTTTCAAAGTGTGGCTTACGTGTCCAAATACTTTTGTGAGGCCACTGTATATGACTACCTAATATGAAATCATGGTAATTCTATCCTCAGATTGTATAAGAAATCCTTTCTCAGCCAAAAATGTGCCAATCTAAAGGGCAATTTAGGTCACCACAGGATAACTATTGCCTTTTTATATTATTAGCAATGAGTCTTGAAAGGAATAGGGTTGAAAAATGCAGTTTTTTCAGATTTGGTCATTAATGTCTGTGGCATGATGGATTCTGAGAGAAAGTCCTGACTCGTTCCACAAACCCAGCACTTTTCTCAGCTGTGGCAGATGTGGAAAAGGTTACGAGAATGCCTTCAAATTATGCCTTCAGACTTCAGGAATGAAGATTCATTCTGCTTGTGTGTGTTTGTGTATATATTTGAAGTCTGCCTAGGATGTTTCATGGAGTTGGCACCATGTGTTTATCATATGATTGTTTTGTTTGAAGTGCATTTTTCTGTTGTCAGACGCATACAATTAAGAGTTTTGGCCCTTGGGTGTATTTTCCGATTTAGATTTTTGGATTCAAAGACTCCTGTGTTTTTGGCAGATATGTAATGCTTGTTTGTCATATGATGTGTTGTCCTCTTCAGAGATCTCATTCCGTGTGTGGCAGTGTGGAGGTAGTCTGGAGATCATTCCCTGCAGTCGAGTGGGCCATGTCTTCAGGAAACAGCATCCATACACTTTCCCAGGGGGCAGTGGTACTGTATTTGCCAGGTATACACTATACAAAACCTTTTTGAACCCATTTACTCCTTGTTTTAAGATGCATCTCGGGTGATTTGTTCATATCTGGTCAGACGAGACATCTCTGGTCGCTTAAATTGTATCCTGTGACCACTTGTGTTTGGATTTGGAGGGGAGGGTCTCTGATTTCTTGACGACATACATCAGTCACTTTGTCCGTGTGTTACTTCATGATAATAAACTGCGAAAAAGTCAGAAAAGACAAGGAAAGCGCAAACAAAACAGGAGTGCTGTTTCTCCCAATAATCATAATCCAAGCATAAACGCAACATTTCGTGCGATATTATTGTGTAAGTGCCCATGTTAGGGCTTCAGATGTGTGTGCCTCTGATCTGTCTCGCTGCATTTTAATATCAGACACACTGTAGAAAATCTGTGAAGTTCTCAAGCTTGTGTATGTATCGGATGGTTTTTCCGTAACTAGTTTAAACTCTTCATTTAGCGCAGTGGTAGATTGACAGGTGAGGGGTGGTGCTTCGCTACTGTCCGGGACACTTGTGATGTGGTCACAAGTGTTTTTGACTACCTCCATGTGTGTCTTTTGGGATCCAATCACAAAATATTTTAGACCTTGTTTAGACCTGTATTTAGCTCTGACCACTTGTGATCGGATCACCTGAAACGCATGTTAATAGCAGATGTAAACAGGGTCCAGAAGTTTGCTTTAAATGTACTGTAGAGAAATGGATGGATATATCTTGCAACGTGTTGGAGAGTTACTCATCTAGTCAGAATTTAGAGGTGGTACTATCCATTTTATAATCCCTGTTTAGAGATATCTAACAGTGGTACTGTAATAAGGGTTGCATTAACAATTGCAGAAAGGTTTTATTGGCAACCAACGTAAGCAGCTAAAAAAACACAAGTGGTATCAGTCTTTATTTTTTGTGAATGCTGGAGTAAAATGGAACCTGTAGTGTAGTTTGGTTCATGTACTCCATCCAGTGGGTGAAGCATGCATTGCAACTGTAGTGATCTCAAACACTAAGGCAGTAGAGACATTTTAATTAAAAGTTGAAGTGACATTCTGTTGTAATTATCAAGCACCAGTAATGTGTTGCAGAAGGCACATTAGTGCTGAAATTAGACTCAAAGATAATGGAGTGGTCATTATAAGAACATCAGTTGCTCTTTATAGAATGTATAATTTATTCTTATTTGTTTCTCTGCCAGGAACACAAGGCGAGCGGCAGAGGTGTGGATGGATGACTTCAAGAATTTCTACTATGCTGCTGTGCCATCAGCCCGTAATGTACCTTATGGCAAGTAAGTGTGAATGTCTTCATTTATGAATTGCTTTGAAGAGACTTACTAAGTGCACAGCAGAGTCACTTATCACGACATCTCCAGGTAACATGAACTAACAATGAGCAACAATTTTTAGAATATGAATAAATCTTGGTTAATATTTTTTAATATATTATTGTACATTGTTAGTTCACAATGCACTAACATGTACAATTTAAAATGTTAATGTATTTGCATATGTAGAAATTGATATTAGCCAAGATCAGGAACTAAAAACAAAATGTTTTTCATTTCGGTTCGTTCTGAGGAGAAACAGTATATTTTCGTAGCAGTTCAAGTGTTACGTAGCCTCCTTTCCAGTTGGTAACAGAGTAGAATGAAAAGAAAAATAGTTAATGACGTTCTTTTTAATATGATAGTACTCTGTGCTAAGGATGGGCGATATACCAGTTGCATTGTTGCCAGATCTCGCAAGAGAAACAAGCGACCTGGTCTGGAAAAACAAGCTCAAAATAAGGGACTTGCCTCACCCAAAATAAGATAGAATACATGCAAATTATTTTATTTATTTATTTTTTCCCCATGTGGAGGATTTATTAGCTGCATACACGCACACATTGAATGGGTGTGTTTGGACTGTGCCATCTTATGTGAATTATTTTGTGTATGTAGGGCTGCGCTATTTGGGGAAAATGTCATTGCGATTATTGAGGTTAATATACGATTGCAATATAATAAACAAATGGTATCATGAGTCAACTTGCTTGGTTATCAAGGAAAATGCACAAATAGATTACTGATAATACTGAAATGTGTATTTTTCAGCTCAAACATACAAACTAGCAACAACGACAACTATAAATGCAGTGTTTTCAAATTAAAATAATATTTTTACAAAATTAAATAATAACATCTTTGCATTACTGCAAAACTTGTTATTTTCTCAATATTACACCTAAATAAAATAGAACAATAAATAAGAACATACACATTTTCATGAAAATAAGATTGTCCAAACAAACAGGGACATTTAAGCAGGATGTAACATGTACTTTTATAAACAATCTTTTGAAAAGGAAACTGGATATAAAAGTGTGGTTTTTGTATACACATACACACACACACACATTTTATTGTTGTTGTAATTTTAATGTTATATTTCACATAAGATTGATCTTATGATCTCATCAATGATGCATCATGTTGCAAGCTGCAGACAGTGGTGTTGAGAGACGAGCATCTCCGTGTTAGAGTGCGCATCAGCAGGCAGAACTTTAAATCTCTCCGGGTATCGACTCACGCTCAGATTGGGTCTCTTCCGTGACTGGTTGAAATCCGCTTGAGAATGACAGTTTTGGAGTTTGAGCTAATTTACATGTCACGCACCCGTATTATATGAACTTTAATTATTGATGAAATAAAGACATATCGCCAAGTCTGCTCGGCATCCATCTTCGCCTGATTTCCTCGCTGAACATGACATGTTCAAGACATGACCACACGTGCCACTTCCTAAACTGAGACTGACTGGTCATCTTTTTATTAGCGGTGTAGAAAATGGGCAAACAGCTCTCAGAGAGAATGGGCTGTCACATCCACACGTGCACAAATCGCAGCATTTGCCGTCATATTATCGCACAGGCTGACATTGCGATATGATTAATCGTGCAGCACTACAGGTCTGCTTCTCAATCAAAAGCCACCAGCATTAAAGTATAAACCTATTGCACTTCACTATATACAGCCCAACTGTGGTGTAATTTTAGTAAGTCGAAAATGAAAAAACTTCACGTGGCTTATAATGATGCGCTGAGAATTGTGCTTAAAATTCCTAGGTGGAGTAGTGCCTGTGAAATGTTTGTGTCTAACAATGTGCCCACTTTTAATGCTGTTTTAAGAAATTGTATGTATAGATTCATATGCAGACTGACAGGGTCTAAGAATATGATCATTGTGTCCATAGTTGATGTTTCTAAGAGTGACACAAGGTGTACATCTTGCTTTTGGAAACATTGGACCCGAAGCCTGTATATGTTTTATAAATGATGCCACTTCCGCATAATTTTTAACTGTTTGTATTGTTATTTATTTATATATGTCTGTACGGTGTTGTCTCTATGGACCTTTGTGTCTTGAATATAGTTGTACTTATAACAATAATTCAGTGAAGACTTGGAATCAACTGATAAATGTACTTTTTACCTTGATATTTTTTCTTGCATCTGGATTAATCATGCAATGTGCAATTAGGAAAAGGATTAGGAAAGAAGTGCATGATGCGGCAGTTTCATTCAGGATCAAGCACATGCTTATGTTCAACTAAAAGGAGTGAAACGCCTTTTGTTTTTGGACAACAAGAAGTGATGTAATTCCAAATATTTACTCTGAATAAACCCTTTGGACTTTTGGTTTCATTAACAAAATTATTAGAATGAAATGAACCGGTTACCAGCATTTAAAATAACGTTTTCACTCCGGAATTCATTAAAAGGGGCTTTGTTCCTGTTTGCGTTTAATAAATTTGTTCGTTTTCCATTTTCAAGTCTTTATTCATCTTTACCAAGATGAATAAAGGCTGTAAAAATTGTTCATTGTTGGTTCATGTTAAGTATACAACTATACCCATTAATACTGTTTTTTTTTTTTTTTTTTTTAAATTTGACCTTGACCTGAACTTGATGCCTAGTTGTTTGTTGTAGAAGTTTATAGGCTGAGAGATCTCAGTAAAACATTTAGACCATTGAGATCATCATCATTAACTCCACATGACTGATTTTACTGAAGCATACAGAGCAGGCTGGAGATGAAGAAGAGGTTAGATTGCAAACCATTCAAGTGGTACCTGGAAAACGTCTATCCTGAACTACGGTGAGTAGCTGCCTGACGTGTGCGGAATCTAAATGGCTGTTCGATTAAAAAAAAAAAAAAACATTTTATGTTTTGGCCCCGTTTACACTTGTGATTGGATGACCCGATATTAATTTTAATACCAGGTGTAAACTGGACCTTTAACTCTTTCACTTAATGTTTGAATGTGCAGAAAGTTTATATCTGGAAATTACTTGATGTAATTAAACTTTTTAAACTTAAAGGGATAGTTCACCCAAAAATGAATATTCTGTCATTTTTTACTCACCCCTGTGTTGTTATAACCCCATATGACTTTCTTTCTCTTAACACAAAGGGAGAAATTATTAAAAAAAATTGTGCTCAGTGATGTCATTCAATGGCAGTTTATGGTGACTACATCTTCAAGCTTCAAATGGACACAAAATTATAATTCAGAAGACTAATAAATAATTCTATGAGACTCATGATTGTTATGAATGAAAAAAATAAGGTTTGGTGAGAAACAAACTGAAATCAAATGTACTGTATTATTTAGTGAAACTGTTGACGGACCGTTGATCTCCTGTGCACATTCATGATAGGGCATGAGAGCAACAGTTCATGCAGCCCCCTCGCAAACATTCAAGCGAAAACTCGTTTATCTAAAAAACAGGACCGCCACAGCGATAGTGACAACAGAACACAACACAACACAGCTGCACAATAACCAGAAGAAAAAATACAACTGGCCTGGGCATAGAAATACATCAATACTTCGACAACAAACTCTTCAGACATGTTTAGTAAATTCTGTTCTCTGGTTTTTGTGCAGCTGTGTTGCGAGGGAGCTGCGTGAGCTGTTGCTCTTGTGCCCATATCATGAACGCGCACAGGAGAACAACAGTCCATGAACCTCATGGAATTATTTTTTAGACTTCTGAATTATACTTTGTGTCCTTTTGAAGCTTGAAGATGTAGTCACCATAAACTGCCATTGAATGACATCACTGAGCACAACATTTTTCACAATTTCTCCCTTTAGAGAGTGTTTAGAGAAAGTAATTTGTTGTTATAACCACACAGGGGTGAGTAAACAATGACTGTATTTTCCTTTTTGGATTAACTAATCCTTTAACATGAAACTTCTCACTCCACTGACAGAGAACTGTAAAATTTTTTAGAATAATCAGTACTTGATATTTAACAGGTTTTCTATCTTGTTTAGGGTCCCAGATCATCAGGACATTGCATTTGGAGCATTACAGCAGGGCCAGAACTGTCTAGACACACTGGGACACTTCGCTGATGGTGTGGTGGGGGTGTATGAATGCCACAACGCAGGGGGAAATCAGGTACCATTACGAGCTCAGGTACTGAACAGTTGTATGTGTAATGTGACGGTAGAGCACTGGGTGATGAACACACCTTGCAGGGAGTTTGGGATAGTTTATAGGAACAATGCACTTGTGGAGAGTGAGGGACGTATATAAGGGCTACATGGTAGATCATTGATTATGTGACCTGCTTTAATCATCACATTGTTTGTAAGGCACTGCTTGCATGTGGGCAGTTGACAGAGATGTGAGCGTGTAGGAAGCTCTGTGGTGCAAGGCGAAAGGCTTGAGACATGCCGGCGGAGCGTGCTGGAAGCAAGCGGTGCTGCTGTTATTATGAGCGTAGCTATTATGCCACAAGCACTCTGGAGTGTTGATTTTGGGGCTATATAATTAGTTATTTATTTTTCTCTAGCACTGAACCCAATTCAGCTATGCCCTTTCTCGCTCAATGTGCTACAGATGCCTCTCTCTCTTATATTGATGTGAGTTGACGCCGCGGTTATTTTAAAGACATTAGACCCCTTCGAAGACACACAACAAGCAGTAATATACAGGATACCTGCCTCTTTTGCCTAAACACCCTGTAGAGAACGAAGCAAAGTGAATCTCGGTCTGACTCTTGATGCTTCAGCTGAGCCAGGTAAACAAGGTTTGTGACAGGAGGACAAGTTAATGTGACACCAGAGCACCTTTAGACTAATATAATCAGCTTTTCCTTGTAAATGTAGCATTTTTAAGCAGCAAGTTACCAGCTTTTCATAATAAACAAAGTTTGTAAAAAAAACAAAAAACTATTAAAAATACATTCAGAGATAGAATCAACACTTTAAAATGGTAAATGGTCTGCACTTATATAGCACTTTTTTAACCTTAGCGGATTTCAAAGCACATTACACTGTGACTCATTCACCCATTCACGCACACTCACACACCAATGACGGCAGAGCTGTCATGCAAGGCGCTAGTCTGCCATTGGGAGCAACTTGGGGTTCAGTGCCTTTCCCAAGGACACTTCGGCATGTTGAGTCATATGGGCCAGGAATCGAACCGCTAACCCTGCGATTAGTGATCAACCTGCTCTACCACCTGAGCCACAGCCACCTCTTCTCTTCGCTAAAACTTCTGATAAAATGCCTAGAGTTTTCTATATGGTATATATTTCTATTTAAAAAATGCTTTCATTATTTGACTGTCACATCATTTAACTATAGCAAGCAGTACGATGCACTGTTGTGGTGTAAATTGTGATTTTGTTTGTTGTTGGTAGATCCTCACATTACAGTATGGAAATACATTTAATTCATACTCTCATTGTCTAATTTGTCTTTACAGGGATGCCCCATACAGTAACTTTCTTAAGCCAGAAGGCCTACTATGCCCCATAATTTAAATTGATAGTGTCTGAATATCACCTTTTAAATGCACTCAAACACATACTGCACTGCTCTTCTAGCTTCAGTTGATCTTTTAATATTCATATCAAAGTGCATTCGATTGATAAACTCAAACAGAAATCTTTTATTCTTTCGGCAGAAGATCGCTTACACCCTACTTTTACTGTGTCTCTGGGCCCCCATTCATTTGCTCTTTTAATAAACAAATTCTGATTGCTGATTACTGATTGTCTGAAACTTTGCTGGGAAGGAAATATACAGACGATATATATATATATATATATATATATATATATATATATATATATATATATGCTAATACCAAGGTTATTTTTTATGGTGCCAACTTTACGGCCCACCCTAAGAGACCTATGGCCCAGTTTAGGTCTTCGAGCTGGAGCCGGGATTGAGCATTAACTTGCATTGAAACTGGAAAACTCCTTTTTTTTTTTTTTTTTTTTCAGGTCACAAAATATGCATGCATAATTATAAACAATTAACTGATTAAAAATGTATTGGGTGGAGTGGAGTGTCACACTGTAGGACATATGAACTTGTCAAAGTATTTCATGTCAACTACCCATGCATGTTTGAGAAAATAACCAAGCAGCTATTCATTCACGTTACTGTATGGATTTATAGTATACAGTATATGCTTTACATGCTTACCATCTCTCTTCTGTACAGGAATGGGCCCTGACTAAAGACAAATCAGTAAAACACATGGATCTGTGTCTAACGGTGGTGGATCACACCACTGGCTCGCAGATCAAACTGCAGGGCTGCAGGGAAAATGACAGCAGACAGGTGAGCATGCTGTGCACAAAGTAGGGGTTGGAGGAGGCTGCTGGTAACAGCGTTTAAAACTACGTATTGTCAGAATTGACTAGTCAGTGGGTAGCTTTAACAACTAGTCGACTAATTGGTCTTAAGAAAGCCTTGTATAATTAGGCTGGTTTCAGGTTCACCCAACCCTGATCAGATGATTCTTAGTGAGTCATTTTTAAATAAGGCACATTCTTGTTCAAAAATGAGCACAACAAAATGGAACAGAATGCAGGGGCCTTGGGGCACAATTTTTAAAAGTGGAAGTATTTTTAAATAGTTAATGCTCATAGTGGCATGTAAAGACCCCATGAAATGGCTTGACAAGCACAGTTTTCTGCCAAGTTGATTTATATACTATTGAAACGAAGTTGGTGTGGGACATATCAAAGGGCTACATGAACAATGATTTGCTACTTGCTGCTCATTTGCAGTACGAGCGATATTCATTTGATTGCACAAAAACATTTAGTGCAGGATGAGTCATCGGTATTTTTGGTCCCTAAAGAGAAGACCGTAAATTTAAAAATGAGTATTTCTGTTAAAAATAAATGTTGTCAACTTTTAGGAGTACACTAGCATATAGATGACCTCAAAGCTAATACACATGGACTAAAAGCCACAGAAAGCCATTAGTCTATAGTCAGCAAGGCCTCCGGTGTTAAGACAGAATGGTCCTTAGCAAGTTTCCCGCTGCTAATCAATAGCTTCAGTCAGCAGTGTAACTAGAAGCAAAATGAAGGCAATATTCAGGACCATTCATGCTATCGTGAAGGAAAATTATTGTCTGATTTCGAGTGGATGTGCTAGTAAGTTTTAATTGCCCACCACACACACACACAGACTCTCCAGTAACTGCGCCAGCAAGCTTGGCACACTTATTTTTGGGCAGTTTCTCCCGTTCTTCTTTGCAGGACCTCTGAAGCTCCATCAGGTTGGATGGGGAGCATCAGTGCACAGACATTTTCAGATCTCTCCAGAGATGTTCAGTCGGGTTCAAGTCTGGGCTCTGGCTGGGCCACTCTAGGACATTCACAGAGTTGTCCCGTAGCCACTCCTTTGTTATATTGGCTGTGTGCTTAGGGTCGTTGTCCTGTTGGAAGATTAACCTTTGCCCCAGTCTGAGGTCCAGAGCACTCTGGAGCAGGTTTTCATCAAGGATGTCTCTGTACATTGCTGAATTCATCTTTCCCTCGATCCTGACTAGTCTCCCAGTTCCTGCCGCTGAAAAACATCCCACAGCATGATGCTTCCACCACCATGCTTCACTGTAGGGATGATATTGGCCAGGTGATGAGCAGTGCCTGATTTCCTCCAGACATAACACTTACCATTCAGGCCAAATAGGTTCATATTTGTATCATAAGACCAGAACATTTTGTTTCTCATGGTCTGAGAGTCCTTCAGGTGCCTTTTGGCAAACTTCAGGCAGGCTGTCTTGTGCCTTTTACTGAGTGGCGGCTTCCGTCTGGCCACTCTACCATACTGGCCTGATTGGTGGAGTGCTGCAGAGATGGTTGTTCTTCTGGAAGGTTCTCCTCTCTCCACAGAGAAATGCTGGAGCTCTGTCAGAGTGACCAATGGGTTCTTGGTCACCTCCCTGACTAAGGCCCTTCTCCCCCGATCGTTCAGTTTGGCCTAGGAAGAGTCCTGGTGGTTCCAAACTTCTACCATTTACAGATGATGGAGGCCAATGTGCTCATTGGGACCTTCAATGCAGAAATTTTTCTGAACCCTTCCCCAGATCTGTGCATTGATACAATCCTGTCTCTACAGACAATTCCTTGGACTTCATGGCTTGGCCTATTAACCGTGGGACCTTATATAGACAGGTGTGTGCCTTTCCAAATCATGTCCAAATCAACTGAATTTACCACAGGTGGACTCCAATCAAGTTGTAGAAACATCAAGGATGATCAGTGGAAACAGGATGCACCTGAGCTCAATTTTGAGTGTCATGGCAAAGGCTGTGAATACTTATGTACATGTGTTTTTTTTTTTTTTTTTTTATACATTTGCAAAGATTGCAAACAAACTACTTTCACATTGTCATTATGGGGTATTGTTTGTAGAATTTTGAGGAAAATAATGACTTTAATCCATTTTGGAATAAGGCTGTAACAACAAAATGTGGAACAAGTTAAGCGCTATGAAAACTTTCTGGATGCAATGTAAGCACAAGGAACAGCTTTCTTTGCGTATACTTAACTTACAGTTGAAAAGAGCCATCTGACTCGCGGTTCACTGCAGTTCTTTTAAATCCAGCTTTTTGAACATGATGTCTGACGTACTACTCTTTTGGCATAATGTTTTTCATACGATATAGTAGGTAAAAATGGATATTCGGACACAGTGAACATTTTCAGTGCTGTAGCACTTCTACAGAATCTTCAGCTCGAGACATAAAGCACGACCAGTTTATTACGATTCCCAAACAAATGACTCTTGTGCTCTTTTGAATCTACAGGCTGAAAGATATGTGTGACCGTTGTTGCCCGATTCTTATGAGCTGGCTCAGTTAGTGAATTAAAGGGATAGTTCACCAAAAAAAGAAAATCCTCTCTTCCTTTACTCACCCTCATGCCATCCCAGATGTGTATGACTTTCTTCTGTTGAACACAAACACAGATCTTTAGAAGAATTTCAGCTCTCAGAATTTCATGTAAAATGGGTACCAAAATTAAGCAAATCCAAATAGCACATAAAGGCAGCATAAAAGTAATCCATATGACTCCAGGGGTTAAATCTATGTCTTCAGAAGTGATATGATACGTGAAGGTGAGAAACAGATCAATATTTAAGTCCTTTTTTACTATAGATTTTCCTCCCTGCCCAGTAGATGGCGATATGCACCAAGAATGCAAATCACCAAAACCGAAAGTGAAAGTGAACGTTTAGTGTAAAAAAGGACTTAAATATTGATCTGCTCCTAACCCACACCTATCATATCACTTTTGAAGGTATAGATTTAATAACTGGAGTCATATGGATTACTTTTATGCTGGCTTTATGTGCATTTCGGAGCTTCAAAATGTTGGTACTCATTCAATTGCATTGTTAGGACCTACAGAGCTGAAATACAGTATTCTTATAAAAAAATCTTTGTTTGACTCATTCAAAATAACCCAAAAACTGTTACGGTGTAATATATACTTGGCATTTATTTTTGTTGTAATAATTTAATAATCTGGAAAAAAAAAATCTATATTGGACTTTGTGAATTTAAATATTTCATAAATAATAAAATGGAAAATTCTTCAAAAAAGCAGCTCTCTTTTAAACATTCATTCAGTAATTTTGGTCTGTCTGTCAAATCCACTTTTAAAATGCAATAAAAAAATTTGCCTGCAAAAATTCTGTCTGGCAGGTAATTTTTAATTGTTAAAAGGTCATTTCAGACCCTGGTGCCAATTGTTTTTTGAAATAATTGATTTATTCATAATTGACCGGGGAGAGGAAGTTGTCATGGCCAAGCTCCCAAACATTTCGTTGTGCAGTCATCTTGAAATACCCCAAGATTGTTGTCAACTTGTTTATTAGTCAACCCCTGTGACCCATTACTAGCTGTTGTCCAGATAACTACAATTGTTTCTATTGCAGAAATGGGAGCAAATTGACAACAACTCCAAACTGCGGCACGTAGGCAGCAATCTGTGCCTTGACAGCCGGGGCGCCCGGAACGGTGGCCTGACGGTGGAGGTGTGCAGCCCCTCGCTCACGCAGCAGTGGAAGTTCACTCTCAACCTGCAGCCCTAGCTCGACACCACCAGTTCCAGTCCTCCCCTTCTTGCCTTCGGACAGCCCGCGCTGAGCACGCACTCGCCCCTCTGAGATATCGCTGCCCAGATACAGACTCAGGGCCGCCACAGCGCGGTCGCTCTGGTCCTCAAAGGCCACAGGGCCACGAAATCACAAACAAGATGATGATGACAATTTCCATCTAACTATATACCTCACTGTTTTGTCTTTTGTCCAGCTCTTGAAAAGTGAATTTAATTGTCTATACTAAATTGAGATTTTTTTGGGGGGTTTTTCATCCTGTTTCCGATGTAAACGAAAAGGATCTGCTTTCTCTCATAATTGTTTTTTTTCTTGTCTTTTATTTTGTGCCATTTTGAGTCATTTTCTTAAATGAATTTCAGCACATTTTTTTGTTGACGTTCATTGTTCTTATTTTTCTAGTCACATTACCACGTATTGTTGAATGTAAATGAGGATGTTTTATGGAGGATCCCTGCCTGCGCTGTTATCAGTCTGGATTTTGAATGAAGACAGTTTTAGTCTGGTTTGATTTGGGCTGATGGGGAGGACTCATTTGTTGTGTGCATGCTCACAGACACACTGACTGTGGAGGACATTGTCAGCCTTGTATTTTTCAACTTGCAGTGTGCACACAAAAAGAGCAGGAAAAAAAATGGAGACCTTTTTTTTTTCTTCTATAGTTTCTATTGAATTGTCAAACCTGTTATGTCTTAAAGGTGCAATTTGTAAAGATTCAGCCAGCTTCCTCTAAAGGCCCCTGGTGTGTTCTGAAGGAGAACCAAGGCATTGTACAGAACATTACTGCTGGATTCACATACTGTAGCACTGGCTGCTAACAATTCAGTGTCTGTACTTGTCTTCAAACAAAAACATCGGTTTCTCAGTTGCATTTTTCTCAGTAATAATGTTATTTCTTGTTCCAATTATCTTTTCTTTTTTTTTTTTTGGCAAACTGTATTATGTAAAATAATCAAGTTTGATAACCTGGTATCTACAACAGACAAAATTCCTGAAACTTTGCTCCTGTCTTTGGGTTTCAAGCAGAGATGTATGTGTATTACTCATCGTCTTAACTCTTTGTCCACCACTTTGATGTGTAACAAACTGTTTGTATTCTGCATAATTTAATGGGTAACATGGGAGTTGTAAAGGCTTGAAATCGCTCATGAACTGTCCTTCTGTCTTACATTCCTGGTTGTTTCATTAAGATTAATCATGATTTTTTTTTTTTAGCAACTGTGGACAAACGTGGCACATTATACTGTTACTTGAGCATCCTTATCTTTTTCAGTGGTTAAAAGTTAATGCCTTTGTTATCCATGATACTGTAAAGAAAATGTGAGTTTTTTTGTGTTGCAAAAGCTTTCAAAGTGTGCATTAGAATAGCATTTGCCACTTAACTGGATTTACAAATGATAAAAGCAACTGGGTTTGTGTTCGTGTATTGTATGTGTGTACGCGAGACTCGCTCATTCATTTTATCTTTTCATTCATTTCCCCTAGGATATTTCAAGTTTTCACATAAAAAAAAACATTGCACATTTTTGTGGTAATTCAGTTGTCACTGTTTAATCTTAACAGAACTAGTGTTACTGTAAATTAGTGAACAAAGAAGCCTGTGATATATAAAATCAAGTCATTTAATCCATTTGACCTGTCTTTCATGTATACCTGAGCTGGGATAACGGCGTAGCATTATGAGTAACTTATTGTAGGGTAGGAAATCAAGACTAAATGAGTCCCTGACTTCCTTTTGGTCAGCTCTCCTCATGTATCTGCAGTAAATGTTATGTTAATCTTTGACTTGTATGTGTTTGATTCATCTACACCCCCTGTGTTGTCCCAGATATTACAGTTCTCCATCAGTGAGTTAGAAGATGGCAAGAAGTTGCAGGGAAGGGATAGTTCACCATAATTAAGTGTCATTATTTTCTCACTCTCCTGTTGTTCCAAATGTGTTAGACTTTCTTTTTTTGTATGTGGAACACAAAAGGAGAAAATGACAGCCTCAGTCACTATTCACTTTTATTGCATCTTTTTTTCTCTCTCTATACTATGAAAATGAATAGTGACTGAGCCATTTCTTTTTATACTCCACAGAAGGAAGAAAATCATACAAGCTTGGAACAACTTATGGTAGAGACAGAATTGTTGGGCGAAGTATCCCTTTAAGTGAATCTGGGCAGAGATGGTGTGGCCTTTAGTGTGGGGTCCAGTCCAGTCCATATGGGGTCTGTGTTTTGAAGTGTCATCAGGCTTCCTGTAGTCAGATGAATTTGCTGCTCCTAGTGGATGACCACATGAATAGAGGCAGCTGGGAGAGAGCAAAGTAAATGTGAATCATGCCACCTTTCATCAGTTTAAAAGGAGAAGCCAATAAAATAGGTTTGCCTATGCTTGCATGTCAACATGTTGGTAGTATAGTGTAGTGCAACAAAGTTAAAAGGATAGTTCATCCCAAAATGAAAATTCTGTCTTTACTTTTATTATGTTTCAAACTGGTGTGACTTTCTTCCGTGGAACACATAAGATGTTAGGCAGTATGTTGGTGTCAGTAGCCATTCGTTTTCATTGCATGATGGGTGACTGAGACTCGTTCTGCTTAAAGGGATAGTTCACCCAAAAATTATCATTTACTCAACCTCATGCCAACCCAGATGTGTATGACTGACTTCTGCTGAAAACATACAATGTCCATACAATGCAATTGAATGGTGACAAATTGTGAAGCTCAAAAATCACTCAGACGCCTCATAAAAGCATCCATCCAACTCCACTGGTTTAATCCATATCTTCTGAAGCTATTTAATAGATCTGGGTGAGAAACTATAAATCTTCACTTTCACATTTTAAAAGCATTCAATTGCATTATATAGACCTACAGAGTGGGGATATTTTCAAAAAAATCTTAATTTGTGTTCTGCAGAAGAAAGTAAGTCATACTCATCTGAGATTGCATGAGGGTGGTAAATTATGAAAGAATTTACATTTTTGGGTAACTATCCCTTTAAAATCTGCTTTTGAGTTCTCTGGAAGAAATCGAGTCATATGGGATTGGAACAACACTAGAATAAATGATAACAGAATTTAAACATTTTGGTTAAAAAGAACATATCCCTATAAGGTCAATTTAGGTTTTGTAAAGGTTTTGTCTTTGAATTATGGATTTTTTTTGGATAACACAAGCCAAATTAGGAGCAATATGTGATGGCTAATTTTTGAATCGAATGAAATGTTTACATAGCACAGTGTGCCAAAGTCATTTACTGTTTGATGGAAAGATGGAAACACAGTACCTAGGACAGTTGTCCTTTCAGTAAATGAAGGACATGTGACCCCAATATTATTATTATAATTTTTTTCTTTTGTCTTTTTGGTTTCCTTTAATGCAAGATTTAGGAAAATCTTGATGTTAAATTTAACGGCAAAGGAAGCCGCATGGGGTCAGCAGTTGTAAAAGTGTATATGTGTGTATGTACAGTATGTATGTCCATGCATGTACATTTACACTCATTCAGTTGCAGTTGTAGTGATTTGGTCAACTGTACAGCGCTTGTATTTGTTAATTGTTTTATAGATATTGCAAAAGTTTGAATGATGAAAAATTATTAACTTAAATAAAAAAAATGTATATACATAACTACAGGTGTCTCCACAGTGTCTTCACAGATCAGGGATGGTACAAGGCATTTGTTCCAAGTCGAGGTGTTGTGGTTTATTTTATGAGTACCTGTGAGTCTTTGAGTACTGTTTTGTTAGACAGATTTGTGTTAAAGTGCTTGAGCCATATATTTATTACTTATTAGGCTGCATATAACAGGTAAAAAAAAGTATGCATAAATATTCATCAATGTCCTGTTGAAATGAAAATGAAAACTGAATTGTAATTCTGACAAAACTATGTGATCAATGGTCATTAACATCCAATTACAAAACACTATGTATTGTAATCCAGTGGTTCTCAACTGGTTTTGATTCAGGAACCAGATTTTACATTGGACATCAATTGGTGATCCAGCACTGTATAAAAATAGTTTGTTCTTCAAAAGTTAACAAATTTAGTGAATTTGGTGACAGTATGCCGAAAGTTCTGCTGCAGAAATCGGTCTGTGCTTACCAAACCCCCCCAGTGGCTTAAGCTGAATATGTTGTTGAATGTATGGGCCCGTGTGAGGTCCAGTTTCCAGGTGAAATATTCCCTGAGTGGTGCCTAAAGCGATTTGTGTTTTTAGTTGTAAATTATGTAATGCAGTCAACAAGAATGCATATTTTATTATCCTAAACCTAACTGTCAGGGCAGTAAAAATATTATTTTAGAGTGGGAATGCAATCTCCATGTCGCACTTGCAAAAGTTTATGTGAACGTTATTACTTCCTTCAGAAGGAAAGAACTCATTTGAATTGATGCAAAAATGTCTGTAATTCAGCAGAATTGGGCCGATTTCAGGGTACAGCATCATTCTGAAACAACATGCCGATTTCTGGTGTATTCATGCTGTTCTAAATGTCTTTTGTTGAATTTTGGTGCTTTTATGCTCTCTGCAGCCATTAACTCGGCGCACAATAAAAACTGGTTGGAACAATTTTATCATCACTTCACTTCAATTGATCTTGTATTTATTGTAGTCTGGTTTGTATTTCTTTTACCTTGCCTTGTTTTATATATGGTTTTGAAGTATACACTCACCTAAAGGATTATTAGGAACACCATACTAATACTGTGTTTGACCCCCTTTCACCTTCAGAACTGCCTTAATTCTACGTGGCATTGATTCAACAAGCATTCTTTAGAAATGTTGGCCCATATTGATAGGATAGCATCTTGCAGTTGATGGAGATTTGTGGGATGCACATCCAGGGCACGAAGCTCCCGTTCCACCACATCCCAAAGATGCTCTATTGGGTTGAGATATGTTGACTGTGGGGGCCATTTTAGTACAGTGAACTCATTGTCATGTTCAAGAAACCAATTTGAAATGATTCAAGCTTTGTGACATGGTGCATTATCCTGCTGGAAGTAGCCATCAGAGGATGGGTACATGGTGGCCATAAAGGGATGGACATGGTCAGAAACAATGCTCAGGTAGGCCGTGGCATTTAAACGATGCCCAATTGGCACTAAGGGGCCTAAAGTGTGCCAAGAAAACATCCCCCACACCATTACACCACCACCACCAGCCTGCACAGTGGTAACAAGGCATGATGGATCCATGTTCTCATTCTGTTTACGCCAAATTTTCTCAACAGAAATCGAGACTCATCAGACCAGGCAACATTATTCCAGTCTTCAACTGTCCAATTTTGGTGAGCTCTTGCAAATTGTAGCCTCTTTTTCCTATTTTTAGTGGAGATGAGTGGTACCCGGTGGGGTCTTCTGCTGTTGTAGCCCATCCGCCTCAAGGTTGTGCGTGTTGTGGCTTCACAAATGCTTTCTATCAGCTTGAATCAGTCGGCCCATTCTCCTCTGACCTCTAGCATCAACAAGGCATTTTCGCCCACAGGACTGCCGCATACTGGATGTTTTTCCCTTTTCACACCATTCTTTGTAAACCCTAGAAATGGTTGTGCGTGAAAATCCCAGTAACTGAGCCGATTGTGAAATACTCAGACCGGCCCGTCTGGCACCAACAACCATGCCACGCTCAAAATTGCTTAAATCACCTTTCCCATTCTGACATTCAGTTTGGAGTTCAGGAGATTGTCTTGATCAGGACCACACCACTAAATGTATTGAAGCAACTGCCATGTGATTGGTTTATTAGATAATTGCATTAATGAGAAATTGAACAGGTGTTCCTAATAATCCTTTAGGTGAGTGTGCATGTCCATGTTGGCGTCAAACTAATTTGGCTAAATAGGTAGTAAACATGGGACTGAATTTGCAGCAAAACTCTAAGTTTAATTTGATAACAGGGCTTTCGAAATGAACAACAAAGGATACTGAAATTGGTTGTGGAAAAGTTTATGCTTAAAATGTTCAAGTCTCCAAATACACAAGTCGGGCATATGGGGAATTGTTTGAAAGCTTAAAATCTGAACTTTTTATAGATAACAGTCACTTCTGTATTCATGGTACATAAAATAAAAAAATAAGACCTGGAAACACCCGTGTTGCAAATCAGCATCACATAGAGGTCATGTGATAGAAATATAAATAAAGTCTTTCAAATAGCATTTAAATAGACAAATCCTATAATAAACGAAAGCTCTCATTGAATGTGACTTTATTTTGTTTCCCTAATACCACAAATAAATATATCTGTAAGACATCAAATACAAACGTCTCTATTATGTGCCAATTCTGTAAGCCCCAAATAGCTAAAAAAAAAAAATAAATAAATAATCTACAATTAGAATTGTTTACCTGGCTGTGAGCTTGCTTGTATGAATGTTATATCTAAGATGTCCAGAACAAAATATACAGTCCAGCAGGAAAAGCATGCTAAATTAAATCATCGGAAATATATAATATTGACAATTGATGGTAAAATGTTACACATTAATGCAAAGGGTTGGATCTAGTCCACTCAGAGGCTGAGGTATTTGATGAAACAATAGGGGTGGTGCATGAACTGTAAATTAGACTGAATGTCTGTGGACAAGCACATCTATGTGGGCTAAAATGTGCAAGAGCACCACCTACATTTCAGATCGTCATTTTGTGAAGGAAGGTGATGGATGAAAAATTATTTTCTGTAGTACTTGCTTCCATCTAGTGGATCAAAATACTTTTTGGAGGGAAATGGATTGAACAGAACCAGAATTACATGCTTTCAAAATTAGGCCAAAAAAATATTTAAAAAAATATTTTTAACAGAAGAATTAATGTAAGTGCTTAATTATAAGCTTCACATTTCTGCCTTAAACCCCATTCACTTCCATTGTAAGTGCCGCACTGTAACCTCAATTTTTGCTTTTATTTTAATGAAAAGGAGGGGCGAGGCAAAATAAATTTTTGTCTTCTGAATTGTTTTTACCTGTTTTTTGGCAATTCGTCCACGGTATGTGCAAATGGTGAGCTTTTATATTTGAAAAATTAGTGTGAAATATTGCAGGCGGCAGACCAAAAATTACACAGAGTTGAAGAGGTTAACTACGTGCACTGTTAGATGCACTTAATTACATTTAGCCCTGCTGTCCGCAATCCTATCACAACAGACCTGTGACCAATTTTCGGTTGTGGGTGACCCAACAGTTTAGAGCCATTACAGCTGTAATGTAATTTGTGGCATACATCTAAGAAGCACATATTCATGCTATTCATTCACATTGTATACTGCAGTGCCAAGTTGTCAAGAAAAATAGCAAATACTGTGTTTATAAACAACATTTATTAGTGTGCAAATTGCTGTAAACTCACAAAAGGCAGAGAGATGAAGCACGGTCAGTTTGGTAACAGGACATACAGTGAGTGTGAACATTACAGATAACACATCACACACTGAGAGACAGATACTCTCCCACACAGCTTATTTTCAACATTCACGGTGATAAGATGAGTGAAGCATTATACAACAAGGCACAGCACATTCACAACATTCATACATGAAAATAGATAGATCCATGTACTACACTGGGTTGTTTAATTGACCAGTTATTGAGGAATTTTGGTCCAGTAAATTAGTTATTCACAGACTATATAGTTGTCATAGCTGTTCCCTGTTATTAAAATGTCAGTTATAATGATCTGATATCATGCCATACGAAGCTGGTCTTAAAGTAGTGTGAAAATGTTAGCAGCTTGTGCAAAAGCAGAAACTTTGCTTAATGGAAGGGTTTTTTTTCCTTACACACTGCACTGGTAGGAACTTTCATTAAAAGTCTTGGCCGCGCCAACTATTTTCACTGGATTACAGAGAATGTTCTTGGCAGAGTTGTACATAGCACCCAAACCAGTCTTCTACTATATATTGTCTATTGCACTACAGTAGATCACCCAAAGCAAGGCCCTCGTAAGGACATAAGGGTCAAAGAGTTTAAACCAGATACCACCCGTCTCACATTATTAGTTCACTGTCTGCCTCACTCTGAATTCACACCTGATTTAAAATATTCCCATTGGAGTGCTGAGAGAGAGAGTGTGGAACAAACCCAAACAGGTGCTCTGGAAAACACAAAATCTCAATGTGTTCACTCAAAAAAGTGTCTGGACAGATAAAACAATGATTTTGTCTTAAAAACCAAGTATGAAAGCATGGTGTCTCTCCACAAACCCACTTAGAGTACAAAGGTAAACAGCAGGTGAAAACATACAGTTAAAGGGATAGTTCACCTAAAAATTGTAATTCTCTGATTTTCTCACCCTCATGCCGTCCCAGATGTCTATGACTTTCTTTCTGCAGAACACAAACAATGATCAATATTTAAGTCTTTTTTACCATAAATTCTCCTCCCTGCCCAGTAGGTGGTGATATGTACAAAGAATGCAAATCGACCAAAAACAAAAGAAGTGAGATTGATAATACAAAAGGACTTAAAGATTGGTCTGTTTCTTACCCTCAATTATCATATCACTTCTGAAGATATACATTTAACCACTGAAGTCTTATGGAGTCCTTTTATGCTGCCTTTATGTGCATTTTGGACCTTTAAAATGTTGGTATCCATTCACTTGCACTGTGAGGACCTAAAGCACTGAGATTCTTCTAAAAATTATTATTATTATTTTGTGTTCAGCAGAAGAAAGTAATGAGGGTAGGTAAGTAAATGATGTTTTTAGGTGAACTATCCCTTTAACTGTAAATGAATGCCAAGGAAATTGTAGTTAGAATGTCTGACAGCTGTGACACAAATTCACTCACAATTGTACAGGTGTCCCTAACGGTGTTCATTATTCAGTATGAATACAGCACAGAGATATAGAGGGGAGATGCTTGAGTAAATGTATTATTTGAGGGAAATAACCAAATCTTGTAAAATGAATCTGCTTCAGTGAAGGGACAAAATTATTCCATGGGTAAGTAGCTGAGTGATTGAAACTTGTCATTACTATTACAGAATTTACAATCTAGCAACATGGAAGATTGATCATTTGATAAAGTCTGACTGACTGAATATCTAACAAAATGAAAGAAAACATATAATCTATCCTGTTAAGGGTTAAGAGACATTCTGGTTAATTTAAGTCGTTCATAAGTTTCATTAATATTTTTAGAATCACGTTCAAATACAAAAATGTATATTTTAACTGGGTAGCCTACTCTATTTAATTACACATAATAAAATATAAAATTATGTAAATTATTATTAGAAATTATATTTACATAGTTTTTTCTTTTTTTGGTGTACTATATTGGGCCCTATCAAATAAATGAATAACAATTACTATTACATAAAGAAGAATTTAATTGACAAAATGATAGGGATAATAATGAAAGGCAGACAAAAGAGTTTATGCAGTGTCATGGAAATCTAATTCGAGATCAATGCAATTTTTTCAGAGCAATTCATTGAAAAATCTGCAATTCATGGCCTCAGTTACTTTCTACTTGTGTACTAGTTAAGTGCAAAAATGATTGGGAAAGCATAGTTGTTCCACATTTCACATCAGATATTATATACTGTAAGTATCAGTGTGGCATTATACTGTACATCAGCATTTAAATCACAACAATCACGTTGTTGCTGTGTTGCTGAGTAAAAGATAATAAATTTTAAGTGATATAAAATAGAAAAAAAGCCCAGATATTTGGGAAAACATCTAGGACCTCCCTTTTAACATTAAGTGTAATATAAATTAAATGAATTGCATTTAATTTTCATTTTGGTGATAAAACACCCCGATCTCTAAATATATACAGTATATTTATCAGTGCTCAATGTTGAATATGCTGTTCACAAACAGAGATAATTCACAAAACATTGTATCTAAGGGTTCAAAACTACGTCAACACTATTACTGAAACTCTATCGATAAAAATGATATAACAAAGGGCACGTTTTCGTGTTTCTCATGCAGCAAGCATTACAGAGACTGTTGAGTGATATATGTACAATGTTCCTGTGATATAAAGACTTTTCATGTGGAAATGGCCAAATAAATGTGAAATCAGATCTCAAACATTCCTTTTTAACCAGACATGGCACATTATCTATATGTTACATATGAGGTGTTTCAAATACCATTTACATGACCCTGAAGTGCAAAATGCTAGTTCATGAGTATAATATGTCTGTGTTAGTATGACATTTTGTAAGTGGGTTTGAGACAGCATGTGGTTCCTTCATTGAGTGGGTGAGCAGTCGTCCAGATCCAGCAGCTCTTTGACCAGCCTCTCGCCGAACTGTGCTCGGCTGTAGCGTTTGACATGGTAGGCGTCTGACATCTTGTAGAGAATGTAGGCATTGTTGATGGCAATGCTGATGGTCAGCCAAAACACCTGCTGCCAGGTCTTATTGGGCTTGTGGAAAATGAAGTACCTAGTTGGAAAAAGAAGATTATTTCTTGACATTTTAGCAACCAAACTTTTGTTCTCAATTTTGGTGGCTCAATTTGTGTGTACAGGAGCAACTACGTCCAAGTTAAGCAACAATAAAAATTAATAAGTAAAATGTTTTACATTCAATACGTCTAAGTCGCTATCCATGCTTACGCATATGCATATATTTCTGCACAGAACATTTTCATGCAAAAATTATAAAGCAATTTTATTATTATTATTATTTTTTATTTTATTTTATTTTTTTATAAATTTAAGATAACATTTAGAATCAACTCAATCCACATACAATACATCAAAACTCACAGAGCCCTGGTGGCTGTTAAAGGAATATTCCAGGTTCAATACAAGTTAATGTATTTGTGGCATAATGTTGATTACTACAAAAATAGATTTTGCCTCGCCCCTCCTTTTCATTAAAATAAAAGCAAAAATCGAGGGCAGCACTTACAATGGAAGTTTTTTGGAGGGTTTAAAGGCAGAAATGTGAAGCTTATAATTATTTTTAAGCACTTACATTAATTCTTCTGTTAAGTCTTGTGTATTATTTGAGCTATAAATCGTCGGTTTTACAGTCGTTATACAGTTTACGATGTTACAGTCGATCAAGTGTAATCTATGCCTATATAAAAGGTGCTTATTGCTTTTAAACTAGCTTTTGGAATGGCACACTTGTCTGTACTTGATCTTGTAGCACATACTGACCAGGGCACATCTTTAGAGAGCGTTATGTGGAAATCCCTTATATGGAGATGTTTTGTCTGTGTATTATACTAATTACTAACTGTGGAAACCCGGTCCCACATTTAGAAAGATCTGGATTCATCAACATTAGTATAAGGGCAAGAACAAATTTATAAGAACACAAAAAAAAAACATTAACTTAATATATGTCATATATGTCTATAAACTTGCTAATACAAACAAATGTTACGAATATAGCTAATGACACTAAACTTAAAATAAACTGACGTAACTGAAATCCTCAAGTGCAATATAAAACATATGTACATGGCAGTTACAAGATCATCATCACAGCCTTTGTGAGTGTTCTGTGTCCTAAAGACTCATAATAAAACAGACTTCATTAGTCAAACTCACTTGCTGTACTTGTCATCATATTTGCAGATGTAACTCAGATGTGCAGCGAAGGCCTCCACAGCAAGCGGACATGGGATTTCTCCACTCTTCCTCTTAATGATGACCCCTAGAGCATCCAGAGCACAAATGTCACTCACAGTCAGCATTCTGTACATCAGGATTTAATATCTGACACACATTCAGCCAGGGAGGGTATCTCAAGCTGTTCGGTAATCTAATGTATGATTACTGAAGTAGGTAGAACTGAAGAAGGTATTTTAGCAACAACAGGAAGGAAATACTAGAGATTATTTTCTGCCTTGTGTGAGTATCCTCAGCATCTCAGAATGACCATGTCGGGCACTTTATTAAGACTATAGTGTTCCTAATAAAGTGCTCAGTGAGTGTATAAATGTGTGTGTGTGTGTGTATATATATATATATATATATATATATATATATATATATATATATATATATGTATGGGTAGTTCACATGTACATTTATTATAAACTGCAAGATTTTAGGCTAATTTTTAAAGAATGTATAAAGGAACATATATGTTTTCTTTCAGATAAATGGTTATGAAAGCTTTTCACAGTTTTTTCACTTTGAATTTAAAAGTACAAATATAGTCTCTCAATTAATGTGTCCATAAAAGCTGTATGCATAAAGTGATGTTTACAATAGTTTTATATTGAGTATAACATCTCAAACTGCTGGAAATCTGTTCAACTTCCCAAAAGTATTTAATGTACAGTATGTACCATTTGGAAACAATGTTGTTTGCTTTTACCATAATACTTAAGGCATATTTTTTGCTATGAAACATAAGAAGCAGGAGATGAATAAAAAGAGGGAGCACAAATCTATTTCTACCAGATTGACAAAAGAATAAAACATTCATGATTAAATTAACACACCGCTATGCTTGACAACATTGCATAATGAAAATGTCTAGTGTCAGTACAGATATTTTTCATGTAAACTGAATGGATCATAAGTCAATACCAGTGCAATACCATGAGACTTTGCCTTTCCATAATCCTGTGATGTGCTTGATATCCAACTAATCCACATCAGTCTAAAACCAATCTCAGCTCAGACTCTTATAGTATAACACTCCCTAAGAGGCATTGTGCACACACTGTGGTTTGGTTGAAGGCTTTTAAAGAACTGTCAGTCTAGTATGCATTGCATGTACATTGCAATATGCTCAAAATATCCTTGCACGCATGTTACCTTCCATTATTAACTAATGTGTTTCATGAATGGCTTGTCCTCAGTGTGTTTTCTTTACCTTCTTTGGAGGGAGAGTAGGCATTGGTGAGGAATCTGAAGTTGCCTTTGTTGTACCAGTTGATTATGGACATATTGCCTCTCATCTTAATGCGAGACTGGCCACGTTGTTGTGGGGCCTCTGTATTGATCAGCATAGACTGAGGAAGACTGGTGCAATCACTCTTCCTGGTACTCAGCAGCCCACAGCAGTAGATCCCTGCAGGAGAGATAAGGTGATGATTATATAATCCAGTGAAATAACAACTCCATCTTTAGTGGAGACTGAGAATGGATGTTCAGCCCACAGTATTCACTGAAAGGCACAGCAAGTGTTCACCAAAATCTGGACTCACGGTAGGAGATTTGACTGCAACGTGAAGATTTTGGACAGTATACTGCAAAAAGTCATTTTCTCAATCGATATTTTTGTCTTGTTTCCGGTAAAATATCTAAACATCCTTATTACAAGAAAAATGTACTTAAGAAGCAAGATTACATAAGATACTAAGACTTGGTAAGTTGTTTATCATGTTTTAAAGGGATAGTTCACCCAAAAATTAAAATTCTCTCATAATTTACACACCCTCATGCCATCCCAGAGATCCATAAGACTTCAGTGGTTAAATCTATAACTCCAATCTTAACACAAGAAACAACAATTTGCCTATTGGATAAGGAAAAAAAAATATTAATATTAATGAAAGAATTCATTAAATATTATCTGTAAACATATTATTGTTATCTTAAACCATTTTGCTTTGTAAGTCAGTGTATATTGTTTTAAGGACTTTTTTATATATTTACTGTAAAACAAGTAAAAAATGCTGCTTAATGTTTTTATAATATAATATTATAAAATATATTTGTTTATTTATATGCTAAATTAATTAGTATACTATTATATACTATATTATATTATATTAACATAATAAACTATACTATACTATAATAAAATAAAATTAAACTGGAGTCCTGCGGCGCCATGTGAGGGCCGGACGTGTGAACAGTGAGCTCTGAGCAGTTTGCTAGTTTTTAATACTTTTGTGTCATAAACCGAGATTTGATACACCCTGTTCCATAACAGTTCAATGAAGTCAATATGTCAAAGAATTCAAATTCCTCGGGCTCTGGAGATATTAAAAGACACTTATGTGCTCAAGCTGGTACCCCTGACAAGGCAGCAGACCAGGAAATCTGTTTGGACGGTGCAGTGGGAGAGATTCAGCAGCAACAGCATGTTGGCAATACTGGCGAAGGTCGTTGCTGACTTGGAGGATCTTGCTGTAATACGTCGATCAATCACTGCCATGGAGACGAAATTCTCCGAGTTGGTTACAGGAATGTGGGACATCAAGAAATGGATCGATTATCTGGAGTCATCGGAGAGGGAATTAGCAGCTAACCCACTAGCGACCAAGGCAGATTTGCAGCGCGTCTGGGAAAAGTTGGAAGACCTTGAGAATCGTAATCGGCAAAACAACGTCCGAATTGTTTGAATTCCTGAGAATGAAGAAGGCAGAGATATGGGGAAATTCCTAGATGAGCTCTTACGGAGTCTGGAAATTGAGTGTGCTCACAGGGTGCAGGCTCGGAGATCCATGGACGGCTACAATCCCCGATCAATTCTGGGCACGTTTCTGAGATCATCTGATAAAGATTTCGTGTTGCGAAAATCGAGGAGTAAAGGAACGTTTTCTTGGAAGAACTACAGCAATTTCTTGTTCCCAGACTTTGCAAATTCAACAAGAGAGAAACGTGATGGATTCAAGGAATGCAAGAAACTCTTACATCAATGGAAGGTCACTTTTGCACTGATGTTCCTGGCCAAATTGAGAATAGATACTATGGATGGCCACAAAATATATACATGCCCACAACAAGCAATGTCCTTAAAGTCAGTGGAATGAGTAAGTCATTGTGGGGCGCTCGCTTTGCAGCCAAGTGGACCTGACTTACTGAACATTCACTTGACCGTCTGAGGAAACTGGGCACCTGTTTTTTTTTTTTTTTTGTGTTGATTCTGCCTAGCAGCAGGAGTTTGTTTTGTGGAATAACACTAATTCAGGACAGTATGTGTATAAATCTGTTCTTTGGGTTTATACCTCCTTTTGTCTGGAGTTTGTTTTGTGGAGTATTTTTTGCAGGGCATTGGAAGGATTAGGTCATTTGCTGCACTCATGAACAGCTGGCTCACTGAACATTGGTTTGACTGTTCAGTGAACACTGAACATTGGTTTGACTGTTCAGTGAACACTGAACATTGTTTTTGTGCTGGTTCCGCTGGAGGCTGGAGTTTGTTTTGTGGAGGAACACACCTTTGGGACAGTTATGCAGACAAATCTACACATTCTTTGTGGTTATTCTGGCTATTGGAAGGAGATTATTTTATAGATTTTCTTCTGTTATGTAATTCTGTCTCACAAAATTTGTATAGAAGCACCGGACTTGAGCAATCGCGGGGGCTTACATGGACTGTTTGAGTTTAGAGGGATAGACGCTGGTTGGCGTTGTCATGCACATGTTTTTCTTTTTTCTGTTTGTTTGTTTGTTTTGTTTTGTTTGACTGTTGCACTAATGTTGGAATGTGATCTTTATAATGTAATTTTTTACACACAGTCTAGTTTTTCTAATATGTCAAAATGTGAAATGTTAATAGGAGTGCATTGTCTCTCTCCACGTGGAATGTGAATGGGTTTGGGCACCACATAAAAAGAAGGAAGGTTATTTATTTTCTTAAATTAAAGAAATATGATATAGCCTTTCTTCAAGAAATGAATCTTTTCCAGCAGGAAGCTGAAAAAATTTGGGAAGATATGGGGTGGGCATTTTTTCTTTAGTGCTGGCTCGAGTAAGAGCAGGAGAGCCATTCAATTGATAAATATATATCTACAAGTCAAATATCTCAAACAGATTAAAGATTAATTAGGAAGAGTCTGTAAGGCAGTTCAATGGAAATGAGGAGACGAGAACCGACTTGACAATATAAATAATAGATTAATGAAGAAATAATCCAAAAGACACAAACACAGACATTGGAAGGACAGCTGCCCGTAAACGCTCTCTCTCTGTCGCACCACTGTCCACAGTCAGCCCATATCCGCAGGCTTGATTAGCCTGATAAAGGACCGGATGTGTAAAATCACGACCCAGCCCCGCCCTGTCACATTCCTCACTCATTCTCTCAGGCAGGGGAGCCCCCAGCATGACATTCACCCCCCCTTTCCCTGAGGGAGGTGTGCCTTAAGTCCCGTCTGCTGACAGGTCATCCCCGCCTTCCTGAATCTGGGAGGGGACAGGGGGAGGGAAACAATAATGAAAAATAGGGAGGTACTCCCTGTAACAGTGCATTACTTCTCTGATACTGCGGTAGCTTGGTCCTCGGCCACTCCTCCAGTACAGCCTCGCCTCCCTGGCGGACGGAACGCCCCGCCACGTTCTCGGGGAACAGAAGGGGTCTACCCCACCCCTGGCAGCGGTTCTCCTGCTCCAGGTGGTCAGCAGTGAGCCCTCCCAGCTCACGGTCAGCGGTCTCAGACCCCACCATGTTTCAGCGGTTGATAGGGGTCTCCTCCGCCCCTGGCAGCACACCTGACTGCTCCAGGCAGTCGGCTAGGATCCCCTTCTCCCTCGCGATCGGCGGCGAATTCCTCCACTTCCAGGCGGCCGAGCTCCTCTGTCCCCCGGAAGACGGCCGCGGCTGCTCTGTTGGGGTTGATGGTAGCGGCGAGATCTACACTACCGCATATCCCTCACTCCTTCCGTGTCTTCGGCACCAGTGTAAGGTAGTTCAACAGAAAGGAGGAGGCGAGAACCAGCTTGACAATATAAATAATAGTTTCAAGAAGAAATAAACCAAAAGACACAAACACACACATAGGACAGACAGCTGACCGTAAACGTTCTCTCTCTGTTGCACCACCATCCGCAGTTAGCCTTTATCCCTCTCGGAGGCTTGATTAGCCTGATAAGGGACTGGGTGTGTAAAATCACAACCCGGCCCCGCCCTCCGCCCTGTCACAGAGTCATAATTGTTTTAGCAGAAATTTAGGGGCAAAGGTTGTTTTGGATAATATTTATGCACCTAACGTTGATGAACAGGGCTTTTTTTTATAGATCTTGAAGGGATGTTGCAAGCCGCTGGCACCAATCATGATTTAATATTGGGAGGAGTCTTTAATCTTTTGATGGACTCAGTCCTTGATCATATTGAAGCAAATGTGTGTAAGCCCCCTAAAGCAACACGGACGCTTCACAGGATGTGTAAAAATCTTGGTCTTACAGATATTTGGAGACTTTTAAACCCATCTGGTAGGGACAATAAATTTTTCTCATCAGTCCATAAGATTTATTTTAGAACAGATTTTTTAATCTATTTCATCTGTTGTTGATTGCTCAATTGGAAACATCTTAGTCTCAGGCCACATATGGAGAAAAATAAATCATATTGTTGGCGCTTTAATGTATACCTTTTGCAAAATCCTGATTTCCAACAAATGTTAAAGGCTGACATCAGTGTTTATATGGAGACCAACTGGTCCTCAGTATCCTCTGTGTGTATGGCTTGGGAGGCACTTAAGGTAGTTCTTAGGGGTCGGATCATACAGTATGCCTCATTCATCAAAAAATCCAAAGCACGAGAACTTGGGATATGGAAGGGAAAACTAAAAGTGCTAAGGCAGAGCTGAAGCGCCGAATGTCATCTGAAGGCCTCAGAGAACTGACCCAATTGAAATACAGATATAATACTATTTTGTCACAGAAGCTGGAGTTGTGGTTATTCAGGGCAAGACAGTCATACTTTGAGTCAAGGGACAAAGCAGGAAGATTTTGGCTAGATATATAAAGCAGAGAGACTCTTTTTCTACCATTTCCTCAGTAAAATCTGCTGGTGGTGAAATTCTTAACTCGGCCATTGATATTAATAATGCTTTTAAAGTATTATATCTTGATCTCTATAGTTCCACGTCTTTGTCTACTGATGAAGTTATTAGAAATTTTGTGGAACCATTAGAAATCCATAAATTGACGACTGGGCAAAAACATTATCTTGATTCTGAGATAACCTTAGAGGAGCCTGGTGAGGTAATTAAGGCCTTGCCTACAGGCAAGGCTCTGGGGCCAAATGGCTTTACGGCTGAGATCTTATGATCTTTTTTTTTTTAGATCTTATGCTATAGAACTGGCTCCACTTTTGTTATAAGTCTATACAGAATCATAAAAAAATGGAAAGCTTCCGCCAACCCTGATGCAAGCCTTGATCAGTCTGATTCTTGAAAAGGACCAAGATCCAAGCGATTGTAAGAGTTACTGTTCAATTTCCCTGATCCAGCTAGACGTTAAAATATTGTCAAAAATTGGTGGGTTTTATTCTGGGCTGAATGATCAGACTCCGGTCGCAGCCATCTCACTTGACGCCGAAAAGGCATTTGATATGATAGAATGGGACTCTTTTTACTATTTTGGAAATATATGGGTTTGGGAGTATGTTTATTGGATGGATTAGGTTACTTTATAGCAGGGGTTCTCAACCTTTTGCAAGCTGGGCCCCCCCAAAGCTGGTTCATTGCAGTTGGGACCCCAGTGCCCCCCGCCCCGCCCCATGCTTTATTGTTGTTATTATTATTATTATTATAATTGGCAGTAGCACCAGACTTCTAATGTGAGTTTGCAGGCATTATTATTATTATTATGAGTAGTAGTAGGCCTATCATCATTACTAGGCTATTGCTATATAATTATATGAGGTTACATGCTTTACTATTGTTGTTATTATTATTATTATTATTATTATTATTATTATTACCATCATCAGTAGGCCTATTATCATTACTAGGCTATTGCTATAATTGGGAATTGGCACCAGACCTCTGATATTAATTTATGCTTTATTATTGTTATTATTACTAGGCCTAATAGTAGGCATCATCTGCATTTTTTACAGAAGCTTGCTGGTAGGTGATGTTAATGTGAGACCTGAGCCTGCTTTGCCTTGCAAAGATCCTCAATTCTTGGCTCAATGTTTGATAAACATAGCCTCAAATCATCCTCGATTTGTGCACGATTGCGGTATTTCGTTTTGAGTGCAGTCATTTTTGAGAATCCTGCCTCACACAAATATGTCGACGCGAAAGGAAGGAGAATCTTCAAGGCGACATCACAGAGTTCAGGGTATTCCTGCATCAATGCTGCCCAGAATGACGAAAGAGGGCAGGAGCTAAAGAGTTCCTTCAGTCTACTGTCACTCTTCAGCTCGAACCCACGCAAAAGAGCGATAATCCTCTTTAAAGTACGTTGCAAACTGTTTTCTCATTGCTGACAGGTGCTCAGACGCTGATTGAAATAGGGAGGAGAAATCGTGTGACGTGCCTGCATCAGTGATAAAGTCTGCAAGGCTGGGGAACATGTCGCAGTTCCCTCGACTGATGCGGCCATGCCAGAGGTCTAGTTTTTGTGTGAAGGCGTGCACTTTGTCTGCAAGGAGCAAAATATGAGTTTCGCGGCCTTGCAAAGACAGGTTGAGGCCATTCAAGCGGTCAAATATATCGACCAAATAGGACAGAGACGCAAGCCACATAGTGTCATCCAGATGCTTCGCCAGATCTGATTTGATTTCTGTCAAAAACCACCTCACCTCCTCTCGCAGCTCATACAACCGCTGTAACGCCCGCCCCCTGGAGAGCCAGCGAACTTCAGTGTGCAGAAGCAGCTGTTCGTGCCCTGACCCCATCTCCTGGCAGAGGACCCCAAACAAGCGAGAGTTTAGCGGCCGTGATTTGATGAGATTTATTAATTTCACGGAATTGGTCCATCGCGAAGCTAGTGCTTTGCGATGGACCATGCAATGTGTCCATTTCACAAGTGGAGCTACTTGCTGAACGCGAGCAGCTAGGCCACGCTCACGCCCCGTCATTGCCTGCGCACCATCCGTGCATAGGCCAACGCATCGGTCCCAAGCCAAACCATTTTCTTGGATAAAAATATCAAGGACATTGAAAATGGCTTCTCCTGTAGTGTGCGACTGAAGAGGCCGGCAAAACAGGACATCCTCCTCAATCGCCTTGTCCCGCAGATACCTGACATAGGTGAGGAGCTGTGCCTGCCCAGCAATATCAGTGGATTTGTCCAGCTGCAGCGCGTAGTAAGGACTCTTTTTACGAACTCTATCAGTTGCTCTCTGATATCATTGGACATGTCTACAATTCTCCTAGCGACTGTGTCATTGGACAGTGGTACTGCACCGAGTTTGGCTGCTGCACTATAAGCCTATCATTATTCTGCACGTCTTGCGCTGCCGGCAAAATGAGAGTCTCGGCGATTGTATGCGGTTTACCCAGTTTACCGATCCTTTTGGCCACTACATACGATGCCTCCAAACACTGTTTAGACACAGTGCTGTGCACTGAAATGGTTGCCTGTTGCTGATGGAGGCCATCAAGCTTTCTTTTAAAATATTCAGCTGGTTTATTTTTAATGCCAGCATGCTTTGTTTCGAGGTGCCTTTTTAATTTGCAGGGCTTCATACTGTCGTTTGCCAGCACCTCGGCACACACGACACACTGAGGTCTCAGATCAGCCGTGACTGTAAACCCAAATTGCAGGTATGCTTCATCGTACCTTCGAAGCTTTTTTGCAGCTGGTGGTGCGTCGGTTGGCTTGTTGGTCCTCACAAGAAATTTCTCCATTTTTATGTGTTTTCAATGAAGTTTAGGCAGTATGTTGAGAGACGTATCAGGGGCTAATCAGTCGGGACTTAGGCACAATCTTTAATTAAACGAACAAAATAATTATTTTGCAGACAATTCAGATTTTATTTTAATACTTAACGATTGTAGTCCTCGTCAGTGTGTGTGTGTGTGTGTGTGTGTGTGTGTGTGTGTGTGTGTGTGTCTTAGTCGTGTGGGTAGTTTTAGCTAAGTGTAGCTACTGCCTAGCAGTTAAAAAAAAAATACTGGCTAGGGCTGAGATTTGATCTAATCTTAAAAAAGAATGTTTGTGGGTTTAGTCTTTAAAAAGAATGTTGAGGTTTTGTAGTAAAGGCCTATGTAAATTGAGATTGATAAGACTAGCGAGAGCTGGCACAAGCGAACTTGGCAAGAGACTAGACTAGAGTGAATGGAAAGCTATGTCGTGAGTCAATTTAAATGCAGTGATTTATTTTTGTGTGAGAGTGAGTGAACATTTACATTTATACCCCGCTCTGTAAGCCAGGGCGGGAACGGCGGCGGCCATGCGCATGCGCGATTCATTTGCAGCCTGGACGCGGAGGGGTGTGTGTCTCCTCTCTGCTCTGACTGCTGCGCGAGGCTACTGAGAGACTGACCGCCTGTGAGTGCTTTTGGACGGGAGAGGGGCTCACTGCAGCACCCGCTGTTTGTTGAGCACAGTAGGCCTGGAGAGAGTGTCCCGGGAGAGTGTCCACGCCCCGCCGGGGGGGGGGCGCGACCCACTGGTTGAGAACCACTGCTTTATAGACACCCTTTAGTGGCGGTACAAACAAATGTATTAATTTCAGATTATATTACTCTGGATAGCGGTACCCGGCAGGGTTGCCCTCTTTCCCTATTATTGTCATGTCTTGCTCTGGAACCATTAGCAGCAGAGATAAGAAAGGAAGATGATTTTCCAGGGGTGATGGCAGGAGGTAGGCAGATTAATATTATTATTCATCTCCAACCCTTCTAGATCTATACCTTGCCTCCACAGTATTATTAATTCCTTTTCTAAATTTGAAGGATACAGAGATAATTGGTCTAAATCCGAAGCTTTGTCTCTGACAGCGTACTGCCAGGTAAAGGCTTTTCAGTGGCCCAAACGGCATTAAGTATTTGGGTATTTTATTTGGGAGTTAATGTTGGCCCTTTAATAAAAAGGTTTTCGAGTGATGTGGAAAGGTGGGCTTCTCTACATTTATTTATGACTGGGAAGGTTAATGTTATAAAACTGAATTGTATTCCAAAATTCCAAAAACCTACTACAGTCTCTCCCCATTGAAGTCCCCCTCTTTTATTTTAAACAATTTGATAGTATAGCTAAATCCTTTATCTGTAATGGTAAACATCCTTGGATGCATTTTAATAAGTTACACTGGCCAATTGACAAAGGTAGGTTAGGTCTCCCCAAGATTAGGTTTTACAATTATGCTTTTGGTCTCAGACATTTTGCGCATTGGTCACTTCTACCTGAGAGAACCCCTCCCTGGCTCTTTATTGAATAGGAGGTCTTTGCCCCTATCTTGCCATTGCAAAGTCTTTCTACCAAGCTGCTCAGAGAAGTAAAGACACATCCAGATATCTCACACATGCATTTAGTGTGGATAAATGTTTCCTGTGCGTTCATGTTGGACATTTACCTGAACATTGCCGCAAGTATTTGGTTAAACCCTAAATTGTGCATTAACAAGTCCCCTTTCTGCTGGACAGAATGGATTGAGAAGGGAGTTGCTACACTGGGTGATCTGTATGAAAATGGAGCGGAGAGATCCTTTTAAAATATTATATAGTGGTTTGGGATTCTCAATCTAAATTATTCAGGTACTTACAGCTGACCCATCTACTTTTTACCACCTTTGGGTGTACCCCCCTAAAGTGGCAGACACTCTTGAGATGGTGCTTGCTGCTTTGGAAATGGTCACGAGGCTTCAGCATACTATTCCTGGCTAATTCAGAGCCTAGGGGATGGGGTTTTAAAAAATTTTAAGAAGTTATGGGAGAGAGACTTGAATTTAGTACTGGAGGATGAGGAATGATGTAGGATTTAAAAAAAAATGTAATCTATGTCTAGGGATGCAAGGGTTCGCCTCATTTAATTTAATATACTGCATCGTTTTTATTGGACTCCCTCTAGATTGTATAGGCTTGGCCTTAAATACACACCTACTGGCTGGCGATGCCAGTTGGAGAATGGGGACATAGCGTTTTCTGGTTCTGTACTAAGATTCAAGAGTTTTGGTCGAGGGTTCAGAGTTATGTCTGTGAGGTCTTGAGCACTTATTCTGCCCCAGACTTTGTATTTTGGGTGATGGGTCTGGTATTATGTAGGGGACAAACACATAAAAAACTGGGTCCTTACCAGCGTGATGATGGGCAGGAAGGTGATTCTTGGGCAAAGTGGCGGCTTTCAAAAATATTATGGCTGGGCAGCTTGGATGCTTATGGCAAGAAGTGGGGCACTTATTTGGCCTTCCTTGAGGGTTGCCAGGGAGGAGCAGTGGAGAGGGACAGTTTAGATTAAATATACTTTATATAATTAATTCATATGTGGAATCCTTTTTTTTTTGTAAAATTTTTTGTCATCGAGTATTTTCTTTGAACTGTCTGTTTATAGGTGTGTTTGTTGTTATTCAATGTCTGACCACTGGGATGTATGTTGGGTGACGGGAGGTGGGGGGGCATATATTGATAAAAGTTGATTCTTTGTTTCCAAGTGCTGTTTGAGATTTGGAATCAATATAAAAATTGTTAATGACAAAAAAATTTTTTAAATTAAACTGAATAATGTACACAGTTATAAACAGTGATCACATGAATAGAGGTCCTTTTTAGAATAGATCCTAGTTGGGACTGAATGTTTCATTTGTGAAGCTGTGAACAGATGTGTCCACAGCTCTGCCAGATGCTACAGTTATGTGAATGCAGTTTGATTGAGATATGATGATTACTCATATTCATCTTCCCAGCAAGGAAAAGAGGACAGTTGTGTGACCAGTCTTTCCTTGAAGATTCTTTCCTTCTACAGTATATTCTTGTTTAAAAACCACAAGAATTCACTTGATGAGCATAATCTTTTTTCCTGTGCAATGTATTTACTACTGAAATGGGACATTTGGGTGGGACATAATCATTAACCCTTTAAGCTCTGATGGACCTGCCGGCCAGCAATAATAAAATATTCAAAATATTAATAACTACAGTTTGACCAACACAAAATAGGTATTGTTTGAAAGCTTAGTAGCTCTAATTTCCAATGCATATAGGAATTATTATCAAATCAGAATTCAGAAACAGATAATCCGTTCTGATCATTTACATGCTTTTGGACACGTGGAGATGTTTTTTAACACTATGATAAATTATTTATATACTGCTATAACTTTTGCCTCTCCGGGAACCAGCACCTTATTGTGGTGGAGAGGTTTGTGTGCCCTTATGATCCTGAGGGCTGTGTTGTCTGGAGCCAGGTGCTCCTGGTAGGGTCTCCCAAGGCAAAGTGGTCTCAGGTGAGGGGCCAGACTAAGAATCGTTCACAAAGACTCCATGGAAAAAACGGCAAGAGCAGGAGTTACCCTGCCCGGAGGAAGCCCGGTACCGCTGTCTGGAGCCAAGCCCAGATGGAGGGCTCGTCAGCGAGCGCCTGGTGGCCGGGCTTGTCACAGAGCCCGGCCGGGCACAGCCCGAAGAAGCAACGTGAAACCCCCCTCTACATCCCTTGGGCCCACCACCCATTGGAGAAACCGCAGGAGTCGGGTGCGCTGCCATATGGGTGGCAGTGAAGGCCGTGGGCCTCGACGGACCAGACCCGGGCAGCAAAGGCTAGCTCTAGGGACGTGGAATGTCACCTCACTGGGGGTAAGGAGCTGGAACTGGTGAGGGAGGTGGAGCGTTGCATAAAAGCACACTTGCATAAACAGTAGATGGTTAAAAGCTAATAGACATGGTATACATTTTTGATTTCATGGGTTCTTTAATGAACAAAATGTAGAATGTCTTGTTGAATTTACTAAGGACCATGTTTTCCATTTATTTCGCAATAAAGTGGCTTTTGGAGATTTTGGAGATTCCCCAGCAATTAATTTAATCACACAACATAAGAAATGCAAATATCTGTGGAACTCAGGGCACATACGAAGGGGTCTTGTGTTAATCTGCATGATTATCCCAGCTGGGGTAAAAATGTCAGAAAAGATAAGATGTTCTTCTACAAGACCTGGATATGTGTGATAATGTACAGACAAAATATTAGATTCAAATGTAGAGAGAGAGTTAAACTTGCTCTTGGCCAACTGTAACACACTCAAGCTGTGTTAACTGTGCATTCACTTCTTCCTGCCCAGCTGGAGGCATTCATACAATATATGAGCATGCCACATGCTTTTTAGTCAGAATTCAAGGTCAACTTCTTCTCACTCTCGCAATTTATTGCTTGCCACAGTATGCTGTCACTTTGTAATTAAAAACTCATGAGAGAGGTAGGTACTGAAGTTAAAAAACTGTGAGATCAGTACCTACCTTGTTTCTCAAATTCCTGAAACAAATTTAGACTTGTGATGCTTGGTCCAGTGAAGATGATAGCATTACGTCCAGACAGGTTCTGACAGAGCTGCTTGGCCACCAAACTGTGAAGCTGAGGTTTATTCTTCAGGGTGTCCAAACCATCCAGACCAGGGCCCTCCTTTAGGTGGACACTGATCTAGAATGAAGAAAAGACAGAGTTTAAAGATTAAAGGAATAGTTAAACCAAAACTGAAAATTCTGTCATTATTTACTCATCCTCATGTAATTTCAAACCTGTATCAGTGAAACACAAAAGGATAACTTTTGAAGAGTCTTCACACAGCTCTTTTATATAGTACTGTACAGTCCCTCAATGTGACATTTTTTAATATGAAGATGGACTTGAATTAAAGGGATAGTTCACTTAAAATGCTAAAATACTCACCCTCATGCTATCACAGATGTATATGACTTTCTTTCTTGAGCAAAACACATTTGAAGAAAAATAACTCAGCTCAGTAGGTACTTATAATGCATGTGAATTTTTGATGAACCAAAAAGCAGACAATCAGCTTTAACATCATCCACAGTTTAAATGAATGTCTTATAAAGCGATACGATCGATATTTATGTACTTTTTAACGATAAAGCATCATGTCCAGTAAGCAGCAGTATGCACGTTCAAGAGAGGGCTAATGCTGATAATGACGTAAATGCTGATTGTCTGTGTTTTTTGGAGCATCAAAAATCGTGTTACCATCCACATCAATTATAAGGACCTACTGAGCTTGGATATTTTTCTATTTTTCTTCAAATGTGTTCTGCTGAAGAAAGGAAGTCATATACATCTGGAATGGCATGAGGGTGAGTAACTTATGAGAGAATTTGTATTTTTGGTTGATCTATTCCTTTAAATGTCAAAGCTTCCACGTGACAAATCTTCTGCAGTGGGTACAATTTTGCAAAAAATAACAACATAAATTTCAGTCAGTTGCTCACACAAAGTTATCTTATTGCTCTAGAAGACTTTGAATACAGCTCAGAATTCATGGGGACAACGTTTGTTGTGCTTTTATGGTGTATTTTATCAATTTTGGAGCTTGATAGACTCACCATTAACTGTCATCGTATGAAAAATACAACCGTTAAAACAACATAAACCAGCATAAACACTAGTTGTAAGGGATGAACCTTTGCTATGTGTCCACCCAGAGTCCTTACACTGATGCACATACCACAGACACACACCACAGACACACACAACAGTGATTCAGTGTCAGTAACAAAGTGATGGGGAAGTCCAGATGGAACTTGTGATAGAAATCAAGCATTTTTCAGCATTAGTAAGGAACATTTTAATTACCACAGAAGCACACAAAGTCTTAACTTATCACCAAAACGCAGAATGGGACGTTTTTGGCTGCAAAAAAATTTAATATGGAGTTCAAAGCGGCGCTTGATGCTGACATGAATCATGAACATGGCTTCATGATTGCTGCAACAAAGCGGATAGCCAATGTTTGCTGACTGATTAATATTGTGGAGGAAGACAGTTTGAGAGATTTAATGCCCATTGAAATGAACATGCAACCTATGTGGGGAATAGTTCTTTCAATATTCAAACTCCCACTTAGACTTTGGGAAATGTTTAATGTTACTTGAATTGGTGCTATTTTAGTGCATTTCTATCTTTATACTGTGGAAAGCTTTGTTTGGAAAATGTTAATAATACATTATATATAAATATAAACAAACACACAATTCACTCAACGGTGCTGCGGCATCACGTTAGTAAATTGGAAAATTCAGCCATATTATGTATCATCAATTATTTCAGGTAAGTATTTGCAAAATCCTAAGAAAGATAGGTGGGCATATGTCAACGTATGCCCAAGACTACACTACTAGACTTGCCCACTCCCCAGGCACACAGCAGCAGTTATTTTCTTTAATAGCAAAGACCAAGACAAGAGTGCAATTATGTTAAGTGGCCTGGGCTTTGATTTCTTTGTTGACTCCATAAATCATATTTTATCATTTCCAACCAGTAACCTGGCTCCCTTCAGTCCTTATTCTTCTCCTTCTTCTTCTTTCAGCTGCTCACGTTAGGGGTCACCACAGCGGACCATCCGTGATTCGCATAGTTGACTTGGCACCTTGACTTGGTTTTATGCTGGATGCTCTTCCTGCTCTCTTCAATCTTTAATTTATTTAAACAAATTCATTCGAAAATAAGGCAACCGTTAAAGCATCTGAGAACATTGGCTGATAATGGCTTACAACTAGGGTTGTAAGCCATTATCAGTAATTACATTTTTACAATAAATTGAAAACAAGCCCAGGGTCACCAACCATCAATGATCTAACAGCAACAAACTCCAATTTCAGCATCATACTTTTGATGACATTCTCAATAGTAAACATTTAACAGCTGTAGGGCAGTGAATAAGTGCTTTATGAGATATTAGCAAACATCCTCTTGTGCTGGCCCAGAAGTAACGTGTGTGCATTCACCTGACAGATGAAACCAGTGGAACTGCACTGTCGCACCCACAGGCTAAACTTCCTCTTCTTCCTCTTACGCAGCTCTCTCTCTGTACATGTGGTAATGAAAACAGGGTCCTCATCAATAAAGGGTTCATGGAGGACCTAAGAGAAAGCAACATGCCTTACTTGAAAATGCCAACATGATAGCACCTGCAAATGCATCATTGCACATTTGCAAATTTGTAAAAAAAAAACTGATGTTGCCTTCAGGAGATGCATACTGGAATCTTTCAGTATCTGGAGAAAAAAAAGGTGTTAGGTCAAGTCTGGTATAACCAGTTTTGTTTCTCTAAAGATAAAAACACATTTATTTATTTTTAACAGTAATTTCTAAACCAAGCATCTAAAACTAGTGTTCATATTTATGGTCACCCTAAGTATTCAATTTCACTGCATGCTCCTGCGACATACAGAAATGAATGACACCTCAAATCGTGTGGCTTGTTGACGAGATGTGTGCAATGTTTTGTTCCAAGCGATCAGATTTATGATTTTCACATGTCGGGCAGTAAAACAGGCAAAAACTCCCATAGACTTACATTGAAGGAGGGGCCCAAGTTTTGGAACCATACTATCACAGAGATTTGGGGTTGGGCTATTTTGTCTTGGGCTAAACTAGAAACCACCCAGAATACCCTAGCAACAACCTAGCATGCCCTAGCAACTGCATAGCAATTTGGTAACAACTACTCAGAAAACCTTATCAACTACAAATTGATCATTTGTATTATACAAATGATCTACAGTGGCAGTGAACTCCCTCTCTCATAGCTAGACAGTTATGGCACTGAGTGGCTGTTCTGATTGCCTGATTGATTGCCAGTGGGGGATAAAGAATCAAATCCACACTGTGGCAGTCGAAGTGGACTGGTTGGCACAGAACACCTTTTCAAGGTTATATCATCATGGCACTAGGAAAGCTGAGAGACACAGATGGTGTTTAGATTGCTCATGGTAGGCAAGTTTCTTGAAGGGCTGTCTCTGAGATGGGTCACACAAGGGCTTAACACATGAGCTAGATAATGTAAAACTATGATGTGGGGGTTGAAGGACTGAAGTCGTTTCATTAGAATGTATTGATAAAAATGGCAAGTTAATAAGCAAGTGTAAAGACAACCCTGGAATAAATGGAAATGAAGAATGGATAATTTACTATTTTAAGCATTCCAGATTATCCAATTTACTTAAGAAACTAAACATGTCCCAAAAGAGTAGTTCAGTAGAAACAGCAATTAAGAAGGTTTTAAAAGGGTGGGAGTTCATAGGACTTTAATTAGCACTAAACATGAAAAGTGAATTAGAATTCTTTACAAAGGCCAAATATCAACATCAATGATGTTTGAATCGAATTTAGGCAAAGCTCTAAACAAAAAAAAAAAAAACTTTGTGGAGCTTTGTAGAGGGCACCCAGGTTTACTTGTCAGAAGAATCCAAAAAATATGCAAATATTTTGAATGTGCTTTGTGAGAAACTGGGTCTCTTCATTAAATGCACTGAAATAACAGACTACATTTCAAAATATTTGCATTCCAGTGTATTTATATTAGCCTCTATGTCCTGCTGGCCATGAACGTCAGGGAGATATATCATACTGCAAGTTTTTTAACGAATAATCTCTGGGAGCCATTTAAAAGATGAATGTGCCAAGATACAATACACCCTGTGAATGATTCATACTGATTGCTAAACTGTGTAATATGTCAGGTGACAACAATTTTATATAAAGATTTTCCCCCCATTGAATGTAATACATGTGGTCTACTCTCACTGAATAATGGACAAATCAAATTCTAGCCCCTATTCAATATTACATTTTAAAACTTGACTTTATTTTATTTTAAACTAATAAAAAAAAAGGACATAAATAAATAAAAAGAAAGAAACAGAGAAGACAGAAAAAACATGTTGGCATGGCTGTACTCACTTGTTAAGTGCTCTTTTCATTTAAATAGTAAAGTACCTGATGTTAGCCTGATATACTTTATGTGTAAACACATCAAGATGAGTGCATGATTATTGTCATTTTGAGAATTGGGGGTATTAAAGAAACAGAATGATGAAGAGTTACTTTATCTGAGCCAATAATTGCACCACACTTATAGCACAAACTCATTCTAAATGTGTTCCGGTATGTGGTCTTCTCACTATTAACTTATATAAACTAGGATTAGTAAACATATTTCATTTCTGTGCCAGCATAAAGGAGGTTTGGGGTTTAAATCAGAACATGTTCTGCTGTATTTGGGAGAGCTTGCAATCTCGTCACATGCCCTCAGGCAGTGTGCTTTATGGGTCAGTTAAGAAGTCCAAATGTTCTTTTACATGTACAGTTTTTCAGCAAAGGATTGTGTAACAGAAATTACATCGCATTCATGCTGGATGCTGAAAGTTTTTTTTTTTTTTAAGGAAATAGCATCCTCAAACATCATATAAGTCTTAAAATATACCAAACTGTGCCTGTGGGGTTGTCTAATAACTGAATTTTGTCTTAGCATTTTCCTTCATAACTGATAGACCTCTATAAACATGAAGGTTTATATTCACTGCCAAAGTCTAAATAATAATTTTTTAATAATTAGTATTTAAACTATGAAATATTTAGATCAGTCTAAATCAATGGTTCTCAACCGGTGGGGCGCGCCCCCCACTCTCCCGGGGGGGCACGAGTAGGCTACGATGGAAGGGAAAAAAAAATGGAGAAAAAAAATTTTGGGGCACATTTTTTTTTATCACTAAACTACTGTCATAAAAAGTTATAGTTTTGTATATACATAACTCCTGAATAAAAATTAAAATGTGTTTGGACTGATTTAAAAAAAAAAAGTTTTGAACAAATTTGATTGGTTTGTCGATAGCGAGCGCAAATGCAGGTGATAAGCATAAGCGGTTTCATTAAGCGAGTCATTGAGTCGTTCATTCAAACGATTCGTTCAAACGGCCGATTCATCAAGAATGAGACAGATGTTTGTGAATGGGTCATTCAATCTTTGACTCAACCGATTCGTTCACAACACTGAATCATTCAAAACACGATTGAGTATTGCTGTGAGATGTGCTATGGCTGCTGTGATCTTTGTTTGGATTCATCGGATCTATTTTCGCTGCTAAAATAAACCAAAACAGTCATTGTTTCGTCTAAAATGTATATTATTAACTTAATAATATACTTAACTTAATTATTAACGTATATATTATCGACTTAATATTATTAACTTGTTTGTTGAACTGTCATGTGAAATCAGTGTCACATTTTCAATCGTGAGGTGATGGTAAATTAAGTGATGGTCAATTGTCAGCTCTCTTGGTCGTCAGGTCGTGTGATGTATGTTGCTGAACTGTATTCAAATGTTATAAATATAAAAACACCACATTTTGAAATTTAACTGCAGTATGTCAATTTAGTTTATTTGTGTGTGCTGCGCTCATAGACTTTAGAAAACGGCGCTCATTTGTTTGATTTCAACCTGTCTTTGCAAGGCCGCGAAACTCATATTCTGCTCCTTGCAGACAAAGTGCACGCCTTCACACAAAAACTAGACCTCTGGCATGGCCGCATCAGTCGAGGGAACTGCAACATGTTCCCCAGCCTTGCAGACTTTATCACTGATGCAGGCACGTCACACGATTTCTCCTCCCTATTTCAAGCAGCGTCTGAGCACCTGTCAGCAATGAGAAAACAGTTTGCAACGTACTTTAAAGAGGATTATCGCTCTTTTGCGTGGGTTCGAGCTGAAGAGTGACAGTAGACTGAAGGAACTCTTTAGCTCCGGCCCTCTTTCGTCATTCTGGGCAGCATTGATGCAGGAATACCCTGAACTCTGTGACGTCGCCTTGAAGATTCTCCTTCCTTTCGCGTCGACATATTTGTGTGAGGCAGGATTCTCAAAAATGACTGCACTCAAAACGAAATACCGCAATCGTGCACAAATCGAGGATGATTTGAGGCTATGTTTATCAAACATTGAGCCAAGAATTGAGGATCTTTGCAAGGCAAAGCAGGCTCAGGTCTCACATTAACATCACCTACCAGCAAGCTTCTGTAAAAAATGCAGATGATGCCTACTATTAGGCCTAGTAATAATAACAATAATAAAGCATAAATTAATATCTGGTGCCAATTCCCAATTATAGCAATAGCCTAGTAATGATAATAGGCCTACTGATGATGATAATAATAATAATAATAATAACAACAATAAAGCATGTAACCTCACATAATTATGATGATAGGCCTACTACTACTCATAATAATAATAATAATGCCTGCAAGCTCACATTAGAAGTCTGGTGCTACTGCCAATAATAATAATAATAATAATAATAATAATAATAACAACAATAAGGGGTGGGGCGGGGGGGGGCACTGGGGCCCCAACTGCAATGAACCAGCTTTGGGGGGGCCCAGCTTGCAAAAGGTTGAGAACCCCTAGTCTAAATGGCTGTAAATTAGATTAATTTGAATATGAATATAACATGGTGACATTTGCATTAAACCTTTAAGCTCTGCGGGTGTGTTTAAAGATTTTCTGTTTCAGTAGCATATCCACAATTAAAGGTGTATAACTCGACAAAAAAAAAAAAGAACAAGGAGGGTCAAGTGTTTGGCATCATAGTTAAGAAAACTTTCAAAAATGTAATGAAATAGATTATGATACATTCTGATACTCTCAACCTAAGAATCTGCTGAAAAATCATATAACAATTTCCCAAAAATGTACTTTATTTCTTATCTTTCTGATTTGACATTATATATCTCTGGATGAAAATAGGGTGGCTCCGAAAAACATTTCCCAATCATGTCAACTGTACCTGAATTTTGTGTTGATGTGACAAATCAATCAAAAGTTATCGCATTACAAAAATTATTTATCATAGTGTCCAAAAATGTCTCCAAGTGTTCAAAATACTCTCCAAACAAATAAAACATAATAATTGTAAATAAGAACTAATTACACATGCAAACACAACACTAACTAAAGGTTTGCATAGCACGGAACGAGTTGCAATAATATGTACAGTGCAATTGTTTTTTTAGAAATGAATGTTTTAGAACACTTCTGATTTGTCTGCGCATTTCAAAGCACTTGTTCAGTTTTGGACATAATGCCTGCATGTATTGGAAAGTACAGCTTCTAAGCTTTAAAATTATACCTATTTTGTTTTGGTCAATAATGTAGTTATTAATATTTAAAAAAGAAAAATAAATACAGTGAGCCCATCTGAGCTTAAAGGGTAAATAAGAAATCTGCTACTTCAAGACAACACTCCCACAGTAGCACACCCTCTAACCTGACACTGGTATATCAAGAGATATTCATCCATAAGGAGTGCATGACAGTTTTGCTTGTGTATATGTGGAGTTTGTAATTGATCAGGTAATTTATGGTCTGTTGTGTCTTTAGCTCTATACCTGTGTCTGTGAGGGCCGGAAGGTAGAGCCGAAGCTCTGCTGCAATGAGTCCAGGAAAGGTTGGATCTTATATAGGCCCTGATTGCCACCTTGACTTGAACGGAAGGCTACGATGTGGAAGTATTTGAGGATCTTCTCAAAGCGTGCCTGGCTCATTTTGAGTGCGATGCTGCGGTTACTGAAGAATCCACTGCTCCAGATGCTCAGTACTGACTCGCAGCGGTTCACGCCGGTAGAGGTAACGAAGCCCAGAAAGGCCTTCATCTCAGCTAATGTCACATTGGTCCATCCTTCATCACTTCCAAAGCGCTCCTGGTACTTCTTGGCATACATGTTGGTTTGGGTCACCATGTTATGGATGGCATTATCAGGGACAAAGTGCTGGAAGAAGTCCATGGCCGTGGCAGTGGCCAGCATTTTCTGTGTCGGACCTGTGGTAAGAGCAGAATATTTCTGATTGACATCATTAGTTTTTACAGATAATCATATAGTTGGAGACCATAACTGTACCTTCTAAAACATACTTCAAAAATACTCTTTTAAGAAACCTCATTAGTGTCCTTCTATATATAAAATCTCTGAAGCTTTTGTTTTTTACAACAAAACAATACTTTTGAATTCATTCTCTTATCTACCCAAGGGGGTTTTGCAAGCTGTTTTTCTGTACTGTATGCATCACTGCCATGCACACAATTGCTGAAAATAATACAAGACCTCTTGCATCATTTTATGATTCATATGGTCAATTATTTCATTTTCAGTAACAGAGCTTGAAAATCCCAAAATAACAACTGCTGAACAATGGAATATAATATAGGATTATAACTGTTTAAAACAACAAACTTAAAGGGATAGTTCACCAAAAAATGAAAATTCACTCATCATTTACTCATCCCAGATGTGCATGACAATCTTTATTTTGCTGTACATACAAATATATATATATATATATTTTTAGAAGAATATCTCAGCTCTGTAGGTCCATATATGCAAGTGAATGGTGAACAGATCTTTCAAGCTCCAGAAATCACATAAAGGCAGCATAAAAGTACTCCATATGATGGTGGTTTAAAATACAGTATGTCTTCTAAAGCGACTCAATCAATGTGGGTGAGAAACAGATTAATATTTTTATTATTTTTTACTATAAATCTCCATATTTATTTTGTGAATATATATATAACCCTTCTGAAGATATAATATATTATATAATATCTTTAGAGATATTCTTCTAAAAATCTTCTTTTGTCTTCAAGAATGAAAGTTATACACATCTGGGATGGCATGAGGGTGAGTAAATGATGAAAGAATTTTCATTTTTGGGTGAACTATCCTTTTAAGACACAGACAACTGAAGACAGATTTAAAGTAATTAAAGTGTAAACATTTTTCAACATTAATATACTTTTTCATATCCCAACTTCATATGCAGAGACAACTATAAGTAATCCATTTATAGGACGATTTCCCCCTGTTGAGTTATCAAAATATTGCTCTGTTTTTTTTAGCATTACAAGCATCCCGGCATAGCAACTGACTCAACCAATGGTGTGATATTTGTGCAGCACTGTCTGATTTTCGACCAATGAAAGATGTGAGGGAATGTTCAGGGAAACCTGTTTGAAAACACACATTTCACTTATAAGTCAACTAATTTACCAGAGCTCATATTATTTTTTCACATCAACATTGTAGGAACGTTCAGTATTTCTTCTGCATAATGATGCTACAAATCAGTACAACTCTCATAACTGGTATCTTAGCACACTGTAACATATTGTATCAGCACCTTTGTTGGGAGATTGTGTAACAGCTATAGAAGGTAAAAATATAATAAAGTATTTAATGTACACTGGTGGCCAAAAGTTTGGAATATTGTACAGATTTTGCTGTTTCGGAAGGTAATTGGTACTTTTATTGCCAAAGTGGCATTCAACTGATCGTACAGCACCATCACTATTTGACAAAAGTCATTTTTGATCAAACCTAGACAAGCTCCATTTCTAGCAGCCATCACTCCAACACATTATCCTTGAGTATTCATGCTAACTTGCTAATTTGGTACTAGAAAATCACCTGCCATTATATCAAACACAGTTGAAAGCTATTTGGTTCACATTAAATAAAGCTTAACATTGTCTCTGTGTTTGTTTTTGAGTTTCCACAGTTTGCAATAGACTGGCACGTCTTAAGGTCAATATTAGGTCAAAAATGGCAAAAACAAACAGCTTTCTCTAGAAACTCATCAGTCAATCATTGTTTTAAAGAATGAAGGCTATACAGTGCTTGAAATTGCCAAAAAACTGAAGATTTCATACAATGGTGTACACTACAGTCTTCAAAGGACAACTGGCTCTAACAAGGACAGAAAGAGACATGGAAGGCCAGATGTACAACTAAACAAGAGGATAAGTACATCAGAGTCTCTAGTTTGAGAAATAGATGCCTCACGTGTCCTCCGCTGACAGCATCATTGAATTCTAACAGCTCAACACCAGTTTCATGTACAACAGACTCAGGGGTGCAGGCCTTATGGGAAGAATTGCAAAGAAAAAGCCACTTTTGAAAAAAAAGAAAATAAAAGTTTCGAGTGGAAAAAGAAACACAGACATTGGACAACAGATAATTGGAAAAGAGTGTTATGGATCTTAACCCCATTGAATTTTAGTGGGATCAGCTAGACTGTAAGGTGCGTGAGAAGTGCCCGACAAGACAGCCACACCTATGGTAACTGCTACAGGAAGTGTGGGGTGAAATGTCACCTGAGTATCTGGACAAACTGACAGCTAGAATGCCAAAGATCTGCAAAGCTGTCATTGCTACATGTGGAGGATTTTTTGATGAGAACTCTTTGAAGTAGTTTAAGAAGTTCTGCATTTTTTTTTCAAATTGTAATAGTAATGTTTCATGTTATTAATATCCTGACTATAAATTGTGATCAGTTGAATGCCACTTTGGTGAATAAAAGTACCAATTTATTTCCATAAGAGCAAAATCTGTACATTATTTTTAGACGCCAGTGTATATATATATATATATATATTTAAAATCATTATTTAATAGTTAATAATTATATTAACTAACTCTAACCCTTTAATAAATAATTATTAGATGTAACAGTTTTAATTAACTACACCACTGTAAACTGTAGCTGAACTTGTCAGGAACCTTATCACCATCGGCCTAATAGAAGACATTTACTGGCAACTAATGTGTGTAGGGTACATCAACACTGTACTGTGGAAAGCTGAGCTTATCAGCTAATGACAAAAAGTTGCAGAAAGCATCTAAAAGCTTCATTTGTTTCTTTTTTTATCTTTTACTCCCCTTCTACTAATGGCCATTTTGTCTTAAAAGGCACAGTACAGCCCAGTCAAAGATGGAGCAAATAGCTGAGGGAAAATGGAAGTCAAACGATAAAAGGTGTCTATGGATCCAAGTTGAGTACTGTTTTAACATACAATGAAAATAAGTACAGATTACTTTTGACAAGCAGTTCAGCTTAGTGTAAAAATGTGTCAATATGAATGTTTTATATTGATCCTAAATGATCCTACACGTATAGGCCTTATTTGTAAACTGCATTGCATGTTGGGATATCTAAAATGTTGCAAACACCCACTAAATCAAAAGAAAAAAATAAGAGTGAGATTCTGTTATCTCTGTGTTTACTTGTGTTGTGGTATAGGTTCGAGGAATACCCAAAGTACAACAGTGAACAACATCTGATTACAACTTGCCACACATTTTCCCAGTGTCAAATGTAATTGATTTGAATGCAGTATGGTAAACAACTAACCTGGGAAATAGAAAAAACACACCCTATATAAACTTCACATTTACATTCACTTTACATTCACTTAAACATGTTTTTGGTGTTATTTTGCTAAATAAATGTCTGTTGTGGTTGCCCAGCCCCCATTCAACCATGTATGGCACACAGCCTAAGCTATCTACAACAGCTGGTGTTCCACCAGTAGCTCAGTAAAGCAAGCACAAGCATGTCCCAAAGATGAAGTCCACTGTGGGGTTTACACCACATTATGTTTGATAATCATTGTTATTGCAAAGTAATTAACAATAAACAATAAAATACATTTAAATCTCAAGAGAAGACACTGATGTTACAAACATTTATCCCCAGTGCAATTTCTTAAGCACCAAACTAACCTATTCTAACAGATTTATACTAGATCTCATTCTAATTTAACTCTCTACACAGTCTGTTTTACTGCAAGAAAGTATCAAATATATTTAAAGCATTATCTTGCTTGTCAATTTAGTGGATAAGACATGAACTTTATAGAGCAAACAGCCCTGCGATTGTATCTGGCTTAAAATCTGTTATGACATTCGATCAAACTGTTATGTAATGAATGGTTGGCCATGCCATTCACTTCTAATTTGCATAATTCAAACATACCAATGCTTTGCAATACTATACATTGATCGTGAAGAGTACCCTATGCTTAAAGTCAAAATATTGCCTTTCTTTATATTGTTCAATGTAACATTCTGCAGTGGTATTTCGAAATCACTATAAAACTGTGTTTGAAGGTGTCTACACCCAGAGGTTCTACTGAGCATCAAAATGTATTTATTTCTCTGTACATATAGTCAGTCTTCCTGGACAATAGCTGTTTGTGTGCTACATATTTTCCAAGACAATTATTGAGAAGGAGACACCAGCAGCTCTTTCTCAAAACCTGCTTTATACAAATTAACAAGTTGGAATAAATTGATCTTATCCCTTTTAAATCTCACTGCATGTGCTCGATGGTACCATGGCTCTCATCTCAAAAGTGATCATTAAAGTTATGCATCTCAGTTTAATAGTTATGTCATAATACTGTTGGGTATGACAAAGGGCTGTTTTAAGCATGAAGGAAACCTTTCAGCTTTTTTCCATTTATACACAAAACCTTCGTGCCCCCTCAAATTTTTTGAGCCAAATATATAAAATATATATATATATATTTATATTTATTTTTTTATCAATAATAATAAATTGGACAAAAATGTACAAAAAGCATTGTACTGAATGTTTACAGTTTATACACCTGTACATACACAAATGTGTGTGTGTGTGTGTGTATACACTACAGGTCAAAAGTTTTGAAACACTTTATTCTTGATTTTATAAAAGAAATTCAGATTTTAGAATAATAGTAAAGTAACAAAAAGCACTTAATAAAATAACACTTAATTTCAACATTTACTCTCTCTATCCAGTTTCGTGCAAAGCATGGGGTTTCAGCATAAGTTCTCTTGGTTTCAAGCATTTGTTAAGTAATCTGAACAAGGGAGGATTCAGTAAAACTGAAGTTAATTTGCTGTCTTGACACTGACTCACTATTAGTAAAGAATTGTCCAGTAGTGCTTTAACACAAGGACCAAAGTATGTCAGCGAGGGCCAGTCCACTATGTTGATCTTAATAATATTGACTTAGATCTTATCTAATACATGTTACACATGGCCACAGTGATGTGCCAGGCACGGGTTTTACAATTACATTATACAATACAAATAGCCTTGACAGTAAACTTGTTCTAATAAACCTTGTTTTCAATATTCACAAAAAGTGTAATGCACAGCTTATGCTATTATCTATTACCTACAATGCAGAATGAAATCGGTGGATGGACAGTGTATACTACATTTCATGCCTCTCTTTCAGCTTGTGCCCAAACAAAGCCAGTAACCAGATGGCCCATTTCCCCCTGTGGTGACAGACATAACTTTCCGATCAACCTCAATGGAAAGGCTGGGCCACAGCACAGCATCTACTCATCTTGGGAACATTTTCCAACACAAAACGGGAACATGACATGAAATACAATATGTTCTATTTTAGATTAGAATCCAAGATGTCTGTTAGCAAGGCATGCTAATACATAATGAATTTCTAAATGTGTCTTTGTTCATTTTATTTTGTTAGATCTGTATACAGCATTTAAACATACACATACATGCATCATTTAAACAAGTTGAATGCTTCAAAACCCTTAGGTCACTTTGACTTGAGTGAAATGTAGCATAATATTAGTTCACGGTGTCTTGATTCACAAATGCCAATAGGCCGGGGACTGCAAGTGATGCCCAGGAGCTACTACAGATCTGTTTATGACCATATTTAGACTCCTAATGGCAATTGTTGTAGGACAAAAACTGACAAAACTTTAACCACACTGTTAAGAAAAAAACAGTAGACAAATTCAGATAGAAAGTATCCAGTGCACATAATGGTTGCACACCACAGCATTTGCCAGTCTTGCTGGCATTAGATAAGCACATTATTACACCTATGGTTCAGGGAAGTACTATATATATTGAAGGGTGAGGGTCAAAATCCCTTGGCTCTTCAGATATATCAATACACACATATATATATATATATATATATATATATATATATATATATATATATATATATATATATATATATATATATCCTTTTATATCAATATCTATCTATATTCTGTTGCTTAACTTCTTTAATAAAGTGATGAATTAACTATATGCATGATCACATAATCAATTCTATTTTCTTATGCATAACTGAAATATACTTTGAATCATATGTGTGTTGAATGTTAATTAGTCTCTTTTAGGAACATTCCAGAGTCTCTCTGTCCTGCACGTTGGCTGAAGGTCTTTTGGGGATAAGCTTATTTGTGACGCTCTCCAGCCTCTCAGGGAGGGGGTCAGGGGAATGCGTTAAACATGTGTTCCAGATGTATTCTGTGTTTGATTGTTACCTTTCCATGACTAATTATATGGTTTAAAGTCCTATGTAATAATACCTGAATAGTAGAAGTGTGATTTTCTCTTATTATTTTTTAGGGAAGAAATGTATGTTATTTCAACCCTCTCCTCTGCCCGAGGAGTGAATATTTTATCTCTCTGTTTTGGTTCAAATGGCCTGATAATGTGTGCTCTGGCTCTCTTGTGCCCAGAGAAGAACTGTCGTTCGTCAGTGTTTTGTGTGTGCGTTTGACCTTCTACCCAGTTTTTGAACCCAGGGATGCACACCAGGCCGACTCGAAGACGCCCCGCGACCATCTGCGAGGTCACTTGAGCTGTAAATCTCGGGCTCGGACGACAAGTGCGCTGATTAATGTTGATAGGCCGCATAGCTGTCTATATGTTGTGACTGTATGTTCTTTTAGCCAATCAGGAGTAAAATAATGGAATGTACGTCCTTGCAAATGGTATAATTGATGTAAGATTTTGTGTAAGGTAGGAGTTGGCTTTCGATCTCCTCGTGAGACTTTGCCGCTGGCTCTACCAATTTCACTGCAGACTATACTTCAGTAAATTTTTGACTCTTTTAATTGAACTTCTCGACTCCTGGTCTTCTTTCTCCATATCTGGTCCGGGTCATAACTGTTATACCCCTAACAATATATATCCTGCTAAAGAGACTATCTTATGATTTCCCACGCTATTCTAGCGGGTTATGTGTGTTAGTGCTGTTTTGGTACTGGTCTGATTGGTAGACTAGACATGCCATGCACAATACCAAACTTACTGTAAATGGTGTGGCTGGTCAACCAGCATGGTTTCTCTTGTGAAGCTTGTTAAACTAGTTAAGAAGACTAATGGGGAAACAATTATACAAGCATCCAAAACATAACATAAGATGCTGCTGGCCTTGTCAGCAGAGCAGACTTTCAATATCATTGCAATATAAAATTTAACAAGAGCCAGTATCTTGTGTTAATGAAAATCACCTCTGAGGAATTTAGCTATAGGAAACATTGAGAGAGTGACATTGCACATAGCTTTCAATAGCCTAGCTCATTCTCTTTCGCTCTCCATTTCTTTCATTATGGGAGTGCAAACTCAGGGTACTTCCCATTTATCTTTCTTTGACATAACAAAAACTGTACTCTTCTCAAAGAAGCTCCAGGTGAGAATAATTTCATGGTGGGAAAATGTATGTGGTGGCCAGTATAACCCTTCACCGAATACTTTTTTAAGACAACATCATGAAATACTACAGATGATCAACCCTGGCATTACTTTAATTTTTGCATTTGAGCAGGTGTGTTTGTTACATTGTCAAGTTAGGGTGTGTTGTGGTCAGTCACTTTGAAAATTGAAACTATGACTATTACTAACAGTAGTTTGACATCCTTAAACAGTAAAATAGATAAGTACATCAACAGTTAATTTAATCCTATATCTTTATTACACAGTATTTAATTACAATTTCTGATCTGATTTTGTTTTTGATTGTTTTGATGTTGTTTATTACTATTATTATTTAAGTTAGCACTCTTTTTCAACATGTCATGGACTATGATTTGCATTTCTAGGGAGGCGAGGCCACCACAAGCGTTTGACTTGCAAGTACATTGATACGTCATGATAAATACTGGTCAGCCGAGTTAAACAGTATGTCTGAGTGCTTGTCCTTAATGTGTTCTGTAATATATGCATTCAGTAAGGCATAAAATGTCTTGACAGAGTCAGTCGTAAGCTTATATAAACCCATGTGAAACAGTTTACAGGGATAAATCTGTCTTTAGTTGTCTGTGTCTTAAAATGATAGTTCACCCAAAAAGGAAAATTCTCTCATTATTTACTCACCCTCATGCCATCCCAGATGTGTATGACTTTCTTTCTTCTGCAGAACACAAATTAAGATTTTTAGAAGAATATTTCAGCTCTGTAGGTCCATACAAAGCAAGTGAATGGTGGCCAGATCTTTGAAGCTCCAATAAGCACATAAAGGCAGTATAAAAGTAATCCATAAGACTCCAGTGATTGAATCACATCTTCAGAAGTGATATGATAGGTATGGGTGAGAAACAGATGAATATTTAAGCCCTTTTTATATAAGTCTACACTTTCACATTCTTCTTCTGTTTTTGGTGATTTGCATTATTTGAGCAGATCACCACATACTGGGCAGGGAGGAGAATTTATAGTAAAAAGGACTTAAATATATATATCTGTTTCTCACCTGCACCTGTCATATCACTTCTGAAGATATGGATTTATCCACTGAGGTCTTATGGATTACTTTTACACTGCCTATATGTGCTTTTTGGAGCTTCAAAGTTCTGGCCACCATTCACTTGCATCGAAGGGACCAACAGAACTGAGATACTCTTCAAACAATCTTTGTTTTGTTTTCTGCAGAAGAAAGAAAGTCATACACATCTGGGATGGCATGAAGGTTAATAAATAATGAGAGAAGTTCATTTTTGGTGAACTTTCCCATTAAACAAAAGGCATCATTCAGATCAGCTTTTTCAAATGAGATACATCCACCTACATTGACAGTCTATTGAATTCTGCTGAAAGTCAAATAGGTGACTGAAGGATCAGTCAAATTGCTGGATATTTGTGACATTTTTATTATATTTTTAGTATTGTCTATGATCCTAATTGTCACATGCCTGAAATGTGTGCTTCATTGTAAATAGTTTCATAAGAAAGCATCTGCTAAGAGTCTAAGTGTAAATCTCCCCTAAAAGCTGTAATAGAAAATACAGTATTAATTTGGCTTTGGGTTCATCTAACCAATTCAATGTGTGAGTTTCTAAAAATTAGATAAATGTGGCTTTATTCATCCACCCATGCAAATTACATTTCTGCTCTGAATATCACAGCTGGCACGAGTCTTGCATAGTGATTAGACCCTCACTCAAAAAAATATTTAAGCCTATTTTTAAGATTTAAGCATTTCAATCATCAAATTCCGTCAAATTAAATGAAGTTGTATTAATTTAGTTAAAGATTACTCAATTTTATTGTTAATGGAATTTAGTTATGAATTGAAATCCACAAGTCTTAAAAATAGGCTAACATATATGTTGAGTATTGTAAGCAGGGTCAGCAGGACAGAGAACCTAAAACTTATCCTGTTATTTAATTTCCCATGTCCCATTTTTCTCTTTCTCTAGCAGGCAGGATTTCAAAGAGCCAGTTAAACAACTGTGATACCACCATCTCTGATCCATATATTAAAGAATTGTGTCATCTGCTTGAGCCATCTGATGAGAGAGATCAAAGTAATCCAATGTTGTCATCAAAGGGTCCCATCTGTGAGCTTTATTACTAGTCGAGCATGCAGTATAATAACCCACAGTGTGTCACACAGCCTCTCAAGGTTGATGAATCCATGGAGTTCATCTCCATTGCATCTACTGAGCTAATAATAAGACTTTTATCCTACTGATACAACGTTCATCACACTAAACTCACCATGTGTGTCCTGATACTGTGGCACGCTGATGTCCTGTAGCGCGTCACTCCATCCTTCCTCCTGTGCTTGGCCATTGGAGACAGACCCAGGAGGACCACAGTTGTGACTACTCCTAGTTTCACCTGCCCTGGCATCGTCTGGATTTGTTTCCGGGTAGTTGTCCGAATTCGAGTCGCCCGATGTACTGTAAAAGGGGTTTTCACTGCTGTCGTCTCCAGACTCCCCAAATACATCATCAGAAATCTGCAAGCTCTCGTAGCGAGAACGCGCTTCCTCCAGGAGTGATAGTCCTTTCCGTGCACACTCCGCCATCGTTCGTCAGTCCCAATGTACGGCTACTACACAGGGCGAGATTCGGCATGCAAAAGACTTTCTTAAAAGCGAAAAATAAGCATACAGTCTGTTCTCCTCAGTCCCCTTGATTGTTGATTCTGCGCGTGTGTACCACAGTCCTCTAGCAGCGATGAAGCAGTGATGGAGGTCTCAGTAGTACCGAGAAAACGTGAATTCCATCGGGAGCTGTCCCTCCTCCGTGGTGCTGAAATACCCCCCCAACCCTGTAAAGATGAAGCCCCTACAACTGATCGCTCCACAAATTATCTGAGCATCCGGGTTGGGCGTGTTCCCCTTTCCGTGAAGGACTGAATGAATCTCCGGCTTCCTTGGCAATCACCTGACTCAGTCTCCCTGCACTGTCCAATGGGATTAACCAATTGAACGAATCATAAATGTTATAGATTATATATCTCAGAAACAAATGAAGGACAGCGTTCATATCCGTCGTATTAAGATTATCCAGTTGGAATTTAAAATAGCATAAAATATGAGCCAGTTAAACATTTTATCCGCGATTCAAAACAAAATAATGTATACATAAATAAAGAACCATTGTGGTGATAGTTTTAGCATTTCAATCCTGTAGTTTCGAGAACAATTAATCCCTTGACTATGAACATTAAAGTCTGATTGCAGTACCACTTGTAACCAGTTGTAGCGCTATTCACAAAATATCTCTCTTTCAATTTATGTGACGTTAGTGTTTTACGCTTACTTGTTGGTGCGTGCCATGTTTGCGGAAGTGAACTCGACCATTCTGTCATTTTAATGAAATGTAACAGCGTTCACGTTTTATAAATACATATGCAGGTTATTTTGTAGCCCGTCATAAATTAACGATGACTTTACCAAAGGGACCGGACTCTTTGTGCTTCGACAAAGACGAATTTATGAAGGTAAAGAAGGGAGTTTGTGTAATCAACTGAATATGTTTTCCTGCATTCCATAACTTGACTTTATATAATAACTTAACTTACGTTTATATTTTTTAATTGCTTAGCAAATATATTTGATACTTTGTAAGGGTGTTTTAGGGATGTCACGAATGTTTTTATGATGTTCAAAATGCGAAGATTTCTTTGTCTTCCCATTTCTTACTGCATGGTTCCCATGGTCATGAAAAACCTGAAAATATAACTTTTTATAAAGTGATAAACTTTCCAATTTAAGGATTTGTATCTGGCATCAAATGGAAGTCTGCTGCAGAAATATCTATACAGTTATTTGTAAACCTACTTAAAGGGGTAGTTCACCCAAAAAAGGAACATTCTCTCATAATTTACTCACCTTCATGCCATGCCAGATATGTATGACTTTCTTTCTTCTGCTGAACACAAATTAAGAATATCTCAGCTATGTAGGTCCATACAATGCAAGTAAATGGTGACCAAAACTTTGAAGCGCCAAATATCACATAAAGGCAGCATAAAAGTATTATATTTGATTCAAGTGATTAAATCCGTCTTCTGAAGCTATTCAATTGGTTTTGGGTGAGAACAAACCAAAATGTAACTCTAGGCACATGATTTCAAGCTTGATTACACTTCCTAGCGCCATCTAGCGCTTTACGCTTGTGTCAAACACTAGGAAGTGTAATCGAGCTAGAAATCGTGATTGTTCTTAGAGACTGCAATGTCATGATGTACAGTGTAAACAGAGATATATTTTGGTCTGTTCTTACCCAAAACAAACTGGATCGCTTTAGAAGACATGTATTAAACCACTGGAGTCTTATGAATGACCTTTTGCAGCTTTTATTAACTTTTGGTGCTTCAAAATTTGGTCACCATTCATTTGCATTGTATGGATTTACAGAAGAAAATCTTTGTTTGTGATCTGCAGAAAAAAGAAAGAAAGAAAATCACACACATCTGGGATGGCATGATAGTGAATAAATTATGAGAGAATTTAAATTTTTGGATGAAATATCCCTTTATCTATCAGTTACAAACAACTGGAAAAGTTTTTTAAAAAGGTCATGGCAATTGATTGGTCAAAAGTGTGGGAACCCTGTTACTGTGTTTGTATAGATTTGACAACTTTTTTCTCATTGAGTCAATTTAGATTTCACTAGATTTAGATATCAGATTTGTCTACGTTTATCATGCAGGATGACTTCGACGTGGACACGTTTGTGGCTGATTGCAGAAAGCGCGTCCAGCTGGAGGAGATGCGTGAAGATCTGGAACAATATTACAGACTCCTCAAAACAGCAATGGTGGAGCTCATCAATAAAGACTATGCAGATTTTGTTAACCTATCTACCAACCTTGTGAGTCTTTGCTTTTTATTCACTCGTTATGTAGTGTTTTCAGCAGAATCAGTAGGTTTCCTGACAGAGAGAGTATGATGTTATTTTAGCACTAGAACATCATGATTTTGCCTCATGCGGTAAACTTATTGGTTGCTCGGATGGAAGAGATGTCTGTTTCTGTTCTTTCAGGTTGGAATGGATAAAACCCTCAATCAGCTCTCTGTACCTCTTGGCCAGCTACGTGAAGAAGTGCTGGTAAGTGCGTATCACATCTTATCAGTGCATACATTTGGATTTTCCATATTTTGTGAAATCAACAAGTATTTTCATCTTATGAATAGAGTCTGAGATCCTCTGTGAATGAAGCTATTGAAGCTATAGATACACGGTTATCCAAGCAAGACGACATTCAAAAAAAGAAGGTAGGTCATGCTGCTGAAAGTAGTGATGTTTTTTCTGTTGTAAAATACATTGTTTTCTTTGTTTATGGTAACATTCTCAGCAAAGTATGCAGTTTAATATCTCTGCAACATGCCAATGTATGTTTTGTGTGTGTGTGTGTGTGTAGATCTGTGTGTTAAGACTCATCCAAGTTGTTAGATCAGTGGAGAAGATTGAGAAAATTCTTCACCAAAACACCAAAGACACAACATCACTAGAGACCAGCAGGTATGTTCAAGGGATAGTTCACCCAAAAATGAAAATTCTCTTAACATTAACTTTCCTCATGCCATCCCAGATTTTTAGAAGAATTGATCAGCTCTGTAGGTCCTCACGATGCCAGTGAATCTCCAAAAGGAGATAAAGTCAGCAGTAAAGTAATCCATCAGACTACTTTAATTTTGTTACTTTAATGCTGACTTTATCTCCTTTTTGGAGCTTCAAAGGCCTGATCACCTGAGGCCTGAGTGGAGATATTCTTCTAAAATCTCAGTTTGTGTTCCGCCGAAAAATAAAGTCACACTCATCTTATGTGGCATGAGGGTGAGTTAATGATGAGAGAATTGTTATATTTGGGTGAACTATCCTTTTTAATACATCCCAGCTGCAAAATAAATGAGAAAATTGCAATTAAAATACCTCTTTTGAAATGACACAGATGGGACGTTATGGCTCTGGGTTTAATATGTGTTTACACTCTATAGTTGCTTTTTAATACCTTTGTAATACTTATGTCTACTTCACACTACTTTGCATCGCAAATTAATAGCTTACTCTTTGTTTTTCAGTCCCCTTTTGGCAGGTCAAATTCTAGAGCGAATTGCCACTGAGTTCAACCAGTTACAGTTTCATGCTGTCCAGAGCAAAGGAATGCCACTGCTTGATAAAGTGCGCCCGGTGAGCTTGCAGTTTTTTAATAAGGCCATAGTGTTTGAAACTCACCCAGTACTAGGGATTTTGCATTAATTCACATTCTTATAATTTAAACATACAATTGGACAAACTTTATGTTGGCTATAAAGTGTAAAAAATGAATAAATAAATTCTATTGACTTTATTCAGTTGGATTTTGCTTGTGCTTCTTAGGCCTACAGGTAAAATGGATGTCTGCTTTCTGACTTTTATTCTTGTGTTCCAGAGAATAGCTGGTATCACAGCTATGCTTCAGCAGTCCTTGGAAGGCCTGTTGATCCAAGGCCTCCAGACGTCAAATGTAGACATTGTGCGACATTGTCTCAGAACATATGCTACCATCGATAAAACCAGAGATGCAGAGGCACTGGTTGGACAAGTCTTAGTCAAACCATACATGGATGAGGTAAATTTTACACATCACTTGAGAACAATGCGGGCATATGTAAGTTGTTTAACTCAAATATTTAGTGAGCCTTGCAAATTAAACTTGAGCTTACAGGTACACTTGAAAGCTAAATTAATGGAAGTGTTATTTGTCATGCTTGTCTGTTCCATCTTAACTGCACCTGTTGCTTTTTGTCAGGTTATAGTTGAACAGTTCGTTAAATCCAATCCTAATGGTCTTAAGATGTTGTACACAAAGTTGTTGGAGTTTGTGCCTCACCATTGTAGACTCCTGCGGGAGGTGACTGGTGGGGCTATCTCTAGGTATGCCTGGGATTTACAGTGAACATTGACTGTTTTTTGCCATTGTTGTCATTTTATACACAATATATTTTAATTAAAAGCACCTTTTTTTCCCCCAGTGATAAAGCCGACATTGTTCCAGGATATGACTTCCTGGTGAACTCCGTCTGGCCTGAAATCATTAGAGGTGTAGAGGAAAGAATCTCTTCCCTTTTCAGTCCAGGAAACCCAGATGTTTTTTATGAGGTTAACATTGGAAAAAAGATGCACTAATGCTTTGACTGATGCTAATTCTGAAGGATATATTTACATTTGTTACTAGTGTTCACTTCTAAAAATGTGTTTCTCCTTTTACCTTTGTTCTTTTGTCCAGAGATACACTGTCAGCATGGATTTTGTGTGCAAGTTTGAGAGGCAGTGTGGTTCCCAGGCCAGTGTAAAGAGACTGCGAGCACATCCATGCTACCAGAGCTTTCACAACAAATGGAACCTGCCAGTGTACTTCCAGCTGAGGTGAGCATGATAAATACATGATTCAGTACAACTTGGACTCATGTAAATATAATACTCTATGTGAGCATGTGTTTCCTGCACTGTGAAATAATATATTGACCATAAGTAATCAACAAATCTATCTATTGTGTTGACCTTGCTTATTGCGAGAGGTAATAGGTGAACCAAGTTTTTCAAATAGGTGAACCATTTTTTGGTTTATTGGATAAGCTATGAGTCAACTATGTTTTCTTTGGAATTTCCAGTGCAGCTTAGATTCTGTTATTTGTGCAATATATTTGAAAAGAGATAATTGCCTTGGAAGTGAATCGATCTGTGTTTACAGCCAGTGGACTGTCTTTACTCGGTGATGTTTGGTCGTCTCCATTCGTTGGGTATAAAGTCCACTGTTTAGTTTAGGCCAGTTAAGCCTGTATATTGTTTGCTATTTCTTGGAATTAAGCTCTTATAGTACACTTCAAAAGGATTGAACAGTAGCTCTTGTGCTGTTTTTTTTTTTTTTATATTAACATTTTGGATTTTAAAATGTTATTTTTCTTGCTTTCAAAGCAGTAAGAAAAATAGCTAAAAACCAGCTCCTTTTGTAAACAAACTTGAGTTGCTTAACGTTATAATTCTATTTTTAATAAACTTTAAACTTCTAATATTTAAAGGATTTTAATTAGCATTTGTTGTTCATAGCAATTTTTTCCCCCATCATGTTGTTTTGCAAAAAAGTCTTTGTGAAGGCTTCATCTGTTTGTTCCCCCATACTTCCTGTGTATCAGCATACACTGAAGTCACATACAGCCCACTCATGGTACTGTTTGCCTATGTTGTCATGAACTCTCTCAGCAGCCTGACCTTTTAGAAATCAAATGTTTAATGTCTACCTTAACACAAAGTATTTGTGTCATTACCTACACAGAGAAAATTATGGAAATATCTCTTCTTTGAATGTTCTTGTGTTATCTAAAATTGCTAAAGTTTTTAAATCTGTGCTTTATTGACACACAGAAATTAATAGAACATATAGAAATGTCCAGTGCAGCACTTTTGTTTAAGGAATATTCTGGGTTCTGCTCAGTTGACAGCATTTGTGGCATAATATTGATCACCACAAAAATTTATTTAGACTTGTCTCGTTTTCTTAATAAAAAGCAAAAATCTGTGTTACAGTAAGGAACTTATAAGGGAAGTGAATGGGGCCAATCTGTAAACATTCAAATACTCACTGTTTCAAAAGTATAGCCACAAGACGCAAGATTTTTGCTTTTTTTTTTTTTTTTTGTTTTTTATAAAGAAATTAATTTTGTGGTAATCAGTATTATGCCACAAATGCTGTTGATTGAGCTGATCTTGTTTTGAACCTGGAATATTCCTTTAACTACTTTACTTTAATCTACATGGCTATCTTTTGACATGCTGGCCTTGGTGTGTTTTGCAGGTTCAAGGAGATTGCTGGAAGGCTAGAAAATGCCATTGCAGATGGACTAGAAGCAGCGCCAGGTCAGTCAATATGTATGGGTTAATGCAAGATGGCTGGCACACATAGAACAGCTTTAGGAAATGTTGACAGAGATGCCTGGTATTGCCATCTCAGGACACCTGTTGACCTGCTTTTTAAGTGAATACTTTTCTTGTCACCCACTATTTATTTTCCTTAGACTAGATTAATTAAAAGAGAGCCATAACTGATAACCACTGACATATTATCTTTGTTTTTGTTGAACTCAGTGGGAAGCAGCTACCACCTACAGGTCACTGAGGTGTTGTGGAGCTGTGTGTACAGGTGCTGGGCTAACCAGGTGTACCTGGCACCACTTGCTCATCGATTTTGGAAGCTGATGCTGCAGCTGCTCTCTAGATATGCCACTTTCCTTACAGAGGTAAAGCATTAATGGCAGAAAGAATATAATGAACTAGATTTGCTTTTCTTGATGAAAAATCAGTGCTTGCAAGGCATCAAAAGAATACTTTAAAAGTATAATATATGTACATTTAGGGAAATAAATCACAAATAGTTACTTTTTGAATTGTATTAAGCGGTTCTGGATGAGTTTATTGCAGAAGTGAATGTCTTGTAGTTTAGGATAAATATGAATGTTTGCGGAATATCGATACAGTATTGAAAGGTTTGTTACGTTTTGTTTTTCAGGTCTTAACAAATATTTCACCTCCAGAAACAAGCAAAGATTCAGTGCGACCACCCCCAAGTTCCGCCTCCTCCACTTCCAGCCGTACATCACAGGATGCAGATAGCGAGAGCGGTGGCCCCACCGCACTGTCTACCAAGCAACTCGTCTTCATTGCAGCCGATGTTGATAAATTACAAGAGCAGGTAATGTGTACATGATCTAATTCAGTTGAATTTTGAGAATCTATGTCTCAATTGCATCCAGTGAGGAATGTTCTCATTCTGTTTTCAGATTCCAGATATCTCTGAGATGATCAGGGCAAAACTGGAGGGTATTGGATTCAAAAACTTTACTGTTGTTTCAGGTTAGTTATGGAGTTATAAAGCCATTTCTGATGTTAATTAACATGGGTGCTACATTTGAAAGTGCAATTTAGTTGTTGTTTACTCCGTACTTACTATGTTTCCGGTTTTGTGCTCCAGAAGCTTTGCAGGACTCCAGGGCATCACTGTCTAGCTGCGTTCCCACACTGAACAGCAGAATGACTCGGCATCTAACAGAGAGGAGCATCCCCTTTCTGAAAAATGCTTCTGAAGTTCCACGACTTTATCGAAGGACCAATAAGGTCAAGTGCACTTTGCTCATATAATATTCAAATGTATTGCAGAATTAATCAATTAGTCAAGTTCTGAGACAGTAGTCTTTTATACAACAAAAGGCTGGAATGAAAGGGTTGAAAGGCCAGATTAGTTTACAATACAAAATAAATAATTAACTTGTTTTATGAAATAACAGATTTCTGAAACAGAAATACTCATTTTAAAGTAAGGAAGGCTCATTTTTAACTCAGGCCTGAACACTTGGTTGCTCTCTTATTAATAGGAGGTGCCCACCAGAGCCTCGGCATATATGGACAACGCACTTCGGCCACTCCATCAGCTGGTCGCTGACTCCAAAAATGTGGTGAAAGACTCAATCATTCAGGAGTGGCTCCGTGTCACACTCTCTGACTGCACCCATAGGTACTGTGGTTAAGCTTAACTTTATGTATTAAAATGTATTATTCTAGAATGTCTTTGTAAACTAGTTTATTTCTAGCACTTTTTGTTTCTAAAAAGCACCTCTGTGTTTAATAGATATTTTGAGACTATATCGGACGTGCTGGGCTCAGTGAGGAAGATGGAGGAAAGTCTGAAAAGACTGAAGCAAGCTAGGAAAATGGCCACCACCAGCAATGTAGGTGTCAATGTAGGGCCATCAGATGACAGTAAGATCCGTCTACAGCTGGCGATGGATGTAGAATACCTTGGAGAGCAGGTATAACGTATAGTGATGATGCTATTCAAATATAGTTAAAATACCTTCTAATTTAATTAGGATGTTTTACTATATATAGATTTATCAAATTTTGTTTAATATCTGAGATTATGCTGCTAATTCTCATTGTTAAAGGAATATTCTGGATTTAATATAAATTAAGGTCAGTCAACAGTATCTGTGGCATAATGTTGATTACTACAAAAAATATTTTCGACAAATAATTCCTTATCGAGTTTACAGTGAGTCACTTACAATGGAAGTGAATGGGGCCATATATTTGATTGATTAAAGGCAGAAATGTGAATGCTGTCGATTGAGCAGAACTTTTATTGAACCTGAAATATTATCTAAAGGAACTTTAGATAAATTATTGTAACATGTTATGGGATCAAGTTCATTTGGTTTCCGCTTTGTTTAAATTTGACTTTTTTGTACATATCAGATTTGTACATACTTAATCATACAAATTTTCTTAAAGATTCAGAAGATGGGTCTCCAGCCAAGCGACATCACCATGTTTTCTTCTCTGCTGGAACTGGTACAAGAGGCAAGAGATCTTGCTTCAGTGGAGCAGACAGGGTCCTAAACCAGAATGGCCCTGAAGGGGCCAGATCAAAAGTAGAGTCCAAATCGTGTGCCTTGGAGGTTCCAAACACCTTCAGCTTGCATATGCTTGGAAAGATGAAGAACGAATAAATGCTTCGCTCAGTATCTGCTCCACAGACTGATAGTTCTATTGTTAATGTTCTTCCATTTCTAAGCCAAATCTTGCAACTGTTCTAACTGCAGAAACCTTGACGTGTTTGGAATAGGAGCACACTAAATGAATGTGATTTACTCTCTGAAAAATGTATTTAAAATGTATTGAACTAAATGGGATGTTAAGGCTGGAAAAGTCAGATGTTTCATGGTTTAAAATTTTGGGGAAAAGAAGAGTGTTGAATGAACCAGTAATACTGTAAGCACTGACATATGAAATGCTATAAGCTGTTGTGTATTGTCTAACGTGGTTACATCAAATAATGTCAGTTGACAACCTGAGTTGTGTCTATCTGAAATTGCTTTTTCAGGGCTCTGGTGAACCCTGTCAAATAGCATCAACTGTGCAAACGCTAAAGAGGTTCAATGCTTACATTTTGTCTATTTTTTTTGTTGTATTTTACAAATATAAAAATGGGTGTTGGAGTTAACTTGTCTCAGTTACTAAGAGTGGGATTACTAACATATTAAATGTGGCTTTAACAATAAATAAACTTTGGAGATATTTGTGTGTTTCAGAGTTAATATGTTACAAAAATGGCCTTGTAAAACTTTAAGGAGAGGTCAGTGACCACCCAGCTGGAAGTGTGTGTTAAAGTTCTCTGTTGTGTGTAAGATAACTAAGATTTTTGGTGTTTAGTGGGTGTCATTAAAAAAAATATATATTCAGGGTTAATCATCGACAGTGGCATAATGTAGAATTAATTTTTTTATATATATATATATATATATATATATATATATATATATATATATATATATACAAATATTAAATTATACATTATGCCACTATATATATATATATATATATATGTGTGTGTGTGTACAGTTGAAGTCAGAAGTTTACATACACTTAGATTGAAGTCATAAAAAAACAACTGAAACCACTCCACAGATTTAATATTAGCAAAATAATGTTTTGGAAGTTGTTTAGGACATCTGCTTTGTGCATAACACGAGTAATTTTCCAACTATTGTTTGCAGACAGATTGTTTCAATTTTATATCACAATTCCAGCAGGTCAGAAGTTTACATACACTAAGTTAATTGTGCTTTTAAGCAGCTTGAAAAATTCCAGAACATTATGTCAGTCCTTTGGACAATTAGCCAATTAGCTTCTGATAGGAGGTGTACTGAATTGGAGGTGTTACCTGTGGATGTATTTTAAGGCCTACCTTGCTTGATGCTTGACATCATGGGAAAATCAAAAGAAATCAGCTAAGACCTCAGAAAATAAAATTGGACCTCCACAAGTCTGGTTCATCCTTGGGAGCAATTTCCAAATACCTGAAGGTACCACGTTCATTTGTACAAACAATAGTACACAAGTATATACACCACGCAGCCAACATACCTCTCAGGAAGGAGACATATTCTGTCTCCTTGAGATGAACATAGTTTGGTGCAAAAAGTGAAAATCATTCCCAGAACAACACCAAAGTGAAGATGCTGGAGGAAGCAGGTAGACAAGTATCTATATCCACAGTAAAACAAGTCCAATATTGACAACCTGAAAGGCTGATCAGCAAGGAAGAAGCCACTGCTCCAAAACCACCATATAAAAGCCAGAGTACAGTTTGCAACTGCACTTGGGGACAAAGACCTTATATTTTGGATAAATGTCCACTGGTCTGAAAAAACGAAATTGAACAGTTTGGCCATAATGACCATTGTTTTGTTTGGAGGAAAAAGGGTGAGGCTTGCAAGCCGAAGAACACCATCCAAACCATGATGTATGGGGTTGTAGCATAATGTTGTGTGGGTGCTTTGCTGCAGGAGGGACTGGTGCACTTCACAAAATTGATGGCATCATGAGGAAGGAAAATTATGTGGATTAAAAAAAAAATATGAGCTAGGAGGCCTACAAACCTGATTCAGTAACACCAGTTCTGTCTGGAGGAATGGGGCAAAATTCCAGCATGTGAGAAGCTTGTGGAAGGCTACCCAAAATGTTTTGACCCAAGTTCCAACAATTTAAAGGCAGTGCTACCAAATACTAACAAAGTGAATGTAAACGTATGGCCCACTGGAAATGTGATGAAAGAAAGAAAAGCTAATTAATTCAGTCTCTCTACTATTATACTGACATTTCACATTTTCAAAATAAAGTAGTGATCCTAACTGACCTTAGACAGGGAATGTTTTTTATGATTAAATGTCAGGAATTGTGAAAAACTGAGTTTAAATGTATTTGGCTAAGGTGTATTTAAACTTCTGAATTCAACAGTTTTTCCAACAGTTTTGGAAATTACATATCTCAAGCAACTGCTTTTATTAAAATAATTGTAGATGATTACATTTTTGTTGAATTATTTTGAACATATTTTAAATTTTTGCACCCTACTGCATCCTGTTGTTTTTCATAAATATTCAAAAATCTGTATCATCAGTCCAGAAATGGATTTTTATTACAATATGTCATGAAAGTAATATTATAAATACACCATAGGACTTGTGGTTAACCATTAAATGCATATCTGGGGTCTTTAGTGACCTGGGGTGTCATTCCGGGGAAGTCAGTCCACCTCCTTTACCTCATAAATGTTTTGGAGTTATGCCCCAGTTCTTCAACCTTTCTCTTAAGCAGGGGTGTAGATTCTGGGAGGGATGTAACCCCCCCAATAAACAACACAAGCAAATACAACCCCTCCATTATTTATACCATGATCAATTAAAACATTACAAGACAAATGAGTGCCATATTCATACAAATTACTACTATATAATGTCACCTGCCCAATGGCGGTGAATTTTCAGTATCCCATATGCACATACACATATTATACATGCAATTTCTTACTCAAGGTGATGCTGTTTTTTCAGTGATTGAGTTGATTTACATTTAACACTGCAATTTCATGAAGAACCAACATGGAAGTAAATACAGTTTGTTAATCCTTTTTTGGTAGATATAAGTGCCAGGTTGCTAAAAACTTACGTAATAATGTTTGGTAAAACGCTCATGTATTTAAAGGTGACTTGATGCTATCCATAATTTTAATATAACACTCATACGGGAGCATTAAAACATTGTTTGTGTTATATAATTTTAAGACAATCAACAATGTGTTTTAGGTTGATGGATTGATGATTTTTCCGAGCATGAGAATGGCATTGGAGTTTCCTTCCACAATTGCAAAGAAGAATGGCCTGTTGACCGTGACTTTGTGAGGAACCCTTCCATCCTGAGTTCTGTTCTGAACCCCAGATCCTCCCTCTGTCATCTCAAGCACAACCTTGTTGAATACCTATGAAATATAAAGATGTATACATGTTACAGATTACTGTGTTCATTAGTTGAACAGTAAAAGATAATTTCCCCCTTTTTGACAATGCTGATTACATATAAACAGGTCAAAACTGGTCAAAGTTACATCCCACTGGTTCTACAGTTTCTCCTTGTTGATTTCAACTGGTTTCAACTCCTGCTCCAAATAAAATTGTACCTTATCAACAGTGAAGTTCTCCTTGTTGCTGAGTCTCTTGAAGTTGGCATCAGAGCCCATAAGGTATTTCTCCACTGCCATTTCAGATAGCACTGATCTCAGGTCTGTCACTGCAGTCAGCGAAAATTTTGGCAAAGATAGTTCCAGATATCTGCCAAGATATCAACACAAAAGTAGAGTTTATGAAGACCCATTTTTTTAATAATATTCTATCCATTATTATTATATAGGATCTTAAGCTTACCCCCCCCTGTTCTGTTAAGACTAAGCCCATGTTCAACTAAACATTGGACTGCTGTTTAGGGATTTCAGTTTGAAATCAAGTCTTTAATATTTCATGACATAACCTTATGTATTTTTTATTTTTTTTCCGGATTTCTAATTCTTATTCTCAGGTCGTACATCATTGATTTATCTTTAAAATAATTTGATTTACCACTTTTATTACTGCACATTCCACCAGGAGTCTTACTGTAGACCAAATATATACATGTGCTACTTACTTCTCTTTTAGATGTTTATGCCATGTTGAAATGACTTGTGTTAAATGTTGCTTCTCAAAGTCCTGTAGGCTCGCTCCTTCATGAGGCAGCACTAGCAGCATATAGGTCCTCTTACTAAGGCCAAGTTTGACTATGGAGCACTTCCTGCCAGCATCATTGAAGTACAAATAGTCACCAGTATGCATCATAAAGGGTACTTTGATACTGGATTTCTCATCAATCCAAAACTCATGCTCAGTGCTTGCTTCAGGCTGGAACACAGTTTTCCAGTTACCTGAAAAAAGTTACAAACCAGATAATTCAATACGCCACAATAGAAAATAGAAGTCTTCCAAGATTCTTTATGAAGTTTATATATTTATACTAAACTTTATATATTTTAACTGAATGCAGCAATATAGAATATGGCAGGCAAATTTGAATTTTTGAGATATAAATATTGGTTAGTGTTAAATGATTTACAGAAATACTCAAACCAGCCCGTCTGGCACCAACAATCATCCCACAATTGAAATCACTGAGATAATTTTTTTCCCCCATTCTGATGGTTGATGTGAACTTTAACTGAAGCTCCTGTCCTGTATCTGCATGATTTTATGCATTGCACTGCTACCACACGATTGGCTGATTAGATAATCGCATTAACATGTAGGTGTACAGATCTTCCTAATAAAGTGCTCAGTCAGTGTATGCCTCTGTTGAATCCATCAATATGTGTGGAATAAATAGCAGAATTCCTGGTGAAAAACTACATCCAGAAAGGAAAGATCCACCATTTAAATCGCAGCAAACAAAGCAAGCCAAACCATAGGCTTGTTTGAGATTAGCAAGTCTTGCACAGAACCTATCAAATGCATTCACCAGCAGGTGAATGCTGGTTCGAAATCTGTCCAATTTGCTGTGATGTCATGGCGACGTAGGTCAAAACTACACCCACTTTATCAGCAACAAAGTACATGAATGCAAATCATGCAATTTGTCCCTTTAAACTTTTAGGTGGTTGATCCAGTACAAGAAGTGAGAAATGTCTGACTTGACAAGACTTATTTCACTCTTTCCCTGACTGCAGCTGCCTACAATTGTCTACTTTCAAGGCAAGGCTTTTGGCATCTCAAACAAGCCTAATCTCTGAAGTGGCCGCCAAATCTCATGATGCATTGTGAATGACGCAATATAGTTGGTCCCCTATACTCTCAATGTACTTGTATATTTGCAAATATCAGAATATTTTGCTGTATAATAACAATAAAATAGATTGTTTATATACTTATAAGCAACAAACTTAAGTCAATGGTTTGATAATTGGGAAGTGTCTGGATATTCTTCAGCTAGACTGCAGTCAAAATGCGTTTCCAATCAAATTTATCTGCGCAAAACAAAAACTCTACTTACATATTACATATTAGCTGTGGTAACGTAAAATTCTCCATCTTTTATTGAATTTTAAAAACATCGATGGATAATTAAAAATGCTTTCCATCCCTTTAACAGTCAGGGTTTTTCCTTCACTGAACAGTTTTTGGCAGCCCCCAAAACTAAATTTGGGGGACCAAAGCAAATTTTATGATATTAATCTCGCATTTAGCACTTTGTAAGAGCTATATGATTCTCATCTGAAATGTGCGAGAGTAGCCGTGTTTCATGTGAGTGTTGCTCAAGCCACATAGTGATTAGAAAACAGGAGAGAGAGATGCGAGCATTACAGGATTCGAGAAAGAGATTAGATATTCCAAGTGTATTCCAATGGAATTCCAATGCAAGGAAGCAGTGTTTGTTGTGCTTCACACTGCAATGACAGAATAAGCATAAAACCATACAGTAACAACGTTTAACAATGGATTACTATAGTGTAACCTCATCAAATAATTAATTACTTAGTTGTATCTGGATAATGAAAATGCATTTGCATTTACACCTTCATTGAATATGGTTTTAGTGGTCCGATCACGATCTGATCACAATGCATTTTGCGAGCATTTACACCTGGCAATTATTGTGATCAAGTGCTTTCCAATAATGATCCCATCACTGAAAATGCAAGTTAATGCAAGGTGTAAATGGGGCCTTTGTCTTTTTGTTGTATGATTTTCAGATACTTTTATGAAGGATTTATCAAAATATGGAAGAAATAAATGTGAAAAATACTTCTGGAAACTAAGACTGCAACAAGACGGGTCTGATCCCATGAGAACCAGGAAGTATGGAGTTCACATTAACAATCAGGAGCACGATTCAGAGATTGCACTTTCACTCTGAAAATACATTTATATTCCACTGACAGTTAGATTTGGGGTTGGGGTTAATAAAATATGCATTCCTATTGACTGTATTATACCATTTACAAAGAACAACTTACATTAAAGCTTGCTTTTGGTGCACATATTCAACAACACTTCCAGCTTCGGCCACTGGGGGCCAGTGGCTCGAATTTCGGTAAGCACAGACCAATTTCAGCATCTGAAATTTCCACCTACTGTTGTCAAAATTACTGTTGTCAAATTTATAGTGAACACTCACCTTTGAAATGCACTGAACTAGCAAACAGCAGGTTAGTCTTCGAAGTGACACCCTTAAACAGGTTCTTAACCTTGCTGTCTGATGTTTTCTGAATGAAGCTGTTCACCTGGACCTCAGCTTCCTTGTGTTGTGAGAAGTCCACTGAACGGACAAAAGAATCATCTGAGAAGTCTTGTGTTCCTCTTAGAAAGTCTTTGGAAAGGTCAGCATCGCTGTTAATGAATGTCCACACAAGGGTTCTGAACTCATTTCGCGATTCATCTACATGTGAACTGATGGCCTGGAGTGTACGCAACACTGTGTGTCCATCCATAAAGTATGCACAGTCTGGCTTTTCAGACTCCAAGCTGAGTCCTAACAACTGTTGGTAGGAAATGGCAGTCTTTTTGGATGCTCCCAGGTAGAGTGTCACCAACGCACCAAAGGCATTTAACGGTGATAGTAGTGTGTTAGCATGCTTCTGTGTACGACTTAGTGCCTGGTACATGCGTATTCCAAGGGAGTTTTGCAGTTCTGCTAGTACAGCAGTCCGTTGGGTGAGGTTTCTCAGGTTCTCTATGGTGCTATCAGGTCGTGGGTCTGGTTCAATGCTGTCTTGAAGAGGAGTCAGTGGATGGACAGTTTCCAAGCGCTTGTGGTCCTCATTCTGGATAACCTCACAGCTAATGTTTTCTGTGCTAAAGAGGTTAAAGGGGTGGACGTACACACGATTGGCCATTCCCATTGCAAAGCAGAAGACCATTAAAAGGGTGAGGAACATCTCGTTCATCTTCATTTATTGGGAAAATCTCAAGGTGGACCTGTAGGATATTGATTTCATTTGATTATTAGATGTTTTTGTCAGGGAAAAAAAAACAGTTTTGTTTCATGTCTAAAGGCTGTTGCACGAGAAAACTATAACAAAACCTCCTGGACATTTCATGGAAGCATAATGAATTTAATTTTTTATAGTATGTTTAACCATGAACTTTAGTTATCTTTTAAAACAAAGAATCTTCTTGCATTTGAGACTCAGTAGTGTGCAGCATGCTATGACTGACTGATCTCTGGACTTCTACCCAATTTATCATAGAATGAATTGTGTAATTATTGCATGAGGCCTCTTCACTACTGATTTGTATATGATGGCAATAACCCTACTGAACCAGAGAGCAGAGAACATGTACATGTAATTCAGATAAATGAGCAAAGAGTAAATTTATTACAATACTTTCCAGTACATCGTCGTGTCAAAACATACTAAAACTAAATAATATTAAATAGTTAATAAAGGCCCTTTCTACAGTGTGTGTGTGTGTGTGTGTGTGTGGGCATGTTTATGTGGTTTACGTGGACAATTGTTTAGGTTACAAACTGGTAATTACAAGGGTATTATGCTATAAATGTGGTTTAAGAGGACATTCCTAGTGTACCCATAATTTAGATAGCTTAAAAAATTATGTTTTATTGAAAATGTAAAAATGCAGAAAGTTTTTGGTGAGGGTTAGGTTTAGGGGTATGGTTAGGGGATAGAATCTATAGTTTGTACAGTATAAAAATCATTATGTCTATGGAAAGTCCTCATAATGATAGGTAGACCAACATGTGTGTGTGTGTGTGTGTGTGTGTGTGTGTGTGTGTACAGCACTGTGCAAAGGTTTTTGGCACTTGTGAAAAATGTTGCATAGTGAGGATGTCTTCAAAAATAATGGCATAAATCATTTTCATTTATCAATTAACGTCAAACAAAGTTCAGTAAGCTTAAAAAAAGCTGAATTAATATTTGGTGTGACCACCTTTGCCTTTAAAACAGCCCCAATTCATCTAGGTACACCTTTTCTTGGTTGTTGGCGGATAGGAGAGTCCTGTTCTTCTATTCTATTCTATTCTGTTTGCAAAAGGAATGTTTAAAAGTCTAAAATGTATATTTCCTATTGACACACTAAAGCTGAAGATATAAATAACCAGTGTGTTATTTGTGGGTTGATAGGAAATAGGAAATAGGACTATGGTGCATAAAAATCCCAGGAGAAAGCAGTTACAGAAATAATCAAACCAGCCCACCTGGCACCACCAATCATGCCACGGTCAAAATCACTGAAATACATTTTTCCCCCATTCTGATGGTTGATGAGAATATTAACTGAAGCTCCTGACACATATCTGCATAATTTAGATAATTTATCAATATAAATCAAGATCATTTAAATGGGTATTAGGCTTTTCAGCTAAATGTAAAATGCTATACAGCTATGAAGCACAAAACAATTAGTCAAACAACAAGAATGGAAAATTTCAAAAATATCCAATGTAGTCAACAAATAATGTAATTAAAAAATTGTGTACATTTGTGGCATTTAAAACATGTGACAACCTGCCCCAATAATATGCCCCAAACGGACTCTCATGAAAAATAACTTAGTCCTGTTGTGAGAACACATTAAAAATGTTCTTAAAAACCTACCTTTGTAGTTAACTCTCCCTTGAATGTGTGCCAGTGTGGTTTCATTATGTTCACATGCTTACCAAAGAGCCATAATAAAAAAATGTGTCTAATCTAAATGAGTTTTGAACTAGGTGTTTGAAACAAACTACTGCTAGAGAAAGCACGCATTTGCCCAACTGGACTTTTGACGACTTCCCCTTGTGACAACTAATCTCCCCTGTATGTATCCCACTGTCAAGCATAATTCAACTAAGTGACATCCATAAGTATATCAGCTTAAAGTCTTAACAGGATAATTTAATGATAATTCCTTAAACACAAACATAGTCATAGATTACAAAAATAAATAAAGTGTTAAGAAGATAAAGAGACAGAGCTCCTATTTACCTTCAGATGCTTTGCTGATTCTGGAGCTGCACTGAGGTAGATTTGTCTGCCCTGTTTATTAATGGATGGCATGATGACTAGTCCCTCAGTTACACATTAACACAGTATTGAGACACACATTTCCCCAAAATTCTGAACCAAAGGGGCTTCTGTTCTTGCATATTGATAAACAGATAGGTCAGGGGAGGCAACACTAACTTATTTACCTAAAACATGATGTAAGACTGGTCACTGGAAAGAGAAAATCATGATATGAAGGTGACATTCACAAGATGAAAATTGGGAAACTGTATGAGTCATATCCTTTGAACCCCTTACTCATTGCCTTACTAATGAACTTTGTTTTGTAATTATTTGACTATTATTTCACAACAGCAAAAAAGGCAACTCTATTCAATATTCAGTTTAATAGTATTATGTTTTGCACATTACATAAAGTTATTATTCTGTAAAAACGGACTATACAAAGACAATTGTCAAAAGCAAAAGATTCTTGAGGAACCCAAATTCCTAAGATTCCATACTGGCAGAACCCTCTGGAAAAGCCTCTAGGCACCCTTTCAGTTAGTTGCAAGAACACTAAAGACTGTCAATGTTTCCCTCTGTAACCCCATCATAAGGGAAAGTTTCCATTGAAATATCTGTCTATTTGAGTGCATAAATATGATATTTGAGACTCCTCTGAGTAAGATCTCCAGAGGGTTTCAAAATATTTTCTGAGAAAAAACAAATGATACATAAAGAATTTTAGATTTTTACTGTGAGACGTTTTAGCTGCTGCGAGCAGAACAAAATGTAACAATATTAAAACATATGTCAGAACAAGAATGTACTAGCAGGCTTTGAGAACACATAAAATTACATAAAATTCTTTAATAATAATTTTGCATACATTATTTATTTACAATTAGGTGATTGAATAACATTTTAAAATATAGGAGAAAATCAGCAGCTTTAAAGCTGGATATTTAAATAACGATCATTTTGATGATAGGCTAAAATATGTTTAACAATAAAAGGCCTAACTATAAATTCTAGACATTTGTTTTGTTTGTGTTAATAAAAAATTTCTTTCAATGTAAAGGCATTTAAAGGAATAGTTATATATATATATATATATATATATATATATATATATATATATATATATATATATATATAATGCCATCCCAGATGTGTATGACTTTCTCTCTGCTGAACACAAACAAAGATTTTAGAAGAATATTCAGCTCTGTAGGTATAGCATGATATGTCTCTCTCTCTCTCTCACACACACACACACACACACACACACACACACACACACACACACACACACACACACACACACACACACACACACACACACACACACGCAAGATATTTTCTGCACACGCGCGCGCAGATCTGTACACGCGTGAGTTATTTTCTGCACATGCGCAGCTGAAATCTTTACGCACACAAGTCGGTTTTGACACTCAGGGGCGGGGCCCAATCATTTCTGTTAACATATGCTATTGGCTGCTGACCAAATCCTGTATTGATTGGCCAAAGAGCGGGACGATTGGGAAGCGGATGATATCAGACTGTTAAGAGGTTATGGTTTCTTTCTAAATTCCTCCTTAATTTCTTGTAGCTGTAAGATGTTTTGTGCGTGTATAAATAAATAAATAAATATATATATATATATATATATATATATATATATATATATATATATATATATATATATATATATATATATATATATATATATATACTACGGATGGATGCAGTCTCGTTTTATTCAAATGAGTGTCATCTTGCCTGTCATGATGACACTAGCTGCGTTTGAATAAAACGAGACTGCATCCATCCGAAGTGTGATAAGAGACATGAAAGAAGGGCCGGAAGGGCCACCACTGAGTGGTGGCTCAGTGGTTGAGGCTCAGGGTTACTGACTAGAAGGTTGGGGGTTCAAGCCCCAGCACCACCAAGATGCCACTGTTGGGCCCTTGAGCAAGGCCCTTAACTCCAGGTTGCTCTGGGGGGATTGTCCCTGTAATAAGTGCACTGTAAGTCGCTTTGCATAAAAGCGTCTGCCAAATGCATAAATGTAAATGTAACAGGTTCACTAAATGCCTTGCTGCGTTCTGTATTTCCACATATTTTCCATTATTATCAAAGACAGAAAACACAAACACACACACACACACACACACACACACTTTATATCCTACCCCTAAACCTAACCCTCACAGAAAACTTTCTGCATTTTTACATTTTCAAAAAACATAATTTAGTATGATTTATAAGCTGTTTTCCTCATGGGGACCGACAAAATGTCCCCACAAGGTCAAAAATTTCGGGTTTTACTATTCTTATGGGGACATTTGGTCCCCACAAAGTGATAAATACACGCTCACACACACACACACACACACACACACACACACACACACACACACACACACACACACACACACACACACACACACATGTTGTGTTTCCATGTTTTATGGGGACTTTCCATAGACATAATGGTTTTTATACTGTACAAACTTTATATTCTATCCCCTAAACCTAACCCTACCCCTAAACCTAACCCTCACAGAAAACTTTCTGCATTTTTACATTTTCAAAAAACATAATTTAGTATGATTTATAAGCTGTTTTCCTCATGGGGACCGACAAAATGTCCCCACAAGGTCAAAAATTTCGGATTTTACTATCCTTATGGGGACATTTGGTACCCACAAAGTGATAAATACATGCTCACACACATACACACACACACACACACACACACACACACACACACACACACACACACACACACACACACACACACACATATTTATATATAAACACACAAAACATCTTACAGCTACAAGAAATTAAGGAGAAATTTAGAAAGAAACCATAACCTCTTTACTGTCTGCCATTATCCGATTCCCCATCTTCCCAGTTCCCTCCTTTGGAAAAATAAAACCCATTATATTAGGAAATCACAGTTAGTGAAAGAGTAGGATATGGGTGGTATCAACACCTTGGACTTTGATGTTTGGGACATTTAAGAGTAAATGGTTGAAATACTAAAATAGGTGGGCTTGAATTTCTTTTAAAATGTGATTCTGAGGTAACTAAGATTCCTATTAAATTATCAAACTTCCACAAACAACTTGTCCAATACTGTAAAATTATATTTACCCGCAACTTTTCTCCCCATGGATCCACCCTATGTAATAACAAGGTCATTACAATTAATATGAAATCATTGTTTAAAAGTGATTGTTATGAGACCGGTATTGTGTTTGTGAATGATATATAAGATGATAATAGTAACTTCTTGGAACATATTGCCTTTTTGCTCAAGCATAATCTTAACCGCACTTATAGAGAATATAATAAAATGTGTAAATCAATACCGTTACCATTATTACAGTTAATCCAAAACACATTGATGTATGCAAGAATAAGACAATGCAAATTAATGGTGGCCAGAACTTTGAAACTCTAAAAAGTAAATAAAGGCAACAGAAAATGACTACTACTGCTAACTATCACTAAAACATTTCTTACACATTTACACATGTGTAAAAACAAACAAACAAATAAACAAACGGGGAAAAAAACAGTCACATTTCATATTTAACTAAACGTCTGAGGGAGTTTGGCTGACAGACGTTAATAACTCATAATATTTCTGTCTTCTAACGCCACCCACAGGGATGTTTCAGAAGTGCGGCTGTAAAAGTATGCGTGACATTCTTCCTCTGGATAAAATTAGCTGTAGATGATTATCTTTTTGATGGGGGTGTTTCCGTTTTCTTGCATTCGCTGATGTAATTGCAAAGAATTATTTGCAAAGGAAAGACACGCAGTCGACTAGTTGTTGTTTTTTTAGCTGAATTCTCTTAAACAGGAGTTCCTCATTTACCTGTTGACGGGTTGAACTCTTCAAACAGTACTGAAACCAGTTTACAGGACACTGAAACGAATTTACTTTTTTCTTGCAAGAATACACACAAAGCAGATGATGACGGAGGAAGAAGACAGTTTTAGATATCTAAGGACATTTCCACAGGTGTTTCCTGTGTTTAGAGTTCGTTCTCAAAGTGACACATCTGGATTCAAATCCAGAATATTGACCAGACTCCGCTCAGCCTGTTCAGGTATGAAGATGTTTCATTGTGTTTTTACAGTTATGTTTATTCGGCATTAAACTCGCTGGGGAGTAAATGCTGATGAGATTTTGTCTTTGAAGTGATTCTCTTCTCATTGATGTTTGGTTAACTTCTTATATTCACACTTATTTTCAGATGGGATATTTTAAAAGCCAATTGATAAGATTTTAATTTTTTACAGTTATTATTGTTAATGTTATTATTTACATTTGTTTATTAATTGTATTGTTTGGTCTTTATTGTGCAAGCATTAGGTGTGATGTGCATCCAAATGACAAACATACTGAAGTGTCTCTTTGACTGAAGCTTGAAAAATGCATATCTGAAATATTTAAATGTCGGTTGGCCTAAAATACAATGTAGTGTCCAAACATAGGCTTTTTGAAATCTTGCACCTAAACCCAAACAGGATATTGACAAACCTTTCATGCAGGCTGTTGGCTTTCCAGCAGCAAAAGATAAAATGCTAAAATGCTTTGAAAATAATCTGACTAGTGAGTAATCTTTCTTGATGTGTTTGAACCTTATAGGTCTAATTATTTAAAATTCAAGTGATAGTAAAACCAAATATGTAGCGCAGCTGCTAGAAATAAGTTTAGGTATGATGTCACTTAAATTTTTGGTTAAGAGTAGCTGTTTATTGTCCAATAATAAAGTCTTAACATAGGCCCACTATAAATGGCATGAATGATCAATCTTATTGTAAATTTTAACATACACTCATTATTTTGATTGTTTTGCTTGCTCCAAGACATAATTGATGTCTTTTGATTCCTCTGTATTTTACACTCCTACACTACCCTATGTTTCGTGTCCTTTGTATTTTTAGGGCGTTTACCAAGACATCTAAATAAAATCTGTCAATACTGGTCATAGCCTGTATTTACTAGGCTACAATTTGTGAAAAATCTTTGTTGCCTGTGCCTTTTTTTAAGTTTGTTATTCATGTTACAGTATGCCTTGTACAAGTCTTGCCCTACTACACAAGAGAGAAATGACAATTTCTAGACCGACTGTGATAAGTTACCACATTCAGAGAAATTCCCACATTGTTCTGTAACCTTTAAACCTATAGTTCAACCCAGTTGTCTGACAAATTCTTTAACCAAAGTCATCTGCAAATATGCCAGAATGACAGGTGCTCTCCTTTGGAAAATGATAATGCATTGAAAAGTTTTACATTTTTATACTGATAATTTAGATGGCCATTGACTCTTAGTGCAAAAAGTTTGTTTGAGTGGTGTAGTTATTTGATATAAAACAGCTGCAAATTGGTAATAGATTTCTGCCCTGATGTGGTTGTTAGAATTGTAACATTCTTGGAGTTCCAGTGTGTGAAAGTAACAGGAATGTGGAAATACTTGAATTTGAATGGAGTCATATAATATACAGTATTGTGAAATAACAGAAGTTTTTGCTATTTTAAAATAGTCTTCTGAGCACAATCTTAAACTTGTAATAAAGTTGTTATTATGCTTTATGCAGAAAATATTGTCTCTTTGTATGAGATCAGGTGCATCATTATCATATTGTAACTGAGTAAGATATCTAAAGAAATGGCTGTTTGAAACCACTTCCTGACAGCTTGCCATTCACTTAACCACACTTCAACTCTTTAGTTCTATCAACGCATGTCAATTGTACTTTTTGTGCAGTGCACCCTGTTTATGGTCTCCACCTTTTCAAAGAAAATACTAAAAGCAAATTAAATAACCTTTTAGAAATCAGTTTTATATGCCAGATGAGTTCAGTTAAAGCACATCATATTATCAGTCTGTGACTTATTTCATGATATTATTTCACACATTGGCCTTACAAATGCCACAAGTGTTTTTTCTTTTTCTTTTGTGCTTTAGGGCAGACTCCTGTGCTAGATTTCTGTACATTTTTACTGTGTGTCCACAAGGAGGTGTGTGCAATAAGCTTTTCCAATGTAATGTAAGGCATCAGTTATTGTTAGAATTTCTCTGAAACCTAATCCTATGCTGAAATGTTTTAAGACATTGAAACCACATGATTGTTTTTCTTCTCAAAGTGCCACATTAATAATTAATATTGTCTTGTTATACTGCTGGGCAGATTTGTGTTCCTGCAACCACTTAATGCTACTTAAGAGTGAACACTACATCCTCTCGCAGCCAGCCATCACTTCATGATCTATGCATTTCTATGCAGTCTTTGCAAAGATCAAGTCATTGTGTTTTGAGAAGCATGTAGAGAAAGGTACACATTTAAACATGCATCCAATGTTGCTTTATCTTTCACACTGTGCTTTTCTAAGACAGGGTGAGAAGACACTGAGAAAAAACCTCCTCGCTCTCAGATTGTTTGGCTTAATTTGTAGGCTTTGCCTGTATTTATGCTGGTTTGAGGATGTGTGCCATCCTTCTCTGCACACAATTAGTCATTTAATGACACAGAGATGGAGTGCTGGGAAAAACTGCCCTTTTCGAACAATACGCTGGAGACAGAACTCCTTAAGAACCCCTTTCTCTTCTTTACACTCTTAAAAGCTTGTTTCTTTCAGTCTTTGAGTCTATCATGGTAGAATGTCAACACAAGGGACTTTTTTGGGTATATTTTTTGTCCACAGTAACTGCATGTGTGAGATAACGGGATGCGCCTTTACTTCTCCAGGCAGCTTGGTAGAAAGACATTGCAATGGCAAGATAGGGGCAAGGACCTCCTGTTCAATAAAGAGCCAGGGAGGAGCTCTTTCAGGTGGAAGCAACCAATGAGCCAAATGTCTGAGACCAAATGCATAGTAGTAAAAAAAAATCTTGGGGCGACTCAACTCACCTTTGTCAATTTGCCTGTGTAACTTGTTAGAATGCATTCGAGGACATTTACCATTCCAGATAAAGGATTTAGCTGTAATATCACATTGTTTAAAATAAAAGATGGGGACTTCAATGGGAAGAGACTGTAATAAGGAGTTACATTTTGGAATACAAATCATTTTTACAACATTAACCTTCCCAATCATAGATAAAGGTAAAGTGGCCTCCCTGCCCACAATGCACGAAAACCTTTTTATTAAAGGGTCAAACTTAACTTTTAATTAAATACTTAATGCCCTGTTTGGGTCATTAAAAGGCACCCGGCTGAAAATCTGTTACTGGGCAGTACGCTGTAAGAGCCAAAGCTTCGGATTTAGACCAATTATCTCTGTATACCGAATATGTAGAAAAAGTATTGATAATTCTGTGGAGGCAAGGCATAGATCTAGTAGGGTCGGAGACGAATAATAAAATATAATCTGCGTAAAGCAAAAACGTATGCGCCATACCTCCCACCATCACCCCTGGAAAATCAGCTTCCTTTCTTATCACGGCTGGTAATGGTTCCAGGGCAAGACCAAACAACAATGGGGAAAGAGGGCAACCCTAACCTATCCAGAGTAAAATAATCTGAAATTAAACAATTTGTTTGTACCACCACTACAGATTCTATAAAGTAGCTTAATCCATCCAATAAAAGTATTTCTGAACCCATATATTTCCAAAATGGTAAAAAAAATAATCCCATTCTATCATATCAAACACCTTTTCGGCATCAAGTGAGATGGCAGCAACAGGAGGTTGATCATTCAAAACTGACCACATGATAATGATGAAACGCCTAATATTATCGGAAGAGCTGCGGTCCCGAATAAATCCCACCTGATCTATATGTATAAGACATGTCATAACTTTACTTAATCAGTTAACCAGAATTTTTGACAAAAATTTTACATCTAGCTGGATCAGGGAATCTGGACTGTAACTTTTACACTCACTTGGATCTTTGTCCTTTTTAAGAATCAGATTGATCCAGGCTTGTATCATGGTTGGGGGAAGCTTTCCATTCTTTAATGATTCCATGTAAACTTCTAATTCTGCAGCATAAGATATACAAAATTCAGTGGCAAAGCCATCTGGCCCAGGAGCCTTGCCTGTAGGCAAGGCCTTAATTACCTCGCCAAGCTCCTCCAAGTTTATCTCAGAATCAAAATAATTTTTTTGCTCAGCCATCAATTTAGGGATTTCTAATAGTTCCACAAAGTTTCTAATCGTCACAAACGCCTACGAAGGCGCCTCCCCGATCGGCAACCAGAGATCCGATTCACCTGAATTCTAATTACCTCCGCACCCACATACCGGGCTTAATTAATCCACAGCTGATCCCCATTCATCTCCCTCTATTTAAGCTACACGCAGTTACGCACTCACTGCGAATTCTTGTTTGGTCCGGCTACACTACTGAGTGTTCTAGTTTACATTCTTCATTGCTGATCTGTTTACCGACCTTGCTTTCCCTCCTGACCACGATTGTCTGCTACCTGCCTACCTGAACTCTCGTCTGCCTCTCCGTATTGCTGTCTGCTGCCTGCCCCGACATTCTGCCTGCCTCACCACGCTCTCAGCCTGCCTACTATTGCCCTGTTCACCTATTGCTTTACCATTGCCCGTTCACATCTGTGTGTTCAATAAAAACTGCTTATGGATCCCAACTTACCTGAGTCCTTGTTACACTAATGTCTTTAAGAAGTTCTAATGTTTATTTACTTAAACATTTTATGTAACTGATTGCCTGAAATTGTTTGGAGTTCTGCTACCTTATTAAGGTTTACATTGTGGGAACAAAAACATTGACCATGTTTAAATGCACATGAAAATGTTTTTATGTGTTATATAAATATAGTTAACCTGATTTTGCAAATATTCCAGTTTCTAGAAATCTTAATAAGACAGCTTTTGTAACAGAATAAAACAATAAGATGACATTTACCTGTATTAAATGGGATTCTGTGTGTTGTAAAGATCTTATTCTGAATATCCACTGTAAATTGATATCTGCATTTATATGAAAGTAATAATGAGTGCAATGAGACGCACAAGAAGATGTTTTTTTTCCAAAACAATGAAACTACATAAATCAATATACAAACACCCCATCGGCTGCATTTTTCAATTCAAAGTGTTCTTGTTCTGTTGTCAAGGACATGAAGAATGAATGAGCTAGATAAATACCATGTTAAATACAAAAAAGGCAGCATGGCTTGAGCGAGGATCTTCATGTCCATATGAGAATAGCAGGAATATAATGTGCATGTCTTGAGTTTACTCGAAATTACCTACTGAAACAAAAAAAACACAAAAAAACAAAACAAAACAAAGGTGGTTGTTAGCTGGTCTCGTAATACAAGCTTGGCCAGTCTGGAAGACCATCTAAACCTGCTAAGACCAACAAACCAACCCTATTCCTTACATTTACAGTACATAGCGCTGCACACACTCAAATCGCTTTACAGACAAGAGTAATGGGAGAATTATTGCAGCCATTGTCGACAACAAGAGGTTGAAGTTTCTTCTGCTAAAATTGCTTTGCTTACTGAAATTTCAACAATTGTTCCCAGTGGCCATAGCAGGAAGTTTTGATGAGGTGAAATGTCCACATGGTGGCGCTAAAAGCGACCTATATTTTTAGTTGTAAATTATGTAATACAGACAATAAGAATGCATATTTTATAAACGGTACTCCCTAACCCAAATCCCAACCATAAACCTAACTGGTGGTGGAGTAAAAATTTTATTTTTGAGAGAAAAAGCAACATCTAAATAGCTTTTGGTTACCATGGGAATAGAACAAGCGTCTTTACGATTGCTTGTGCAACACACTATCAGCAGCACCACAGGGAATGGTAATTATTGTCATATAACATGGTCATTGAAATCACTTAAAGGGGCTTGTTAACTTGGATCACTGTTGAGCTTTATGTAGTCCTTTCCCGGCTTAGGTCCTTTTGCACTTGCAAGGCTCTCTTTCTCAATTTCTCACCATGCCATTCTCCTTCTTAGTGTTTATCATCATCTTAGGTGAATCTGTGGAGCAGCTCTATGCGCCAGACAGTGTGGGTGTTCTCGACAGACATACAAAGTGCACATGTGAATATGGGCCATCATGCCTTTCATCTGTAATTGCTATGCTCAGTTGTATTTTTAGAGCTGAGAGGAGAGCATTTATTCTAAGTTTTAACGAAAGGATGTTTGTTTGCCACTTTATGAGCGTTTGAAGCCAAGACACACAATATATCCCATTAGTTCAACAACCAGTGGTGCTTGAACTATTGGGATATATCATGTATACATATCTCTTAGTATTCTCAGTTTCTATATATGATACAGAAACTGGCACACTGGCTTGTGCAGTGATGGAACCTGACAAATGTTGTTATTTGCTGCTTTTGTAGAGTGTAAATCAGTGACAGTGATGTTTTAGTGACTGGGTGACTTTTCCATTCCATGTTTCCATCACACAGTGTACCTTTCTCTCAGCACTGGTTAACCTAAATAGCATAAAGTAACCTGCCTTGGTTAAAATGTCACAGTCTACCATCATAATATTCCAGAAGCACACTGGACTATTTCAGGATGTTGCTATGATCTTGGAACAGCAATAGTGCTGTTTCAACAACGCCAGGAGCACTAATAAATCTCTATAGGAAATGCTCATTGGACTTTGACACCACTTTTGCTTTTTAAACAAATATGATCATTGATGCCATTCATTCTTAGTTGAGATTAGTACTATTTGTGTGCTTATGTTTTCTATTTTTTTTAGTTTTTAGATCAGGATACCTACTGGTTGTCAAGTTCTCAACTGTTCTTGTAATCTGTTTAGTGCTGCTCTGGTTTGAATACAAAGCTAATGATTTAGCATTAAGAGCAGTTTATTATGTTGGCCAGTATTACAGGGAAGAGAAGAGATAAAAGTTGGTTGTTTTTTTGTTAATTTCATCTGAATTTACACTGACATCTAGGGGTGTGGATGAAACATAGTTCAACACAATAGTTTGCAGTTACCGATGCCATTGTAGAAATTCACTATTCATAGAGAGCCAATATTATTTTAATCCATGAGTGAATGTGTCAAATAACAGGCCAGTAACTGAGATTAATTGAGTAATATTCAGCTGGTCATGTGATACTATCATCCCATGTGTACCCTCTCCATGAAAATAAAACAGCTTTTATAAGGATACTGATATGTCTGGAGTCTTCAAAAATATTATTTATTTATTTTGGATGTAAATTATTAAAAAACTTTTTTGAAGAAATTTTTTTTTAAGGTGTACATCCAGGTTTAATCAAAGTTCAAATCTGTTGACATAATTTGTGGAATAACGTCATGTAAACAAGCAGAAATTGTTTACAGTAAGGTACAGGTACTTCCAGTTTATACTTGAGGCATGGAAGTATAGCTGCAAGACTACACGTTAACTACACTAATGAGATTAGTGTGCAAAAATAGATTCCTAACTTTGTCTTTGCAAAATTATTTCTAATCTGTCATGAAAAGCCAATAAATTGAGTAATTTTTGCATGACACGTGCAAGGAGACCAGATATGGACTGCATACATAGAGAAAAATCCACCTGCAGGAATTACTTAATTAATGTACAACCAGAAATTAATTCACCTAGAAAAGTAGTCCCATTGTTTAAAAGATTATGTAGACAGCTTTACATCTCAAATAACACATTTTGTAAGAACAAATTCATATACGTTTTAACAAAAAGCTTTAACATAAATATGAGCTGCACGTTTCTGCTTACAAACTTTACCCATAGGCTTTTATTGTAAATGCATAACGACTCGGTTACTAACGTAACCTCGGTTCCCTGAGAGGAGGGAACGAGTATTGCGTAAGTAGCTTACGCTATGGGAAAACTCAGTTTCTCGAGAAATATTGAAGTCTTTATGTAAAACGCATTGCAGCTGCACAGCAGACAGCAATGAGCGAGGCAGCTCGGTCATTGGCTGTGCTGCGGCAACTTGCTCGAACCAATGACGGGGCGACTCTGAACGCGCGACCAATGCCCGCCAAGATGGGCGTGGCTAAGGCTATATATTAGGCGCCCCGTCATGAGAGTTCTTTAGGTTCAATCGACTGATGCTACTGACCAAGCACAAGCACGGCAGCTTACGCAATACTCGTTCCCTCCTCTCAGGGAACCGAGGTTACGTTAGTAACCGAGTCGTTCCCTTTCGAGAGGTCTCTCCTATTGCGTAAGTAGCTTACGCTATGGGAACACCATGCAAAACGCCGTGCGTGCTGACTTCGCTCTATAAAGCCAGAGGCAGATGCCTGAGCCTTAAAGCAAAGTGATTATTCAACGAGCCGGCCAACGGCGAGCTATATAATGGGATAATACAGAGCCTTTGCCCCAAGGTGGCCCATGGTGGGGTGCTCATTGTAAAAACACACGCACATATCTTATGTACTGATTTTTCTATTTACTGATATGCATAAAAACTCCCTAAGTCAGTCAGAGACAGACCTTATAAGGGAGGAGATAATGCTCAGCATATATGTACTCCAGTCCATACTACAGTCAGGCTGATAGAATGTTGGAATGCAATGAGGGGACCTGTAGGTTATAAAACCTGATAAATGTCGAAGGCGAGGCCCAGCCTGCCGCCGCACAAATATTCTCAATGGGTATCCCACTCGACCACGCCCACGAGGAGGCCATGCTCCTCGTAGAGTGAGCTCTGACGCCTAAGGGGCATTGAAGGCCCTTGGCTTCATAAGCCAGCGCTATAGCATCTACTATCCAGCCGATATTCTTTGCTTTGAAACTGCGAGACCTTTAGTGCGGCCGCCAAAGCATCACGAATAATTGTTCCGTCTGTCTGAACGGGGCAAAACGTTCCAAGTATACTCTGAGCGCCCTGACCGGGCAGAGTAAATTAGCGTCGCTTTAGTCTGCTGAAGACGATAGCGCTGCCAGAGATATCACCTGTACTCTGAAGGGTGTGGAGAGCACTTTAGGAATATACCTGTGCTTTGGCCTAAGGACAACTCTGCAGTCGTTAGGTCCAAATTCCAGGCAAGCAGCGCTTGATGACAGCGCGTGCAGGTCGCCCACTCTCTTGACTGAGGCGAATGCCAGCAAGAGCGCAGTTTTGAGCGAGAGCTGTTTAAGGTGCACGGTTCGGAGAGGTTCGAACGGGGCACTCTTGAGTGCGTCCAGGACCGTGGCCAGGTCCCAGATCGGTACCGAAGGGGGGCGAGGAGGGTTCATCCTCCTAGTGCCTCTTAGGAACGAATGATTAGGTCGTTTTTCCCTAATTAGCATCCTTTATCAGGATTGTGTGACGCCGCTATGGCAGCCATATAGACTTTGAGCGTGGAGGGTGTGCGGCCCGCCTCCAGCAGCTCTTGCAAAAAGGCGAGTACACTTGGTATCTCGCACGATTTGGGGTTCAAGCTCTTGGTATCACACCAGTCACTGAACACTTTCCACTTTTGGGCATATAAGCGCCTCAGTGATGGTTCTCAACACTCCGCTGGGGAGGTTCTCTGGAACCCGTTGAGGGGCCATGCATGAAGGGCCCACAGATCGGGGTGGGGATGAAGAATCATCCCGTTGGCCTGCCTGAGGAGGTCCAACCTCAACGGAATCGGCCATGGGGCAGATTGCGTCATCTGCATCAGTTCTGGAAACCACGTCTGGTTCTTCCAGAGTGGGGCTACCAGGAGCACTGCACATTTCACCTCCCTGGTCCGACTGATGACCTGAGGTAGCATCGCGATCGGGGGAAAAGCATACAAGGGGCGGCTCGGCCAGACTTGGGCGAGCGCGTCCGTGCTCTTTGAGAAGAAAAGAGGGCAGTGCGCATTTTCCCTGGAGGCGAAGAGGTCGACCTCTGCTTCGCCAAAGGTTTGCCATAACCACTGGACCATCAGGGGGTGGAGAGACCATTCTCCTGGGAGAACCTTGTCTCTGGACAGCATGTCCGCTCCCTGGTTCAGGATGCCTGGCACATGCGCTGCTCTCAGCGAGTGCAGGTTGTGCTGTGACCATAAGATGAGCTCCCTGGCCATAGAGTGCAGGGAGCTCGACCTGAGTCCACCCTGGCGATTTATATACGACACTACCATCATGTTGTCCGTTCGGACCAGGACGTGTTCGTTTTTCAGGTACGGAAGCAGGGCTCTGAGAGCCAAGGCGACCGCTTTCATTTCCAGACAGTTTATATGTAGGCGCTTTTCCGGGTTTGACCAAAAACCGGAGACAGGCCTGCCCTCGTAAAGGGCCCCCCATCCTATTTTGGAGGCATCTCCGTGTGTTCACGCCCAGACTCACGCCGGTTTGATACCAGTCGACGGCCTTCCAGGGCGTCAGGGCTTTTATACAGCCGTGATTCGCTCTGATTAAAAAGTGGCCCGAGCGCCACGCGTGAGTGGGGACACGGCTCTTGAGCCAGCGTTGGAGAGGACGCATGTGCAACAATCCTAGCTGGAGTACAGCTGATGCCGAGGCCATGAGACCGAGCATCCTTTGAAATCGTTTGACGGGGGCGCGCACGCCCGCTCTGAATGATGTTGCAAGGCGCCGAATAGCGAGGCAGCTCTGATGAGAGGCACGCCGTCATCTGCACTGAGTCTAGCACTATTCCCAGAAAAGAGATATTCTGGCTGGGGGATAGCACGCTCTTTGCAAAATTGATTCTCAGACCCAGACATTCTAGATGGCTGATAATCCAAGATCTGTGCGTCGTTAACTGACTCTCTGATTGTGCTAGGATTAGCCAATCGTCGAGGTAATTCAGTATTCGCACTCCCGCTGTCTCAGGGGAAAGTGCTGCGTCCATACATTTCGTGAATGTACGGGGGGCCAATGATAGGCCGAATGGTAGTACTGTGTACTGGTATGACTGTCCCTCGAAAGCGAATCTCAGAAATGGCCTGTGATGAGGCGCTATCGGAATGTGAAAGTAAGCGTCTTTCAAATCCACTGATAAAAACCAATCCCCGGGTGAACTTGCGCGATGATATGTTTGGTCGTTAACATTCTGAACGAGCGAATCATTAAAGCTTTGTTCAGATGTCTGAGATCTAGGATGGGGCGGAGGCCACCGTCCTTTTCGGGACGAAAGTAGCGGCTGTAAAACCCGCCTAGCTCATAGAGGGAGGAACAGTTTCTATAAGCTCTTCTCTATCAGTTTGAGCACCTCGGTGCGTAGAAAATGTGAAACATCTTTCCTCACTTTCGTCTCGACCACCGCTGAAAAGCGGGGTGGTCTGCGAGCGAATTGAAGCGAGTAACCGTGTTTTATTATGTTCAAAACCCATTTCGGCATGTCGGGGATTTTTTCCCAGGCTTTTGCTCGCACAGATATGGGCTGAATGCTGGCTGGGGGCGTGTCGCAGTGACGTATGGACCCTGCCGGCGAATTGCCTTGTGCTAACACTGAGCTTACAGCTCTCAGAGGCGCGGGAGCGCGCTGAGCAGCTTTGTTGAGTGCCGAGTGCAGGGGTGCGTGTGAGATTACAGGCATGCGCGCTATCTCCGTAATGCTCGCAGCATGAGCTGGAGAAATGTTTGAAACTGTATAGACAGTGTTTACGAGTGGGGGTGCATACATTGTAATAGGCACGCGCGCCACTTTCATAAAGCCTCCCGTTCTTAGCGGGGAGTTTCTTGGCTCGCACGCCGCATCTGTGATGCTCGCGGCATGAGCCAGAGAACTGTTTGAAACTGTATGGGCAGCGCTTATGGGTGGGGGTGCATATACCGTAGTAGGCACGCGCGCCATTTTCATAAAGCCTCCCGCTCGCGGCGGGGGGTTTTTGGGCATGCATACAGTGTTTGTGTGTAGGGGTGCATGCATGACAGCAGGCACGCGCGTTACCTTTATAGTATTTCCCGCTTTTACTGGGGAAGTGTTTATAACTGTAGGAACAGTGCTTGTGTGTAGAGGTGCATACATGACAATAGGCACACGATCTACATTTATGGGGCGTCCAGCTTGAGCTGGGGAAGTATTCGGCACTGTTTGGACAGTATTGATATGTGGGAATGCGCACTTTAGTGTGGACACGTGACACCTTAGTGACACAGGCAGAAAATGACTCTTTTTGTGATTTCTGTGTGTTGCCGTTAAAACGGCGTTTGATTGCAGGTGAGCGAGTTCTGTGACTGGCCCATTGACTGCTGTACAGACATTTCCAGCCGCTTGTAAGGGGACTGGGTAATGTTTTACACGTTTTGGAGAGAGTGGTCCGGCTTTTGCTAGACACGCACTCTCTCTTTCTTCCTATGGCTAGGAAGGCTTACGAGGCTCGGGTTCAGCACGATCTTGGGCCGAGGTCCCCGTCGCTCAGGCGGCTGCTTTCGGTTAGCGGAACGCGAGCGGCGTCGAGCGTCCGTTTCAGGTCTGGGCTGGGAGGCGGAGGCGCCGCCCTGGCTTGCTGCTGCAGCTGAGGCAGTCTCTGGCGGCTCTGTGACGAGCTGGAGCGCTTAGGCAGGAAGTGACGCATAGCCTGCGAATTGTTCTGGGCTTCAGTGAAGCGTTCAGCGAACTCTTTTACCGCCGGTCCGAACAGGCCGCTTGGGGCGATAAAGGAGGAATGGCGACTTATCCACGTCCTTCATTTCTGTTAGCGTCAGCCACAGATGGCGCTCAAGGACAGTCAGGTTAGCCATGGCCCGGCTGATGGATTGGGCGGTGGCCTTTGTGGCTCGCAGGGCTACATCAGTGGCGCTGCGCAGGTCCTTGAAAGCCTCAGGTTCAGGTCCAGACTCGTCCATGGTGCGGAGAAGTTTGGCCTGATAGACCTGCAGAACAGCCATGGAATGAAGCTGGCGCCAGCTTGGCCAGCGGCGGCATATGCGCGACCGGCGAGAGCTGAGGTAGATCGGCAGGGCTTCGAGGGATGAGAAGCTTTGGCTTTCTATCCAGCGGTGGAGGGTGGGCACAGATGGTTGGCCATAGCCTCCTCGAGGGGCGGGGTTCCCTCGTAGCCTATTTCTCTTGCGCCGTCCACCGAGGAGAGCGAGGAAGAGAAAAAAGGCTTTAGGCGAGCAGAGTGCGGGGCTTTCCACGACTTTGTGAGTTCGTCGTGAACTTCGGGAAAGAAAGGGAGGGTCTCTGTCGAGGGGCCTGCCGGCGCCCTTGCAGGAACCACTCGTCCAGCCGGCTGCGGGCGGGTTCTTCCGGAGAAGACCAGTCGAGCCCGAGGTCTTCCATGGCTTTAGACAGGATGCGGACGATTTCTGAGTCCATGCTGGTGCCCCTGCTCGTGTCCGCTAATGTCGACGGCGCGGGGTCGAAGGCTGTCATCCTTTTCACCGTCGTCCCCTGACGCGCCGAACGAGACAAGACCCAGCGCTCCGGAGGGGTGCTGGTCTGCCTGCGTGAATTGAACTGGCGGCAGGGAGTCCTCGGGTGGTGGTGAAGAACGCGGGGACTGGCCCGGCGTGACGTCACTGAAGTCCGCGTGCTCTGGCGGCCTCCGTGGCGGCGCTTTCTTCTTGCGCGCTCGAACAGAGGGATGGCAGCACGGTGGTAGCAGGCTCGTTCGCGGCGAAGCGGCAAAGCGAGCGCGCAGCTCGGTGAGGCCCAGGGAGTCACATTCGGGGCATCCGCCTCGAGTGAGAGCAGCTTCTGCGTGGTCAGGTCCCAGGCAGCGAGTGCAGATAATGTGACGGTCCCCGTCAGGAAGAGGGCCTCTGCATGAGGCGCAGGTCGAAGGCATTTTAAACAACGCCTCGAATTTGCTCTTTTACTAAGGACAAAAAAGCGTTGCAGAGGCGAACACTTGAAAAGTTATTGCTTTGTAAAGGATATCAAGGTGATGCGTGCCGGATAGCGTAGCAGAAGGCTTTGAAGGTGGCTGAAGGCGCCGGCGTCCTCGTAGCAGTCCTGCTGTAGGCTTGTCGACGGCGGGCGAAAAGACTCCAATAATCCGGAGGATCCAGCGAAGAGAAGGTCTTTGCTGAAGGAGATTAAATCTAAAGAACTCTCATGACGGGAGCCTAATATATAGCCTTAGCCACGCCCATCTTGGCGGGCTCTGAGCCGTGGCGTGAAGCGGCTCATTGGTCGCAGCGTTCAGAGTCGCCCGTCATTGGTTCGAGCAAGTTGCCGCAGCACAGCCAATGACCGAGCTGCCTCGCCTCATTGCTGTCTGCTGTGCAGCTGCAATGCGTTTACATAAAGACTTCAATATTACTCGAGAAACAGAGTTTTCCCATAGTGTAAGCTACTTACGCAATAGGAGAGACCTCTCGAAAGGGAACTGTAAACACATTTTTTGCTCATCTTCACAAACTGAGGGACGAGTCCATATTCTTTTGTTTTAAATAGAAAGTAACTTGTATTGAACCTGGAAGGATTCTTAAAACAAAATACAAATACATTTGAAATAATGACTATGTTTTAAGTGCTTAAAAATTGGAAAAGAGGAGTACCTCTAGTAAATAATAGAAAATAGCTACCATTGCACCATATGACTTCTGTACTTGAATTGACCAATGCTAAGAACATTTTAAGTTCACACAGCCTACAGGGGTGAGCTATAAAAACACATCTCTAATTTCCCATAAAGCCAGCAAGGAAAATATCAAGCAACGATTCATGCTTTTTGAATGGCAGCAAATTCTTGATGTAAAGTTGCAACATAAAAAAGACAGAAAATTGTTATAGATTTTCACCCACGATTAATGCACTCATCCAGCCCACTTGTGTGAGGCCCAGCCATCGGAAATGAGAGCTAACCTTTAAATGACACTTCCCCTCTCTCTGCTTTGACCCGGACATGGCTTGCACAGATTGCTGTGCTTTATATCTTACACACATCACATGCATCAACAACCACTCCACTTTTGTCATGAATAAAGTGAAAGCTCCCTGCCTCATCATATAGCTTGTAAAACAGTGGTTACAGTGATTTTGCAGAACAGTATGTGTTCCTAGGTCAATATCTTTTGTTGGTCCTGGAACAATGCAATACACAAACACACAGTAACCACACCAACATTAAAAAAACAAAAGAAAAACAAAGTGCCAGATCATAATCTAGGACAGGGTTTTTAAACTGGGGTTCAGGAACCCCCAGGGTGCTGCAAGGGTCAACGGAACATTTGAAAGTAAAAAAGATACTAAACCCATTAACTCATGTGTTTAATTAAAAAAGTTTAACATGGTAATTTGTATTAATTGCGATTAAAGCATTTACCGTTAATACAGCACAAACACTGGTTAGAAGGGGGGAACCTTTGTAATGTGTTCGCCCAGAGTCATTACACTGAAGCACACACCAAAAACACACACAACAGTGATTCCATGTCTGTGATAAAATGATGGAGAAAATACCTCTTAATGCTATTTGTAATACAAAACAAGCCCAGATGGGACTTGTGACAGAAAGTATTTTTCAGCCTAAGTAAGGTGCATTTTAATTTCCAAAGAAGCATGCCAAGTCTTAACTATCAACAATATGCTGGTGTTGACACCTTAATGTGAATCATGAACGTGGCTTCAATATTGCTGTAACAAACCTGTAGGGAATTTGGTTGTATAAATGTAGACATGATCAGGTAAAGTGCCCGCATTCTCACACCAATACACAGTATGTAGGGAATTTGGTTGATGTAGATTTACACGGTACGGATTGAAATACCGCTATTCTACACCATTATATGTAAGGAAACAGTATGTGTGAGATAGGAACTAAATAAAACTGTCCTTATTCGACATTATTACGTAAGGAAATTTATAATGGAATTAATCGTGTTCGACAACCATTATAAATTAGATAAATGACAAATAACTACATAATTTGTCTTAATAAAATTCTCCACCATTAAAATCGTAATACAACAACTCATTGTATTCTCTCACAATTTGTAAGGAATTAGCTCTAATAAGAGAATTGTTATTAATTATCTTATTTGTGTAATATTTTTCTCTTGGCTTATTGAAAATAACATTACACATATTTAGGTACAGCTTTGAAGCTAAATCTTTTAACAGGGATGAGATTATTAATCAAAATATACCACAGTCAAATTATCTTTGAATACAGACAAACTTTATTGCTATTCTAAACATAAAACTAATCACATATGACATGAAACAGGTTGGTGAGTAAAGTGGCATAATGTGAAATAAATGATCAATACAGAGAAAATGTACTTTATGGAGTCTGTAGACAATGCCTTAAGAACCATTTGTCCTTCTTTGAGTCTATATTGATTTGCAATCGGATTCCCCAATGTATTCAACTAATATACCATCACTTTGAGCAAAAGTCTGGAGATATACTTGAGTGTTGTTGTGTTTCCTTGCATTGCGTTATTTGGTGTTTGCAGAAAGTTCGTTCCATCGATGTTTTGGACTCTGATGATCGCGGAAAGTTATTGGCTGGATGAAGCAAGGCCTTCTGCAAGGAGGACTCGTGACTCCCGTTGGGTGTATGAACTGTAGAGCAGAGATTGAGAGTCTTCCTCGGGACTTTGAGTCCAGAGCTTCCTTGGACTCTACATGGCACAAGGGAAGAGAGAAGAGGTCGGGAGCTGAGAAGAGAGGAGCCGGTGAAGAAGCAACACTAGGGGTCTCTCTTGAGAGCCTTTCACATCCCTGATCTATGAGAAAAGGCCAATGAGAAATTGGCAGGCAGAATTTGCATGTATAAAGGGAGGGAAATGCGTCTGTTTCATTCAGAAATTTCCTTCGGAGCCGACTGGTTGTGTATGCAGCGAGCTGCAAGTCACACACTGTTCCTCCCATCTCTGAATAGTGATTGCTGTTGGATCTACGGCGCATATCAGCAGCTTTCTCCCTTCTCTGCACGGTAGTGCAGCTTTGCCCCTGGGCGCTTCGACAGCGCAGTAAAAGAGTATTTCTCTAAAAGAGTTATTTTCTCAAAAAGAGCATATACACAGCTGGCGTTGAACGTCCTTTTCAGGACGCGTCTTTATAAAGATGCCCTTCTGCCCCTGGGTACACGGTGGTCCCCCAGGAGGACAGAGTGGTTGCGATCCACCTGTGCCCCGAGAACCCCGCCACCTGGTGGGGTCGCCCTGTGCTCCCCTCCAAGGCTTGTAGGATGATGTCTTCATTGACCTCCAAAGCTTACAGCGCCACCAGACAGGCCGATTCCGCCCTGCATGTGATGGCCCTCCTGCAAGTCCACCAGGCCAAGGCACTTAAAGATCTGCACTTGGGTAGTCCTGATCCCGACGTGCTGCAGGAACTGTGCTCAGCGACCGATCTCGCCCTCAGGGCCACGAAGGTCACAGCGCGGTCACTCGGGAAGGTGATGGCCACTCTTGTGGTTCAGGAATGACATCTATGGCTGAACCTGGTCGAGATGCACGAAGTGGACAAGACACGCTTCCTCAACACACCTGTCTCCCAGTTTGGTCTTTTCGGCGACACTGTTGAGGACTTCGCCCAGCAGTTCTCAGCGGTGAGGAAGCAGACGGAGGCCATATCTTACATCTTGCCCCGCCGCAAACCTGCCACCATGGGCCACACTCTGTCTGCTCCCTGAGGGCGTCCTCCTGCGGCTTCCAAAAAAGGTGCAGCTCCGCCTCAACCCGGGCCCAGCTCTCAGCCCCTGCATCGAGCGCCCCGCAGGAAGCGCATGCCCCCCACCTCACGGACCCCTTCGAGGACCCGGAAGGCTCCCAAGCGGTCCTGAGATGCCTGACCCAGAGACCAAAATGTTCACTCCGGGGCTGGTAAGAGGTAGAGGGCTGGGAGGAGAATCCTCATTTGAATTTATTTCCTTTGCCTTACCCCCTTCGGGCTGCGGTACCCACATTCTCAATAAAATGGCATTCTCACGGCACTCTGCCGCCACACCTCAACAGTCCCGGCACGCTGGACACAGACCTGTCGCCTTCAGCCCCACGACTGTTCCCTGGCTCTGACGAGTCCAGAGGATGACTCCACGGGACCTCCTCCTCAGTCACTAACCCACCCCCTGCCGGGTGTGCGGAGCAAGGTAAGTGCTTCGAGTCTTCTCTCAGCACCAGAGCCTCGGGACGCACCCTTGCCTACCGATGCCAAATTACCTGCTCTGCCCCTGCTGGGTACATCAAGAATAATCGTCCCCTTAGTGACCCTAGCTCGGAGTTTGGACACGTGGCACTCACTTCCCAATCCATCACGCTGGCTGGCCAGGACCATACGACTCGGTTATGCAATTCAATTTGCCAGGTCCCCCCCTCAACGTGGTAGTGGACACGCTATCACGACAACGCTTGCTCAGTGGAGAGGGGAGGCTTCACCCTAAGTCGGTCCAGCTGATTTGGGAACGGGGTTCGGCAAGGCCCAGGTAGACCTGTTCGCCTCCTGAGAGACCTCCCACTGCCCGCTCTGGTATGCCTGCACAGAGGCTCCCCTCGGGGCAGACGCGCTGGCACACAGCTGGCCTGCGGGGCTGCTTAAGTATGCATTTCCCCCAGTGAGCCTGCTTGCACAGGTGCTGTGCAAGGTCAGGGAGGATGGGGAACAAGTTACTCTAGTGGCTCCCTTTTGGCCCACTCGGACTTGGTTCTCGGATCTCGTACTCCTTGCGACAGCCCCTTCCTGGCAAATTTTCCTGAGGAAAGACCTTCTTTCTCAGGGACGGGGCACGCTCTGGCATCCGCACCCAGACCTCTGGAACCTCTACGTTTGGCCCCTGGACGGGATGCGGAAGATCTAGCTGATCTACCACCTGCTGTCATAGACACGATCGACCAAGCCAGAGCTCCCTCTACCAGGCAACTTTACACCCTGAAGTGGCGCTTGTTCGGAAATTGGTGTTCTTCCTGGGCTGAAGACCCACAGAGGTGCGCGGTTAGGTCAGCACCTAGCGCCCTTTCCCTCCGCTGAGGTAAAACTGTGCGATATTATCCCAGGAGATCCCACTAACTCGGCTCCCTGGATGACTCCTCCCGAGCCCTCTGGTCTGCGAATTCAGCGAATTCAGTGGACCACTGACACAACGTCGAAGTGAGCGACAGACAGGGAACATCTAGGTTATGGATGTAACCTCCGTTCCCTGATGGAGGGAACAAGATGTTGTGTCCTCCCTGCCACGTCAGGGAACGGAGGTTACATCCGTATCCCAGACGTACTGTGACTTTGTGTGAAATATTCCTGGAAGATGAAAGGTCCTTTTTAGCTGCAACATAATAATCACAATGTTTTGTGATCTGATGAGTCTCAGTGTAGCAAATTGGTTTATACTGGTGGACAAAACAGCATGTGTTTTGAGTCTTTCTTGGGAACCTCAGGATTGTGTGTTCTCTGTCTTTTATTGCTTGTGACCTTAGAACTTAGGGCCTCTTTGCAGAGAAGTTCTCAAGTCATGTGCGATCTACAAAAATGTTATTTATGTGGAAATAAAATATGTGGAAAATGTGGAAAAGCATTATTGTTACGTGACGTCATGTTAGGAGCGGATGTGTAAACGGCGAGGTCTGCGCACTTTGCTAGTTTTTAATAATTTTTATTTCATAACCGGTGAGATTCGATACACCCTGCTACATATCTGTTTTTTGAAGTCAACATGACAAAGAATTCAAAATCCTCAGGCTCTGGAGATATTAAAAGACACTTATGTGCTCAAGCTAGTGCCTCAGACAGGCCCGCAGACCAGAGACACGGTTTGGACGGTGCGGTGGGAGAAATCCAGCGGCAACTGCTGAGATTTTCAGGCAAATGTCTGTGATGCTGTCAGAGGACCTTGCTGTAATATGTCGATCGATTACTGCGATGGAAACAAAATTCTCTGGTTGGTTACAAAAATCGGGGACGTCGAGATCGTTTAGAGAATGGATCGATTATCTGGAGTCATCAGAGAGGGAATTGGCTGCAAATCCGCTAGTGACCAAAGTAGATTTGCAACGCGTTTTGGAAAAACTGGAGTATTTGGAGAATCATTGGTGAAACAATGTTCGAATTGTTGGAATTCCTGAGCATGAAGAAGGCAGAGATATGGTAAAATTCCTGGACAAGCTCTTCCCGAGTCTGCTCGACATAACAGGTCATAAGCTGGAAATCGAGCGAGCTCTCAAGGTTCCGGCTCATAGATCCGCTGAAGGAGACAGGCCCCGATCAATTCTGGCCAAATTTCTGAGATCATCTGATAAAGATCTCGTGTTGTGTGAGGCGAGGAGCAAAGGAAAGCTTTCTTGGAAGAATCACAGCATTTTCTTGTTCCCAGATTTTGTGAATTCGACAAGAGAAAAACATGATTGAAACATGAGACTTTCATAGAGACAATGGGGTGAGTAAACCATTTGGGGACTTTCATATGGCCCACAAGTGAGCTGTCTCGCTGAACATATACTTGACTGTATGAGGAAGCTGGGCACCTTTCTTATGTCTTTTGTGCTGGTTCCGCCTAGTTGCTGGAGTTTGTTTTGTGGAATAACACTCCTTCGGCACATTTGTGGATGAATTTGCTCGTTCTTTGTGTTTATGCCTCCTATTGGATGGTGTGTGTTTCGTGGAGTATTTTTTGCAGGACATTGGATAGATTAGGTAATCTCCTGCACTCATGAAACAGCCGGCTCACTGAACATTTGTTTGACTGTCTGAGGAAACTGAACAGCTTTTTAATTTTTGTTTTTATTTATTTAATTTAATAAAACATTTTGTGTGCTGGTTCCGCTAGAGGCTGGAATTTGTTTTGTGGAGGAAGACACCTTCGAGACAGTTTTGTGAATGAATCTACATGTTCTTTGTGTTGATTCTGCCTATTGGCTAGAGATTGTTTTATAGATTATTTTCTGTTATGTAATTCTGTCTCACAAAAGTTGTACAGAAGCACCAGACTTGAATGTCATCTGATGGCCTCAGAGAATTGACCCGATTGAAATACAGATATAATACCATTTTGTCACGGAAAGTGGAGTTTTGGTTATTCAGGGCAAGACAGTCATATTTTTAGTCAGGAGACCAAGCAGTAAAATATTTGGCTAGATATATAAAGCAGAGAGAGTCTTTTTCTACCATTCCCTCACTGAAATCTGCTGGTGATGAAATTTTAACCACGGCCATTGATATTAATAATGCTTTTAAAAAATTATATCTTGATCTTTATAGTTCCACGTCTTTGTCTACTGATGAAGATATTAGACATTTGGAACCATTAGATCTCCCTAAATTGACGACTGAGCAAAACAATTATCTCAATTCTTAGATAAACTTGGAGGCGCTTGACGAGGTAATTAAGGCCTTACCTACAGACAAGTCTCCGGGGCCAGATGGCTTTGCCACTGAATTTTTAGATCTTATGCTACAGAACTGGCTCCACTTTTGTTTATACAGTATAATTAAAGAATGGAACGTTTCCGCCAGCCATTACACAAGCCCGGATCCGTCTGATTCTTAAAAAGGACAAAGATCCAAGCAAGAGTAAGAGTTACCGTCCAATTTTCTTGATCCAGCTAGACGTAAAAATATTGTCAAAAATTTTGGCCAACCGATTAATTAAAGTTATTACATGTCTTATACATATAGATCAAGTGGGATTTATTCGGGTCCATAGCTCTTCTTATAACATTATGCATTTTATCAATATCATGTGGTCAGTGGTGAACGATCAGACTCCGGTCGCTGCCATCTCACTTGACGCCGAAAAGGTGTTTGATATGGTAGAATGGGATTAATTTTTTAAGGTTTTGGAAATATATGGGTTCAGGAATACTTTTATTGGATGGATTAAGTTACTTAATTGACACCCGGTAGTGGCGGTTCAAAAGAATGGATTAATTTCAGATTATTTTACTCTGGATAGGGGCAGACCCTGGCAGGGTTGTCCTTTTTCCCCTTTATTGTTTTGTCTTTCCCTGGAACCATTAGCAGCCACAATAAGAAAGGAAGATGATTTTCCAGGAGTGGTGGCGGGAGTTATGGCGCATAAGCTTTTGTCTCCGACCCCACTAGATCTATGCCTTACCTCCACAGAATTATTGATTCCTTTTCTAAATTCTCAGGAGTCAATTGGTCTAAATCCGAAGCTTTGGATCTGACAGCATACTGCCCAGTAACGGCTTTTCAGCCAGGTGCCTTCAAGTGGCCCAAACAGAGCATTTGGGCAAGTATTTGGGCATCTCATTTCCAGCAAATCTATGTGATTTGTTTAGAGTTACATTTGACCCCTTAATAAAAAGGTTTTCGAGTGATGTGGGCAGGTGGGCTTCATTACATTTATCTATGATTGGAAAGGTTAATATTATTCAAATTAATTGTATTCCAAAATTCAACTACCTGCTACAGTCTCTCCCTGTAGATGTTCTCCCTGTAGATGTACCCCTCTCTTATTTCAAAAATTTGATAGTATAGTGAAGTCCGTCCTTTGGAATGGTAAACGTCCCAGATTACACTTCAATAAGTAACACAGGCCGATTGACAAAGGTGGATTAGGCATACCCAAGATATTTTTTATCAAGATATAATTTATTATTATGCATTCGATCTCAGACAGTTGGCTCATTGGTCGCTTCCACCTAAGAGAGCCCCTCCCTGGTTTTGTATTGAACAGAAAGTTATTGCCTCTATTTTGCTATTGCAAAGCCTATTTATTAAATTAACTGGAGAAGTTAAGTCACACCTCGTTATCTCGCATTTGCACGCAGCATGGACAAAAGTGTTTAATTCGGACATTTATTTAAATGTTGCCTCAAAACATATGCCTCGTGGTGATGTAGTGACTCGCGTCAATCCGGGTGGCAGAGGACGAATCTCAGTTCCCCTTCTGTCGCTCTCTTACGTTGTGTCAGAGAACGACACTAGGGGTCTCTCTTGAGCGCCGATATTCACCTCTGTACTATGAAAAAAGGCCAATGAGAGTTGGCAGCCAGTATTTGCATGTCCGCCCCGGACATACGGGTATTTAAGCGGCGCAAATCACGGGAGTTCATTCAGAAAATTTCTTCGAGCCGATGGTCGTGTTTGCAGTTTGCCGCGTGACTACACACCGAGTTCCTGCTATCCTCTGCTGCATGCTGTTGGATTCTACGGCGCACAACAGCGGCTTTCTCCTGGTTGCACGGCTGTGCACTTCCTGCCCCTGAGCGCATCGACAGTTGCAGATAGAAAGATCTCTCACGAGTCTTTCATTCATAAAAGAGTGATTTTATTTAAAGAGTAATTTCCTCTAAAAGAGCAAAACACAGCGGCGTGAGCGTCCTTTTAAGGGCGCGTCTTTTTAAAGATGCCCTTCCGCCCCTGTGTTGTTCCTGGATCGTGATAGAGTACTCTCCGCTTCCGGCGGCCACAGGCGTTGTCTCGTGTGTCTGGGCAGTGATCACACCGAGGCTGCGTTTGTGGATGGTTCATGCTCTCACTGCGAGAACATGACCATGACAGCGTTAGCGATCGCGGCTTGCCTACAGTCGTAAGCAAGCCACTCCAACCGCCCCGTGTCGCTCCTTCTTCCCGCGGGATTGAGGGCGATGCGGCTGGCGATGGAGGCGATTTGGGGATGGCAGCGGGTGCAGCTCGCCGAGTACGCCCCTCGGACCACCAGCGCCCGGCACGCTCGTTGACTCCGTCTTCGCTCGAGGTGGCGGCGACTTCGCCTCACAGCCAGTCTGCCTACCCTCAGGCGATGGAAGCAGATGAGTTCGCCGCGACATCGGGCGTGGGCTCTGGCGCTGAGGGCTCCTCTGGGCTGCCGCCGGGCTTGCACGCCCAGCAGGAGGCCGGCAGCGCAGATGTCCGATATGCTTTCCGGGCAGCCAATAGCGTGGGCCTGGATTGGAACCCTCCATCCTCCCCGCAGCCATCACGGCTAGATGATTGGTTTTTGAGCGTGGAGCGGCTCACAGCCTCGCCCCCAGTACCTTTCTTCCGGAGGTGCATGATGAGCTGGCGTCTTCGTGGAGAGCACCCCTCTCCACTTCGTCGTGCCACCTGCTCATCCGCCCTCGCCACCCTCGGCGGCGAGCGCCATGGGTACACGGAGATCCCCAGGTGGATAGAGCTGTTGCGATCCATCTATGCCCGGAAGCACTACCACCTGGCGGGGCCGCCCTGTACTCCCTTCCGGTCCTGTAGAGCAACATCCTCGCTCACCGCGAAGGCCTACAGCGCTACCGGACGCGCCGCTTCCGCCCTGCATGCCATGGCTCTCCTGCAGGTCCACCAAGCCAAGGCACTCCACAACATGCACGGGGTGGCCCTGATCCCGACACGCTGCAGGAACTGCGCTCAGCGACCGACCTCGCCCTGAGGCGACGAAGGTCACAGCCGGGCACTTCGGGCAGGCGATGGCCACTCTGGTGGTCCAGGAGCGTCAGCAGTGGCTGGACTTGGTCGAGATGCGTGAAGCCGACAAGACTTCGCTTCCTCAACGCCCCTGTCTCCCAGTTCGGCCTCTTCGGCGACACCGTGGAGGACTTTGCCCAGCAGTTCTCCCTGGTGAAGAAGCAGGCGGAGGCCATTTCTCACATCATGCGCGCCGCAAGCCTGCCGCCACGGCCCAGGCCCCATCTGCTCGCCGAGGCGTCCTCCTGCGGCCAGAAGATCTTCTGCTCCGCCCCAACCTGGGCCCAGCTGTCGAGCAAACCGCAGGAAGCGTCGCCCCCTGCCTCACGGACCCGTCGAGGACCCGGAAGGCTCCCAAACGTCCCTGAGACAGCGGACCCAGAGGGCGAGAAGTTAGCTCCGGAGATGGTGAGACCGCTCCGTCCCCGGTGGAGGGCCGGGAGGAGAATCCTGTGTTTTTCATTTGCCGCACCCCTGGCCGGGGCTGCGGTACCAAATTCTCAATAAAAGAGCTATTTCCTTTACCTCTGGGTCACATGGCCCGCAAATGCCGTTCTCACGGCACTTTTGTTTCAGGCCCCAACAGTCCGGCGCCCAGGATGCGGTGCTCCGCCCTCAGCTCCACGACTGTTCCCGGCCGGCCGGTTCAGAGCGAGCCCAGAGGGCGCCGACATCAGACCTCCTCCTCTGTCACGAACCCGCCCCTGCGGGCGCGGAACAAGGTAAGTGCTTTGAGCTTATTCTCAGCACCAGAGCCTCGGGGCGCCACAGAGCCTCCCGGCGCTGCGTTACCTGTTCCGCACCGCTCGCGAAGCCCGCCGGGTATGTCCAAAATACTTGTCCCCTTGGTGCCCCTAGCACAGAGCGCAGAGGCATGGCTTTCTCTGCCCAGCTCGTCACGCTGGCTGCACCGGACCATTCGACTTCGATTACGCCAATTCAGTTTGCCAGGTCTCCGCCCCCTTCCTGGGCGTTCGTTCCTCCGCAGTGCACGGCGAACATGCCCTCTCCCTGCGCGAGGAAATCGCCTCCCTTCTAATCAAGGACGCGATAGAGCCTGTCCCTCCAACCGAAACGAAGAAGGGTTTCTACAGCCCTTACTCGTTGTACCCAAGAAAGGCGGTGGCATACGACCGATCTTGGACCTGCGAAGTTTTCAATCGGACCCTGTCCAAACTCCCGTTCAAAATGCTCACCCAGAAACAAATTCTATCTGGCGTTCGGCATCTAGATTGGTTCGCAGCGGTAGACCTGAAGGACGCGTACTTTCACGTCTCAATTCAGCCCTCGACACTGACCCTTTCTACGGTTCGCATTCGACGGCCAGGCGTATCAGTACAAGGTCCTCCCCTTCGGCCTGTCTCTGTCCCTCGCGTCTTCACGAAGGTCGCAGAGGCGGCTCTTGCCCCGCTACGAGGAGCGGGCATACGCATACTCAATTACCTCGACGATTGGCTTATTCTGGCCCCTCGCAGGAATTACTATGCGCACACAGAGACCAGGTGCTCGAGCACCTCCGCCGCTTGGGGCTTCAGGTCAACTGGGAGAACAGCAAGCTCACCCCAGTCCAGAGCATCTCTTTTCTCGGTTTGGAGTTAGACTCAGTCTCAATGACAGCACGTCTCTCCAACGAGCGTGCTCAGTCAGTGCTGGAATGCCTCGCTTCCTTCAAGCCAGGCACCGTGGTCCCGTTGAAGCGTTTCCAACAGCTCCTGGGGCATATGGCATCCTCCGGCGGTCGCGCCACTAGGGTTGATGCATATGAGACCACTTCAGCATTGGCTCCAGACTCGAGTCCCGAGGCGAGCATGGCGCCACGGCACGCACGGCGTGGAAATTACCACTGCCTGCCTCCAAACCTTCAAACCCTGGATAGACCTCTGCTTTCTTCGGGCAGGGGTACCCTTGCAGCAGGTGTCCCGTCGCGTTCTGGTTACAACCGACGCCTCCAAATTGGGTTGGGCGCCGTGTGCAACGGGCACGCAGCCGCAGGCCGGTGGAACCAAGGCCGCTGCGCTGGCACATCAACTGCCTAGAGCTGCTGGCCGTTCGTCTTGCCCTGAAGAAATTTCTTCCGATGATTCAGTGGCAAACATGTCCTGGTCAGGACAGACAGCACCACGGTGGTGGCTTACATAAACCGCCAAGGCGGAGTACGCTCCCCACATGTCACAGCTCGCCCGTCGTCTCCTCCTTTGGAGTCAGCAGCGACTGGAGTCGCTGCGCGCCACTCACATCCCGGCAAACTCAATGTGATAGCGGACGCGCTGTCAAGACAAACCTTGCCTGGCGGAGAGTGGAGGCTCCACCCCCAATCGGTCCAGCTGATTTGGGACAGGTTCGGCAAGGCCCAGGTAGACCTGTTTGCCTCCCAGGAAACCTCCCACTGTCCGCTCTGGTATGCCCTCACAGAGGCTCCCCTGGGGACAGATGCTCTGGCACACAGCTGGCCCGTGGGGCTGCGCTAAGCACGCTTTTCCCCAGTGAGCCTTCTTGCACAGGTGCTATGCAAGGTCAGGGAGGACAAGGAGCAAGTCACTCTGGTGGCCCCCTACTGGCCCAACCGGACGTGGTTTTCGGATCTCACGCTCCTTATGACAGCCCCTCCCTGGCGAATTCCCTGAGGAAGGACCTTCTTTCTCAGGGGCGGGGCACGCTCTGGCACCCGCGCCCAGACCTCTGGAAACTCCACGTCTGGTCCCTGGGCCGGAGCGCGGAGGGTCTAGCCGACCTACCTTTAGCCGTCATAGACACTATTAACCAAGCCAGAGCCCCTTCGACCAGGCATCTTTACGCCCTGAAGTGGCGTCTGTTCGTGAACTGGTGTTCTTCCTGAGCCGAAGACCCGCAGAAGTCGCGCAGTTAGGGCAGTGCTCGTGTTTCTTCAGGAGAGGCTGGAGAGGAGGCTGTCCCCTCCACCCTCAAGGTGTATGTTGCTGCTATCGCGGCCCACCATGACACGGTAGACGGCAAGTCTCTTGGCAAGCACGACTTAATCGTCAGGTTCCTAAAAGGTGCCCGGAGGATGATTCCCTCCGGCCTAACCTATTTCCCTCCTGGGATCTCTCGGTCGTCCTGATGGGACTCCGGAGACCCCCTTCGAGCCGCTTGACTCAGTTGGACTCAGGGCCCTCTCTCTCAAGACGGCCCTGCTGATCGCTTCGCCTCCATCAAGAGGGTCGGGGACCTGCATGCGTTCTCTGTTAGCGACGCCTGCCTGGAGTTCGGTCCGGCAGACACTTTCGTGATCCTAAGACCGCGACCGGGCTACGTGCCCAAGGTTCCTACCACACCCTTCAGGGATCAAGTGGTGAACCTGCAACGCTGCCCGGGAGGAGGCAGACCCAGCCCTCTCACTGCTGTGTCCGGTGCGTGCCTTACGTATTTACCTGGACCGCACACAGAGCACCAGGCGCTCTGAGCAGCTCTTCGTCTGCTTTGGGGGACAGCAGAAGGGAACGCTGTCTCCAAGCAGAGACTCAGCCCACTGGGTTGTCGATGCCATTTCCCTGGCTTATCACACCCAGGCTGTGCCCCCCTTTTGCGGGTCCGAGCCCACTCCACCAGGAGTGTGGCGTCCTCATGGGCACTGGCTAGGGGCACTGCCCTAGCAGACATTTGTAGAGCTGCGGGCTGGGCAACACCTAACACTTTTGCGAGATTCTACAATCTCGAGTTGAGTCAGTTTAGTCCCGTGTTCTCTCAGGTACCGAGCCCGTGAGAACTTCGGTGACACGCCGACGATCTGACCGGGTGGATCAGCTTGCACCCAGCCCTTCCCCTAACCAGGGAAACAGTGCGCCTTCTTCCCAGGAGATCCCAGGCTTGGGACACTGGTTGGCTCCTCCCTAGCCCTTGCGGGTCGCAGTTCTCGTGGAGGGACTCGCCGACCCAAACCACTGCGGTACCGCTAGCTACCCTGTACTGGTATAGGGGCCCCACAGGTAAGGCCTCCTGCTCGGACTCCCCTGTGTGTAAAACCACGGTTCTGTCCCCTCACGTGAGTTGACGCCGTGTTTCCCTTAGGCAGTCACAGCTGCCCCAGGTGCCGTGCTGTATGCTCCCCCTCTTTGAGGCTGGTGCTACCACCGCACTACTGTTCCGCATAAGGCCTAGGTATAGGCCATGCGATGTATGTGCCACTCAAATTTGCCTCCCCTCCGGGTAGGTGTGGCCTCCGCAGGGTCTTCCCCGCCCTACCAAGGGCTAAGACCCCCTTCCCTCAATGCGTGTAAGGGCCCCGGCCGTAGTTGCTCTATGCGAGAAACATAGAGAGAAAGAGGCCCAGCCAGGCTGGCCCGTTCCCATGTTGGCGGCGTCACCTTGTTCCCCCTCCGGGTAACGATAAGGAGTCCTGATGGCTTAAATGGGGCATTGGGGAAGGGTACGTGCGGCTGATACAGTTGGTCGTTCTGCACGTAGGAATACCTGCTCGCTCCTGTATCAGCGGATCACGTACACGGCTCAGCGCATGGCGTAACCTCAGTTCCCCGATGGAGGGAACGAGACGTTGTGTCCTTGCCACGTCGCTGAGCCGAGCCCCTGTTGTGGCCGGACCATTTCCGGCTCCTCAGAAAAATCCTGAATGAACTCCCGTATTTGCGCCGCTTAAATACCCGTATGTCCGGGGGCGGGACATGCAAATACTGGCTGCCAACTCTCATTGGCCTTTTTTCATAGTACAGAGGTGAATATCGGCGCTCAAGAGAGACCCCTAGTGTCGTTCTCTGACACAACGTCTCGTTCCCTCCATCGGGGAACTGAGGTTACATACGTAACCTAGACATTGCCTCTGTGTCTGAGACCGTCAATCCGTGCATCTTTATCACGTGGCTTGTTTAGTGTGTTACCGCGGAAACATGGTGCGCGTGTGGAGGTTTAACGCTATTCTCAACAGCATCCACGCACATCTCACCACGCACCGCTCCGAGAGTGAGAACCACATTATAGCGACCACAAGGAGGATTCCCATGTGACTCTACCCTCCCTAACAACTGGCCAATTTGGTTGCTTAGGAGACCTGGCTGGATTCACTCAGCACACCCTGGATTCAAACTCGCGACTCCAGGGGTGGTAGTCAGCGTCTTTACTCGCTGAGCTACCCAGGTCCCCGGTCATTACTCAATTTTTACAAAATGTGTAATTACTGCAGTTTGCATTTCATGGCAGTATAATCCTAACCCTATACCTAAAACTAACTATAACTGACCCCTAAAATCAGAGAAATGACCGGTTCATAAGAATACTTCTTAAGGCCCAACTTCAGCCCTAAACCTAACTGTAATCTGGTTGGTTGATTGGAATGTTTCTCCAGGATCATGGTCAGCGTAAACAATGTAACACTCACGATAAGGGGTAGAGTCTTCTGTTCAGCTGGACAGCAGTAATTTAATTAATATTACAGAGCTGTCTCATACTACAACAATCACTCCTCCCCAACCACATACCCTGTAACCAAAGGCGATAGCTGAAAGCCCCAGTGGACTGGGAGGTTCCACTTGATGGGCTCAGGCTGCCTCAGTCAGCTCACTTTAATGGAGGTAATGGCTGTTTGTCATCATACAGCATTTACTGCTCTTCCTGCTATGCACCACTGCAGAGGAGAGGACTGCGAGAGCACCACAGGAAGGGCTGACGAGAGAGAGAGAGAGAGAGAGAGAGAGAGAGAGAGTAGAGAGAGAGAGAGAGAGAGAGAGAGAGAGAGAGAGAGAGTGTAGAAGAGAAAAGTGAGAGGGTGTGAGGAGAAAGGGTGAGAAAAGGAAATTGTGGAACATCTCATTGGAGCAGTCGTTTTTTTAAGCCTTCAAATCATGGAACATGCCTGTAAGTGCTCATTTAACTCTTTGACCCTAAACATGCATCTGTGTGAATGCATGTGTGTGTGTACATACTTGGCTTAAACGAGTTAAGAAAGTTTCTAATGCTGTATTTTAATATGTGTTCCTATTTATACTAAACACAATGTTTTGATTTGGGCTAAAGAGATTGTCCTCACGCTACAGTGATATTAATGTTCTGTTAACAGATGCACTCTTGTGACTTGTACGCTTTTTAACATGCCTCGGATTGTATTGATGTTTTCATTATCGGCTTACATTCTGGGAATCCTGCTTGCGTGATGTTTATTCATTGAATAAACAGACAGGCTATATTTGGTCCATGTCATATGATGTGTTCAAATGGATTTGCAATGCTTTTTATGTGTCATAGTAATATGGCAATGCAGCAATTAGGTTATGTCTATCATTCTTCCTTTTTATTAAAATTTTAGACAGTGGAGAGGAAACCTGTGTGAATTAGACAGAAATTGAGGCATAAATCATTGCTGGTCAGTCTGCTTGTGACTCTTGTTATAATAGCAAAGTGAAAATGTGACTTGAACTGCATTATTTCCCTTATTTGTCCCAGGTGACTGGTGTACCAAAATAGAGCAGTTTTTCTGTTGCCAATTAAAATCTAACTGCACTGATATGTTTTCTGTCTGAACTGCAGTCCAAAGTTTTATATGTATGTGTGTGTGCGCAATATATGTAATTTCTCTGTGATAATGATTTTGACACACACTACAGAGGGGAACCTCCCTCTGGATATTTTGCAAAGCAAATTTTTATTTGTTTAGGAGTGGTCTGCAAACTCTTTCAGGTTTTGGGATTTGGGAAACAATATACATAAGCATTTACATACAAGCTTGCTCATACTTGTCATGGTATGACTAATTTGGTCATGGTGTTCAGTGGAAATGTGCTGAAAATGTGGCATAACCTGTTGCTAAATGAAAGAGCATTCATCATCTGTGCAAGGATTTGTGTAAAATAAAAGGAATAGTTCACCCAAAAATGAACATTCTCTCATCTTTTACTCACCCTAATGCTTTCCTTCTGCAGAATACAAACACATGTTTAGAAGAATATCTATAAGCACATAAAGGCAGCATAAAAGTAAGCCATATGACTCCAATGGTTAAATCCATGTCAATATTTAAGTCCTTTTTTGTTGGAAATCTACATTTTCACATTTTTCTTCATTGCAATTCACATTCTTTGTGCTTATCGATACCTACTGGGCAGAGAGGACAATTTATAGTAAAAAAAAATAACTTAAATATTTATCTGTTTCTCACCCACACCTATCATATCACTTCTAAAGATGTGGAGTCATATGGATTACTTTTATGCTGCTTCTATATGCTTTTTGTAGCTTCAAAGTTCTGGCCACCATTCACTTGCATTTTATAGGCCTACAAAGCTGGAACATTCTTCTAAAAAGCTTTGTTTGTATTCAGCAGAAAAAAGAAAGTCATACACATCTGGGATGGCATGAGGATGAGTAAATGATGAGAGAATTTAAATTTTTGGGTGAACTATTCCTTTAAATATGTGTTCTCTTACATGCACTCTGTATGGAACCCAACAATGACAAAATATAGTGTAATTGTAATGAATAACTCTTCTGCAGGTGGTGATACCATTAGTAGTTTTGAAGATGAGTTAATTTTCTATTCAATATGTATATTGTGCTTCATTATGCACCCACATTTGAAATATTTATGTTGATTTTACAAAGGCAATGAAAATGCATCTGTACTATTAATGCCCTGTTTTGTATTTTCTTTAAGAGATTTGTGTATACTTTTTCTTGAGTACGGAGCATTTACTAATCATAAAGAGTGTTTTCTGATGTTTAGTGACCTGGTACCGCTTATGAATGTTCCATTAGTCTGCCCTCTGCCAGAGATCATTGTTGGTACACCCAATGTTGGGTCTAGTCTGTGTATGTTTCCTCTGGACCAATAGAATCATCCATTTCCCTGCTTAGTTAAATTTAATGCTCTTCACATCCCCCTCCAATATACTATTATTAAATGTCCCAGATTTCCAAATAAGAGCCATCCTTTCTGGGGAAAAAACACTAACAGGCAGGATGTCAAGTATTGATCGACAAGGTTTGCCATACCTTGTTGTGCTCCATCATTGGGTAAAAGGCCCAACAGGAGCCAGAGCCCTGTCAATCCCATAAGAACATGTCCAGCATTGCATTTCTGAGATCTTTGCATGTGATATCTGTAGTATCACTATGACTAATTGATGCTCAAAACTTGGTTAAAGTGATAGTACACCTTAATTATGTCATAATTTACTCATCCTTGAGTTGTTCCAAACTCATATGAGAATATAAGCCTCAGTCACCATTTACTTGCATTGTATGGAAAAGGATGCAATGGAAGTGAATGGTGACCGAGGCTAACATACTGCCTAATATATTCTTTTGTGTTTCATGTAAGAAAGAAAGCATAATGTGTTTGGAACAACATCAGGGTGAATAAATGTTGCCTGAATTAAAATTTTTGGGTGAACTTTCCCTTTAAGAAAACTGCTGATGTATCACTCCTCATATCGAAATAAACATGCATGAGTTATCTTTATATCGCAGCTCATTTAGGCAAGCTTTTAAAGCGTTCAAGCTAGTTTCGGTGGTTTGGATCAATGGTTCCCAACTGGTGGGTCGCAAACCAAAAATGGGTTACAGGTCTGTTCTGATTGAATGCAAATAATAAAATGCAACTACTGTATGTATTTAACCATCCATTGTTAGGATAGCCATTTCAAAAGGCTTATCATATTTTAAAAAGGATACTTTCCTTATCTTTAGTTGCTGATATCAAAGGCTGTAAATCACAGTTCTGCTGCTGTTTTATGCATTTAAACAAATTAGATTTTCCTATTCAGGCTGTCATGTTAATAACTTTCCATATTGTTGAGTCAGTGCAGATTTTTGTACTGTAGGTAAATCTTAATGTTTCATTTTAAGGACATTTTTGTTACTTTTGCATTATACACAACTTTGGTACTGTGTTACTGTAGGTTACTTGATGTAAAACCTGGGTGCTGTAGCCAAACCAATTGAGAAACACTGATCTAGATATTTGCATATCGTGATTTTGCGAGGAATCCTGTTTGCTGACATGAAAGAACTTTTCTCTGGGCTTAGAGTTAATAAATAAATCATCTGAACATAGAAAAGAACTAAATGGCATCACTTAAACAATAATTAGCTGCTATTTTATGCTGAGATTGGCAGTTAATAATTGATGAGCTCTTCCTACGTATGTCTTTTCCAGTGATGCTGCAATTACGTTCAGCGGAAAGTTTCGGTCCTTACACCCATTTAGAGGATTGTGGTTGGGCTCCAAAGATATTGAATGAAGTGATCATTTGAATTAACATTGTCTCAAATCACTGCTATGCGTATGGATTACAACATACTAATGCCAATGTCCAGTGAACAGTATGAGGGTTGGAGTTGGGGCTAGCTCATTCTCTGATGAGCAGCATAATAAATACTAATACAAAGGCATTGTACTGTATAAGCATTCAAGGTTTGTGTTTGTTTTGATAGGTTGCAAAGAGATCCATTTTGCCGTTAGCTGTCTGCCATTACTGTCTTCCCATATGCAGTTAAGCTGCACTCTAATGTGAATGGATGGATTTTTCTCTACAGTAAGTCCAGGCTTCTGTCTCTTGGGATAACTGACTACATTGGAATTCAGATTATGGTTCTGAAATGTTCTCAAAACAATTGTGCCAACAAGGGATTTCACTTTGCATGATTGGACAGATTTACATATTTGGGGTGGTGATGCATGCCCAAAACCCATATCAATTATAAAAAATAAAATAATAATAATAATAATAATAATAATAATAATATTTTGAGCGTCAAAGCAAAATATGTAATCAAATGCAGATACCATTCATAACTGAAACTAATTTGCATTCAGAGTGGATAGATGTGGTCAATAGATGGCAGTGTTCTCCAGAATACTGTCAGAGCATGAGGAGGTGTGTTGTGCTTTGGTGACTCACTATACGCCCCTTCTGTTTTTAAACTTGGGCCCCAATCCATAATTAATGCATGTCAGGAACTCATTAAAGAATGCCATGACTCAGATCGCTTGCATGCATACAACTGTAGCTGTCTTGAATAGTTTTCCAGGGATATATTTTAATCCACACAGTTAGTTTATCATTCCAAGGTTAGAGTGCTAAAAATAAATATATCTATACAGTTAGTTTGACCTGACCATGATTTGTGTCAGTAATGTAAAGTAAATTTCATCTTTGTCCAGAACAAATGGAAAATGATGATAATATACAGTTCAGCGATTAATTTGTTTTAAATGGATAGTTCACCAAGATGTATAAATTCTCTCATAATTTACTCACTTTCATGTGAGTAAATTATGGTGTGTATGACTTTCTTTCTTCTGCAGAACACAGAAAAGATTTTTAGAAGAGTGTTTCAGCTCTGTATGTCCTTTCAATGTAAGTGAATGGTGGCCAAACCTTTGAAGCTCCAAAAATATGTAAAGGCAGCATTAACGTTATCCATACGACTACAGTAGTTTAATATATGTCTTCTGAAGCTAAGCAACCACTTTGGGTGAGTAACAGATCAATATTTAAATCCTTTTTTTACTATAAATATCCACTTTCATTATCACTGTGAAAGTGAAAGTGGAGATTTATAGTAAAAAATTACTAGCAGTAACATCGTCCACACCCCACATCATGCTCACGAAAATGGGACTCAGTGAGCAGCCCGATTGCTGCACTTGCTGTACGGCGAAGCACAGTTTGTGGCCCAACAACTGTAGGTCATGATTATCCTGGAGTATGCAGACCTAAAGTGGGCCATCAACGCTTCCACACCCTGCTGTTCAGTGAATTTGGTGATGGTGATGCCTGTCAAAGGTGGTTGCTGGCAGAGGATCGTGACACCGGAGCTGTTATCGATTTTGTGGTATTGGAACAATTCGCCAGCAGGCTACAGATAGGGATGGCGGAGTGGGTCCAGTGCCATCACCCGGCGTCACTGATGGTGGCAATCCAGCTGGCTGAGGACCATTTGGCGGTGTATTCGGGGGCCGGAGAGACCTCTTCTTCTCTCTCTCTCTCTTGCTCTCCGTCTCTCTCTCATCCCTTCCCCTCTCCTTCCATTCACCCTGTTCCTATTCCCTGGAAAAAGGGAATTCCTACCCCAAAACCGGTTCCCCGGTCCTGTGGGCCATTCAACCCTCCAGTTTTCCCTAACCCCCTCTGCTCTCTGCCAAGAGTGTGGGCGTGAAGTCTGGGCCAGTCTGCTGGAGCTGAACCTGGACCGATGCCCCACGTTAGAGGTGGAGACATTGGTCCGGGTCCCCGATGCACCACAGGCCGCCCCGATCGTGCAGAAACTGGATACCTGTGAGTATTAAGGGGGTACATTTCAAGCCAGGGCCTTCTACTTCAGCTCCACACCAGGAGGACGTAAGAGAGAAGGAAGTCTCGGCTTCCCCAGCCCTTTGAGGATTCCCTGCTGGGGATTTCCCTCTGGAGCAGATGCAAGATGAGACCTTTAGGCACGCCTTTGACCAAGGGAAAGTGATTGATGGCCAACACATCCATAGCACTCACATATCCGTATTTTTCAATTATCAAGGCTTGGCTGTATTGAGTGACACAGGACGCTCAGACAAAGGAGGAGACAACCCAATGGTTATACCGCAGAGCCATTGGAAAATGTTATTCCAGACGGCTCATTATTATCTGATGGCGGGTCACTTAGGGCAGGAAAAGACACTGAAACATCTAATGGTCCGTTTCTGTTGGCCGGGCATTCACGGGGATGTTCGAAGGTGGTGTGTCAGCTGGTGAATCTGCCTATCATACTACGCAACGTGATATCCAGAAGTAGTGCCTCTGTGCAACATCTCAGCACGAAGAGTTGCAGAGGCACTCTTCAGAATAATCTCCAGAATGGGGATTCTGAAAGAAATCCTCATTGATCAGGGCACTACATTTATGTCACGTACACTACACGAACTGTATGCATTGTTGGGGATTAAATCGATTCAGACCAACATTTACCACCCCCAAACGGACACTTGGTCGAACGATTTATTCAGACACGAAAGAATATGATTCCTAAGTTTGTGCACGAAGATGCTTGAAATTGGGACAAGTGGCTCAAGCCCCTATTATTTGCAGTACGAGAGGTCCGGCAAGCCTCTACGGCAGGGAAAAATGCAAAAATTAATAGGTAATATGTTGCAATATGGAACTGAGTACACATGATTTTGCGGGTCTCCAAACAATTACTGTCATTGTTCATTAAATATTTCACTTCCCTTTTGGGCTGGGCAATATGTAAAATATTTTAATGATAATTGTCTTTAAAATACTGCAAAATCCGATCATAAGTCCACCCCCCACCCCCTCCTTGTGTTCCCAAAAAATGCTGCTAAATGTGTGTTCTTATCGAATGTGTTTATATTGCATTTTGGTAATACAGTTACTGCTGCCTAAAAAAAATTTAATAGAACTCAATTTTAGGTTCAAGCTGAACGTGTCTTGTATTACTTTATGATTTAATCACAATCGTCTTTGATTCTTCAATACAAAGATACCTGTATATATTAATAAACCTGCAGAGTTGTGTTCACAATGTGTAGGAGCAACTGCTCCGTGGAAATTAAACTCACAGCACCTCACGAGATGATCAGAGATAATTTGCAGCATTCTCACAGACTACATTATTCTTGCAAAAAGTTTTCAGTCGAATTTTAAAAAGAGTGATAAATGTTTACATGTGCTTGTTCCAAGAGACAGGGTCCCATTGCACGCCTCTGAACAAACAGTGAATCTGACATGAGCACTGACAGCTTTTCTTTTGTCTCTTCTTAAAAAGTTTCTTCAAGCATGTGTATTTTTGACTAATATCATTGACTAATAATAAGATTAATAAAGTGCAGTGCTGATTATTGATTGTGAGAGATCAAGTGTTCAAAAGTCTGATTGCTTGGGGGAAGAAGCTGTCATGTAGTTGGCTGATGCTGTGATACCACCTGCCTGAGAGCAGTGAGAGCATCCCATGACTCGGGTGGCTGGAGTCTCTGATGATCTGAGCTTTTTTCACACACCGCCTGTTATATATGTCCTGGAGGAAGCTCACTTCCGATGATGTGTCTGGCATTTCGCACCACCCTTTGCAGGGCTTTAAAGTTACTAAAGTTAAAAGGCTTTAAAGAACTATATGAATGTGCGTGTCTTGGAGAAGTGCTTTCATTGCACTCGTGAATAGCAGAGCTTACTGGGCACACATATCAAATCAGACACTCATTGGCGGCTTTTCTTTCGTCTGTTCTTCAAAATCTAATCACGTTTCGTGAAATACGTGTCTTTATGTCTAATTTCTTGTAATATATCTGTAACTGTTAAAAATGGGAAAGGAGGAGGTGGGAACTGGCTGAACAGTAAAAGTAATATTTTAATAAGAACTTAAACAAAAAGACACAAACATTAACACACACATGGCAGATGCATGTGGCTCTCTCTCTCTCAAAACTGCTGCATTCAGCATTTATCCCTCTCCTTGGCTGATTAGCCAGATTGGGGGCTGGGCATGCATAGTCACGGCCCAGCCCTGCACTCCTCCTCGTCACAATATCATTCCGAGAAGTCTTAAAGCCTTCCACATGGTTGATGGTTGGTACATCAGCAAAATACTCTGCATGAAAAATCTGCATTTGGCGGGTGTTCATTTCAAACCTTGTTCACCACGAGTAGGCAGTACGACAAATTCGGAAGAAAGAAAATCAAAACAGTGTCATTGACTTCAAGCTTTGCAATTGCACCCACACTTGGAAAATTATCTATAGAAAGTTTAAATTATCATGTGTTGGTGAATGGTGAAACACCCGGCGGACACTTGATTTTTAACAAAGAGCCACTTGTGGCTCGTGAGCCATAGGTTCCTGACCTCTGTTCTACGGGGTTATCCCCATTTGAATTATTGTACGGGTGTCGACCGTGCAGTGTACTCGACATCCTATGGGAAAACTGGGAGGAGGGACCTTCATATAGCAAAAACGAAATTCAATATGTTCTTAACATGAGAGAAAAACTCCACACACTGGGGCAAATAACACAGGAAAATTTGCTCCAGGCTCAAGAATGTCAAAGCCGTCTGTATAATAGGGGTACTCGACTATGGGAATTTACACCAAGAGATAAAGTTCTTGTATTACTCCCACATCGAGCTATAAGTGAACTTAAAAGCCACCGATTGAGTGACCCTGGTCACTTGGAGCTGGTGGAGCCCACCTCTCACCATTACAAGCCACGAAGTTTGCCAGGTTGCAAGGAGAATTCTCGACGCGTTCTCGCCTCTTCCTTGTCTGATTGGTAGCGGCACCTGCAGCATCTGAGGGCTGTCCTGCGGTCATTGAGATGAGCGGGCCTCACGGCAAACCCAAAGAAGTGTGCAATTAGGTATTCACGTTGTGCTGAAATGCAAATTGCTTTGTGTTAAGCTGAAAAGTGGAAAAATAAAGATTTATGTGGACTGTTCACCTGGCCCCAATTCCTCCTTCAAAATAGCAAGAGATTTGTCACAGTGATTTAAAAAAAAAAAACACTATATGGCCCATTTCAGCTTTCCGTAGTTCAATGCACATTAGTTTAGAAAATAGAAGGCTGTAAATAGGCAAAAGTAGGTACTTATGAGGGAAAAAAACCAGTTGCTTGATTTGCCAAAGTTTTTGAGTTTCATGGAATGTCTTAATAAAAAGTATGGCAAATGCCTAGCTTGTGACTTAAAGTTTGCAAATTCCTCGATCACATCTTGTGGCGGCGGGGGCGTAGTCAAGCATTCGTATGGGGAGAGAGAGAAAACGGTAAAGGTGCAAACACCTGAGCTCTATAATGTCTAACACCTGTTTCTGATTGCATTAAGCATTATATAGGAGGAACCATGCCAGCTTTAGGCAGAGAGAGAGACACACACAAAGACGAGTGTGTGAAAAGTGACTGCTGAAAAGCAAACCGTTATGAGGCGGCTGAAAATCTATTTTTGAGTTTTGTCTACATAAAAAGACCTACCTTTTGTGTTAAAGACCCAAGTTTCCCGTTTCCTACATTTCCACCCAACGAACTCCTTCATATATCTCTTTGTTTTCAGGGTATATATATATGTGGTACTTTGTGCATCTGGATGGACCCACTCACAAAATAATAATTTTTCAATACCTCATCAAGACAGGAAAGTTAACAAGACACAGCTACAATCATATGTTTCGAGGACTCTACTTGTATGCGTGGACATACAATATATTACATGAATGCTGGAAAGTAGCCGCAAACAAGTGTCCTGCCTTAGAGTACATTGAGCTCACGGGTTCAGTCAGTAGCTCTCCAGTTATTGGTTGCAAGAGCAGCTGAATGAATGGAATGGAGTCTCCTTTTCAGAGTCTTTTAAAAACGGAGATGCATGACAACGATCAAAGACGTCTGTCTAGTGCATGTTTATGTACAAAAATAATTCAAAATAGTCCAGATGGGTCCTCTTTGGTTTTCAGGAATAGTTAGTAGCCACCCACACAACACTAGGCTTGTCTGTCCTGCTTTCTCTATGCTTTCTATAGCACCAGTTGGCGTGGGCACCAAGATGATGACGCGTATTGTGGGGTATGTAAATGCAAATGAGCAATGTCTCGTGATGTCATGAACACACAGATTTCAGAACTAGATTTTTCAGCAGGGTGGTAAATATAAATGAGTTTTCAGACTGGGGAGGAAGTTCTGAAAATAACAGTATGTTTTATAGTACAGTTAACTCTTATATGTCTAAATATCAAGGAAAATGTGATTGTCCATTTCATGACCCCTTAAAATCAAAAGAGTCATTTGTGTCCATTAAACTTTTAAACTGACAATTTGTTTCAAACAATAAAATCTGTCAGTACTGAAAATTGAACGCATTACAAATTTCTTCAGCTTGTTATATTCAGGGCTGTGGCGCTCTGGTCTGATTCAGAAAAGTATTATGATATCAAGGAGGACCTTCAGGAAGAGGGGAAGGGTGGAGAGCTCACACTTGATGAGAACATTTTGCTGCACACAGAACAATGGCTCACATCTCTCGAGTAGGCTTCTTTTTTTTCATAAGCCTTCCTGCTCTGAATCCCACCCACCACTTCTGCTGTGGAAGAGTGGGTTGGGAGGAGCATTGACCCAAAATATGCAGGACTTTTGGCTTCTTCTGCAGGAAGCAAAGCAATGCCCTCACAGCAAACTTAAGTATTATAGTAGTGACAAGCTATTTGGCAATGTAAAACCTGGCTGTTCATAGGGGGGAAAAACTGAACAGCACATTTTGTTGTCATGCAACATAAAGTAGAAGGGGAATCATAGGTTGTTAGTGTGTACTTTTTAACTAAAATTAAATAAGTAAAATAGTAGAGTTCCAGAGAGCGTAGCTCAAAAGTAAAAAGAATGTAGGCCTAATTTATATAAAACAGATTTTTTTTATTTTTATATTTAGGCAAATTATAATGTTTTTAATCCATCATAAATGGACGATCTTCACTTTTAGACTAAATATTTACACTATAAACTCTACTTAGAGGAAGAGTTTAAAAATCAGGGAGCCTACTTTTTCTATATAAGTCTGACAATTATCAACAAACCATTTCATAAACTATTTCATTTGAAAAAGAAAAAAAGAGGCTACCTTATACACTAGAAAGCAGACCAAATATAGCATGAAGACTCGAATTACGGTATTTTCGCATGAGGTCACTTTTGGAAACAATTTTTTTTACGAACATACATTTCCATGCTTTAAGGGCTGTAGCAAGGAGGGGCTTGAAACTTCCTCCTTATGACCTCTCACTGTTACAATCTGCAAAAAAGGAATGACTGGCATTTAAATCCGGAGTATTAGAGCAAAACTACGTTTCTTATGAGTTTACAAAGTATGGCTAAGCTCTTTTGAGAAACACATCTCAGATTTGGAGACGTGAAATGACTTGTATGTCGATCATGTGGGCAATCGTGTTACAGAAGTTATTGGGGCGTCGTATGATTTTTGCTTAGCGGCCCATTGAAGAGAGGCATGGGCCAGACATCTGTCTCCAGCTTGTCTCAGAAGAGAGGGAGCGGTAAGTGTCTGAAGGGCTTGTTCAATGGGTTGCTTTTTACGCACCCACGGTCCGCTATCTCATTAAACGCTCAGGGAGCGGACGTGTGAGGTTGTTATGTTCGTATTAGTCGTCTATATGTTTCATATAAGATCTTGACGTTTGTTCATTGGCTGTCATCTTTTTCTACAAGGCAAGCGACGCGACAAACTAGAACGATGCCATTATAAGCAAAAAAGTTGTTTAAAAGCTAGCGTTTGAGGGATGTTCTCTCCGAAAGCGCTGTTTATCAATTGTTTTCCTGTGTAAACATTCGCTAGACGGACGTCTTTGACTGTTGCGTCGCGTTCAGTTGTAGTTTCAGCGGCTCGCGTTTTTTAGACGCCGTGTCAGGTTATAAAGAACGTTAACCTTTCAGAACTCGTTTCACGAATCTTTCGTTCTGTGATAGGGCTACTCCTTGAGCTGCGTCTATATTTTTTCCTTCTTCTTCTTTTTTTTTTTTTTATCGCAATAAGGCGTTCTGTCTGAACGGCCATTTACAGTGTACAATCAACAAGATGGAATTTTTCTCAAAAGGTTAAGACTGTCAATCTCGTTTTGAGAAGCGCATCTCTTGTTTTGAATGAAAGCATTTTTGTTCGTTGTTAATCAAGTTAATTTCTACATTGAAGATGATGAAGAAACATGAAGTGTTTGGCCCATGTAGTCAGGAAATGATTGTTTCACTCTGTTCTTTTGTTGTAGAGTTTGTCGTAATAGACGATACTGTTTCATTGTTTGTGTCAGCTAACTATTATGTATAATTTACTTCCTAATTACCGTAAAGTCAAAGTGTTTAGTGTTTTTGATCCATTATCAAAACAGTTGGATTCACAGACTGGTTTTGGTTTCAATTCAAGAGGATGTTCAACTCATCGGGTGATAATGAAGAACGCTGATTTCAAGCTGTTTTTTAAGCAAATGCAACACAAATGGTGTGTTAATGTCATTAGACTAATTTCCCAACAATTTCCATTATAGCCCAAGTGCTCTGATGTAAAAACATCTGTTCCCTTTTAGTTTACCAGGTATCCAAGGAAAATATCAGTGTGCGTTTTAATGAAAAGGCATGTAACTGGTACCATGTCATGATTTACATATTTTTAATTTGGTCCAATGTGCATTAGAGTTTTGATGCAGAAGTCCCAGAAATGAAATGTGAACAACAAAATAGACACTTTAATATCTTGAGAAAATTAATATTTTTTGTGTAATATAACAAAGCAAAAATGTTGTCAATTGTCACAGAATTAATTCTAGTTAGAAATCACTTGAAACTCTCTTTGGTTATGCCTGGTACAATTGTTTTCCTGATCATTTTGTAGGAGAGGCCATTGCAGACCATTTATGAGCATAAGCATTTCCTTTCTGTCAATAGGGGAACAAAGTCTTCACTGAAATTGGTCTATTGTTTTTTTTCCCTTGGCATTATGAGGAACTGAGGCAGGATTATAAGTCTGAAATGCTGCTTTCTCAAACCCAGATTTAGTATTTGATATAGCCTTGAACAAAGCATTCCAAAAAACAGGTTGCAATCGCTTCAAGTCGGGATATTAAGTTGTAAGAGTAAGTAAAACAGCAATTAGAATGATTCTCAACTGATGTTTAGAAGACAAAGTGTCTTTTTTTGCAGCATCACACTTAACCCTGATCTCTCTTCATACCAGCTCTGTGTTTATTTTTAGAACCGCAAGGCAAGTGAAATGAATGATTGTTCTATAAGAAATATGCAGTCAAAAATGTTGGTATGAGCAGCACTGAAATAGCTTTTAACAGTTAAGTCTCACGCGACTCCTTTAGAGGCTTATTGTTTAAATAACTACTGCCTTTTGTTTTCATTGAATCAAGATTATCTGTTATGTTTAAAATATTTTCAGTGTTCTCCCCTTTTAACAGAGGAAGTGAGTCATTCATTCATTATATTATTGTACACACACACACAAAAGTAATGTAGGCCTACTACATAATGTCCACATGGCCATATTATGAGATTCATACTACTGTTCAAAATTCAGACAAAAAGTATTTTGACACTTTCTGGTTGCAAGCATGGATCTGGTTTTATTTAATGAACTGCACCTCTGGTTATTATTTTGGACAACAATGTGAACTTGAGGGTAACTGATGTCATCTGCTAAAATGTACCACTTTTTGTAAAAAAAGAAAAAAAAAAGTGCATTAAGTTCTGAAAAAAAAAAGGTATAGAATCCTTTGTAGATGCCACTTGGTTTGATATTTTGTCATGTAATTAAATTATTCATACTTTTCTAAGCGTGATTTAAGTGTCCAAATACATTTAGGGCCACTGTATGTAAATGTTATTGTTTCAAGCATTTTCAATGCCCTCCACTTTTAATTGGTGTCATAAGTAATACAGTCACTGAAAGTTTGTACACACAAAGGAACACCTGTGCACTTTCTAATTCATGCGATTATCTTATCAGCCAATCGGGTGGCAGCAGTGCATAAAAGCATTCAGATACGGGTCAGGAGCTTCAGTTAATGTTCACAGCAACAATCAGTATGGGGAAAATTTTTTTATCTCAGTGATTTCGACCATGGCATGATTGTTAGTGCCAAATGGGCTGTTTGAGTATTTTTGTAACTGCTGATCTCCTGGGATTTTCATGCACAACAGTCTAGAGTTTACTCAGAATGGTGCCAAAAACAAAACAAATCCAGTGAGGGGCAGTTCTGCAGACTGAAATATCTTGTTGATGAGATAGGTCAATGGAGAATGGCCAGATTTGTTCGAGCTGACAGAAAGGCTACGGTAACTCGGATGAACACTCTGTATAATTGTAGTGAGGAGAAACGCATCTCAGAATGTACAACACGTCGAATCTTGAGGCGGATGGGCGACAATAGCAGAAGACCATGTCTGGCATTTTATTAGGACCATAATGTTCCTAATAAAGAGTGAAGTGAGTGTACATGTTATTTGTTTATTACAATCCATGCAAACTGGCATCTTTTAAAGTAAGTTTATAATGTAGCTCTACACTGCAGAATCCACAATGGTGCATCTGTGCCCTTCAGATTAATTATCCTTGCTCAGTTGTGAACCAGTTCCCTCTTTCTTTTAAATGGTCTTGAAAACCCAAAACAATTTTTTTTTTTTTAGATGTAAATGGATATGTACAGGTTGCTCATCATTGGAAACAATGATAGAACTCCTTATGTTTTTTTTTTTTCGTTTTATCAAGCCATTTCGTTCTTCCTGTTTCAAAATGAAAGTTGAAGCAATGTCACAAAAATTAGGTATATGCATAAACTTAGAGTTATGATTGGTGAGACAGCACACATGTACATCAAGATTCTGAGAGTTTCTCTAATGATAATGATAATGAATGCTTCCATCCAATCACAGCACTGCCTCATGTATGAGCTGGCATTTCAGCCACAGTGGAGAATTCAAACTCATGGACGTAACAGCTGTTCAGGGCAGGCGTGAGACTTCAACAGTACTCGGGGAAACAGACATGAAGTTGGACTTTAACACTAAATACCATGATCGTATCAAAATCACTCCACAATTTTACCACAGTCCATAACCGGACCAGTGTGGGCTTGTAAGGATACATATCTATGAATTATTTTAAAGTCTTAAAGCAGTGGTGGTTTTGATGGTAATGTTTGCTCTGAGTGCTATTCTCACTTAATTCTCAGAATTTTGAACATAATAACCAAATCTTTTTGCAGATTTGAAAAACTGTTCTATTGCTTTACTTTTTCACACTGTTGTCCCATGATTAATATGCACATGATCAATTATGGAGGTTTTGTGACCCTTTAAATGTAGGCTACTTGGTCCTCTGAGGCTTGATCTCAGGGACTGTACTTGTTACTGTGAGTTATGGAGTTAAAAAAAGAGTCTTTTAACAATCCAATCAGAGGCCAAGTGGCTGTTGACCGGCCAATGAAATCTGGGGTCAGTGGTTCCTTAGGGAGAATTTGTTTGTGAAGAAGCTCTTTAGCATTCTCATGGTGGTGGTAAAATGTCCATGGACATGCTGTCTGGCATATTCCTGTTGCACATGGCCACTAATCAAATTCCTCAGTGAAGTGTGAAAGACAAGCTTCGTGTTAGGGCCTCACACATTTCTGTGTGAAAACATCCAATCTTTATTGGGGTGTGTCCTGTTTGCTGGTAAACATTTGGAGGAGGGAATGTGGGTCACTGAGACCTTTCAGGATGTGTTGTGCTTAAGTGTTGCAGAAAGTTTTGCCCAGAGATGAAAACTCAAGTCTAAGACAAGTTTCAAAAATTTTTACTTTTTGGACTTGTAAGCAGTTAACTTCAGATTTGATTTGAATTCCAAATGAGAGAACTTTGAACAAATCAAAGAGAGATATTTATTTCTGAAAGCTGTGGCACTGTTTAGATAAAAATGGAATGTCTGTTACTCATCCCCCCCCAACCCCCTGTCCTTTGTGTATGTGCTGTAATTAGCTTTTGTATTCAATACTTGCTTCAAAACAATTCCAGCAGCTGGTTTAATGTGCTGAGGTTTATAGACATTGATGATAAGACCGGCAGGGGAGGATTTAGGCATGGGTGACATGGGCAGCCGCTCAGGGTGGCATCTTGCAACTTGCATCTTGGGGGGTGTCACAGGGCAATATTAAATTTGTCTGACGATTAATGGTCAAACAGCTAATTACAATTATGATGATTAATTGGCTGTTTTGGAGCTCTCATGGTTATGACGATTGTCTGTTTTTTTATTTTAACGAAAATTATAATTAATTGTCTTAAAATTTGTCATGCTTTTGTCATAGGTTTATGTGTGTTTCATAAACCTTAAGTCATTTTTTGATTCCTTTAAGGCTTTTAAAACTGATGAATGCCAAAATATTAAAAATACTTAAAATATCTGTCTCTCTTTTTGGTCAACTTTAGTCTTGGTCTAATTTACATTTTCTATGTTGTTGTTGGAATCCAGCCCACCAGAATAGCTATTGTATTATATTAATTATATTACAGTATATTATATTATTACCACATATATGTTTATATTAAAGTATGCAATAAAATTTTTCTATCCAAAATTCTTCACATTCTCATGCTACTTTAAGGCTTTCCGATTAAACCCACAAGCCCTTATTTCTCATGAACTTTGAGATTCTGTGTTTCTTCATTCTATCATCTCTTTAGAAGTAAAGTGGTTCAGTTAACACTTTTTGTATGAACCCACAATGACACATAACATTTTCCATTACACGATTGTTAAAGTAAAGTGAAACTGAAAATTTTGCGTCCACTAAAATCCTCGTTTATATTTTATATATATATATATACTCGTATATATATGCCTATTTGCATGAGTCACATAAAGACCCTACAAAAAGAGTTTTGTGACGATTTGTCCATGAATATTTGCTTTCAGGCCATCTATATGCTAAAATTAACTTTTAGTAGATATACTCATTTAAAATTACAGTATTTCTTTTGCATGGAAATGGACCAAAAATATTCATGACTCATTTTGCACTACACAGATTTTTGTTCAATCAAATTTTCTCTGAAAAGAGAATGTCCTTCCATCCCTAATACCACTTGCGACCAATAAGCAAGTAGCAAATTATGATTAATGGCTGTGATGTAAACCAAAGTCTATTTGTTTCCCGCCCCAACTTCCTGTTTCAGTTAGAAATATGTTAACACAGGAAATAATACTTGGCATGTGAAGTGTTTTCCTTGGTTCTTTTATGTCAGGTGTTCACTGTAGACAGAAGCATTCGTTCACACTTATATATTTCCTATTATAAAAACTTTTTATATATTTGATTCTTTTTTATTCATTCCTGTTATCACTTTTAGTGGAGGGACTGGAAAAATCTTCTCTGGCCAACTGTGATGTGGTGGTTGGAAGTTCGCAGTCTCCTCAGCTCAAAGGAAAGGGGAAACTCTCGACTCTGGGCAAGATCTTTAAACCTTGGAAATGGAGGAAGAAAAGGACCAGTGATAAGTTCCAGGACCTCTCCAAAGGTATATCCCACTAGCATTTGTGAAAGCAAGATTTGTGGTATGCCACTGGCACATTCTCATTTATTAATAGGTGTTTTTGTGTCTTTTAATGGTTTGGGCAACACATTCAATTGTGTATGTTCATAATATAATAATTGTAGTGCTAACCTCTTTCTCGCAGCTCTATTGTGAAAGTTTTTGCATTTTCCAGCATGTCATTCAGTTGGTGATAATTCCATGTGGGATGGATATGGTACACATGGATCATTAAATGTTATTGCACACAAATGATTGCAGCTGTCAGCTGCATGCAATTTCATTGAACTCTTGAGAACCACCAGTGGATGCATACAGTAATATATTGATATAATAATATCTTGACATTCTCTGTACCTTTCATCTCTATAGTTTTGGAGAGGAAAATATCCACCAGACAAACTCGAGAAGAGCTCATAAGGAAGGGTGTCCTTATACCAGACCAAGGTGAGAATCTTAATAAATGTGTCATTGAGACTTGAGTATATTTTGTATGGCCAGAGCATCCATACATCCCTTGAGGTATTGGTCTATGGTGCTAGGGATAATTCATCCAGAAATTAACATTTGTTGTTCCAGACCCAGACTTGATTTCGAGGAACATAAAAGGAATAATGTTGAGGGATATATATGCCACTCTTTTCCATATAATGAAAGTAAAGAGACTCGGGCTGTCGAGCATTGTTATAGTAAAACAAATGACTATTAAAGTATCAATCAAGTAGGTCATAAAAGTCAATATTCATTGGAAATCATACCTTTTGCTGTTTCAATCCACATAAATATGGCATCACACATGTTGATGTTGTGCAACCTGACCAATTGTCACTAATGACAAAACTGATGTGATGCGACTTATGGCACCATATTTGATTTGAGAGCTAGAGCGGAGAGGCAGATTATCAGTAATAATTTCCTAAATTTTGGTGTGTTCCTAACACAAAGCTACCGTATGCCTTTTAGAATGCCTGGAATATACAACAAAAGTCATATGAACTACATTATTGACTTTTATTTTTGGGTGAACTATTCCTTTAATATAAAACCAGAAGTCATACTACAGAAGTTTTCTCAGTTTGTTCAACGTAGGTTTTATTTAAATAGTAGGCTATTAGGTTCTTTGGTAGCAAACAGACAGTTTTTATTCAAAGCGGCTTATAGTACATGCCCCTATAGGGATAGTTCCCAGGACAACAACCCAAGATTTAATGCCTTGCTTAATGGTACCCTGATTATTGGAGAACTCAGCATGTCTCTACTTTATGAAGTGCCAGTGGGTTAATAGACACAATCTTACCACCACCCAGTAAAGACAAATTCATTAGCATGTTTTTTATGGTCCATAGCCACAGGTACCACTGAATAAGCAAATGAGAACAGCAGGAATCTTCTACTAGTGAAGATTGTCCATTTGTTCTACTGCCCAAGAATTTTTTGAATAACTTAATTTATGTTCTCAGTATAATCAAAGCTATACTCTACACACATCCAAATGGTTAAATTAACTTTCCCTACATGTGAGAATCCCTTCTAATTATCAGGCATAAAGAGTACTTGGATTAGTCATGATAAAAATAGAATTTGCTGATTTTTGCATTTTTATAATTAGCTCTTCTTTTCAGGAGGAAACTTAATGAATTGCACATTTACATCAATTGAGCCCTCAATCTTACATGTGAAGTTAAAGCACTTTATGTAATTTGAAAATTAATGCAAACAATTTTCCTCTGCTTTTGAACTAGCAAGATATTTCAATGTGGAAGGAGTTTTACAATACCAAGACTCTTGTTGAATAGCATTGGTCAACGGAAAAAGCATGGCGTTAGCAACACCTAAAGTCACAGGTTAAATTATCACCTGTACTAAGACAATTTATAGCTTTAATGCACCGTAAGTCACTTTGGATAAAAGCATACCAAATGTATTAATTTTGGCAGTCTTTTTAAAATATTAAACATGCACTCTGGTTCATGTTTTGTAAAAAGTTTCATGATAACTGAGCCATGTTTTCCTATCTTTAGATGATCCTTTGAGTACAGAGACCTTGAATGGTCATGCCGTGCTTAGAGGAGGTACTGAAAAGGTCAAAGTGGACATTGAGGCACCAGGCAAGGTCCCTGAAGAGAAGGCAGAGTTGGCAGCTGTTGCTGAAGATCCAGAAGGTAATGTTTTTGGGCATTTATTTTGGGGGGTGGGGGTCTTCTGTTTTATTAATCCAAAACAATATAAAGATGGTGAACCTCTTAATTCTAAGATAAAATGTTAAGACTAATCTTATGACTAATCTATCATTTGGCCCCTTTTGATCATATAAGCTTAAGCCACCCTTGAGTAACAGTTCTCTGCTTAATTGGAGAGCTACAGATTGACCCTGTGATACTTTGTTATAATACGTTTTAATGGGTTTTGCAACATGCTTATGTTGTCGACCTGTGACAGTGTTTTGCTTAGTTCCTGTGACAGTGTTTTGCTTAGTTCCTGTGACAGTGTTTTTCTTAGTTCCTGTGACAGTGTTTTGCTTAGTTCCTGTGACAGTGTTTTGCTTAGTGCATGCACAGATTAAAGTGATCTATATTAAAATGTCTATTAAAGGAATTGTTTATCTTACTGTCTGTCATTATGTACTCATCCTCATCATTTCAATCCTGTATGCTGTTATTTTCTCTGTGGAACACACAACGAGATATTGTTGAAGAATCTTTACAGCTCTTGCCTTCCAACGATAGTCCATTGTGACCATGGCTGTCAAAATACATTTTAAAATAAAATTAGGATAAAAGTAGTTCACATGGTTTTTTAAGTCTTCTGAAACTAAGAAATAATTGTGCCGAGTTTGCATTTGTTCGAGTCCAGATAAAAAAAATTATGCGTCATGTTCGGTTATGACATATGCAAGAACCAATGCTGTTTTGGCAGGCGAAGGTCGTCTATATGGGCAGGTAGGGCAGAGCCCTCCTAAATATTCATTCATTGGAAAACATAGATCCATACTTGGACTGCCAGTAATGTCATTTGTTTGCCCGTAAATGTGTTCAAAATGCTGACATATGTATTTAAATGCAGGCCTAGTATAAGTTTTTATCCTATTTTTAAGTCATAAAGTAGTTGAAAGCTCCGTTACACAGTGTTTGATTGTTTGAGTGTTTTAGTACTAAATGGCATGTAGGTAGTTCTGTTTCTCTCCCTCTCCTCCATGATGTTCTTCAACAACACTTAACATTATAAAATAACATTTTGATTAAGATTTTATTAAGATCAGCAGCAAGTCAACATTTTAAGATAAATCGTTCTTTATTAGGATACTAAAATCAACACTATGTTCTTAGGTTGCCGCCTTGTGGTGGAATTATGCAAGGACACCACATATTGTGTCAGCGCATTTATGTTTGAAAAATAAGTTGAATGAGCTAATAGTGTAAAATAAATATGTATGAAAAAAAGGTCTGTGGTCACAAGGCGCTACTGTGTTTTGGCATCAATGGGCCATATTTGAATCTAGATTTTAATGTGGGCTAGATGTGGCTAGACACGAGCTTTGGCAGAGGAGAAGATTATCAGTGAATAACATTGTGACAGGCTGTTATAAATACACACTGTCAACTTGAAGCAGATTTTGCTGTTTCTTTTTTACAATGGCCCTTTAAGATACTAACAGGAAGTAGGCCCAACAAGATGTCAATGGCATAGTGAGGAACAAAGAGAGTGTGAACACCAAATTCTAGACACACCGAACCAGCTTGAATGTCACTACAGTGGATTACAACTCCAAAATCACCTCTTTAGCATATTGCAATATTGCTAAATATCGTACCATTAGTGTCATATAATATACATATCAAAGTGGCCATACATACGTGCTGTTGGTTTAATGTGCTGTTTACTTAAATATTTATCTTTAAGGAAGGTTTCTTGTTTTTCTGAGCCTCTCAGGTGGTGGTGGGATGCCCTGATTGGCTAATGTGCTTGATAGCACAGCAGAAATGGTTTGATGTAATATTAAAACCATTTGTCATACTAACATGACATACTCTGTATTGAAAACCATCTACCCAGGTGATGGGTAATGTTGGTAATGTCCAGTTTAGGACATAATTGTTTTTTCTTTTTTCATCAGAATCTTTAGGCAGTGGAGTCATGAATTGTGGGAGAAATTATCAACACTTTATTTTTATCAGTTCTTCCCCTTTAATGTTGTTCTTCAACAATTCTTTAATTGTTTCCACCACTTCACCACCCTTTTTTCCCTCTCGCTAGTGAATATGCTTCATTCTTCATTAGGGCTAATCTTAGAGAGGACGGGGGACTAGGTTCACTAAAGCAATAAACTGCACAAGGCTGGTGCAGTGGTTCAAGTTTTTACCACAAAAAAAGTGCTACCGTAAAAAATAAATAATCCACATCCTTGTGTGGCTTATTGCTTTTATAAAATGGTGTCCGTAGCAATATGATAAAAGACACAATGTTAGCTAATTTTATTTCAGTTAAACTTATTACAATTATGTTACCAAGCAGTGTAGCAGCTGGTCGCAATAAAACAGAATGTCAATCAAATCAAAACAAATCCCTTTGTTGTCACTCAACCATATACACAAGTGGGTGAAAGACTGTTATAAGACATATACCAATTTACAGTAAACATTGGATTTACACAACACAATTTACATATCTAATATACACATAATTACACACAACACAATATACAAATAATAATTTACAATGTACACTATACAATACACAACATAGAACTTACACATGTACACACGTACACACAATATAGAATACACAGTATACAATAAAAATTGTATATATAAAATATACAGTAGGTTGTATTGTGCTGCATTGACATTCAGGCTGTCGGTTGATAGTCAGTTGCCAGTGTATTGTTAAGAGCGAAAATGATTTATGACAGTCCAGTGTAAGATTAAGATGAATAAAGTCCAGTGCTGATGTATTTTGATCATGAGAGATCAAGTGTTCAAAAGTCTGATTGCTTGGGGGAAGAAGCTGTCATGGGTCTGCTGGTGCGGGTCCTGATGCTGCGATACCGCCTGCCTGATGGTAGCAGTGAGAGAAGCCCATGGCTCAGGTGGCTGGAGTTTCTGATGATCCTCCAAGCTTTTTTCACACACCGCCTGGTATATATGTCCTAGAGGGAGGGAAGCTCACCTCCAATGATATGTCTGGCAAAGTCCTGCACCACCCTTTGCAGGACTTTGGGATTGAGGGTGGTGCTGTTGCCATACCAAGCAGTGATGCAGCCAGTCAGGATGTTCTCTACAGTGCTGGTGTAGAACCATGTGAGGATGTGGTGGTTCATTCCAAACTTCCTCAGCGGTCTCAGGAAGAAGAGGCGCTGGTGAGCCTTCTTCACAACAACCTCAGTGTGGAGTGACCATGTGAGTTCCTCTGTGATGTGGACACCGAGGAAGTTGAAGCTCCTGACTCTGTCCACCGGTGCTACATTGAAGTTGATAGGGCTGTGTTCTCTGTCTTTTCTCCTGAAGTCCACCACAAGCTCCTTGGTCTTGCTTACATTGAGGGAGAGGTTGTGCTCCTGACACCAGTGTGTCAGAATGTGCACCTCCTTTCTGTAGGCTGTTTCATCATTGTCAGTGATCAGACCTACCACCATCGTATTGTCAGCAAACTTAATGATGATGCCACACAGTCATGTTTGTACAGGGAATACAGGAGTGGGCTGAACACAGCCTTGCGGGGCTCCAGTGTTGAGCGTCAGTGATGGGGAGATGTTGCTGCCTATTCTAACAACCTGGCGTCTGCTTGACAGGAAGTCCAGGATCCAGCTGCACGGCGAGCTGTTTAAGCCCAGAGCTCAGAATTTCTGATCAAGCTTGGAGGGCACTATGGTGTTGAATGCTGAGCTGTAGTCTACACACAGCATTCTCACATGTGTTTTTTCAAGGTGGGAGAATGCAGTGTGTAGTTAGATGCAATGGCATCATCAGTGGAGCAATTTTTGCAATATGCAAACTGCAGTGAGTCCAGTGAGGCAGGCAGCACATATCAGATGTTATCTCTGATTAGTCTCAAAGCATTTGCTGATGATGGGGGTCAGAGCAACAGGATGCCAGTCATTTAAGCAAGTGATTTTGGATTGCTTTGGTACAGGCACAATGGTGGACATTTTAAAACATGTGGGGACTACAGACAAAGAGAGAGAAAGGTTGAACAATTTTAAATGTAGCGGCACTTGGTAATATTCGACCTCCCACGTGAAGGTTCATTTAGCTTTCACTCTCTGTATTCTGTTCACGCTTCTTATTATTGAGGTAAGCTCGGGGTAAAGCTTGAGTTAACCGCATGCTCGTGTCACGTCTTTTCATTCGTACATCTGTTGAGGTATATTGAAAATTAATGACTGGACGGCATGGAGAACATGAGTTGGGAGGTGATTGACATGATCAAAGGTTCGTTGTGAAATCCTAAAAGAAGTGTTCAGAAAACATGATGATAATCTGTTCATATGTGGAGAGTAAATCTAAACGTCATCAATACATACATCTATATCTCTCTCCTATTAAATATTTAGAATAATCATATCATCATTCTAATCTAATGCATTGCAATCTTAGGATATTATGTCCCGCATTAAATATAATTTAACTTTTAGCGACCCAAAACACCAACTGAACTAATCAATATGTTAATATTGTAGTTTGACTTTGATCAATTACCATCTGAATTTATTTTAGTTTAATTAATTTATGCATTATGCATTTGCAGATGAAGCAGCTCAGCAAATGTGAACACAGAGAGGTAAAATATTTCAAAAGTTTGTATTTCTAAAAGTACAAACTTACATTGCATTAGACATTTAGTTTTGATTTAACAAAAAGTGTCGAACATTCTGTAATTTTATTTTTTCACAGAATTATAGGGCAAGGTTAATTAAAAGAAGTGCAATAATAGAAAATAATAGGCAATAATTACTCAATAATACATAGGCCTAATAATGTTTTTTATTTATTTGGTAATTTATTAATTTGATTTAATTTATTGTTTTGTTTTCATTCTGGTAATTTTTTTTTCCTTCTAGTAATTTATTTAACTGATTAAATACAGAGAATGTTGCAGATATGTTTCTAAAGTAAGCTTTAAAAATAATTGCATTTATTTTTGGCCTAACGTTCGTGTTCCAATAAACATTGTAGCTTTTCTCCTAGTGTTGTGTATTTTGTTTTCATTTAATAAATCTTCTGCATGGAGGGGGTTGTGATATTTAAAAGCATAATGAAATAACTTTACAGTGGAGAGGTAGTTAGGTGCAAATTTTGCAATGGAGTAAACATGGAGCGGGGTGTCTCTAATCCAGGTGCATGGAGTGGACAACCTGGAGCGGAGCTGGAGTGGAGTGATTATAGAATGCTTTGAGCACGGAGGGGAAATTGTTGCCGCTCCGCTCCACTCACATACTCTGGTGTGGACACAGGAGTGCATTTATCAGAATTTAATAATTATTTTGAATCAGAATTTACTGTTGGAATGCTAATATTTCACAAAACATTTAACACTGGTGATGAGAACTCATCATTTCACATTGAAATTGTAGTATGATTTGATCATTTACATTTTCCCTAAACTTTTTTCCTTGCTATTTAAACTATTTATACTGTCAATATAGTTACTGATCTAATCAGAACATTGTGCCAGTTTCCTATGTGAGGCTCTTTTATGTCAATAATAGTTTAGGGTACTTTGCTCCTCTGTGCTCCTGTAGAGAGGACTGACAGCAAGCGCAGCCCGCAGGCCAAAAAGTCAGACGCTCCAAAAGCCCCCGCTAAAAAACAGCAGGTCACTCCCCTAAAACTCTCTGCTGAGGCAACGGACACAGGTATGAAGAGAGGGGGCCAAGGAGGGGCTAAAAAGGTGACCAAGAGCACCAGTAAGCAGGTCTCCTCCACTCCTCCCAAGCAAACCACTCGAAGTGCTACTCGTGGCAATGGTAAGTATATGTGTCAGTGATATGAATGAAGCATCGTGTTTGCATGCTCTGCATGGAGGGGTCCTGTTCGTGTAGATCCCCCCCCAATTTGCCATTGTTTGAGAACAGGCGAATTTGCAGTTTGTAAAGTGAGCATTGTTTTCACGACACTTGCATGTCAGTTATATGGTTTGACTAGTTATGGTTTGGCTTGCTTATGGCATCAAGGGCTGTAGAAAGTGAGATCCTGATTCCTTTGTGAGCAAGTATGGCTTTCTCGTATTTTTCTATTGCCTGCATTACATGTCTGCTTTCTCATTGGTCACATATTATCTTTATTGATGTATGCCTTAACATGTATGTCTGAATATGCTACTGGACTATGTGCACGTGTTCCGCAGGGAGAAATGTTTCCACACTGTTGCTGATCCTTTTACCCATTCATTCTGCAGAGTGTTGTGGCTTTACAGTTTCCTCTTTCTACTGAAAAATTTTCTGATATTTACAGTGGTGCCAAAAAGTATTTTTGAACATTTAAAAAATGTCTTAACATTGTAGCATAGAAAATATATATCTAAATGTCTTCTCCAAACAAATGATGGTATATATTATATTTTGTTTACAGAAATAAACTTTTGTGATCTAATATTTGTAAACTAATTCTAACCAATTGGTCTCAATAGGATTTTTAGTGGTTGTTTGAAGTTCACACAGTTTTCATATCAGAGTAACCACAGGTGTAATTTATCATTTAACTGTGGATATGCGCCACAAAGTTTGACAACCATCTAAATATTATTTTGCCTTAATTTTTTAACAGTATGTAATGTTTTTTTTATAATCTGAAACCTAACAAACTAACAATATTTGCCATAAAGTGTGTTTGTGCTATTTTTCTTTCAAATAAATGCCACTTTGTTTGATATTTTGCCATATAATGCACACTATTCAAACATTTTACGTGTGTACCAATAATATTGGTCCCACAGTATTTTTTTTATTTTTATTTCTTTTGTGAATGGCATTTCATTTTATAATACTCTTGATAAGTGCATATAAGAATCCCAGATTATAGTGTTTTATGATATGACATTTGGTGATATTCAACTTCCTGGCTCTTGTGAATGTGAAACTAAAATCTATCAGATGAGAATCTTTGGTCAACAGTGACATTCATCATGGGATGTTTGTTTTAAGTTGTGAAACTGCATGTGAAAAAACACCACCTGACATTAAGTACTGTGATGGATTTCAGTACAACCAATCAATATAATTCTGCGAAAACCATTTGTCTCTGCCAACAAATCTTGTTTACAGTAGCTCTTTTTAAATCCACTGCCACTGGTGTTGGTATAGCCACTAACACAAATCCTAAGGTCTTTTCTAGATCTTCTCTGAATTCAATGCATTTCTTCACAGTTAAATCTTCCAATCCTAAAAGAACTGCAGTCGCATCCAAGAATTCCACTCAAACTTCAGGACAATCATCTTCAGTGACTTGCTCAAAGACCCCAAAGAACAACAAAGCAGAACTTACAGTAGCAGACACAAAGTCTGCTAAGAAAACTGAGCCCTCCAGGTCACCGCGGCCCCCTCCCAAACCCTCGTCTGATACGGGCAGTTCTCTTGCGGAAAGCTCCTCTAAAAAGGACCAAAAGAAAAAAGTGGCCTCTAGTATTAATGAGAAGTCAGTTGAGAAGACACCTCAGGATGGGAAGGGTGCTAGTCATCTTTTGGGATCCTCTGTGGAGCTGGACAAAAGGAAGCCACATGTTAACAAGGCAACAGAGGAAACGGCTTTCACAGGATCCTCAAAGGAACTTTGCTCAGATACTTTAAATGAACCCGTAAGCACAGAGAGTGAAGGAGAGAATGAAAAGACAACAGCAGACCAAACACAGAGGTGAGTTTACATTTGTTCACGTCCCATATTATGTATTTTTTGGCAAAATCGATTTCCCTAAACACTGTAATATTGTGTTTCTATGTAAATATGCTCTAGACAGGCGTCTTTGATTGTTGTGTTGTGTCTTGCTTTTTATTAGCAACTCTTGCATGCACATTGAATTTTTAAGATGCCATGGCAAGATAAAAGAACTTCAACTTAAAAAAATGTGTCTCGAGACACCTGCGTTCTGTTCCATTTGTTGCACTGCATCTAGCATTTCTAATAGAAGAACGGCCCTTAAAGGGATAGTTTACCCCTACATTTTTATTCTCTAATCATTTACTCCCTTTCATGCCATCCCAGATGTGTGTGGCTTTCTTTCTTAAGCAGAACACAAATAAAGATTTTTAGAAAAATATATCAGCTCTGTAGTGCGTACAATGCAAGTGAATGGTGATCAGACCTTTCAAGCTCCAAAATGCTCATAAAGGAAGCATAAAAGTAATCCAAATGACTCCAGTGGTTGAATCCCTGTTCTCAGAAGCCATACAATAGGTGTGGGTTAGAAACGGTTCAATATTTAAGTCCTTTTTTTTTTTTACCTAAATCTCCATTTAAACTTTCACTTTCTGATGTAAAAGTGAAACTAAACAGGCACCACATGTGACTTTCAGATGTGAAAGTGAAAGTGGAGATTAAGAGTAAAAAAGGAATTCAATTTTGATCTGTTTCTCACCCACACCTATTATATTGCTTCTGAAGACATGGATATAACCACTGGAGTTTTATCGATTACTTCTATGTTTCCTTATGCGATTTTTGGAGCTACAATTTTCTGATCATCATTCACTTGCATTGTATGGACCTACAGAGCTGAAATATTTTTCTAAATATCTTTGTTTGTGTTCTAAAAACAGTTGTGTGTTCCAAGGACTCTAGAAAACTATGGGTGATCTTTCTTTTTCTGTCATGGGCCCTCGCTTCTGGAATGATTTGCCAATATTGATTAGGTCTTGTCCAACCTTAGATCTTTTTATGTCTAATCTAATGACCCACCTGTTCTCCCTTGCTTATGAGTCATTGTAATATATTGTGCACTATCATCTTAAGGTGTTATTTTATTTTATTTATACTATTTATTACATGTTGGTCAGTTTTGTACAGCTTTTGTACTCTGTGTCATGCTCTGTGTCATCTTGCAAACAGACATTTAATGAGGCTGGGGCTAGCTTACGATGAGGTAACTATATTGCTGTGATGCATCTTCAGGCATAATATATATATTTAGTTTTGGAATTTATTCACAGTATGCCAAAATAGCTGGTTTCGTAACAGCTGTTGTAATGTAGATCGGACCAGGTTAGTGATTAAGTTGTTATAAAATTTGGTACATCATCATGTGATTATAAGTGTTGCCCTTTCTGTCAGTCCATATACTGTATATTCTGTCATTTACTCAACCTCATGTTATTTCAAACCTGTATTACTTTCTTCTGTGGAACACAAAAGAAGAGGCAGAATGATACTCTCACTGTTTACTTTCATTGTAAGAATAAAAAATACAATGGCATTGAATTGTGACTGAGGTTTACATTCTGCCTACCATCTCCTTTTGTGTTCCATGGAAAAAAGGTCAAAATGAGTTTGGAACAACAAGAGAGTGAGTAAATGATGAGATAATTTTTATTTCTTTAAACTATCCCTTGAACTATGTAGGTGTTTGTAATGTTTTCGGATTTAAGCCGTATCAACTCTTTTGTTAATATTATGTTGATATGTGTTTTTCTATGGCAGATTGTTAAAATTACCTTTGTTCCACCAATCTTGCTTATATCTTTGTCTTGATGGAAACTGATGATCCTAATGAGTGTTTTGAGCAAAACTCTCTTTTGTTTGTTCTTCACTAGGGTTGTTGGGACTGAAGAAGGAGAGAGAACACAAACTGTCAATGTGGAAAGCCCAGAGGTGACGATCATTCCTGACTCCTTTAGAGAAAACCAGGCCAATGACTCTGATTCAGATGGTCCTATACTCTACAAGGATGATGATGAAGAGGAGGATGATGATGAGTATACCTCTAGTACGTGCTCAAGTCTGGCTTGTGTTTTTGTCCAATCAAAGCCCCCCTTAATCTTCTCATATTTCATGTCTTTCAATAAAGGCATTTAAAAGCATTAGACAAATTAAGATTATTTAACTTGATTGAACACTTTTTTTTAAAAGCCTTAATGTTCACCAAAATTTTTTAGTTTTGTCATAATTCACTCACCCTTATGTTCCAAACCTGAATGAATTTATTTCTTCAGTTGAACACAAAAGATGATGTTAGGAAGAATGACAGCCTCACTCATTAACTTTCATTGCACATTTTTTCCATACAATGAAAGTTAATGGTGAATAATAGTCAGGCTTACATTCTGCTTAAAATCTCAATCTGTGTTTCACTGAGGAAAGAAAGATATACTGTTTGAAACATGAGGGTGAGTAAATAATGACTGATTCACATTTTTAGGTGAACTATGCCTTTTAAATGGACAGAACTTTCTGGATGTGTATTTACAGCAGGGGTGAGTGAGTGAGCCTCCCCCTAGAGAACTTTAGGACAGCCATGCCACCCCAACAACCCCCCCATCACCTCCACAACCACTAATTAGGCTATTATTATTTGTACTTCTAGGCTACTACTACATTTTCTTTTTATTAAGAATATTTTTATTAAGATATCAACATTCCTTTTTAAATTCATTTTGAGATTGAAATGTTTGAAAAAACACGTTTGTCTTTTTAAAATATATTGTGAACACACATTGCAACACATTTTTACCACATTCAAGCAATTGGGAAACTGTTAAAATTTGCCTTCTGAACAGAATCCTCCACAGTCAAAAAACGAAACGAAGTATCCTCAACAGCCCTATACAAAAAGAGCAAACAAAATCAGACATATAACGAAATCGGCACGATTGACAGCTCTATTTTCTGATCACTGAACAAATAACCCTCTATGGTCAAATAACTAAACTGGAAACATGTTCATTAACTACTAATGTTATCTCAACTGAATAAGAGCTATTTTTGAGATTTTAGGCTACTTGAGCCAATTGAATTTTGAAAACATCAACATCAGATATCAAACGACATCAGTAAGATGGACAGTGCTGTTTTGTCACAGAATCAAATGCATTAAAAATCACTTCCATATAGGCCTACGCTAAGCAAAAAAATAAAAAGAAAAAAATCAGATAGCTGATTTTTCCTCTTCATTTTCATCATCCCTACATCAGTGGGAACAATGTGTCCGGCTTTTTGATGTGCACAGTTGATCGATGAGGGGCTGCTCGGTAGAAAGGAATAAACGTAAATTGTCCTCCACCTGCAGCCTTGATCGGTAATTTGCTTTTAAGCAGGGTCAAAGCGGAAAACCCGCATTCACATAAGTGTAGGTGAAGGGGTTGAGGACTTTCATAGCCTTTCGAGAGAGGTGGGGAAACTCAGTCAATACAAAGCGATCCATTTTGCAACACTCATATGCATAACACACACTTTAACACGCAAGCTAGCAGGACAGATGTGTACAGATGTGAAACATTATCAGGGTTCATACACATTTTTACCAATCATTTTCCATGACTTTGAGGAGAATTTTCATGACCATACATTTCCTAAAACATCTGTGTACACATGTCAAATAAGAAAAATCCATGTAAAAATTTACCACAGCATATCTTAACAAAAATGAATGAAAATAAACATTTATTTAAACAACACTCACTGACACCAGTATGACTGTTAAATAATATAATGTGTCAAACCCTGAAAACTCCATTGTGTAATGGTAAATAAGTGATGATACGTGTGGTTGCCAGAAGAACGAGCTTTTGACCCGGAACTTTTTCAATCTAATTACGCAATGCCGCAGCACCGTTGAGTGAATTGTGTTTTATTATTATTATTATTATTATTCTGTCTAAACGCACACGGAGATGCACTGGGTAGCACTGGCAAGACAGACGTTCCACCAATGATCCACCAATCAGAACGTTCAATTCAGATGTGAGTGTGTATTTGTTAACCAATCATATTTTTCGTTTCAGTAAGGGGTGTGAAATTTCCAGCATCTGACACACAAGCATAACTGGAGAAACTATAATTTGCACTGCATATTTATTTCCCTGCTAAACGTAAATATATGTATATACATTTATATGTAACTTATGCAATTAAACTTTGTGAAAATACTGCATGTTATTGCACCACCTCTTTTTTTATTTATTATTTATTTTTGCCCGTTACTGCTGTCCGTGGTGCCTTTTCTTGTGATATCAAATAATTGATATTTCTAAGTAGTTAAACAATTTCACTCTACACAGAAAAGCACATAATCTTACACAAATAAATAAAAAAACCCATAAATATTTATACATGGTAATACAAGATAACTGTTACGATCCCCTGTTGTCTGCCCTGTGTTCTCTGTTTCTCTAGTCACGTTCATGTCACGTTTCCTTGTGGTCTGCCCCGTGTTTTCTGTTTCACCCTCACCAGTCACGTTCCATGTCACTCTTCCTTGTTGTCCGTCCCGTGTTTTCTGTTTCACCGAACACGCTCCCTGTCATGTCTTCCTTGTTGTCCGTCTGTGTTTCACTGTCTCTGTTTAAACTACACTTCCCTTCTTCCTCACTCCTCATCACCGCTGTCACAGCATTATTATCCACACCTGTCGCCTATTCTGTTATCACTGAGTCTGTCTATTTAAACCCTGTCGTTTCCTCTCTCCGTTGTCGATCGTTACCGTTTCATGTTCATGTCTATGCCAATGTGTAATCTCCATTCGTGTTTTCTCCAGGTTTTCCCAGCCCTTCGTGGATGTTCTGTCGACTCGTGTTCAGCTTTATGTTAGTTTGTGTTTGTGTTTACTTTTCCCCTCGTGGACTTTTTTTTTGCTCCAGTGTTTGTTTGTTTTGTATTATAATAAATCCGCATTTGGAGCCGCACACCCTTCTGCCTTTCCCTTATTTCCACAGCATTACAGAACGATCGACCAAAATGGATCCAGCGGCATTCTTCGTGGAACTGACACGAATGGATCTGAACATTCGTGAGTTCTCCCATTTCTTCTCATGCATGGCCTGCCACACTGGTTGGGACGACAACCTCCTGAAGACGTTTACAGGATCGGCAGGAACACAGATGCTACGATCTGCGGATCGGGATTACACCTGGCAGGAATATGTGGAGCTCATCGGGAGCGCTTACGCCAGAGAACCACCTCTCTCAGTCCCGGTCTGCGAGCCAGAGCCCACGCCTGCCCCGGTCTGCGAGCCAGAGCCCACGCCTGCCCGGTCGAGCTGCCAGCCTGCCCGTCAGCAGCCTGAGCCCTCGTCAGCCACGGTCAGCGAGCCTGAGCCCTCGTCAGCCACGGTCAGCGAGCCTGAGCCCTTGACAGCCACGGCCAGCGAGCCTGAAGCCACACCGACCAGGAACAGCGTTCCAGCTTCGCCAGTCGCATCAGCCCGGAGGAAGAGAAGAAGGGGAAAGGTCTCTGCTCTCCAGCCTCCGCCTGCCGCAGCCCCGTACCCTAAACCCCCCGTGGCTCTGCCCTCAGCGCCCAGCAAACCCAACCCAGTGCATACCACCATCACCCAGCCAGAGCCTGTCGCCTCAGAGGTCAGTGAGCCAGTGCCTGTCGCCTTGGCCGTCCCTGAGCCAGAGCCTGTAGCCTCGACCGTCCCTGAGCCAGCGCCTGTAGCCTCGACCGTCCCTGAGCCAGCGCCAGTCGCCGTGACCGTCCAAGAGCCAGCGCCAGTCGCCGTGACCGTCCAAGAGCCAGCGCCAGTAGCCAGGACCGTCTAAAAGCCAGCGCCAGTGGTCGTGCCCGTCCTAGAGCCTGCGCCCCTCGAGCCTCCCAGGGCTCCTCCTCTCGAGCCTCCTAGGGCTCCTCCTCTCGAGCCTTCCAGGGCTCCGCCTCTCAAGCCTCTCGAGCCTTCCAGGGCTTAACCTCTCAAGTCTCTCGAGCCTCCCAGGGCTCCTCCTCCCGAGCCTTCCAGGGTTTCGCCTCTCAAGTCTCTCGAGCCTCCTAGGGCTCCTCCTCCCGAGCCTTCCAGGGCTCCGCCCCTCAAGCCTCTCGAGCCTTCCAGGGCTCCAAGTCCTCTACGGCTCTGCCTTCGAAGTCCTCCTTGGCCCCGCCTCCCTCGGCTCCGCCTCCTGAGCCTCCCTCGGCTCCACTTCCTGGGCCTTCTACGCAATCACCTCCCTCGGCTCCGCCTCCTGAGCCTCCCTCGGCTCCGCCTCCTGAGCCCCCCACGGCCCTGCCTACGCCTCCTTCGGCGCCGCCTCCCAAGTCTTCTATGGCTCCGCCTCCGAAGTCCTCCTTGGCTCCGCCTCACGCGGCTCCGTCAGCCTCTGCCCTGCGGCCACCTCCCAGGTCTCCTGTACCGGCCTCTGCCCAGAGACCAGCTCCCGGGCCACCCAAACCAGCTCCTGCCCCATGGCCCGCTCCCAGACCTCCTAATCTGAATCTGGTGCTCACCTTGTGGCCAACTCCCGAGCCCCCCAGACCTATCCCCACATTGTGGCCGCCTTCCAGGCCTCCTGAACCTGCCCCTGCTCGGTTGATGTTCCCCAGGCCGCCGGACCCGGTCCCCTTCGCACACCCCCATAGACTGATTGCCTGTCCTCTCTGCCTCCTTGGTTTGCCTGTCTGCCCTTTGTACCCCTGTGGTCTGTCTCTGTGCCCTTTGTGCCTCCCCGGTCTCCCTGTCTGCCCTTGGTAGCCCACGTGGTCTGTCTCAACGCCCCCGTACCCCTGTGGTCTGTCTCTGTACCCTTTGTGTTCCCCATGGTCTATTTGTCTGCCCCTGGGTCTGCCCCTCTCTCCTCGGTCCTCCTTTTGCTAATTTCTTGTCTGTTGGGACCGTCTGGTATCCGGTCCTTTGAGGGGGGGCTATGTTACAATCCCCTGTTGCTCAACGTATTCCTCTGTTTCTGATTTTCTATTCTTTCCACACTACAAACTGTGGATGTTTCACTGGTGTCAGAAAGAATTACCTGACAGTTTTGTGTGAATTTATTTTTGTAGGCTCCCTTGCAAGCAAAATTCGCCGCAAAGATACACTTGCCATCAAACTTGGTAACAGGCCCAGCAAGAAGGAGCTAGAAGAGAAGAACATTCTCCCCAGGACATCAGAGACAGAGCGACAGGAACTATGGCAGCAGATCGGCTGCAAACTAGTGAGGTATAATAAATCTCTGCTTCGACCCGGTCTGTTCTTCTGGTATACTAGACACTAGGCTCGTATGGCCTTTGACTAAACTATGTTAGATCTGGTCCACATTGCAGTTTATTCTGGCCAAGAACTGCCTATTTAGACAGAAATATTTTTTTATTAAATAATGACACTGCAGTCTCCACAAACTGTTGTCAAAAAATACTCTGAAGAATAGTGGAAAATGAATATTGACTACCTGTGCAAAATAATAGGAACAGACTATTTCACAGACGTAACACTGAAAAGTACTTTGAAGAAAAAGACTTGCATTGGACATTTTAAACGGCCCTCGCTTCTTCCTTCAGGAAAGAGCTTGTGATTTGTCTCAGTGGTGCTGGGTAAAATGCCCATCGTAAGTCTTTTTATTCAAGCATTTTTCAGTATAGCACAAAACTGTTTTCTTTTCAGCACAACATAAACACATGCAGTGAGGTTCGTGTCTCGTGTCTCTGTTTGTGCTGAAAAATGAACCGGTTTGTGTTACACTGAAAATTCAGTGTCTGGCGATCTGGATTGCCCTTTTTATCCTCCTCCAGCTCTCACTGCAACACAAAACAGTTGTTAGAGAGAATTGCCCACAGGTGTCAATCCTGACCGCTCTTCCTCTCCTGGCCTCTCTCTCTACAGATGTCACTCGGTCACACCCCCATCACCACATCATGTAATATGACTGAGTGAACTGCCCTTTTTATAAGTAACACTAGCGCTGCACCTTGAGGTTTATCAGTGTGGTTCCTCCTAATTCTTGTTTTCTCTTTTAATAGACGGCTGAGTCAGAGGCCCACCACAGAAGAGCTAGAACAACGAAATATTCTGAAACGTATGTTTACTCTCACAATCTCATTTACATAGTCTGCAGACAATAAGTTTGTTTGGAGTGCTCAGAGCTGTAATGTTTATTCTTGCCTGTTGTTGCCTCTGGTGTTGGAGACCGTTCATTGAATCAGATGTTCTGCAGTGCCTTTGTTGTTCCATCTTTTTTTTTTGTGGCTGTGATTTGATTGATGAAGACTAGGAATGTAATGATAAAGGAGTGCTGCTCAAACAAGCTGTAAGCTATATAGTGACAAACAATTCCTCAAAGAGCCAGTGTTGCCCAAAACTCAATACATACTCAAAACTATAATTGCTCTTAGCAGCAAATATTCCTAGAGGGCTTTAATGTCCCAAATAGAATTGCAATACATGTCCTGATTTATTGTTTCCTGAATTGAAATTGAATTTGAAATGTAATCAGTTTGTCCCATGCAGTAAGGGTATTCATAATTAAGAATATCATAAAAGGATATTGTCACTTTAAACAGAGCTGTTGCACTTGCACACAAATGCATAGGCAAATCAATTATATTATATTTTGTACTCTGTAAGGAATTCCTTTTTTGCTACATCTGATGTATGCCTTAATATTTTATTCTAGGCCTAGTTAACATTCTAATTATTTAGATGGATAATTTGTGAATTGATTAAATTTAAGTATTTTACCTAAAAGCTAGGGGATAAAGTAAAAATGTCCCTGAAAATTTACTCTGGTTGAAAATATTTAGCTCTTGATGACAAAGTTGATTGAACACTGGAATCCTCAAGCATTTCTTACGGTCCCATGGAAAATACAGTATCTTTCCGATATAGTTATCATTTCATGACAATTTGTAAATCTAGCGTGTGACCTGAGTTAATATAAAGATAATGTAAAAAGACCTAGTCTGATTTCTATTACCATTTTGAGGATTTGTGCCAACATAATTGTCTTCTCTTACATGGTAGTAGTTGTCCATTTGTTTGCACTGCATAAATGAACTTCCATGGGTACCACATTAACAAACATAAAATATTGAAGAATTAATGTCATCTTGTAATTTACAAACTCAAAAATTACATATAACATCTGATTAAGCAATTGAAAGTGAATCATAAACATTACTGCTAATTAGTCGTTGGATAGGATATAAACAAACAAACAAAAAAATCTTTCTTGTGTCTTTTTAGAAAAAAATGAAGAAGAAGAACAAGAGGCCAAGCAGGAGATTAAAAGAAGACTCTCACGAAAGGTACAACCGCCTGCAGTCTGCTAGTTTTCTTTACAACAGCCAGATTCTCTTTTTGCAATTGTTTGTAAGAAATCTGCCATTGAATCAAGTTTCTTTATACAGTTTATCACTCTAATTTAAAATTGCTCATAATTAACCTTTTACTTCATTATAATACTGCATGGAGTTATGAATCATCATGCTTCAAATTCATCATCGTTGTGATCTCAAATATTGGGAATTAGTGTGGGATATTGTGCCATCTACTGGCTTTACATTGAAGTAAAAAAAAGAAGAAGAAAAAAAGAGTAAAATACAAAGAACCTATTAACTCAACTAATTATTTTGTTAGTTAAGAGCTGGACATGAACATGACTAGATGACATTTTGAGGATATAGTTAAATGTATGATTTTAAATGTTCTGGTGCTCCTCTGCTATTGCGAAATTAAACTAAGCAGTCATTTGCATTTCTGTTTTGTTTTTTAAAATATGAATTAAAATTAGTGTGGTGCTGTGGGGAGTGTAAACACATTTATATTCCTAATTTGTATCAAGAGCAGTGACCAGAAGTGGCTTGCGGTCTGGCACTTTTAATTAGGGCCTTCTAATTTAACATGCACTTAATGCCCCATTTTATATAGGGAATCAGGATTAAACAGGCAAATAGACCAGATCTATAAAATGGATCAACAGTGAATTAAAGATGTTTTCTCAAAATTGAGCTGTTTTGGCTGAAACTGCAATAATGGACAACGTAATGTGTCCATCACACATATAGCCGCATGTCATGACTGCAGAATTTCGATCTGTTGCCATTGGCTTTTAATATCTGTGCATAGAAGCTTGTCGCAGATATTTGCACTGGTAAGGTCAGTCAGATCCCCTAACATCAGTGTATTTACCTGCCTCTTTATCAAAGATTTTATCAGTTCATATACCCATTTAATGTGTTACTTTAGCTACCTAGAAAATTTTAACCCCTGTTAAATATGACTGTACAAGTTAATAGGTGACTTGTGAAATTGCTCTCTTTATGCAGCTAAGTGTGCGGCCCACGGTTGCAGAGCTAGTGGCACGTAGAATCTTGCGGTTCCATGAATATGTGGAGGTCACAGAAGCTAAAGACTATGATCGGCGTGCTGACAAGCCCTGGACCAGGTTAACCCCTGCAGACAAAGTAATCCATTTCTCTGTCTTACTGTAGCTTTAAATTGTGTATGCGTCTTGAGCTCTGATACGTACATACCTACCTTTTTTATTTCTCATACCTCAATCTTTTACTAAATTTAGATATTTCTAAGTTCTGAGATTTTGGGCATGCACGTCACATTAATGTTTATGATTGAAAACCAATATGAACAATACATTTAGATAATAAAAGACTTGTCTGCTGACAAGGGGAATTTAGCCTCATGGTAGGCCTAAATGCATGTGTATTTTATTATTTTATTTGGATAATAATAAATGTAGAATGTCAGCAATAGTGGAGTATCGGTTACCTTGTGTATGGTCACACATGCCACCTACTGTGCATCTTATTTGTGTGGCTTGTCTTAATAAAATTAGATTTAATAAAATTACAAATAGCTGTAATTGTTTCTTCTGGGTAGAGCATTGGGAACAAGTGCTGTTTTTGTAAATAACATTACAAAGCATTACATTAACATTGTGATTAAGCTTTTTTCCCCAAGTATTCGGCATTACAAATTTTCATTACAAATATACAGAACTGATTGTGTCATTTTTTACTCCTTTTTTTCTTTTTCACAGGCTGCTATACGTAAAGAGCTCAATGAATTTAAAAGCAAAGAGATGGAAGTCCATGAAGAGAGCAGACAGTTTACCAGGTAAACTTGTGTACTACCAGCCTGATCAAAGGAGGTTGAAAGGTTCTTGTCTAATGTTATGTACAAAAAACACATCAGTATACCTGTTTAGAAATCTGATTCTACATCAAGAGCATTTTCTCCAAGAATGCAAGGGAGGCAGTGCTTCCTTAAAACCCATTTGGATAAGAAAATAACCAAAATTACTAAGATAAATATAATATATATAATAATATAAAAGCACTCATTTATCTGAAGTAGCATTTTCCAACAGCAACACCAGTGTATAAAGTTTCAGAGGGAGGCAACTTATCTTTTTTGTCTCCTTGAATTTGGGGCATACTCAAAATCCTATTTTTCTTTTTTTATTCTCTTATCATTTACTCATCCTCATGCCATCCCAGATGTGAATGGCTTTCTATCTTAAGCAGAACATAAACAAAGAGTTTTGGAAGAATATTTCAGCTCTGTAGATCCATGCATTGCAAGTGAATGGGTGCCAAATTTCTGAAGCTCCAAAAAGCACATAAAGCCATCATAAAAGCAATCCATACGACTGCTGGATTAATTAATGTCTTCTGAAGCAAAACACTAGATGTAAGAAATTGAAAAAATGTCAAACTTTTTTTGGGTGTCGCTGTCCTTTTTTGAATATCGTTTTGCCGTTTTGCATCCCTTCAGTCTGTTGTGGCCTGTTCAGCATAACAATATATAATTTTCATTTTTGGATGAACTATTCCTTTAATAGGAATTTGTTGAATGGCAGAATTTGTGCTGAATAACTACACTATTAATGTTACAGCAAAGAAAAGATCCACCAATCATAGAATCTCAAAAACAAAGTGCATCAAAAGAGCTTTGCAGCGACTGCTCACTTCCATAATGCACTGTGAATGATGCAATGGAGTCTCCCAACACTGTCAAACTACTATATTTCTATATATATATGAATATTTCACAATGAACTTAAAACATATTGAAAAATAACTAATAAAAAAATAAAATGACAGAAAAACAACAACTAAAATCTGCTTTCAAAATTGGTCCATAACAGAGAGAAATCACACTGATACTAAATTGTTTTATTGAACGATAACAGTGAAGTTTGTTATAGATGCAATGATTTTAACTTCTGACTTTTCAAATGGAAAGTTTTCTTGACCAAAATTAATTAATAGAACTTTTCTGTTTCTCCGAATTCACGTTTATCAGTCGTCCATGATTTGTTTTTTAATCTTCTTATTGCCTCAAAATGAATTATAATGATTATTTGTAGTGCAACCTCTAAAAAGAGTCTAAAAAAAATGCGGCACTCATGCAAGATACACTGTAAAAGCATCGAGATGTAGCGCAACGTCCATCTAGGGCAAGTTTACATAGGAAAACAATTGTAAAACAGCATGAACATACACAAAACGCATTTGGTGTGAACAGCCCAGACAACTGTCAACCTCATGCAGGCCAGTGAAAATTTAAAACGGGCTGGATGTGGCCTGCCGGCCACCAATTGAATTGGCCTGCTCTACAGTATAAGATATGTCCGTCTATCATGTTTGCTATGATATGTGTAAAACTGGTGGAAATGGATGGACTAGTTAAAATTAAAACAATGTGTTTTTTTAATGCATTGTTTAGACACCTGTTATGTAGGCCGGAATCTTGGTTTGACAAGTACCTCACCCGGTTAATACACTTGTAATGCTAATGATGATAAGAACGTATCAGCTGCTTTTCCCCCACACATAGATGCCTTGTTTCCCATAAATGTTACTCAGATCTGTTTTTTGTTCTGTCTGCTGGAATCGGTCCAAAAATAGCTTCTGCTCTCTCCGTTTTGGCAGGTTTCATCGGCCCTGAGGCGATGCCTGGTGGTGGGGGTGCTGGAAGGCCGCTAACTCGAGGCTCTCTCTTCCTGTCTCTACGCCATGCTCCCTGCTGAGAGGCAAACAGACTGACTCCCTGCGGCAGCTGGCGATTCTCTGGCACTTGCTGCGCTCCCTGCTGGCTGCCCTGTATTTGGTTATTGCGTTCAGCCACTGGGGGGGGGTTGAGCATGGCTAAAATGGGCCTCGAATGCCATTGCAAGCTGAAAACAGAGAGAGAAAGAGAGGGACCTTAAAACAAGATAAAGCAATGCAGTGGTTCCGACCAGTTGTTTCATATCTTTTATTTGAATTTTTTACACACACTAAGGACAAGTGTCCCTGATATTCTATCAAGGTAAAACTTGCACATGCAGTGGCTCATTCCTGCATAGTTGCTGTGTGCAAACAGCAGCTCGGAGGATTTATATTTGTTTTTTTGTATATACTACATTTTTCTTGCAGTATCCAGTGCAGAGTCCAGTAATAACATATCTATGAATATCCATGCATGTGAGATTTTATAAGACATACGTACATGGTTCTTGCCATCTGTGTACATTAAATGGATATTGAGGTCCATTTGGACATCACAAGGTCCAGGATTATTACTGCCATTTTTCATCTGTATCCAGATTAATAACGTCCTCAATATATTAGAATGTAATCAGATGTATGTTGTGCCTTGACAGTGTTTTTTGTTTAAATGTCTGATTACTTGATATACATGGTCATGTTGTAACATATCTGTAACTGTTGTTCAGGAAAAGACTATAATCATGTTTGTCATAATCCATGTTTATTTACAGCACTGGTTAAATATCCTTTTTTTCATTCCTCTTAAATGTTATCAGAGTTTTCCCAAAGTTATAGCTATTGTCTTACTGATTTTAGGTTTTCTCAAAAACAAATTGGAGGATTTTATTGTGCCTAGCAATATGCAAGTGGTTGCAAGTAGGTTAATTTTGTTCAACAATAGTTTTACTCTCAAAATTGGTAAGAGCTCCTTATTTATGAAAAGGCAGATTTTAGTACATGATGAAATGGCATTATTGTATTGCTGCACATTTTGGTGCTTGATATAATTACCTGGTCTTGTGTCAGAGTGTTTTCTATTTTGTTTGTTTATATAGTTAGAAATTAGGGAAACTGTTTTAAATTATTTCAAATCAATTGTACAGACTATGTATGATATATGTGAATACATATAGTATATTGCACATTGGTTTGATTTATTTTGAATAACAACACATCCAAAGGATAAAAACACTTTTAACTATTTGCCACTTTAAATGAGTGAGTGAGTTTGATCTTGGTCAGGCGCGGTTTCCCGTTGGGCCTGCCGTATGGGCGCCTGTCTGCCCCTGATCCGGGTTGACAACTTTAAGCACACTCATTTACAAATTAGAATTCAGTCTCACTATTAAGGAATTTTAGATCACGTTTATATACATGTAACCCTTTATTTAATCAAGGTAGCACCATTAAGAAGTCATTTTTAGTATTGATAATTATATATTAGTATATCAGCACTTTTAAAACTCTCACAAATCCATTACATTGCATAGTAAGCATATTTAAAGTTAATTATATATGGGGCATATTTGCGATATTTATAATAAAAAGTGGAGTTCAGGATTTCAGTATTTTTATAATGGAATAATGTGGCTGTTAAAATGCATAACTACAAAAACTAGAAAATAGGATACAAATTAATAGGATAGCTTATAGCTACAAAAAAAAAAAAAACTTCAGAAGAAATAATTATACATGATAGTACCTCTAGTATTAATAATACCCAAGTTCACCATCTATTTGCTACCATTTGTTATTGTGCTTGGTGAATAGAAAGGGCTGGGTATCCAGACATTATGAGTGCACTCATTTTGCAAACTGTTCAGGCTGTGTATATATATATATATATGGCAGCATTTCACGGTGCTTCCAAAAACAAATGATGAGCACTATAGTAAAAAAAAGAAAAGAAAGAGTAAATTCCTTTTATGGAATTCTCTGCTTTTAAGCCAATTTGATTATGATCTTTGGCCTTTGATTGAGAATAACTGTCATTAAAATTGTACAGCTTTTATACGGAGCAGTATCCTCAATGTAAAATCTACATTTATGAGATTATGTTGGATTTTAAAGTCATGCACAGTTACTCTCAGAACATTTTATAATGTAGATGTTGAATAATTATGAGTATGAATTTAATTACATCGGCTACTTCCACATGTTGAAAGGCATGAACTAAAATACATTTTTGAAAAGCAACTGTAAAATAAGCTAGTTTTATTGTAAATGGCGTACGTGCATACAATAAAGCAATTTTAATCTATCAAACTTTTTGGAAAAAATCCTGTAGTGGTCTTATAGTTGTTATTATAATATGTTAAGCATATCAATATAATAGCTAAACTGATTGTGTTAACATGTCATTTTTGTAAATGATCAAGCAAAAGCTTATTATTGTGAAGACTGGATACTCTCCAGGAATTATTTGTGTGCAAGTCAGCAAAACGGGTCTGCTTTGCTATTAAACTGTTTTCCCATTGACGCACAGGACATGTCATGTATTGTGTATCGGTGTGCATTGTCTTGATAGTGACATATATGTGTTTGTGTTGGACTTACTCTTATTCACACAATCGTGGATCAGTTGTAGCAACAACTCATTCTAGAAGACTTCTGTATTGCTGTTGTAGATATTGAAAGAACAGTACACGATTAAAGTGGCTTGTACAGAATAATGCTGTCACCCTTTTCCTTGATATAATGAGATGCTCTTGCATTTCTGAAAACAGTTACACATACAGGCTTGTTATGCTTCATCAGGACCATGATCTGAGGGTACATGCAATAATTGGTGACAACACCATCTATTGCTCAAGAAATCCAAACAATTTATATTTTTGCCCATAACCTTTGAACCATATGCCCCAATCATAAGCTTGGTGTCTATGTATTCCGTGAGTCATTGATTTCAAAGATACCAATTTTTACGACATTGATCATATTGCTTCTCCAATATTTTGGATTTTATGAAAAAGTGATGTATCTTTAGAACGCTTTATCACATTTCAAAGAAAATTGGTATGCATTAGCAACACAATGTCCTAAATGTACCCAAATAGTTTGGAGATCAGAATCAGCTTTATTGCCAAGTATGCTACACATACAAGGAATTTGTCTTGGTGACAGGAGCTTCCAGTGTACAACAATACAAACAATACCAAAAACAGCAGCAAGACATAGGTAATTAAAAACAAAAAAGAATAAAAATAAATAATTATACATATACGTACTTACACTCACCTTCATACACACACGTAGTGCAAATCTAATACAATCTGTTATATAAAGAACAAAAATAAAGTATATTATGTACAGAGCAATGTAAGTAATGGCAGAAAGTTGGATAATATAAATAGACTTAAACTGTGTATTGCACATAATTATTGCTCAATGGGGCAATTGAATTGTTCATGAGATGGATAGCCTGAGGGGAAAAACTGTTCCTGTGGCTGACGGTTCTGGTGCTCAGAGCTCTGAAGCGCTGGCCAGAAGGCAACAGTTCAAAAAGGTAGTGGGCAGGGTGAGTGGGGTCCAGAGTGATTTTCCTAGCCTTTTTCTTCACTCTGGAAGTGTATAGTTCTTGAAGGGGGGGCAGGGGGCAACCAATAATCCTCTCAGCAGACCAAACTGTCCTTTGTAGTCTTCTGATGTCTGATTTCGTAGCTGCACCAAACCAGACAGTTATAGAAGTGCAGAGGACAGACTCAATGACTGCTGAGTAGAACTGTTTCAGCAGCACCTGTGGCAGGTTGAACTTGCTCAGCTGGCGAAGGAAGTACAACCTCTGCTGGCCTTTTTCACAATGGAGTCGATGTGTATCTCCCACTTCAGGTCCTGTGAGATGGTAGTGCCCAGGAACCTGAATGACTCCACTGCTGCCACAGTGCTGTTTAGAATGGTGAGGGGGGACAATGTTGGGGTGTTCCTCCTAAAGTCCACAATCATCTCCACCGTTTTGAGCGTGTTCAGCTCCAGGTTGTTTTGACTGCACCAGACATCCAGCCGTTCAACCTCCTTTCTATATCCAGACTCATCATCATCTCTGTTGAGGCCGATGACCGTGGTGTCATCTGCAAACTTCAGGAGCTTGACAGAGGGGTACTTGGTGATGCAGTCATTTGTGTAGAGCGAGAAGAGTAGTGGAGAGAGCACACATCCCTGGGGGGCACTAGTGCTGATGGTACAGGTGGTGGAAGTGAATTTTCCCTGCCTCACAAGCTGCTGCCTGTCCATCAGAAATCTGGTAATCCACTGACAGGTAGAGGTAGGAACAGGGAGTTGGTTTAACTTAGTCCGGAGAATAGCTGCGATGATTGTGTTGAAAGCCGAGCTGAAGTCCACAAAAAGGATCCTTGCGTATATCTCCGGTCTGTCCAAATGTTGCAGGACGTGACGCAATCCCATGTTGACTGCATCATCCACAGACCTGTTTGCTCGATAAGCAAATCGAAGGGGATCCAGAAAGGGTCTAGTGATGTCCTTCAGGTTGGCCAACACCAATCTCTCAAATGACATCATGACCACAGATGTCAGGGCAACAGGTCTGTAGTCATTAAGTCCTGTGATTTTTGGTTTCTTAGGGACAGGGATAATAATCGAGCGTTTGAAGCAGCATGGGACTTCACACTGCTCCAGTGATCTGTTGAAGATCTGAGTGAAGATGGGAGCCAGTTGGTTAGCACAGGAACGAAGGCATGCTGGTGCGATGCCATCTGGGCCTGGAGCCTTCCTTGACCTTTGCTTCCGAAAGACACGGCACACATCATCTTCACAGATCTTGAGTGCAGGTTGTTTAGCAGGAGGGGGGTTGCAGGAGGTGTTAATGTTTGTGTGAAATGAAGGTCCAAGTGCGTGTGGGTTGTGAAATTGGGCCTTTTGAATCTGCAATAGAACACATTCAGGTCGTCAGCCAGTCGTTGGTCCACCACAGGGTTGGGGGTAGGAGTCCTGTAATTAGTAAGTTGTATAGCACCACCTATAATTCAAAATATAACCAACACATTTGTGTGCTGACTCTATCCTTAGAATTTCTCTTTGCGTTTATGGAATTTGTCAACTGAGTGTTGCAGTGTGTTAAATTCTGGACAACACAAAGGTTGTGGGTTGATCCCCACCAAGATAGGTTTCACAGCTTACAATTTCTGTTGTACTGGATATCTTTGTATTATGTTTTTGTTCTTCATTTTTCTCCCCAATGAGAGGTTAAGGGCAGCACTATGAAGCGTAAAATCGCCCCTATAACAGGTCTGGGTCTCCTGGCCAAACCAGAACAAAAAAAAAACAAAACTATTCTTTTGCTTCTAACTATTCAACTGTTGGTCTAGATTCCAAATTCTTACTTCTGACTGCTCTCATGGAGATTTTAATGCACTGCTTAGATTAAAACTCCACCAATTACAGTAGCCACTATGTTGGATAGTGGCTACCTCTGGTCCTATATGAAAGCAATAATCATACATTATAAACCATCAATAAAATCAATGTCTTTGTTTGAGGGGTATACGGTTTCATCTTTATTTTCTTCAAACACGCTTGTGGTCAAACAATCAATACAATATCCCCAAAAATGGCACTTTTGCCATGGACATTTATTGGTCCTCAAACAAGAGGATTAAAAGAGCACCCACATCCCCCATGTGTCCAGGGTCTCTCTCTATATGATCTCTTAAAGCATCTAGAGCACAGCCTTATAAAACATCAAACTGTAGGAACTCAGTCCAGGAGGCCAATCCCTAAGCATCTTCAGGTTTGTCAGCGGGCGGGCCACATGGCTGCAGCATCTTCTCCATCAAGTTAAAGCGAACCCGAGCCTTGCTCTCGTTCTCAGCAATGGCAAAGTAATTAAGCAGGTCGAAATGGCCCATGTAGGAGCAATAAGAGTCTCTGTGCTGGTTAACCAGCCATTCCCATTTGCTGGTGTCTGCGTGGCCCGTGCCAATGTACTTGGACTGCAGATGCTCCAGCTGACTGTGGATGTTATAACGGTCTGTCATCTTCAATGACAAAATCTGGATTTCAGACACAGACAAGAAAGAGGAAACAACATTAAGTCATTAAAGCAAATTCTTGCAGATTTGTCACCAGATTAAAAAAAAAAGTGGTTTGATTTGCTGTTTGTGGAGATGTTCAGTGGTGCTCTAACGCTCATGATTGCAGCACAAGCACTTCTCACAGAACATGCATATGACGTGTTTCATTTGTCAGTGGCCTGCAAACAGTTTTGTTTATGCGAGTGCTACAAATGATCCCCGGCAATCGAAGGAGGTGCTTTGAAATTAAATCACTTAAAATCCAGCATTCACATTCTACTGTGCATGGATTTTGAAAAGCCTATATACTGTATATATATCGGAAAAAGGTGACTGGTAAAACTGGGTCAAAAAAAGTTCGTTTCGTACCCTGCTTTCAAACAAGGTGGGTAAAATGCCAAAGATATACAATGGAGGCTTTGTAAATATCGAATGCATGGGTGAGTTAGACTAACTACATTACAAAAATGCAAACGAAGGCCAATATGTCATTTCACTTGATTTTAGCACAGCATATTTTGCATTGCCTAAAATCTGTGACTCTTCCTGTGTAAAATGTATATAAAATGGACTAATTACAGTTTCATGTTATGATTATTATACAACTCTTCATTAGAATACAAGGACAGTGTGTGGAAATGAGTTGTGTTTGACTTGTGTCAAGAATCAAGTTGTTTAGGTTTGGCCTTACCAGTTGAACACTTTAAAAACAGGATTTCATTTTGAGCCAGAATCCTTTAAACTATTGTAAGGGGAGCACACAACACCTTTAAAGCAGAAAGGCCAATAAAAGTAATTTGCTTTTTTGTTAACAATTATTTATTTTGCTTTATGGAACTTACTGTGTTTTGAATGGGGCAAAATTATAGATTTTTTTTTTTTTATTTATGACGAAACTGTTATACAGTTTATTATAAATAACTTATACTAATAAAAGAAAGACGTTATTATTGTCACACAACATACATTTTTCATTATATATATATATATATATATATATATATACACAGTGAAATTTCTTTGTTTTCACCAATCCCAGCTAAGCTGTGGTCAGAGTGCAGGGCCAGCCACGATACGGCGTGCCTGGAGCGGATAGGGTCAAGGGCCTTGCTTAAGGGCCCAACAGTGGCATCTTGGTGGTGTTGGGGCTTGAACCCCCAACCTTTTGGTCAGTAACCCAGAGCCTTAAACCACTGAGTTAAGATCAGGAGAAATTCAGTTCAAAATGAACAAGTGTTCATTTTCGTATTGTATCATGGCCTCTGTAACGTTATGCTTATCGAATCGTAATACATAGCCCTAAATTATATATACATCAACATAATGTGAGCATATACATACTGTAATACATAACACAAGCTGTTTGTTTTGAAAGGACAACTAGTGAAAGTAATAAAAAGTAGCGTACTCATTAAGAGTAACTCTAAATAAAAGGCAACTAATACCAGATTTTGGTCATTTAGAGTATCATTCACATTCATAATGTTAAGCAAAGCTAGCTAATTTAACCTTATATAATGGACCACATTTTCTTCATCAGTTTGCAGCATATACCACAATACCAGGGATATTATTTTGCAAATAAGTAAGCAGTGTACTTACCTAAGACAAAAAGCAAAATATATGAGAAAAAGTAAATTAATGTTTCCTTTACAAGTACACAGACTTAGCGCATAAAGCAAGCGTCCACAGGAGCGGAAACAGTTACTCAATTATATCGACCCATGTGGAAAACATTGCTGTAGACTAGAGTTCTGCTGTGAGGAAGTGCGCAGGCGTGGTAAACTGGACAATTTTCACACGTCCGTGTTCGCGAAAGCGGATCTCATCATAGGCTAAAACTTGAATGGCGGTCAATGGGGGACCACATCAAATTACATTTTTACTTACCCGTTTGCTCCAATTGCACAAGAAAAAGGCTAGCACGAACGGAAACGGAACTTTTTTATTTATTTATTTATTTTATTTTATTATTGAACTATAGCATATACAAACAGCATGGCAACAATCATATATCATTGCAATATAACAATGAAATCAGGTGCAAAATTGCATTACAGAAAACATAAAATATTTTTTTTTTTAAAAAAGGAAAAAAAAAAAGGCTAGGGCTTGTTTTTTAAATCATATTCTTCAATTATTTAAAAAAGTTTTTGTGCATATTTACTTTTCATCATTTGCAGGGCCTTTGTGTAAGAAAGAAACGCATTGTGAAATGCAGAAACCCTGGGTTTAACTTTCAAATATTTAGATTTGTGTATATAAAATTTTCCAAAAATAAGAATGTCATTAACCAGAAAATCCTCTTTGTATCTGTTCATAACAAGTCCAAAGACAATGTCCTTATGAGAGAAATCTGAAAGAAGAGGAACCTTTGGGAAAAGCCACTCATGAATGTCAAGTCATAAAGCCTCTACATACATACAATGGAAAAATAAATGATCAGTAGTTTCAACTTCATCACAAAATACACAATTTCTAGTTTCAATTCCAAATCTTTGTCATACAAATTCACTGGAAGGATAAACATCATTTAAAATTTTGAAACGGATTTCCTTGGCTTTGGGGGTTAATGGGAATTTTAAATAATTCGTTTGTAACCTGTAAATTGTTTCTTTTGAGAAGAAATGTGATATCAAGTTTCTATAACCTACAAAAGCGAATACAATGTTATCAAACACATTTCTGTAAATGTAATTTCTTTGAAATCGTAACCAATTAAAAGTGATGGGAGACACAGGGTGGTGGGATTAGAGGTTGAAAGGAATCCTTTGATTAGACATATAATAGAGTTGGGGATAGCTTTGATTATAGAATTAAATGTGTTCCGATTACAGATAATATCATATTTAAGACAAAAGTTCTCATATGAAATAAAACATCCTCTGCTATTGACTAAATGAAGCACCGACCAGATACCTTTCTCCATCTAGTCCTTATTATATAGTGATTTATTTCTTATTGTGATATATCTATTATTCCATATAGGGGTCTTATGTGGCGTGAAATGATGATTGTATAAAAGTTTCCAGTACAACAAGACTTGCTGGTGAAACTGGGATAGTTTGACAGGGAGACGTTGGGGAGTGAAATCACATCTAAGTAAAAATTCTATCCCTGCCAATTTTTAAAAACTTTCTCTGGGAATATGTAACCAAAGGTTGTTGTTATTTAGAAAAGATTTTAACCAGTTAATTTTCAGGGTACTATTTATGGAATCAAAGTCAATGGCTTGTAGACCTCCCTCCTTGAAATCTTTAGTCAACTTTGCTCCAGATATAATCAAAATTAATCTGATTAATTTTTTTAATCACTTTGTTTGGAATTGCCAATGAGTATGCAGGATAAATGCACCTAGATAAACTATCCATTTTAGTTAAAAAATATTCTTCCCAATAGACTAATATCTCTTAATAACCACAAATTAAATTTAGATTGGCACATATCAACAATTTTCCACAGATTCATATTTTCGTGTTCAATTGAGTCTTTGGAAATATATATTCCTAAATATTTCACTGTGGATTTTATAGGGATTTTGTAAGCCACAGTTAATTGACATTGATTAATTGGCATTAACTCACATTTGTTCAGATTTAATTTTAAGCCAGAGGCTTTAGAAAAGGTGTGAATAATTTGTAGAATTTTCGGAATTTCTGACAACTGCTTCATAAAAATGGTAGTGTCGTCAGCTAACTGGCTGATGATTACTGGTTGCCCAAAAGCCTCTAATGGAGCAATGTTAGAATTTTTAACATGGATAGCAAGCAGCTCTGTAGCCATTATAAAGAGAAATGGGGATAAGGGGCAACCCTTTTAACTCCACGTTTGATAGGGAATCTGGGTGATGTACCTCCTGGTAAGGAAATAGAACTATTTAATTTTCATAAAGAGATTTTATAATGCTTATAAATTTCTCTCCAAAACCAAATAAACTTAAACAGTGGAAAATAAATGGGTGTTTGATTGAATCAAATGCCTTAAAGAAGTCAAGAAATAAAATAAAATCATCATCGTCTATAACACTGTAATCTAAAATATCTAGCACTAAACGGATATTATTGTGGATGGATCTTCCTTTCATAAAACCAGATTGAGAGTCACTTATAATTTTATGTAGGAATTTTCTCAATCTATTAGCATAAATAATAGTTACATAATAGTTATTTTATAATCAGTGTTTAATATGGTAATGGATCTAAAGTTATCTAAGACTTTTGGGGTCCTTATCTGGTTTAGGGATTAAGGTTATTACTCCTTGTTTCATAGTAGAGGGGAATGTCCTATTATCTGTAGCTTCTTTTAACATAAGAGAAAAAGGGTCTTTTAATAAGTTCCAGAAGTGTTTATAGAAATTAGCTGTAAAGCCGTCACTACCTGGAGATTTGTTTAACGATAAGTTGTCTACAGCATTATCCAGCTCAACAGAGGTAATATCAGCATCACATTACAACGCATACTCATCATCTATACGGGGAATTAGAGCATTCATTTGGCTAAAGAAAGATTCAGCATCATCCGAAGAAAAGGCTGAGGAATATAATTTTTTATAGAAAGAGACAGCTTCCGTAGTAATCAGAGATCGATCTGTAACTACATTGCCGTTAATCAATAATGTTTTAATTAAAAGTCTCTCCTGCCTTCTTTTTTCAAGACGACAAAAATATGAAGTGCTTCTTTCCCCTTCCTCAATCCACTTAGCACTGGAACTTATGAAGGCTCCTTCAGCTTTTCGAAGATACATATCATCCAAATTAGATAGCAGAGCTTGTAGTTTCTGTTTATCATTATCTGTGAGTGATGTTCTGTTATAATAGTTGTTTATATCTTAAATTATTTATGCAAATAGATTGAGAATTGTGCTAACATGGTTGCTATGCATTGTTGCCAACTTAGCGACTTTGTCGCTATTTTTAGCGACTTTTCAGACCTCTTTAGCGACATTTTTTCAAAAAAGCGACTAGCGATAAATCTAGCGACTTTTTGGACAAACCTTAGCAACTTTCCAAATTCCAAATATCGCCAGTACTGCAAGCGTGAGGTCTTACTTCCCCGCTGCGTCTGCTCTGTTCAGTGAGCGGCTGAGAGGAGCAGCACATTCCGTTGACTGCACGCCAGCGGACATAGACATGAATGAGCTGCGCATGTGCACGCTGTGTTAGCAGGAACCAATCAGTGATCACATAGCAGCTGCCTTCTCCTTTGTTTTAATTCAAAACATTTAATTTGACCGTTTTTTCTTGGCATGAGCAATTCACTACTAATCAGAGTTTTAGTTCATTCCGGTTCGGTTTCTGAACTCTCCGACTTCAGATCGTATATTTACAGACTCTATACATTTTACTTATCCAAACACAACAATAAACCTTCTTCAAACTCATAAACATGTAACGTTAGCTAAGTTCCGTTCCGTTGTCTAACAGAAAATATGTAATTGAGAACCGTTTTACTGGACATTCGGCTATATACTTATATAAAAACAGTATGAGCACGGTTTAGGGGAGATAACCGTTATTATAAACTGAAGAAGGCTACAGTACCGACAAATTAGGCAGAATACAAATACGACGCGATGATGTCATTAATATGCTAATGACGCATGACGTCATCTGGCGACATTTAGCTACTTTTCGAGCAGGCTTTAGCTACTTTCCATTGAAAATAGTTGGCAACACTGTTGCTATGACAGCACACCACTCTTTAACAAGCGTGAGCGCTTTGAGTGAGAATGGAACAAAATCCCTTTAGAAGGAATGTATGAGGTAAAACTTAGGAGAGTTATAATGATGTAAAAAAAGGATGTAAAAAATAGATTTTACAGGTGTAGTTTTAGTCTAATACTTTATTTTAATTATATATTCATATAATTATATATATTATATACTTTGCATCCATCTACAGAGGTACTTCACACTTTTAACGCAACATTCCTTGTGTTTGAACATCATATTTACAGGCCAATTTGCGTTATTTTTTTTAGACATTTCCTGTTGAAGCAAATAATTATCCAAAGGGAACCCCATATAACGCTGGCCATGACGATGGGATAAAATTCAAAGAGAGCGGATGAGCATAGGAGCTATATTGAAAAATTTGTCTTGCCATTTCCCTGTGAACCATGATCCTAAAAAGTAACCCCCAAATCCTATGGTGGTAGCCGTGTCCGTGAAAAGGGACATGAGATTTGCGGCAGCCATCATCGATTGATATGTAGGAGAGGTTGTCTACGAATGAGCTAGTGTGAGGAGGCGGGAAAATGAAGGAGCGGCCTTGAGGAATGATGCGCATGGCAAAATTGAGGTGGCCTAATAGGGACAGGAGATCGCGTTATGCGACCCAAACTGACCAGAGAACGACGTGCAACTAGTCTTGAGTTTCTTTAGGCAGGGAAGCCTGCATGTTTAGAGAAAAGAGCATGATGCCTAGAAATTCAAGAGACATGGCACGTGTTTTTTTCTTTCCCTGAGCTGGAGCAAAACAGTGAGAAGAATAATGTCTCAGCTTCGTAAGCATCATAAGTGTTCTGTAGCTGGCTGTAAAAGTGAACATGAGAGTCTTCATGTACTCTCGGCATCAGAGCCACTGAAGATGCAGTGGACAAGTTTTGTTTTTGAAGGAAATGTGCCCCAAAACATAAAAAAAAATTGTGTATGTTTGTGCAAATAATTTTACACCGGACTGCTTTGTGAATGAGTGCCAATATAAATCAGGATCTTCCAAAAATGTGATTCTCATGCATGGATCAGTACCAACTGTTCATGTTCCGGCTTTATATCCTGAAGATGTAAGTATCGCACTTTGTGAATGTTTGCAAATCGCCTTTCCGAATGTGCTTGTTCACCGATTCCATGGCTAATGCAGCTAAAGTTACCATTGTCTCTGATTGTATTCACGGAGACCAGATATACATATATATTCATACATATATGGCTGAACTCCGGTATTTACACTGTCAGTCATATTGATTCTGATATGTTGTTGCTGTAGTGTCCGAAGCACGAGCTGTAAAGGCACAGCCCTCTTCCGGAAAGGGGGCGGGGAGCAGCAGCTCATTTGCATTTAAAGAGACACACACGAAATCAGCCTGTTTTGATTCCACCCAAAAGAGGCATTTATAACATGGTAAAATAAATTATTTGTGGGGTATTTTGAGCTGAAACTTCACAGACGCATTCTAGAGACACCTGAGACTTATATTACATCTTGAAAAAGGGGCATAATATGTCTCCTTTAACAGTAACAAGATGATATTAATGAGCTCGACTCGGCACAGGATTTATCCAATGATTGCCAGACCTACTTACCTGCTACTAAAATGTATCGTTCCCGACCATGCGCATTAAAAGTGAATGGCATCATATCGAAATGCTTTGATACTTAAAAGTAATGTAGTTAGGCTGACATGACTGTTAAACTCATAAGCTTTGAAATTTGGAACATTGATAAAGCCCCAATGCTTGAAGATCCCCATGAATTGAAACGTGGTCTGAACAAATATGAGTGAATGATTTATGAAGACATACCATACAAATTTCTGCACTTTAATGATGCCTGAATGAGTAAAAAAAAATTGATTTGTCATGAAATAGGAATTACCCCCTGTATGACCGGATCATATGGTGATATGCATTATGCTGGTAATGAAATAATCTGATGAATAAGGGAATGTGGTTTGGAGCCTACCGCTAGGTGTCAGAGGCACGCCACAATCGTGGTGCTTCCGATGAGAACATGGAAGTATGTATAGAGTAAGAAAACATTGTGTTTTACGGATCGGCATTAATGCGCCCTTGGAGGCGCTCGGGTAGGGAACAGCGCTCGAAGTGTTGTACCAAACGAAATAAGTCATTTATTTTACCAATGACCCTTTCACAAGACTTTAGTGAAGGATATATTAAACTGTGATGCCATGCCCATTTCATGAGCTGTGCCTTTCCTAGTGAGTAGGGCATAGGGATGATAAATTGTTTTGGAAAGCACCCACTACGTGATTTAGAGCGAAGGCGACCAACTAAACAGGGATATTTTACTGAATGGAGTGATGGGACCCCGTACGATAAGCACTGTGCAGGATAACATACCTGAATATTGATCTTAATTACCCGATGAGGAACACTCGGGCATGCAACATGGTGAATGACATGCGAGTTAACCTTGACCGAGTTACCCTCAAGTGATCACGCTGTGAATGCGTGGTTGCCTGCAATTACTATGAGAGTGAATGCGCTGTTGACATGAATTACTGGCTTTTGATATTGATGCAGGTGCGTTATGATGAACAGACAGCATGGAAACAGAAGGCCTAGACCCATGACTAAATCTGAATGCATTTAATGGATATGATAAAAACAGCTGCTGCCTGAGCCAATGATTTTGACAGACATGGCGAGTAGCTCACTCCTTCCGCACTGGGTCGGGCATACCGATTGAGGATGTGGTGGCTCGATTGAGGGCGATCTTCAAGTGAATGAGAAATGGATGAAGATCCAGGTGTACTGGTTGTTTACTCCCCATGGGTATGAACTTTGATTGGGCAGATGTTGAGATTAAGTGATGACATCATTGGAAAGGGAAGGCGGGCTTCCAGAGATGTTCTGTGAACTGGTTCTCCTGTGGCCTTGAGAGGTCAGAACAGGTCTATTATGATTCCAAGAGGGCACGATCCCACTGAGAATCCGGAAATTTGCAGACGTGTGTTGCAGCAAGGACTGCTGATACTGGATAAGAGGTAAGGAGCAGTGAATAAGTCTGTGTCCATGCTGGATGTTAACTAGTCAGAGAGCAAATTGGACTCGACGTCAGACAGTGCTATTGAATGATTTTGCCGTGTTAGCCCACTGAAACAGCAAAATAATAGATTGTGAGCAGACCTATAAAGCAATGGCTTACATGTGATTGGCTAGGAATTACCCAGCTAATGGTGCGATGATGTACAGCTGCTATTCTTCCCGCTAGAACTATGCTGCGCTAACTTTTCTGCGAAAGGAAACACCATATTGATATAAGAGGTCAACAGAGAATGTCCAGACAGATTTCAATCTGACAGAAAAGTTACGGTAACTCAGATAATCCCTCTGTACAATTGAAGTGAGAAGAATAGCTTCTCAGACTGCACAACACGTCAAACCTTGAGGTGGATGGGCTACAACAGCAGAAGAAGGCACTGGTTTCATTGCTGTCCATAGATATGTGATAGCTTAGAGTTAAAATGAGTTAATTATTAAAAATAGTAGGTTAGTCATTAAAGTCAGAAAGTCAGCATTGAGAGTGCAGCAATCATTTTTACTTTAATCCTCAAAATGACATGGTAGCTTATAAAATTCACCACTCTTTAGCTCTCTGACAGCCTTATTAATTTTAGCAGCACTGTGCTTCTGTATTAGAGAAGAAAAGGCTTGAATTAAAAAAATAACTTAGCAAGACTGCAGTATCCTGATGCTTAAATTGAAAGAAAAAACTTTGGTTAGTGAATGTCTGTCAAGGGCCTGTTGCGTATTTAATGTTCAATTGAGTTGTGTCCTTTTTGGCTAAATGAATTGGCAATGCAATCTGGTCAAAAATTCATCTTTTTATAAGATTAATCTATTTATTCATTTATTTATGAAGTTCTATATGTGTGTTTCGATTGCAATACTTTACAAATTACTTGGGAATAGGCCTACTCAAATAGCTACTGTACTTGAACAATTTCCATTCTGGTTTCTGGCAGCATCATAGGACAGATACAGCGCTCAAATAGATACTTAATGATATTCGGCTAAACACTGATTCAGGCAAAATATCAGTGCTTGTATTACTAGATCTCAGTGCTGCCTTTGACACTGTAGACCACAACATTCTCCTAGATAGATTGGAAAACGTGGGAGGGCTCTCTTGGATGGTCCTCAGCTGGTTCAGGTCATGTCTAGAAGGGAGGGGTTACTATGTGAACATAGCCAACTACAAATCTGAGTGAACATCCATGACGTGTGGAGTCCCACAAGGCTCAATTCTTGCACCACTCCTGTTCAACCTGTATATGCACTCACTAGGCCAAATTATGAAAAAGAACCAAATTGCATACCATAGCTATGCAGACAACACCCAGATTTCCTAGACATATCACCAAATGACTACAGCCCCATAGACACTCTGAGCAAGTGATTTGATCAAATTAACAGTTGGATGTGCCGAAACTTCCTTCAGTTAAACAACGATATGACAGAATTCATTGTATTTGGCAACAACGGCAAAATTCCCAAGGTGAACACATACCTTGACTCCAAGGGTCTAAAGAAAAAAAATATATATAGTAAGGAATCTTGGTTTCATTATGGGGTCAGACCTTAGTTTCAGTAGTCACATCAAGGCAATAACTAAATCAGCATATTATCATCTCAAAAATATAGCGAGAATTAGATGTTTTGTATCCAGTCAAGACTAAGAGAACCTTGTTCATGCATACCTTACCAGTAATGTGGACAACTGCAATGGACTTCTCACACCTGCAGCTCATTCAGAATGCCGCTGCCAGGATTTTCACTCGAACCAAAACATCTGAGCATATTAATCCAGTCCTCAGGTCTTTACACTGGCTTCCAGTTACATTTAGAATTTAATTTAAAGTAATATTGCTCATTTATAAATCTCTCAATAGCTTAGGACCTAAATATATAGCAGATATGCTTGATGAATATAAACTTAACAGACCTCTCAGATCATTAGGGTCAAGTCAGTTAGAATTTCCAAGGGTTCACTCAAAACAAGGTGAGACTGTGTTTAGCTATTATGCAACCCACAGCTGGAACCAGCTTCCAGAAGAGGTCAGGTGTGCTCCAACAGTAGCCACATTCAAGTTTAGACTAAAAACACATCTGTTTAGCTATGCATTTATTCACTGAGCACTGTGCTGGACTTACTGATTGCACTGCATCATTGTATTTCTGTATTTCTTTTATTTTTTTATTCATTTTAATAAATTTAAATTTTTAAATGTATTTTATTACTTTTTATTAATATTTCTTAATTGGTATTGAAATGTATTTTATCTTGAATTTTCTTTATAATTTTTATGTAAATCACTTTGAATTGAAACTGTTTATGAAATGCGTTATAAAAATAAACTTGTCTTGCCTTACCTTACTCAAATTCCAATATTTAATGATTGCAATGATTTATAACTGGCTATTTATGCTTAAACAAAAATGGCATTTTAAATTTGTAGTGGAGGATCAAGGCATATAACAGGGCTTTACTATTTTCTAATTAAGTAACTTCAATTCAGTTAAGGTGAAACATGACTTGGAGACAATTACTTCTTGTATTTTTTTAATTAGGATTGACTTTATGACAACTTGGGCAAGGTGTTCTTGTCATTTATGAAACGACTACATGTATTGACCTGTTTCATGACGTCACTGAAACAAGTCAATAGGCTCTTTCACTCTCAATTACTTCAACCCACAATCTTTATTACCTCAAGTTCCATTACTCTCTACTGCACTTTGGAGGAGTATTTAAAGAGGTTTTACTCTAGAATCTATTTAAAAATGTAATTGTGTTGTATTCAGCAAATCCAGTGGGAGGGATGAAAAGAGGGCGATGACATCAAATGCAAAGATCTCATTAACCGATTCCTTTAAATGTAGCAATCAACCAAAATGTGCACTTTGGGTTTCTGTGATGAGGAGGAGGGCATGGCCGGGCCATGCGGATGCACACCCAATGCTGAATTGTCCTAATCAGCCAGGAGGAGGATAAAGACGAGCCCACGGCTGCTGTGGGTGTGTCTGTGTGTTTATGTTTGTTTAAGTTCAGTTAAGTCATTAAAATTATATTAACTGTCCTGCCAGTTCCCACCTCCTCCTTGCCCATCCTGTGACATTGTTACATTAGTGCCAAAACCTGGGAAGGAGGAGGGATGCAATGTCATGGAGCCCTTTCCACTGGCATCCGCCAGGGGACGGAGGAGTCACTTTCCGCCATCGGGAGTCGGAGGAAGTGCTGCAGCCCACAAGAAGTTGGAGAAACGGTTTGATAATTGCAATTAAAATTTTTTTGGGACATGTCCTAAGGATAGCGAGGAGTTAATCATATTAAGAAGAGGTTCTGAGATTACTGGGAATTCCTCTTTTAAGAGCTTAGTTGGTATTGGATCTAACATTCATGTTGTGTCTTTTGAAGTATTGTTATCTCTTCATGAACTATGACAGCGAAGGATTGAAGTTGCTCGTAAGCAAAATTATGAGGCACTGTGTTCTGAGGTGTTGTGACAGTTGATTGCATAGTTCCAATTTTATTTCTGATAATTTAAATTTTATCAGTAAACAAAGTCATTACATTTGTAAACAAATGATAATAATAATAATATATTATAATAGCAATATATAGTAATATATCAGTGGGGATTTCTTTAAGACTGCAAGGGAAGCTCAGCTTCCCCTATAATATCAAAAAAATAATGGTCAAATATGTACTATTGTGTAAACAATTTATTGACTAAAAATGCGTTAGAACACGTTCATCTCGAAGACGAGTTCGTTCAGAATCAGCTACATTACATATAGCAGGTCGGCTGACTCGATTTACTTCTCCTACATTCCCGTAGCGTCAGTGCATTTCCCTGTTGAAGCCGAGTGTCCATTGACTTCAATGGGGCTGCTCTGAACAGTTTTTTCAGTGCTCGAAAATAGACGGTCATTGGATAAATGCTGCGATTATGTCCCGCCCACGGACGCTCAGCGTCTCTGGGGGTGAATGAGGAGTGGGCTGGCCCGGACTCGGGCTTCAGCGTGATGATTGGAGGATCTGTCGAAAGACTGCATCTCCTTTTGATTGACAGCGAATCTGTACTATAAGAAGTCACTGAAGCTATTTCGCGCTCAGTCCCATCGCGGATTTCTCAAGTGTAGTCGAAAGACAAACTGCTGCAACCTATTTCTTTATATTTGTTTGGCGAAATTGCTAGTCAATTTGCATAATACATTTCACACAATTATACACCACATTCCTTGTTTCAGTTTTACCAAGTTTAATATATTATGTTTTAGAGCGTTCGTTCGTTCGTTCGTTCGTTCGTTCATTCATTCATTCATTCATACAGTAGGCTAGGCTAGCGTCGTACGGGTGAAACTGCGCACGATGGCAGATGGTGCTAATATTGTCGACCTGATTTTGGCGAAGCCATTTGAAAGTCTTCCTTACGAGGAAAAAATCTGAATTAAACAGCAGGGCAGATCAATACCTAAGATTGATTTAGTGCAAAAAATAGGGTAAATAAGTTTATAATGTAGGCCGAAAATGAGCTTCCCCTCTTTGAAAGACCAGCAGCCGCCACTGTAATATATCACCTTTTGTCACAGATCCACAGGTCTCTCTCTCTCTATTTCCTCACTGCAGTCACAGAACTCACTCTCCCCTGAGTTCTGATTACACGCACCTGCATATTATTAGTGGCTAATCAAGTACTACCTATATATACACCCCGCTTTCACACACACACTCTTTGTCCTCATTGATAGTATCTCTGAGATGCCACACCTTTCGACAATGTCAAGCATGCCTGTGTCGTCCTTATTGCTTGCAAGTATCATAAGACTTTTGTGTTGTGAGATATTTGTTCATCGTGTCTATAACCTGTCTGGATATTACTCACCTGCTGTTTGCCACTCTGATCAACTGGATTTACTCACAATGTTTACAGCACAGTTTCAATCATTTGTTCAATAAACCCTGCTACGGAGTTCATATCTCTGCTTCCGTGGGCCTCTCCATGACACCTTTAACTTTTATTTTGACATTCTGAACTCCCCAGGAAGTCCCGTATGTGTCTGTCTGTAGGCAAGTTCACAGTAGTTTAATTCACTTCTTATTCAAATTCTGGTAAAATGCACCTCGAGTGCCATTCTAAATGCATATTATAAGTGAACCGAACTATTGAGCATCTACATCTGAGATGTTGTTCATGAGTAGCGCTCAAATATTGTGCACCTCTGTGAAGGCTAAAAATAGCCGTGGATGTGTAATCAGAGCAGCGCCATTCAATAACGTGCTTCCCTACTACAGACAATATCCTTCCATGTACCACGAAATGCCTCTAGTTTTGTATTCTTCCACTTGCAGTCCATGAGTGTGATTATTGCACCATGGTGCAAGGCTTTTTTTATTAAATTTTCTTTAATCGTATGGGGGCGACACCATCAAGTGTCTGTACAAGAAGACTGTATTTATACTTTCTGTTATTACATCAAGTTCTTTTTGGCTTACGGAGTATGTGAGACAATTCTGGAAGATTATTAGTGAAGCTATCTTTAGTGGTCAAAAGAATAGTTCTACCTGAACGATAGCAAGGTGTAAATTGAGTGACATTAGCTGATCGCAACAAACATGAGACGAAGAATAATCTGAGATGCCATCACTGTGGTAGAATTTCTTTAGTATCAACATCAAGTCCATATGACCGAATTCAATTTAGTGTATGATCATGGCAATGAGTTGGTCTGGTCACATTTTGCCTGACTCCAAGTTGATTCTGATAGTTGAGAATATCGATAGGTGCTAATCCCAATGCATCATTTTCATTATCTGTGTGAATGTCAAAGTAACCAAAATTAAATCTCAATCTACATTAACTACTAAATCTGATAGAAAATTTGCAAATTCACTAAGGAAACCAGAGTAAAGCCCGGGCAATCTAAATACTGTAATAAAGGCAAAAGATTATTTTTTATTAATATCTGACGGTGTAATATTAAGCATTATTAGTTCAAAAGACTTAAACTTATATCCTGTCCTCTGAATAACACCAAAAAAATTCACTGTGAATTTTAGCAACACCTCATCCTCGACCCTTGAGATGAACTTCATGTTTATAACAATAACCTGGAAGAGTAGATTCATTTAAACTAATATATTAATATGGTTTAAGCCAGGTTACAATTAAATGGAGCACATCCAAAATATGATCTGTAATAATTTTATTTACAATTCGTGCATAATAAGTTTGAACTTTACTAAATGTATAAATGTATAGGGAGAGTTTTGTATCTATCTATCGATATTCTCAACTATTGGATTCAACTTTGAGTCAGGCAAAATGTGACAGGACCAACTCATTTCCATAATATTTATATATTTAGGGAGAGTTTTGTAGTTTGGGGAACAGACACAGTCACCATGTTATATCTAGGTGATACAGTCTCTTTCTGTTGTAGTTTATGTGACCTGTGTGATGTCTTAAGGCAGTTTGCAGATGTGCAGGTTTGTCTGCTTCCTGACCTGGGCCCCAGTTAGTCAGATACTATCATTATTAAGACTATGAGCCAAATTACTAGAGAGGAAAGTGGCACCTTCCCTGGAGGGATGGAGTCCGTCTCTATTTAGCAGGTCAGGTCTACCCCAAAAACTCTTCCAATTGTCTAAAAATCCTGTGTTGTTCTCCAGACACCACTCAGACATCCAGCCATTCAGTGACACTAATCTACTATAAACCTCGTCACCACGACAAGCAGGGCCAGAGCATATCAAATCACTTTATTGTCACACTACCATGTACACAAGTGCAACAGTAGGTGGAATTCTTGTACAGTGTCACATCGTTTTTGCAAGTTCACACACCTCTTTAACATCATCTATAGTGATCTCAAACTGGTTAACCAGACATCGTTAGTGCCGAGATATTTTAGAAATTCTACGTTTAGCATTAGCCAGCACTTGTATATTTAATTTGATGACAGACGTTTGGTAACACGAAATGCATTTAACAGTAGTGGCTGGAGTCTCCATTTCCACATTCTTTTCAATAGAATCACAAATTATTATGGCTCTATCAACATGATTCTCAGTGGGTGCATTAATGAGTGGGGAGAATGGTTTGGAAACCCTAACAGGAATGGGAGAGTGGCGTTGCTTTACTGAGCGAGTATGCCACTGAAGGGCATACTGCAAGGGCTCTTCAGCCAGAATCAAGGTGTGAGTGTTGGTCGCTGTACTACCCGCATCCAGAAAACTATCTATCAGCTTCTCTTTCTCATAGACCTCTACTAGCATTCAGACGTGTGTGTCTAACTCATTAATCTTCTCTGTCGGCTTGACCAATTCCTTAAATTTATCACATGTAAACTCCTCACTTCTGATGGAAGAAGCTATAGTAAACGTGTGGCATGTAATTTTTTCAGGGTTTGAGATCGATGTGGTTCCTAATCAGCAGATGTTTGAGACTGATGCAATAATCTGTGTAAAACACAGTGGAGAAAATGAATGCACACAGTCGAGACGTGAGATGTAGGCAATCGGAAAAAATAAAGAAAAAAAAAACGTGATGCAAGCGGTAAAATACACACAGATGAAACAGTAGAAAAGGAGAAAAACCTGAAGCACGCTGTAAAATGGCAAAGGATAAAATGAAGAATGAATAAGAATAAGCAATGCTAAGCAGGCTAGCAAGCTACACATACTCATGCAGCATGCCGTCAGCAACAGGAACCGGCTCTGTTTGTACTCTGTATTCATAAATATCCTGATACTGTTTTACTGCGAGACAATATTCAGTGAGTGCAGTCCAGACAGCGGTTCAGACTGTTTTGAAAAGAATTGACTCAAAATAATTATTCATTCACAAATTGGGCATTGCTAGTTCTTTTAAACAGCCAACAGAAATACGGGGCACATTTCATGATTGGTGAAATAGTCTGAGAGCAAATACTTCTCAGGTCAATCGGAGCATTCATGGTACGCACAGTGTGTACTGCAGTACAGCTGCAGGCGTCACTGGGAGAAACTCTGGAGCAAAATTACTGAAATGGCAGCTCAAAGGCCATGATTATTTGATTTCAAAGTATTACAAAACCACATTATTGGCCCTTACAGCTGGCAACTAGATATGATTCTGGTAATAACTGAAAAACAACTGGAACAGCCTTATATTTTGTGTCTATTGAAAGTGAGACCTCAGTGAAAAGAGATTAAATGAAATATGTTCATCCAAAAGATTTAAATTTTTGTGAAAAATACTGTTAGTAAATAAAAACCTCTGTATTTCAGTGTCAGATGTCAAATGGCATATTAGAAATCTAGTGTCAATGTGGCAAAAGGATAACAAAGGATATTAAAGGGATAGTTCACCCAAAAATGAAAATTCTCCCTAAATCTCTTTGGATGAACATATTTGACTTAATCTCTTTTAACTGAGGTCTCGCATTCAAGAGGTCAACTATAAGGCTGTGGATAGGAAGAATGATAGTCAAGTTCACATGCACTTAAACTAAATGAAGAATAAAAAATTAGTTAAAAGTGAATGGTGACTAAGAATGTTATTCTGCCTGAAAGAAAGTAATCTGGGTTTGAAACAACTTGAGGTTGAGTAAATGATAACAGAATTTTTGGGTGACCTGTCACTTTATGTCATGTAAAATGGTCATGTAGCTATAGCCGTGACCTAAAATGTACCTTTAAGGCTTACAAACTAGCTCAACTTCACAAAAATCCAATTTTATAATATTGGTCCATTTTTCAGAGCCACAGCAAATAATTTGTGTAGTATCATATATTAGTAGTGTAATGTAAAATTAAATCTCACATCTACAGTGACTATTCTTTGCCATCTCACTAAAAACAAAGATTCTACAGTGAATATTTTATTTATGATGCTGCATACAGTATTGTAGTGCAGAAGAGGGGCGGGCCAAGCTGGAATGACGCACACCCGGTCCCCAATCAGCATGATGGGGCACATGAGGGATAAAGGTTGCTGGTGACGACAATTCGAGAGCGAGAGAGAATTACAGGCAGCTGCCCGGTATGTGTTTTTGTGTCTTTTTATTTAATTAAATATATTTTATATTATTAAGTCAGAACTCACCTCCTCCTGTCCCTTTACCCCCTTTGCACTGGAGGGATGTGCCGTAGTAGAGTCCTCGCCACTATCATCCACCCCAATGGAGCAGCTGCGGCCATCTGCCGGGGGACGGAGGAGCCCGGCCGCCTGAGAGCGGAGGTACGGCCGCCGACTGTGAAGAGGCTCCTAACCGACTGGCTGGAGCGGTCAGACCTGCTGCCAGGGACGGTGGAGACCCCTACCACCTGCTGAAACGTGGCAGGGTCTGAGACTGCAGACCACGAGTGGGGAGAGGCTCCTCGCAGACCGCCTGGAGAAGGAAAACTGCTGCCAGGGGTGGGGGAGACCCCTTCTGTTTCCCGAGAACGCGGCGGGGTGTTCCGTCTGCCAGGGGCCTGAAGAGGGTGGAGGAGTGGCCGAGGACCAAGTTGTGGTGTATCGGAGAACCGGCGAGTAAGTGTTTTTTTTTTCTCTCTCTCTTTGTGTTGGCCTTTTCCCTCTCTTTTTAAAAATGTTTTGTTAATTTGGCACGATCGCCGTTATGGCGTGTAGGCGCCACATTTTTTTTGGTTTCCCTCCCCTTGTCCCCTCCCTCATCCAGGTAGATGGTTATGACCAGCCAGCAGACGGGGTGGAAGGCCTGCCCCTCCCCAGGGAAAGAGGGGTGGGATGCACATCATACCCGGGGCTCTCCGGCTTGAGAGAACGAGGGAGGAATGTGGCAGGGAGGAGGGCGGGGCCGGGTCATGATGATACACACTCGGCTCTTAATCAGGCTAATTAGCCCTCGAGAGGGATAAGGGCCGACCGAAATGGCAGTGCGACAGAGAGAGAGACAGATTTATGGACAGCTGTCCAACAACTTTATGTGTTTGTCTTATTGTTTAAGTTTTATATTAAACTATTATTTATATTGTCAAGTCGGTTCTTGCATCCTCCTTTCCATTATTCCCTTTACAAGTATATATAAAAACTTACAGAAACATTTGCACAGAGATCTTGAAAGTATTTTAGAGCATAAAAGTTTAGCTTGTGAGTGGCAATTAGCAATTCCATTGAACGTTTACTTCAGAACAAGAAATTTGCATCAGCATACAAGCACAATACATTTGTCACCACTGAAGCGTGAAAATTATCCATTGTTGCAAGAACTTATTATCTTCCCTTTTATATGAAGTCCACAGAAAATCTGTGTTACGTCCAACAGTCATTTGATGATTAATCTCACTCCCAAGGAACACAATTGAATAATACATTTTAACCAAACTGTTATATTGGTCATGAAAGAAAATTGAAATCTAAATATGTTGAAAAAGAACGAAAAATACAGTGAAAGCTGAAAGAATTAAATGTCATGCTCAATACATCATTTACATTTTCTGATGGGTTGTTTTAGCTGTCTACAAATAAAGCAATATTATCACTTATAAAATGATTATTCATACAGCATATTAAGAATTGTTTACATGTTAAAGGGGATTTTTATATTATACAGTTCTTGAATGATGGACTAATGCAAGGATGCATTTGATGCAACACAGTGAACATCACATATAAGCTAGGCTTGTTACAAGATCTGTAATTTAGAATATGTCATAATATAATTCATTTTATCTCAATATATGTAGCTGTGTTCCTTCAGCGCCAATGATAGTGCCTCAACAATATATGTAGCTGTGTTCCTTCAGCTCCAATGGTAGTGCCTCAACATCCCAGGGGACAAAGTTAATTGACAAAATGTACAGCTTGAATGCACATTGGAAAGAAATGTCTGCCAAATAAGTCAATAGAAATCTCACCCTGAAGTCTAGTTTAAGGTGAGTTTCTCATCGACATTCTGTCTCTGAAGAAAGTATGTGAAACAACTCTTTGGAGGAGGCTTAAACAAGATGCTTAAAGAGATTCAGACAAGGCCACCTGCTGCAACTCATATGGGTTAGAATTTCCCCTATAAGGTGTCAAACACCTGTGGTGACCTGTGTGACCTCTGAGCTCATGTCAACACTGGGCTGGCAGCGCGACTCCAGCGATGACATCTCCAGGACTAGTCATACCTGCCGATTATTCCTGTCTACCTTGTGGCCACTAGACTGGCCCTCACACTGGGGGTTGCTGTTGCGTGTGGAGTTCTGCAGGTCCAGCACGGAGGGACTGGGAACACAGAACTCCCGGAAACAGCGCTTAAAGTTCTCATCCAGAAAGGCGTAGAGGACTGGGTTGAGGCAGCTGTTTGTGTAGCCGAGGGCAATGCAGAAATGCCAAGTGACGGTCTGGAATAGAGAGTTGGGAATGGTCACAAGGGCCTTGATGATAACAAAGATGTGGATTGGGGTCCAGCAGATGATGAAAACCGCCACCACCACCAGGACCATTCGGGTGATGCGCCGCAGGTTGCGATCCTTTTCCTTGGAGCCAGACAGCATGCGTACGCTCTTTAGGCGAAGAATCATCAAGCCGTAACAGACTGTGATAATGAGCACAGGCATGATGAAGGCAAAGATGAAGACGCAGATCTTCAGGAGGGTCTCCCAGTACCAGGGAGGATGGGGAAAGAGTAAAGTGCAGTCGAAGTTGCTAACCTGTAATGCTGTGAAAGTAAGAATATATAAATTACACACACAGACACACACCACAGTGCAATAATACATGGTGAGATGTGTGAAAATCAATTCAGCCTTAAGTATTTGCCAAAATTACACAGTTACACCACTTATATTTATTTATTTAAGGCATTGTTTACACTGCAACAGAGACCCAGGCCTTTCTGTTATGGCTATTTGACATTCTTATGATTTTCTTCACAAATGACTGAAAGCGACATCAATCTAAACTCGCTCAATAACAATTTTCTGGCTCAGCAAATCTCTTCTGTTTACAATTTCTGTCTCCACAGTAATAAAAGTTTACAGTCTTGTGAAATATGCTGTAGCACAAATTTAAAGGTGTGCTCAGTAAAAAAATACTAAAGAAATGAATAGTACTTCAAAAAATATGTCTAAAATCATGTGCACTTAGTCATAAAGTCAGGTCCATAAATATTGGGACATCGACACAATTCTAATCTTTTTGGCTTTATACACCACCACAATGGATTTGAAATGCAATGAACAAGATGTGCTTTAACTGCAGACTTTCAGCTTTAATTTGAGGGTATTTACATCCAAATCAGGTGAACGGCGTAGGAATTACAACAGTTTGTATATGTGCCTCCCACTTTTTAAGGGACCAAAAGTAATGGGACAGATTAACAATCATAAATCAAACTTTAACTTTTTAATACTTGGTTGCAAATCCTTTGCAGTCAATTACAGCCTGAAGTCTGGAACGCATAGACATCACCAGACGCTGGGTTTCGATCCCTGGTGATGCTCTGCCAGGCCTCTACTGCAACTGTCTTCAGTTCCTGCTTGTTCTTGGGGCATTTTCCTTCAGTTTTGTCTTCAGCAAGTGAAATGCATGCTAAATCGGATTCAGGTCAGGTGATTGACTTGGCCATTGCATAACATTCCACTTCTTTCCCTTAAAAACTCTTTGGTTGCTTTACGCAGTATGCTTCGGGTCATTGTCCATCTGTACTGTGAAGCGCCGTCCAATGAGTTCTGAAGCATTTGGCTGAATATGAGCAGATAATATTGCCCGAAACACTTCAGAATTCATCCTGCTGCTTTTGTCAGCAGTCACATCATCAATAAATACAAGAGAACCAGTTCCATTGGCAGCCATACATGCCCACGCCATGACACTACCACCACCATGCTTCACTGATGAGGTGGTATGCTTTGGATCATGAGCAGTTCCTTTCCTTCTCCATACTCTTCTCATCACTCTGGTACAAGTTGATCTTTGTCTCATCTGTCCATAGGATGTTGTTCCAGAACTGTGAAGGCTTTTTTAGATGTTGTTTGGCAAACTCTAATCTGGCCTTCCTGTTTTTGAGGCTCACCAATGGTTTACATCTTGAGTTGAACCCTCTGTATTCACTCTGGTGAAGTCTTCTCTTGATTGTTGACTTTGACACACAAACACCTACCTCCTGGAGAGTGTTCTTGATCTGGCCAACTGTTGTGAAGGGTGTTTTCTTCACCAGGGAAAGAATTCTTAGGTCATCCACCACAGTTGTTTTCCATGGTCTTCCGGGTCTTTTGGTGTTGCTGAGCTCACCGGTGCGTTCTTTCTTTTTCAGAATGTTCCAAACAGTTGATTTGGCCACACCTAATGTTTTTGCTATCTCTCTGATGGGTTTGTTTTGATTTTTCAGCCTAATGATGGCTTGCTTGATAGAGACAGCTCTTTGGATCTCATATTGAGAGTTGACAGCAACAGATTCCAAATGCAAATAGCACACTTGAAATTAACTCTGGACCTTTTATCTGCTCCTTGTAAATGGGATAATGAGGGAATAACACACAACTGGCCATGGAACAGCTGAGCAGCCAATTGTCCCATTACTTTTGGTCCCTTAAAAAGTGGGAGGCACATATACAAACTGTTGTAATTCCTACACTGTTCACCTGATTTGGATGTAAATACCCTCAAATTAAAGCTGAAAGTCTGCAGTTAAAGCGCATCTTGTTTGTTTAATTTCAAATCCATTGTGGTGGTGTATAGAGCCAAAAAGATTAGAATTGTGTCGATGTCCCAATATTTATGGACCTGACTGTATCAGTAGCCTGTGAGAACAGACCAAAATGTAACTCCTTTTCCACTTTACATCTTGACAGCAGTCTCTAGGCACCATCATGATTTCAAGCTCAACTTCCTAGTGCTTGACGCATGCACAGAATGCTAAATGGTTCTATAGGAAGTGTAATCAAGCTTGAAATCATGATCGCTAAGGAGACTGCTGTCAAGATGTACAGTCAAAAGGAATTATATTTTGGTCTGTTCTCATCCAAAACCAACTGGATTGCTTTAGAAGAGATTGATTAATCCACTGGAGTCAAATGGATTTTGTTTATGATGACTTTATCTGCTTTTTGAAGCTTCAAAGAATTGATCACCATTCACTTGCATTGTATGGACCTACAGAACTGAGATGTGTAAATCATACACATCTTAGATGGCATGAGGGTGAGTAAATGATGAGAGAATTTTGATTTTGTTTGTATTAAACTTTCCCTTTAATATCCTAAAAGGAGAAGTGCTCATCAGGAGCTGTTGTAGGTGTGTGTTGTAGGTCTACTTTTTTAACTTTTACCAAAGTGTACTTGCATTGTCTGAGGCAGAATTGTTTTTACACAAGTAATTAAGGGTAATTAAAAAAAGTAATTAAACTTGTATAAGCCATATCAGGGGTTCCACCTCCTAAATGTAGGGTATTGGTTATATGGTTGCATTTTCAGTTATTATTTAGAGGTAATATTTTTTTTCCACAAACATTTGTCAATGAAGGCATAATCATTGACATAGATTTTTGAGGTTGAAAAAAAAAAACCCTGTAAATGGCATCACAATTGTTGAAGCACAAATTCAGTCATTTTGGGAGAAAATAATTAATTAATTACTGGTTACTGGGATCACATTCTTGATGTGAGAGAAAACATATAACACCGGGACTTACAATGACATTAGATTGTTTCCAATAGTAAAAGAGATTTTTATTCTTATTATTATTAGCTTAAAGGAAAGTAAAGCCATAAATCACTGCACTAAGAATTTAACATTTACTGTACAAATGAGAAGGTGGTGGTAAACATACGACTGTTTTGGTTCTCAATAGTGGTGGAGGCCATGACCATGACAGGGAGGCCGATGGCAGACGAAAGGATCCAGTTACACACGTTGACAATCTTGGCATTACGGGGTGTTCTGAAGTCTAAGGCTTTAACCGGGTGGCAAACAGCTATGTAGCGGTCAATACTCATAGTGGTGAGGGTGAAGATGCTGGTAAACATGTTGTAGTAATCAATGGACATGACAATCTTGCAGACCACGTCTCCAAAAGGCCATGTACCCATCAGGTAGTTGACACTCTGAAATGGCAGAGTACTTGTTGCCAAGGCATCTGCAAGTGCAAGGTTGAAGATGTAGATGTTGGTCGCAGTTTTCATTTTGGTGTATCTGCAATAATTAAAAACAGTTATTCAATAACTGTGTTTGACAATAAGCACAAGATGCAATTTTGTACTACGTAAAAATCGTTTGATCATTTGTTCAATAGATAAGTCAAGGTTACTAAAAACATGCTGCTCAGAGAAATACTGAAGCAAACAAAACAACTCATTTTCTAAGTATACAAAAAATAACACAAAAAGACACTACATTACAGCAATTTCAATCCTGTTTAGATTATTCTGTTTATCATGTAACCTAAATATATTTAATTTACAATTCACATGGTTCTTCAAGCCATTAGAAAAGTAAGCATGTGCACTTTATGGTAACATATCAATACAACAGTGGCCTTGATTGAAATGTTAACATCAGAATCCAAATAACCACCATTATGCAAATGTTGCTCTCCACAAGTCGCTCCATTGCCATATTGACTGATATACTGTATAATCAACCACATTTTGTATTTGCAGGCTTGGACCTCTGTTTAATAACTGTTGAATGAAACATAGGAATGTGTAATGGTAATAGTGAGGAGTAAAGACTTAGTGTAGGCTTGGTTTATTGATGATATGCATGTATGTCCAGTTATTCACTTCTACAGTACATTCTAATAGGATCTAATAATAACAACCCCTTAGCAGGAAAGGTCTCTCAAAGAGCATATACGTGGGCAGACAAATTGGAAATTATAACTGGTTAGGTTTGAAAACCACATATAAGGAGATGTTTGGATTAGATGAAGTTTGAACCTGATTTAAAGGTAGTAATCCCTTTTAGGATTGTTCATAACAATCAGTTTGGATGTTTTATTTTGGAAAATACTGAAGGGGGGGGTGTTGGGGTTGTCTTTTTCTGCATATCGCAGCCCCTTCAGCATATCGTGGCTAGGAGTCTAGGAATATAAAAAGTGGGAGAGCAAAGTGTTTCCTGCATTTAGCTAAATAAGCTAAATATGCATGTGAACGATACATAAGCAATGCATACATTATTCATTTCCATGCAAAATGCCACCTTTATTGTCCATTTTTAAGCCTCTGTTTCTTTCTTAATGAAGAATTTTCATATGATAACTGCAGACTGTATATCAAATCAGCCCCTTCGGTTTCAACTGAACTAAACGTTTGATTGTTTAACTCTGTGCTGGAGAAAAGCATATTCAGGTATACATTTTTACAAATGCAAAATACTCTTGAATATGGCTGGTATTCATCTGTAGTAAACACAACATACAGATGAAAGACATACTTATTTTAAAGTGTCTGTGTTTGTAACTGTTATTATTGACAATATAGTGTATAAACAAAAGATATATAAATAACATGAGCCAATCTGGACCATGAAAATACAATTTCTAATGTATTGTATATGCAGTGGAGATGATAAATGATGAGCATGTACACTATGTAAACTAGCAGCCATTAAAATGTCAATGGTTTGTTGAACAGTTCCATTGTTTGACTTTAACAAAAATACACATAAATCAGAACATAACTAAGTCTGTCCAGATATATACACTGGGCTGACAGAAATATATTGCTAGTTTTAGCATAACAAAGTTTGCAAGAACGCAGTCTTCATTTGATACATTTGGACATTAGGCCTCCAGATTAGCTTGTTGTCAAAGAGAAAATGCAATAGAGCACAGAATGCTGAGAAACATGCATGCAGAAGTCACAGAAATACACCTGGAAAATTGACTGGCTAAGCCTTCAATACCATTTTCGTGGCTGTTATTGGCATTGGCTTAACAACTTACTTTTTAATGATGGGATTGCAAGGGAATAACACTGTGGGGAAAATTATTTGTAATTGCAAGAATAAAGAAGATGGAAAAACCTCCTTGAAAAATTTGATTGATTCTTTTCTATCTATCCATCCATCCATCTGTCTGTCCATGGCACTTTCACCTATTTTATACAGTATGTAAAATTTTAAAAACAAACAAGAGAAATGTTGAGTCAGGTTAAATGGTCTACTGGATAATATTCCATATATTGCTAATTATGATGAAGATGCTGTAAGTGATTTTTTTAATTAAATAACAAGCAGAAAACCTGTCAGATATCACTGAAATAGGTGTCATTAAATATCATGAAAAAAATCTGTCTCTGTAACAGCCCTCGGCTTGGTAAAGTGTAAAAAAAGATGTCTGTGGGCCTCAGTCAGATAATTTGTTGCCAATCAGAAGACTTTCGGCCTGTCTATCACAGATTTATGCTCGCATAAGTGCTGGTAAAGTGTTCTGCTCCCATGAAACGCTCATAGTCGGACAGCAAACTGCTCAGGGGGACCCTCCACCCTCCATCTGCTTCAAAACAACAGTCTCTCAGTTTGTCTGTGTGTATGCACGTCTTTGGATTGCGGGTTGCGGAAAGAGTTGGCTAATAATCGGCTAATTCTGGTGGAAATTACTGAATGGGCAAAATCGCCTACAGCACCTTTAACACTTAATTATTCATCATGACATTCTTTGGAACAGAAAATGCATGAAGTCCACAGCATGTTCATGTTTTCAATGTATTTCTCAAACACAATATGTCAGAATGGTTCAATTAGTGCTACCAAACTGTAAAGCATTTGTGAAAATCCTCATGGATTCATTCATCACCAACTGGAAATGCAAGAAAAGAGTTCAGGCTGGGAGCCATTATTAATGATCTCAGTCATCCAAAGGCTGATTGTGCCAGACAAATGATCACAGCACTTATTTTCCCCACAGGGCACTGTCTAATTATGAAGCCATATCAGGGATGCATTGCTTTTCTGTACTACACATTAAAGACTGCTGAGGTGAAAAAGCAGACCTACAGCATTACTGAGTGGAGGAGCTGCTCCTTGTTGTGAACCTCTCTTACTGGAAGCACATATGTATTCCTCTCCAACCTTATTCCCTGCTGAAAAGCTCCCCGTAGCTTGCCCATCACTCACACACACACACACACACACGCACACACACAAATGATGCAAACTACAATTACAGTGGAAATAAAAATAGTTTGTGATGACCACAACGTGTTTTGTATTATTTAATTAAATTATAGACTGCAGAGAGCATGAAAACATTGAAATGTAAGTGTAAGAACTCCAAGTTCTGAGATGGAAGGGAGGAGACGGCCTCTCAGGTCGCCCCCAGCATCGCTCCTTCTGCCCACGGGATTGAGGACGACCCGGCTGGTCGATAGAGGCGATTTGGGGATGGCAGCGGGCTCGGTTTCGCAAGGCACAGCCCTACGAACCACCTCGTTTGCTTCCATCAGCGCTCGGGAACACGGCGGCTCACCTCATGGCCAGTTTGCCTCCTCCCTAGAGCCAGGTCTGGATGATGACATCGCCACTGCATCGGAGAGCGCTCAGGCATCTGATGCTGAAGATTCGACTGGGCTGCCACCCTCGGGCCAGACGGAGGACCTCCCGGTACGAAGAAGCAACAGGCAGCTCCGCCTCAACCCGGGCCCAGCTCTCAGCCCCAGCGTCGAACGCCCCACTGCAGTCTCCACAGAGCATTTTCCCCCTGAAAGAATAGGAACGGAAAAGGACGCCTTCCCCAACACATCTATAGTGTTAAGATAGCCCCAGCAGCTTTAAACTCTATGATGAGAAACATAGAGAGAGAAAAGGCCGTGGCTGGCCGGCTTGCTCCTATGTCAAGTCATGTCGCCTGTTCCCGTGCGGGTACTGGGAACCAAAGAGCGGTATATGACACCTTTTTTGGGGGCGTTGGGGAGGGTTACGTGCAGCTGACATGGTTCAGTGCATGCCGTTTTAAAATGGGACCCTTGTGTCACTACAATCGACACTACGTTGAGTGAGTGTCAGAAGGGGAACGTCATGGTTACTGTTGTAACCTCTGTTCCCTGATGGAGGGAACGAGACATTGTGTCCCCCTTGCCATGACATTATTCATAACACTGTAACGCGCTGTACCTTATTCTCGGCTCCTCAGTGCAAAAACCTGACTGACAGATGCATGCCCGCTCCCTTTATATCCGTATGTCCGGGGGCGGGACATGCAAATTCTGTCTGCCAATTTCACATTGGCCTTTTCTCAAGTTCAGGGGTATGCGAGGCTCCCAAGGAAGACCCCTTGTGTCACTACAATCGACACAACGTCTCGTTCCCTCCGTCAGGGAACGGAGGTTAAATGGCAACCATGACGTTTTCATTGTATAGTATGCCATGTCACAGTAAAAATATTTAGTGTTTGTTTTTTTGTTAAATTTTTTACTATAATAAACAATATTGAATATGTATTGGGAGGCCGCTTCATGCCCAAAGTAAAATCTGTGTCCTGAAGAAAAAAAGTTGAGAACCACTGAGGTATTCTAGCTCTAAACCAGCAAAAACCAGTTTGGACCACCATGCAAGTATAAGCAGTGCTTTTCAGCAAGTTTATGTGCCTTATATCCTATGAATGCTTCCTGCGAACTAGAAGTGTGAGTAATTTCTCTTAACTTTTGTAGACCAACCAACTTCTGCAAGAACTTTTAAAGTTGAACATTGCACCAAGATAATAAATGCATTCCGGACAACATGCATTGCAAACAAGACCTCTCATTAACCTAGAGGAAAGTGTGCAGTATTTCTTATGGAAAGAATTAGGTGTGACATCAGGACAGCATGGGCCCCGGTCCATAAGCTTAAACAAGTTCAGGAAGGACATCCACACCTGCCAAATTTGAGATGAAAATGGACACTTGCTTTCTACAGTTAAAACGCTCTCTAGAATGCTTGAAAGCAACAATTCAAAATTTTAAACACTGGAATGTAATGGCTGGTGTGATGAGGGTGGTCTTTATCCATGTCAATTTATTTCATATGTTAAGTCAAGCAAAACTGATATAAAATGTCTGAGTATAATTGTTATTTCTTTGCCTTTGGCATGTGGAGACAGCTAATGCTCATAAAATATGACAGGTGACATAAACAAAACAAACTGGGCTTTTAAATACCCTGTGCCTTCACCTTCAGGCATAAAGGGTGAGAATATTTATGGTACAATCATTTTCTTCTGTTATGGCTGTGTTCTCGTAACTATTTCCATAAATTGTTAATTAAATAACTGTCAACAAATCAATAATTACTGTTAAAACTGTAAAAAGAACAACCATTATAGATTAGAAACATAAGGCAGGCAATTAGACTCATTTTCCCATTGTTTGCTTTCATTTAATAATGGTTTCAAAGAAAATACATTTAAAAATTATTTTATAAGAGATAAAGGAAGCATGTAGTAACCATGCAAATCAGATTTTGTTGTGATCATAAAACCAAGGACGTTCTTGTTGCTAGGAAACACCAGAACATGGGCAGATTTCTTGTACCATCTACTTGTGTGCAATGTGCTCATGGATGTAGACATATTGCAATGTACTTAAAATACTGGTAAAAAAAAAAAAGTAGGAACAAATAATCTTTATGGTTTTTGTGAATTAGGCACTTCAGTAAATAATGTCAAAGTGTGTATTTGAATGGCTTATGATTTTCATAAACTGGGCAATGTGCATCACAAAAATAGAAAGATGACTCAAAAGAATCAAAGCTTGAAAATGACATGCTGGTCGTAACTAATGTCCCTCTTGTTTGATAGCATGTGTAATTAAAAAATACAAAATACTCTTTAAATACCCAATTTTCAGTCTTTAAAGGCAAGCTGTCAATCCAAATGACAAGCTTCTTGTAACAGGAAACTTTGTTTTCATCTTTAAAAGCAAGAAAAGAAGAAAAGGGGATAGAAACCGATGAATAAATCAAAAGCCTCTTACCCGTTTTGTCATTATGATCTGCTCAGAAAGCCCTCAGACTGGCAGAGGAAAAGATGATAATGTGACCAAAATGGACCAACAAACAAATCTAGGTGAGTCATGCATGAGTTGCCTTTGCTGATTTAAAACTAATGAAAGGCGACATTTACATTTACAATATCAGACACAGTATAAGGCAAAGCAGGTTAGACTGGAGTCCAGCAGTCAAGCACCTGCAGTCTAGCACCAACCAGCCAGCTTGTCTGTATGTTTCCATGCCAATTAGTGGCTGTCAGAGTTTTGTTATGTGTCAGACCCATGAAAGAATTAAGCATAAATCATGCTTTTAAGTCAGTCTGTAGCTCTGTCACACAGAGAGGCTGACATGTCCCCAGAAATCTGTTTTGGCTTTGATCAGTCTTCTTAATCAATAACAGAAAACAATTTGTTTTTGAAGGGTCTTTTAATGTACATTCTCCTTGAACAATTGTGTGAGTTTTCAGAAATCAAGTATTTATTATTCTCTGGTTTACAGGGTTATTTGACCCAAAAATGTATTTTCTCTCATAATTTACTCACCCTCATGCCGTTCCAAACCCATAAGACTTATTTTTTCCTATGGAACAGAAATTGAGAATAAAAAAATTATTTAGCATGCAATTAATGGGAACTGGAGTTTACAAGCTTAAAAACGGACACAAAAGCACTATAAAAGTGGTCCTCATGCACTATATTCCAAGTCATCTAAGATCATGCGATAGCTATGTGTAAGGAACAGAAATTTAATTAAATCTTGACAGCCATCTTAGTTTTCCATGGTGAGTTCATGAGAGTTAATGTGAGAAGTAACAATGTCTGATTCATTTAGGAATCATATTTTTATGTTGAACCTTTTCTGCTTACTGGAAGATAGCCAGACTTAAAAAGACTTGTAATATTGCACACAAGTCATAAGCACCACTTATATTATACTCAACCTAGTCACATAGAATAAACATTACTATAACTACATTTTTCCAAACTGAGTTTTACATGCCGCATTCTACGTTTCACTGCAGCTTCCAGGTGAAATGAACACTAGAGGTGCTACAACAACTGTGTGTTTTATTTACTTTCACACAAATCACGAGTTCAACGGCTGATTATGACTTTATAAAGTCATATTTTTTGCTCTTTCACTCACACATGACTATATTATGATATCCAAACACTTTTACTCTAGCACATCATTTAAAAAACTATAAATTGAAACGCTTGTATTATAAACCAATCTACATATGCATATTTATTGCTTGTGTGATTAATTTACACGTTAGCTCCACTAATAGAGTGGAACACTATCTATTAGGTTAAGATTTGGTTTAGGGTAAAGATGTCTGTTTTGTTCACCTCTTATTTATCTTTTAGGACACTATTGGTTAGGTTTAGGCAAAGGTTTTAGGTCAGGGAAGTGCATTTGACTCATTAAAACCTCCAGCTAAAATTCACCTAAAAAACCATGTCTGTTTACAACACCATTGCACTCGCCTTTGGCGCCCCGCCGCTGGACATTTCCCAAAAATGGTCATGTAAATTTCATGAGATCAGACTGATTATACTTCTATGGTATGTTTGCATCTTTTTGAAAGTTTGAAAGTTCCAGTACAGCTCCAGTTCTAGTCCCCTGCCCAGGACAGGACCTAAACTGATGGAGATGGGTTGAAGGAGGTGAAAACACTGGAAGTATGTGAACATTAGAGACAGGTGTGTAGGCTTATAAAGCAAAGGCAGCATTGTGATAGGATGAGATTCCTGACTGAATGAAAGCGTAAGGATCCAGAGTCTTTCTACTAGAACTACCGCTTATGCTTCCATTTCTCCACCGTTGCTGTATTTTTCAAAAAATTCTCAGTTTGCGTTCCACAAAAAGAAGTACAATAAGTCTTACAGGTTTGGAACAACATCATTGTGATTAAATAATACCAGAATTTTACAAACCTTTAATATGCTAATGTAAATTTGTGCAAGTGCATAATTTTTCATTTAACTACATTTTTTATAGCAGTTGCTTTTTAAGTTGCAAGATCTAGCAATTAAAAGGTAAAAGATAAAAATCATAGATAAGTCAAAGAAGAAGAAATAGCACAATAATACAGTAAAATGATGTTGCCCTATTCACATTATTATTATTCATTTCACCATATTATCCCAAGAAAGGACTGTGGTTTTCTCTGACAACTGTTAACGATGTTTTAATGATTCTGCAGAGAAGCTTGGCTGTCTCTCGCATCCCTACAAATATTATCATTTAGTTCATTATCACAGCATAGCAGCAGATTCATTGCATGCATTGGTTGACAGAGGTTTAAATTATCCATCCATTCCAGAGCATCAAGTCATGTACATCTTAGAAAAAGCATGGATTATTCAGCAATTACACTAATAATAACAAATAAGAGCCAACCAAAAGATGTGTAAAGTTTACTATTTTTCTTCAGAAAATTTTTATCCATATTACAAACTTTCACTCTTACAATCACTTATAATAATCCTAAATACATAAATACTTACACTTTTTCTATTTCTCCTTTTAAATATAATATTCTTATAAATATTTTTTAATTATATTTATTTCAAGATAAAAACAAGGACCTTGTTTTTTTCAATACAATTATTACTTGTGTCCAAGCAAAAAAACAAAAGAACGTTTTCTGTTTTGCATTGTTTGTCTCTGAAATTTGTCATATTAAAGGAAAAAACATTACTTTGAGGCATAAAACCTCTTGAAATGACTTCCTTCCGTCAAGAGGCCCTGTTTGCTCATATTTTATAATGGAACATTAGAACCATTAAGCCTGCCAAAGGATCAATAAACATTTATGGCTATTGTCTCTTTTGTTAGCTCAATATACATCTACAGTACCTGAACATTCAGAAACAGAGTTCAAAACACTGTAAAGCAAAAAGGGTGCAAAGAGTCAGCAGTGAATAACTGAATGACTGAATAACGCCTCTCCTAGTTGTCTCTTATGACAATTTTTACATTTATCTTAATAATGAAATGGTCTGGTTCATTTGGCACTAATCGAGGAGAAAATCTGTCAAGATGAGAGAGAAATTTCAGCATACTTTTGATTCATAAAACAAATGAGAAAAATTGGGTACTGTATTGATTTTTTGGCTCCTCTCTTGTGTACTTTTCAGTGAAACAGTAGAAAAATATGAATAGCATGATGTTTTAGAGCCCCACCCATGAGGAACCTCAATCCAAAATTCACTGACATATACAAAGCTGCACTTAAATTTGAGTATCCTTGAGCAGAAAGAAATACCAATGATGTTTTCCATTTATTTCTGGGTTGCTTCTTATCATGCTGCCTGCTGCCGGACACATGTAGTGGATGCAGTTATTGCATGACCACATGAGCTTTGCCGTGACAAGAAGCATATTTAAATTCACAGCATTTACTCTCTCTTAGCACTTTACCACACCACTGGTATTGTCTCACTTGAAAGATTGACTAAATGTTGGATCCTTTACAACAATATTACAAATGCAATTATCAGCAGCTGAAGGCTTTACAGGCATTAAAAAAAGACCATGGCTCCAGTGGTGTCCAAGCTTCTTAAACAGAGACCACTTTCTCCCCAGCCTCGGTAGTCCTGGTGACTTCCTTCAATGAGCCTCCCACGGTGCTGCCTTCCGATTCTCCCACAGCTGTGCTCACGGCCATCCGGAAGTGGAAGAGAAGGGCTCCTACTCCCCTGTCGCTGCCCATGCTCACAGCTACGGATGTCATTCCCCTGTCGCTGCCTGTGCTCATGACCAAAGATGTCATTCCTTTGTCACTGTCTATGCTCACTGCCACTGCCTGTGCTCACAGCCACTAAGAATGTTCTCCTGTCACAGCCAGTGCCTGAGCCTTCCACGGCTTCAATCCCTGATCCTTCCACGGCTACGCCCTCTGAGCAGATTCCTCCTGAACCCTCTCCACCGGCCACAGCCCAGAACTCTGTACCCTTTTCCCAGAGGCCGCCTTGTTTAAATGTCACGTTTAAATTAGGGCTGCACAATTTGGGGAAAATGTCATATTGCGATTATTGAGGCTAATATTGCGATTGCGATATAATAAACAAATGGTATCATGAGTCAACTTGCTTGGTTATCAAGGAAAATGCACATACAGATTACTGATAATGCTGAAATGTGTAATTCTCAACTCAAACATACAAACTAGCAACAACAACAACTATAAATGCAGTGTTTTCAAATTAAAATAATATTTTTACAAAATTAAATAATAACATCTTTGCATTACTACAAAACTTGTTATTTTCTCAATATTACACCTAAATAAAATGGAACAATAAATAAGAACATACACATTTTCATGAAAATAAGATTGTCCAAACAATCAGGGACATTTAATTAGGATGCAACATGTACTTTCTATAAACTCTTTTGAAAAGGAAACTGGATATAAAAATGTGGTTCACTCAAACCAATAAAACTGTTGCTGTTGTGTGTTTTTTTTTTTTAAATGACCAACTGGTACTTCCAAATCTAGTACCTCTGGTCCAGTGTGTGGATCCTTTTCTGAAATCCCACTTTGCTAACAGTGCATCACGTCTCTTTAGATCTCTGTGAAGACTTGTCATATGGCGTGACACTCGCAAACACATCTGTAATTGTGCTTTGTTTTGTTTGGCTTACTGGGCTTTTTAATGTAGTTTTAGTCAATGAAAACTGTTGTCATTTTAGTCATAATTTAGTAACATTTAGTCATATTGATATTTTAGTCACTGAACACTGTAAACATTTTAGCCATAAGAGTATTATTGATAAGCATTTGTCAATCTTGTCTATCCAAAACCAATATATATACACACACACATTTTATTGTAGTTGTCATTTTAGTGTCATTTTTCACATAAGATTGATCATATCATGATGATCTCATCAATGATGCTACATGTTGCAAGCTGCAGACAGCAGGGGTGAGAGACGAGCATCTCCGTTTTAGAGTGTGCATCACCCGGCAGAACTTTACTCTTCCGCGACTGGTTGAAGCGGCTCTGACCGCACCGAGAATGACCGTTTTGGAGTTTGTGTTTATTTACATGGCACGCTCCCGTATAATATGAACTTGAATTAAGGATGAAATAAAGATATATCGCCAAGCTATGATCTGTGTTTCTATCAGACATTTGAGCTGCAGATAACGGTGTTGAGAGAGGAGTGTCTCAGTGTTAGAGCGCGCATCACCCGGCATAACTTTATATCTCTCCCGGTCTCGACTCCCGCTCAGATTGTGTCTTCCGCGACTGGTTGAAGTGGCTCTGACCACACCGAGAATGACCGTTTTGGAGTTTGTGTTTATTTACATGTCACGCTCCCGTATTATATTAACTTTAATTAAGGATGAAATAAAGATATATTGCCAAGCCGTGATCTGTGTTTCTGTGTTATTTTTTCTGTCCACCAGTTCAGTGTCGGTCTGCTCGGCATCCATCTTCGCCTGATTTCCACGCTGCACACTGGAAACTCACATGACATGACCACACGTGCCACTTCCTAAACTGAGACTGACTGGTCATCTTATTATTAGCGCTGTAGAAAATGGTCAAACAGCTCTCAGAGAGAATGGGCTGTCATGTCCACAGTTGCACTTATGTATTTAATAAAATTGCAGCATTTTGCCGTCATATAATCGCACGGGCTGACATCGCGATATGATTAATCGTGCAGCACTATTTCTTTTGTTCATGTTTTATTTTCATGCCACTTTATTTTGAAATTAGTTTACTTCCCATTCCTGTTTCAGGTCATGTGTCCTTGTCATGTGATTTCCTGTTCCCCTCATTTGTTCCTGTCATGTGAGTATCTGGTTTCATGTGTCATCTCATCAGTTCTGTTTTTATCATTGGTTCATGTTTATTAGTCTTGTTATCAGTTCTGTTATTGGTCTGTATGTTATTAGTTCTGTCTTGTCATTGGATGCCTTGTTATGTTGTTACCCTTTTGTTTGTATTTAAGCCCTCATATTAGCCAATGTCTCTTGTTGAGTATCATTTGTGTTTTAGTATGGTCAGGTTATTTTGGTGCAAGAGTGATACTAAACTTGCAAGTGCCTTTGATCTTGACTTGTGGACTGTCAGAGTATGTACTGCTTTTGATGAAGGATGCACTTCTTGGCTGGTAAAACAATACGTTATTTAGGTACGCATGCGAGTAGTATGAATAGAATTAAACACTCTGTACACTTTTGTCCATACCACGTGCAAATGCAAGATAACGGGGTGTGACTTAACTTCTCCGGTTAGGTTGATAGAAAGGCTTTGCAACGGCACAATATGGGCAAGAACTTCCTGTTAAATACAAAACCAGGGAGGGGCTCTCTCGGGTGGAAGGGACCAATGAGTCTGAGACCGAATACTTGATCAATCGGACTATGTAACTTATTGAAATGTAACCTGGGACCATTCCAAATGAAGGACTTCACTATACTATCAAATTGTTGAAATAAGAGAGGGGTACATCTACAGGGAGAGATTGTAGCTGGTAGTTATATTTTGGAATACAATTAATTTTAATAACATTAACCTTTCCAATCATAGATAAATGTAATCCACCTGTCCACATTGCTCGAAAAACTTTTTATTAAAGGGTCAAAATTAACTCACAATTGTGTTGGGAATAAAATGCCCAAATACTTATTGCCCTGTTTAGGCCACTGGAAGGCACCCAGCTGAAAAGCCGTTACTGGGCAGTACCAGAGCCTTGGCAAGGCATAGTTCTAGTGGGGTCAGAGACAAATAATAAAATATAATTCAGACCAAAGTCTGATCATTCACCACTGACCACATGATATTGATGAAACGCCTAATGTTATCAGAAGAGCTGCGGCCCCGAATAAACCCCACCAGATCTGTATGTATAAGAGATATCGTAACTTTACTTAATCAGTTAGAAAAATGTTTTACATCTAGCTGGATCAGGGAAATTGGATGGTAACTCTTACACTCGCTTGGATCTTTATCCTTTTTAAGAATCAGACTGATCTGGCCTTGTGTCATGGTTGGAGGAAGCTTTCCATTTTTTAATGATTCCGTATAAACGAACAAAAGTGGAGCCAGTTCTGTAGCATAAGATCTAAAAAATGTTGCGGCAAAGCCATATGGCCCCAGAGCCTTGCCTGTAGGCAGGGCCTTAATTATCTTGTCAGGCTTCTCCAAGTTTATCTCAGAATCAAGAGAATTTCTTTGCTAAGTTGTTAATTTAAGGAAATGTAATGGTTCCACAAAATTTCTAATATCTTCATCAGCAGACGAAGACATGAAACTATAAAGATCAAGATAGGATTCTTTAAAACCATTATTAATAAAAAATGAAATAAAATTTCACCACCAAAAGATTTTACTGAAGGAATGGTAGAAAAAGACTCTCTGCTTTATATATCTAGCCAAAAGCTTCGCTGCTTTGTACCCTGATTCAAAATATGACTATCTTGCCCTAAATAACTAAAACTCCACCTTCTGCGACAAAATAGAATTAAATCTGTATTTTGTCTCGGTACATTTAATATTAAATTCCAACTCCACAATTCTCGTGATTTGGATATTTTAGTGAATGAGGCATACTGTATGATCTGGCCCCTAAGAACAGCCTTAAGTGCCTCCCAAGCCATACCCACAGAGGATACTGAGGACCAGTTGGTCTCCATGTAAACACTGATTTAAAGCCTTTAACATTTGAAGGAAATCAGGATATTGCAAAAGGGATACATTTAAGTGCCAACTATATAATTTATTTTTCTCCATATGTGACAAAACCTCTAAACTCACCAGGGCATGATCTGAGACTAATTAAGCAATCAACAACAGATGAAATGAGGGACTTAGATATAACAATAACCTTGGGGAGTAGACACATTTAAACTTTATATTATTCTGGTTTAAGCCAGGTTTCAGTCAAACAGAGCGAATCTGTAATCATTTAATTTACAATTAGTACTTTGGATGAAAACAATCTATGTTTAGTAGTCCTATCTTTATATGATGTTTATCTGAATTTAAGCTCTGGCTTATCGCGCTGAACCTGGATATCAGTAAACCCCTACATTCTCTCAAATATTGGAGGGTGTGCAGTGAACATTTTACCCCTGAGGATTTCAGACCATCAAAAGAAACAAAGGGTCGATATCTGAATTCATTGGCTGTGCCCGTGCTGTTTTTCCAGTGAACTCAGGTATGTGTGAAAACTTTGTCATTGGCACGACGTCCGACCCTGTCATGGCACCACGCGAGTCCAAGGAACAACTTTCTTGGCATATATAGCACTCACAGTTAAGAAGAGCTGCCTGACTCGCGGTTCATCAACGTTTTTTTAAAATCCAGTGTTTTGAATGCGACCTCATAAACTCCCATGGCATTATGGAATAGTAAATTGTCCTATTGATCCGCACTTTAGAATCTCGCCGGAAATAGTAGGTCATCCGGGTATTTCTCACTGTTTTATGAATACAGAGGATTTGGACATACAAGTCTATTGGCATATTGTTTTTGGCATACTATATAGTATGGAAGAATGGATATGTGGATGCATCATATGTCTGAAATGGAAAATAAAATGCATATACGAGTAACATGTACAGACATACAACATATAGTGAATCAAAAATAAAACAAATATTTTTGTTAAATTGTTCATTTGGTATTGCTTTCAAGCACTTCCTTCTGTGAACAAAACATCATGCCACCTGTTTATGATATCTTCATCCATCTGCAGTGAACGATTTACATGTGACATGTGTAAGGAATTGGTCAGGCTGACGTAGAAGATTAATGAGTTAGAGACATGCATCTGAAAGCTAGCAGAAGTCAGTGAGAAAGAGAAGACTTTGATATCGTTTCAGACGCGGGTTGTACAGCAGCAACACACATACTTCGGTTTCGTCTGTAGAGCCCGTGCAGCAGGATGTTTGGGTGACGTCTAGGCAGCAAACTCGTTGGGAAAAGTGATACCACTCTCCTGTTCATGTAAAGATTTCCATTAGATTATACCCACTCAATGATGCACCCACTGAGTAGACTGTTGGAAACGCCCTGGTTATAGGTGATTCTATTTTAAGTTACATGGAAATAGAGACTCCGGCTACCATAGTACAATGCATTTCATGTGCCAGAGTGTCTGACATCAAATCAAGTGCTGGCTTATGCTAAACACAGATTTTCTAAGATTGTTATTCACAGCTGACACTGTAATATGCTCTTGTCCCCTCCCTGCTCATTGTGAGGATGAAGCTTATTGTAGATTAGTGTTGCTGAATGGCTGGATGTCTGAGTGGTGTCCGCAGAATAGCATAGGGTTTATAGACAATTGGACGAGATTTTCGGTTAGACCTGACCTGCTAAAGAGAGATGGACTCCATCCCACCAGGGAAGGTGCTGCTCTCCTCTCTAGTAATTTGGCTCATAGTCTTAATAGTGATGATGTTTGACTACCTGGGACCTAGGTCAGGATGCAGACAAACTGGTTAATCTGAACATATGCTAGCTGCCTTGAGACATCACATAGGTCACATAAACTACAACACATAGAGACTGTATCACCTAGATATCATATAGAGACTATGTCTGTTCCCTGAACTACCAAACACAAAACTCTAAGTAATTTATAACAAATTGTATTTATATCAAACTTGAAAAAAAATTCAGATAAACATCATATAAAGGTAGGACTACTAAACATAGATTGTTTTCATCCAAATTACAAATTGTAAATGAAATGATTACAGATTCGCTCTGTTTGACGGAAACCTGGCTTAAACCAGAAGAATATAAAGTTTATATGTGTCTACCCCCCATCTTGGATCATTATCATAATAATGATCCAAGATGGCGGCGCGGTAGCACGCAGCGGCCACTCCGGATCCACAATGGTGCTATTTTTGTTAAAAAAGCCTGACTTTTGCAACACATGGACATCGGAGCAACCGGTGTTCGTGTCTACCATCGCCAGACACTACTGAAATATAAGACTCATGCAAAAACCAAGCTGCATGATGACCTGCAGGAGGCGCTACGCGTACTCGGCTTGCTGCGGAGACCAGGCCTCCAGCCCTCGGCGTCGCCTGATGCCGGTGGCCGGGGAGAGGACGTCGTAGCGGTGTGCAAGAAAGCGGAAGCGGAAAGAGGGCGGGGTCCATGCTAGGCTAAAAACAAACCCTAGCCGGCCGGCTCTCCCGTATATCCTGCTCTCAAATGTTTGCTCCCTGGACAATAAACTGGACTATATCCGACTCCAGCAGGCTACGCAGCGTGAGTTTAGAGACTGCTGCGTCTTTGTTTTCACGGAGACGTGGCTCAGCGACAGCGTTCGGATGCCGCCATTCAGCTAGACGGGCTCGCCTCGTTTCGTGCCGACAGAAATACAGCTCTCTCGCGGTAAGACTCGCGGTGGTGGCTTGTGTGTTTACATCAACACGGAATGGTGCAAGAACTCTATGCTAGTCTCTAGTTACTGTTCATCGCTGTTGGAGCTTGTGACTGTTAGATGCAGACCTTTTTATCTACCACGGAATTCACCACTGTTTGCATAACCAGAGTTTACATTCCCCCCAGCGCTAACGCTAAGGAAGCACTCTGTGAACTGTATGGGGCTATGAGCGAACTGCAGAACGCTCACCCCGACGGACTGTTTATTGTCGCCGGAGATTTCAACCATGCAAATCTCAAGACAGTGCTCCCTAAATTCCATCAGTATGTGGACTTTGCAATGAGAGGGGCGAACGCGCTTGATCTTGTTTACACAAACATCCCAGGTGCGAACCGGGCAAAGCCCCGCCCCCACCTCGGCCACTCAGACCACATCTCTGTTATGTTAATTCCAGCATACAGACCGCTCATCAGATGCACAAAACCGCTTCAGAAGCAGGTGAAAACCTGGCCAGCAGGAGCCATCTCTGCTCTTCAGGACTGTTTTGAGTGTACTGACTGGTACATGTTCAGGGAGGCTGCAACATATGGCGATTCTACCAACTTGGAGGAATACACAGCATCAGAGACCAGCTACATCAGCAAGTGCATTGATGATGTCACTTTCTCCAAGACCATCACCACACGCTCCAACCAGAAGCCGTGGATGACTGCGGAGGTGCGCACGCTGCTGAGGTCCGAGACTCCGCCTTCAGAGCAGGCGATAAGGCAGCCCTAAGAACAGCTAGGGCCAAACTGTCACGGGCAATCAGAGAGGCAAAGCGCGCACGCCCAGAGAATCCACAGTCACTTCCAGGACAGCGGTGACATGCGGCGCATGTGGCAGGGCATCCAGGCCATCACCAACTACAGGACAACATCAGTTGCCTGTGACAAAGATGCCTCCCTTCCAGATGCGCTGAACGACTTCTACGCTCGGTTTGAAGTGCAGAACGACGTGATGGCGAGGAAGTCCACCCCTCCTCCCAACGACCAGGTGCTCTGTCTTACCACGGCAGATGTGAGGAAAACTCTACATAGAGTCAACCCACGGAAGGCTGCTGGACCAGACAACATTCCTGGCAGAGTGCTCAGAGGATGTGCAGACCAGCTAGCAGATGTTCTTACCGACATCTTCAACATCTCTCTGAGCAGCGCCGTCGTTCCAACGTGCTTCAAGGCCACCACCATCATCCCCATGCCAAAGAAGTCTTCAGTGTCCTGCCTCAACGACTACTGTCCCGTCGCACTTACACCCATCATCATGAAGTGCTTCGAGAGGCTCGTCATGAGGCAGATTAAGACCCAGCTGCCCCCTCACTAGACCCACTGCAGTTTGCGTATCGTTCAAACCGTTCAGCGGACGATGCCATCACCACAACCCTCCATCTGGCCCTCACCCACCTAGACAATAAGGACTCATACGTTCGAATGCTGTTCATAGATTTCAGCTCAGCATTCAACACAATCATTCCCCAGCACCTGATTGGAAAGCTGAACCTGCTGGGCCTGGACACCTCCCTCTGCAACTGGATCCTGGACTTCCTGACTGGGAGACCTCAGTCAGTCCGGATCGGGAACAGCATCTCCACCACCACCACACTGAGCACTGGGGCCCCCCAGGGCTGTGTGCTCAGTCCACTGCTGTTCACTCTGCTGACTCACGACTGTGCAGCAATGCACAGCTCGAATCACATCATCAAGTTCGCCGATGACACGACCGTGGTGGGTCTCATCAGCAAGAACGACGAGTCAGCATACAGAGAGGAGGTGCAACGGCTGACGAACTGGTGTAGAGCCAACAACCTGTCCCTGAATGTCAACAAAACAAAAGAGATGGTTGTTGACTTTAGGAGAGCACAAGGTGAACACACTCCACTGAACATCGACGGCTCCTCTGTGGAGATCGTCAAAAGCACCAAATTCCTTGGTGTTCACTTGGCGGAGAACCTCACCTGGTCCCTCAACACCAGCTCTATCACCAAGTAAGCCCAGCGGCGTCTCTACTTTCTTCGAAGGCTGAGGAAAGGACATCTCCCAACCCCCATCCTCACTACATTCTATAGAGGGACTATTTAGAGCATCCTGAGCAGCTGCATCACTGCCTGGTTTGGGACTTGCACCGTTTCGGACCGCAAAGCCCTGCAGAGGATAGTGAGGACAGCTGAGAAGATCATTGGGGTCTCTCTTCCCTCCATCAAAGACATTTACAAAAAACACTGTATCCGCAAAGCAACCAGCATTGTGGACGACCCCACACACCCCTCACACAAACTCTTTACCCTCCTCCCTTCTGGCAAGAGGTACCGAAGCATTCGGGCCCTCACGGCCAGACTGTGTAACAGCTTCTTCCCCCAAGCCATCAGACTCCTCAATACTCAGAGACTGGTTTGACACACACATGTCCTGAGTTGCACTTTAATTACTGTCACTTTATAACTGTCTGCTACCTCAATAACTGCTATGTGCATAGAACACTATCTCATAGTATGTTATGTTTACATTTTTAGAAACTGTCATCTTTTTGCACTACTGAGTACTGAGTACTGGTCGGCGCTGCACTGTCTATTGTCCTGTTCATTGTCAGAAATTTGTTGTACTGTCCCGTACTTTTTGCACATGTTTGCACGTGCACTTTATATAGGTATATATAGGTTTTTTATATAGGTATTTTATTTCGTTGTGTTGTCTCATGTGGTCCTGTGTTGGTCCTTTGTTGTTTTTATGTAGCACCATGGTCCTGGAGGAACGTTGTCTCGTTTTGCTGTGTACTGTACTAACTGTATATGGTTGAAACAACAATAAAAAACACTTGACTTGACTTGACTTGAAGGTTATTGTTATAAACGTGAGCCTTGCCTGAAAGGTCGAGGAGGTGTCGCTACAAATTACAGTGATGTTTTGGTGTTACTCAGAGGTCAGGATATAAATTCAAATCTTTGAACTGATAATGCTTAATGTGACTTCATCATATATAAATAAAAAAATCTCTGTCATCTTTTGTTCTTGCTACAGTAATCATTGGTGTCTTCAATATTCACATAGATAAAGAAAATGATACACTGGGATTAGCATTTATTGATATTCTCAACTCTGTTGGGGTGAGACAAAATGTGACAGGATCAGCTCATCGCCATAATCATACTCTAGATTTAATTCTGTCATATGGAGTTGATAATATAGCAATTCTGCCTCAGAGCGATGACATCTCAGATCATTACCTCGTCTCTTGTATGCTGCGTGCGCTTAGCAAAGTTCACTTAATCTAAGCCATGTTATCGATCGGGTAGAACTATTCTTTCGACCACTAAAGATAGCTTCATTAACAACCTTCCAGATTTGTCTCTAATACACAGTAAATCAAACAACTTAGAAGAACTTGATGTAATCACAGAAAATATAGATACAGTCTTCTCTAGCACTCTTGATAGTGCTGGCACCCTTCGATTAAAGAAAATTAAAGAAAAAAGCCCTGCACCATGGTAGAATAATCACACTCAAGAGAGCAGCTCGAAAAATGGAGCACAAGTGGAAAAGTACAAAATTATTGGTCTTTCGTGGTGCATGGAACGATCGTGTCTCTAGCTACAGAAAGGCTCCAAAAATTGCCAGGTCTGCATATTTTAGCAAACTCATAGAAAATAACAACAATAATACTAAGTGTTTATTCAGTACAGTGGATAAATTAGTAAGGAATAAAGCTTTGACTGAACCAGATCTGTGTCTCAAATAGTGTTGTCACGGTACCAAAATTTCAGTAGTCGGTACCAATACCAGTGAAATTTCACGGTACCAAAGCAAAAACAGGTTACTAAACAACACTCTTTTATTAACAAAGTCTACAAAACATTAGCAGCAGAACTAAGAACAGAAATATGCCATTGAGCAACACTTTAATTTAAATATATTATTTTTTAATTATAACAAAACTGAACAATGTATGCTTAAAGTATTTTTGAACACTTACATAAGATTTGCTTCAACTTTTGCAACTTTTAATTTAAGTTATTACCAAGTACTAAAAAAAAAGCCTAAATTAACAAGCATACAATAGAATTAATAAAAAACAATTTACAAACTAATGTGCAAAGTGCTCTCTTATTAATAAAGCTGCATATTGCCAATTTTCTTCATGATAAGAGATGCATAGTGACATACATATATATATATATATATATATATATATATATATATATATATATATATGCATATAGCGTGCACGCTCGGGGGAGGAGCGACCGAGGCAGAGTCTCTCTCAGCCGGGTACAGTTTAAATCTCTCCCCAAGATCGGGACATTCGCGCAACTCATAGAAGAGGCACCGACCACACAGAGAAATGCCAGTTTCTGAGTTTATAGTTATTACCATGACCTGCTTCTGTATTATTTGAACTTTAATAAAGAAATTTTACTGCATTTAAGATGTTACACCGGAATGTTTCCTTTAAAGAGCTCCGCCACCACTTATTCCACAACCGTACATGCTTTTGAATGTACTTTTTTTTAATCATTCCCTAATACTTTGGGATCTACATAAAATAAACTGTGAAAGTTTCGAGTGCATCTGGACTGATCTGTGTAATTCTTCCACGTGAATTACTGCTCTCACACGTCATTGTTACAGTTTAATGTGATTTCATGTTACGTTAAATGAGATCAAACGGCTATTCGACAGTGAACATTTTCTTATCAATTTTGTATTTTCGACGATGTCGATAATGACGACTAAACGTTTCAGCCCTAATGCAAATGATAATATGCTTTTAAACTCACCTGCTTTATTTGCTTGAATAAATCCGGGTGTCTGTCTTTGTCGATGTGTTCCCTCCTATCGTCAGAAAATTGCGAAAGCAGCGTTTACAAATAGGTTTTTGCTGATCTGTGATGTTTCCCTTTTCATCAGCCTCAAATTACCAGGCTTTTTCCACTTTTCATTTCGACATGATTCAGTTGAGGCTCCGCAGCAGCTTTGCTTGTCGTCATCTTTTGCTTGTTGTGAGCGTTAGAAAGTTCCCGCCTCTGCATGGGTACCGGGTAGACCCGGTACTCGGTACCCCCGGTACCTTCAGAAATTCTGATATCGTAAATAATTTTTTGTTTGAGTACCGACTTGGTACCGGGGTACCGGTATTTTTGACAACACTAGTCTCAAATTATTCCCCAAGAGCAACTTCAATCCTTTGCTGTCACAGGACAGAATTAGCTAAACTTATCAAAACATCAACAACATGTCTGTTTGATACTAGGTAATTTTCTATAAAGTTGCTTTGAAATGATGTGTGTTGTAAAAAGTGCTACACAAATATAAATTACTTGACTTGACATTTGGGAATCTAAGCAAATTGGTCTTGTCCCTGAGCTTTTTAGATATCTGTTTGAGAGGAAACATAATGTATGTTGAATTGCATAGTGTCTTGAATTGACTGATGTAATCACTTAAGATTTTTTATTTCTCCTGAGGCAGATTTTATATCCACATGTTGAGGGTCAATAAATCAATTGCAAACTGCAATCAGCACATTTATCACAGAAGTGGATTTCTAAATTTGCGAAAATGTCCGGGTTTCGGCTTTAGTTGCATTATGATGTGCATCTGGTCTAATACTTCATTGTGTGTGCTTTGTAAGTCCCGCCTTCTCGCACACCAATTGGTCGATTATAAGAGGCTTGCAGCAACTATTGGCCAAATTCCTGCCCGTCAATCTCTCTGCACACGTGTGACGCGCTGTTGTGTTCGGCATCAAATAGTTGCAAATGACAGAGTGGAAACAATGCCCAAACCAAAGTGCAAATTTACAGAAGATTTGCACAAAAAAATCAGTGGGAAGCCGAATGTATGACATGTAAAGCTGGCACTTATGTGTCAGTTGCTAATAAAGGTCATTCTCACTGCGAGAACATGACCATGGCAACGTTGCAGTCGCGGCTTTCCTTCAACTAAAGGAACGCCACTCCAGCCGCCCCCCGCATCGCTCCTTCTTCCCACGGGATTGAGGACGACGAAGCTGGTGATGGAGGTGATCTGGGGATGGCAGCGGGCGAACCACCTCTCCCCCGGCACACTCGCTGACACTCATCCGGGCTCGAGGCAACAGCGGCTCGCCTCACAGCCAGCCTGCCTATCCTCTGGAGCCCCCCGAGCGGTCCAGCATCTGAGGTGTGTGACTGGACTGGCACCCTACGTCCTCCCCACAGCCGTCTTTGGGTAAGCACGACTTAATTATCAGGTTCCTAAGAGGCAGCCGGAGGTTAAATCCCTCCTGGCCAAGTCTGTTCCCCTCCTTGGATCTCTCAGTGGTCCTCTTGTGCCTTCAGAGACCCCCCCTTCGAGCCGCTAGAATCAGTTGAACCCTCTACCTGAAGACGGCCCTGCTTATCGCGCTTGCCTCCATCAGGAGGGTCGGGGACCTGCAAGCGTTCTCTGTCAGCGACACTTGCCTGGAGTTCGGTCCGGCAGACACACATGTGATCCTAAGACTGCGCCCAGGCTACATGCCCAAGGTTCCTACCACGCCCTTCAGAGACCAGGTAGTGAACCTGCAAGTGCTGCCCCGGGAGGAGGCAGACCCAGCCCCTTCGTTGCTGTGTCCAGTACGTGCTTTGCGTACCTATTTGGACCGCACGCAGAGCTTTAGACGTTCTGGTCAGCTCTTTGTCTGCTTCGGTGGACAGCAGAAAGGTAACGCTGTCTCAAAACAGAGGCTCTCCCACTGGGTGGTGGACACCATTTCATTGGCCTATCGCACCCAGGCCGTGCCCCCCCCCCCCCCCCTTGCGGGTCCCAGCACACTCAACAAGGACTGTTGCGTCCTCGTGGGCACTGGTCAGAGGCACCTCCTTGGCAGACATATGCAGAGCGGGTTGGGCAACACCTAATACCTTTGCGAGATTTTACAATCTCTGGGTAGAGTCAGTTTCGTCCCATGTTTTCTCAGGTCCGAGCCAGTAGAACTCGGTAACACGCTGACGGACTGACCAGGTGGATCGCTTGCACCTAGCGCCCTTTCCCTCAGTTGAGGTAAAACCGTGTGCTTTTTCTCCCAAATGATCCCAATCACTCGGCTCCCTGGATGACACCTCCCGGAGGAATTCGCCAACCCAATCCACTGCGGGTACTCAGATCTACCCTGTACTGGAATAGGTGCTCCACAGGTCAGGGCTCCTACGTGGACTTCCCCTCTGTATGTATTTTCCGCGGTACGGCATGTCAAGTACCTGCCCACCCCTGTGTCAGCAGTACACGTACACGGCTCTGCGCATGGTGTAATTTAAATTGGACCCCTAGTGTTGCTTCTTCGACACAACGTCGAGAGAGCGACAGACAGGGAACGTCTAGGTTACGGATGTAACCTCCATTCCCTGATGGAGGGAACGAGACGTTGTGTCATCCTGGCCACGTCGCTGAGCCGAGCCACTGTTGTGGCCGGACTATTTCCAGCTCCTCAGAAAAATTCTGAACGAAACAGATGCATTTCCCCGCCTTTATACCCGCATGTCCGGGGGCGGGACATGCAAATTCTGTCTGCCAACTTCTGTCTGCCTTTTTTCATAGATCAGAGGTATATTCAGCACTCAAGAGAGACCCCTAGTGTCACTTCTTCGACACAACATCTCATTCCCTCCATCAGGGAACGGGGGTTACATACGTAACCTAGACGATTCGCCCCACTTAGAAAAATCGATATGTTTTATGGGAGCCTTTAGCCCCTGCAACAGATACATTTACCCCAAAAAATATCCTTTCACTTATTCAACAGTTATTAAAAAACTTTTGATATAATCACCTTGAACAAAACTGAAAATGATAAACAAGTATTTGTCTCAAAATAAATGTGTTGATTTCAGGGATTTACATTAGCTACATACTGTATATTTGCAACATTTAAAAAAATATTAAAAATGAGATAAAATTGTCTCAAAAACTTTAGGCATTATATGTGTAAGGCGGGTGCCAGCAAATATGAGCTATCCCTCGAGAAAACAAAAGGCTCTCATGAGAATTAACTTAATTAAAATATGCTTTACTTTCAAACACAAAGTTAAACATTACTTCCTCCCATGGCAAATGATTTTGAGCAAAAACATTTTCCTGTAGACAAAGTGTAAAAGATATTTTGCTATTTTTTTCATCATGATTTCTTGCAATGTTGCAAAGAAACATTGCCTTTAGCATCCCTTTCTGTCTCAATCTTCTTTTTTGTGATGGTGTGGTACTATAAACAGTGTGCAACACACACTTTGAACATATACAATATGCACACCATAATGTGATGCCTGATATGCAGACCTGGTGTTATTTAACATTATGCTGTTAAACTCCAAGTTTACTAAGGTGTTATTATAACAGTCTTCACTGTTATATATCATATGAACAAATGCATGATGTAATGCATTTGTGTCCACTCAAGCAATGTCAACACTAATTAATGCCCATTTTTTATGCATTTGGACCTGCTGAAGTGTCAAGCATCCCTCCCCCTGTCGCACCTGATCTGCTGCTCAGCCAAACAATATAAACAGCATGTTTGCATAAATAAACAATACAAAAATATGCAGAGAGTGTTTTACTATTCATCATGTATTAATTGCTTTGGTGCTGTGGATAAAAAGAATGAATATTTGCAAATGAAATTACTTTCTCCAGAAGGGCACCTCAGCCCAGGAGTGCAAAGGGGAAGTGACTTGGGCTACCAAGCCAACTCCTTGTGCACGTCCATGGTTTTCACTCCAAAACAATTGAAAGGGACTTCATTACTGTTTACAGTTACGTTCTGCAATAAATTGTGTTAGTTCTCGGTTTTCGTTTTTGTTCCTCAGAACATGTTCAATCCCTGCCTCTCATAAATTCAAATGACATTTCTGATGAGCCAATATTATTCTGTTTAAGAGGTGAATGTAAACGTTCCCAACATCCATTTCACACAGTATAGTTAATGTGTGTGTGTGATTTTAAATTCCGTGCCACCCAAAACTGATGAATAGTCAAAAACAAACAAGCCCTAGCCCCCATTTACTCAATAAAATTCATTCAGTTCCATTAGAGGATAAATTACTGTACTGATAGAGCATTCTTTCCTTGAGCCCATTATTGAGATGACAGGTTTGAACATCAGGTTCAGATCAGTTGTGTTTCATGAGTACAGGGATGATGAGGCAGTCACAGAAAACCACCTCTAAATCAGCTTAGCAGTTGACAGCTGTGAATTGTAAATGTAAGGTGGATAGCATGGGCATGAAAACAAACACGTAAATTTGATTAAGTTATTATGAGCCTTTCACTCTCTGCTGCATTTCACAATCGATCATTCACGTGAAGCATCAGCGCAGATGTGTTATCATTTGGCTTGTCCTTCTTAATTAAAAATCTCTATTGATCATCATGAGATCTAGGATAGGCGTAGGCTACTTAATAGCTATTTCATATGGGGTGAGAAATCAACGTGGATGAAAATGTAATGTCCCTGTAACGTGTTGTTCTCCTGTACCGAGTTTTAGGCTACACACTGGCAAGAAAATAAAACAAACGAGTAACTTCTAACATTTACAATATATATTTATATTTCGTATCAATAAGTAATCTGTAACGTGAGTCTATCAGAGATAAGGATATAAACAGCGCTGCGCAGACACGCATTTACGCACCTTATTTTATTTAGGAAAACATATTTTTTATTTAGCATGTGATACTTTGATTCCATTATTGAAAGAACATTATTTTGACTCCATTAGCTTCTGGGGTTAAAGAAAGCATAATACCATCGTTCATCTTATACGAGAGCCATGCGCGCGAGACAGGGAGTTTCTACAGTGTTCGTGCTGTTTACGATCCGCTTCACCGTTAATAGATGGCCAGAAAATTCTATCAGCATCTGTTCTCTCTTCACATTTCAACAGGTCTCCATCCTGAAACGAACACACCTTATTACAGCAACTATTCTATGCTCTATTCGCAGTCAACCATCTCAAATGTTTTAAAGATAAGCTACATAAGCAGTGATTAGACTATAAAGTAATTGACCAACGTGTCACCTCTTACCTTATAATTACATACATGACGAGGACGTTGCCCACCAGTCCCACCACACACACTATGGAGTACAAAGTGGTGATGATGATCGCGATTATCACTGGAGTTTTGTCCTGCTCAGCCGTACTGTCACGACTGGAGCCGTTCATGTTCAGAAAACTGGTGCTGTTGCTGAAGTTTCGGCACAACACACTGCGGTTCGACATCACTGGATTAGAAAGCGGGTAGAGAAAGTCCGAAATGTTGCCGCTGGTTTCCATTGTTTATCAATCAAGGGCTTCGATGTCAGGACTGTCCTACTTCGAAATGCTCCGGAGTCCAAGCCGTTGAGCTAAGACAGTCTGCTGCTGCAAATGTTGCTATCAGTCTCTACAAGGAACGATTTCGTCAATGACTATTTGATAAATATTTCAGCGGTGTTCACATTACCCTCGCGAAAATGACTCGAACGTTCACATAGCGAGGATTCGCATTTTATTCCACAAAATGACGTCACATCAATATGCCCCCACACACACACACACACATTTTTTTTAAATAATTTTTTTATTAGTGTATGAATTCACAATAGTCTAACTATTCTGCATCTCCAAATGAGTTTATTTCTTTTTTCTTTCTTTTCTTTTTTTTTTTTAAAATAGGACCTTTTTACAGTTTTTCCACACATTATGTTATAAAATAATTTATAACAAATTATTTAGATTTGTTATTATGAGGTTCAAATACTTCTGTAATAATATACTATAATAATCTATCCTGTAATAAGTTTGTCTATCCTCTGGGAAGTTACTACAACCTTTAAAATAAGAATACATAATTTTGGTGAATATTTCTCTGAAATAATTGATTACTGTACTTCATATATATGAAGCACTTGCAAGTAATTGATCATACTGTAATAATCGAACTACCCGACCTCCCTACACACACACACACACACATATTGCTTAACAGTGATGATGCCATAATGATTTTAATGATTTGCAACAAGCCACTAAATAATCTGAAGAAAATGAAAGGTACATATGCCAAAGACAAAGCCTTTATTTTCTTTCTATCTAGAGAAAACAAAGCCTCAGATTATTTGACTGTTTCATGATATTATGTAATACTGTTAGTATCAAATGTCAGATGTTAGCTGCAAAGCCCTAACTAATCCAATAGTAAATTATTTTAATTATTCTAATGTATGTGTCTTTAACATAACTTTCCTTTGAAAATGTTAAATGAAATACATTAGACTCTGAAAACATGTTGGGTGAACATTATTAAGCATCACAAAAGTAATTTAACAAGTGTGAAAAGATACAAAATAGAGATGTTACATAAATTAAAGAAATCCAATTATCTCCTGGCCGGATGCTGAAACAGCATTTGCACAAATTATTTTTAACAGAAGTGCACAGTGTTCACATAAATTACTTTGGCAAGCCTGTGGTTCAAAACCACAGCCAACAGAGATGTTTTATTTAAAGGTATAGTTCACCACAAAATGAAAATTCTCTAATCACTTTCTTGCCATCCCAGATGTGTATGATTTTATTTCTTCTGCAGAACATAAATTAAGATTTTTAGGAAAATATCTCAGCTCTGTAGGTACTGACCATGCAAGTAAATGTGGCAAGACCTTTCAAGTAAAAAATACTCACAGAAAGGCAGCATAAAAGTAATCCATTAGACTCCAGTGGTTAAATCTATGTCTTCTGAAGCAATGTAATTACTTTGGGTGAGAAACAGATCAATATTTCCATTTTTCTTTATTCTAAATTTCCAAGTTCACTTTCAGAATGTGAAAGTGAAAATTTAGATTTTGCAACATCATAAGAAGAACAATGTTTTATTTTACTGTTTGCACAGCTAAGAATAAGGAGATTAGATACAGTATATATACTATATACAGTACAGGGCAAATATACATAAAAAAAGAATGATGCAATTAGAGCTGGACAACCCATCTATTTTAAATAGTTGGTTTACCCTTAAACCTAGCTCTAATCCTTAACCTAAGTAAACATTGAACATTTATGATACATTTGTCACAGCAATTTTTTTTCTATTGACTTTATAGATAACAGTGTCACCTTGGTAATTATCTGTCATTACATTAATTGTTTCATTTGGAACTAATCCAGTCTTTATGTTATAGTAACAACAGGTAATTTTGTTATGGACTTTAGAAAAATTATATTTTGTTTCCCTGTTATATATTCCATAATGCAATCAGCTTGATTAATACAGTAGCTACATAATGTTAATACCATAATCGTATTTATTCAGCTCTTAAAAAGAGGGATTAGGGAAAAGAGAGAATACTTTTTTGTATTCAGGCTACTGCTGGCAACCAAACAACATGGAACATAAATCTAGACTGCAATTATGGCAATTATATCATAAAACATATTGAGTGCACACCTACTTGTCAAAGCAGAGTAACATCAACAACTGGTAAACTTTACCTGCATACATTTCCATAATGCCATTTATATTGAATAAATGTATTATTTAACAATGACTTTGCATCCTGTGGACTAGTGACCCAAAGGACAATTTTTAAAGACTGACCTGGAACTTCCCTGTTATTGGACATTTGGGAATAAATGTAATATTTATGTAGGAATCCTGTTTCAAATCCTCTTCACTCAATTCTCTTTTATGAGGAAAAATATATAGCCTACCACATATTTCAGCAAGGAGACAACTTAACCAACTCTTAAAGAGCAATGACAATACACTATTCATTATGAGGTCCACCAGAAAGAGGAGGCAATGCGAAGCGCAAGTGCAGTCTAGTCTAAACAGGGCCAATGGACAACATGGGAAAACCTGGGACATACCTGGAAGGATCTATGGGAGATGGAAGGAGGCAGAATTAGTTTCATCATCAGAGCCACGTACGACGTGCTTCCCAATCCCACAAACCTAAACCACTGGAAGGGAGAAGATCCATCATGTCTGCTCTGTAAAGAAACGTCAACTCTAAGGCACATACCAGCTGTAAAACCAGTCTTTCCCAAGGCCGATATACCTGGAGACACAATCAGGTACTCTGGCAACAGGTAAACCTCCTGGAGCAAATGAGATCTGTTTCCAGTGCCCTAACTCCCAAAAAAACTGGCTTGTCTAATACCCTGCCTTCATACCAGCAGGAAAACTTCCAAAGCTTACATCTACAAGGAGGGAATCAAGCCTGCTGGACATAGCTTGTGAATGGAAGATGCAGGTGGATCTAGACCAGAAGCTCATCTTTCCGCCATAGATCATGATAACAAATCTGAGGCCAGACCTGATCTTATGGTCTACTTCGCAGATGTCCCTACGCATCAAAGCGTTAACAGTGCCATGCGAGTCCACAGTAGGTGAAGCATACAAACGGAAAAGGTTTATATAGCACATATAGCAGCTGAAGCAGGCCAGCGGGGCTGAGAGCAAGAGTGCTACCAGTGGAGGTGGGTTGCAGAGATTTTGTGGCCAGATCAAACACTGGGCTCCTGAAAGAGATGGGAGTTCAAAGGAGGGCCCTACGGCAAGCCACCAGGTAACTGTCAGAGGTCGCTGAGTGTAGTAACTGGATTTGGCCAGAGAAAGGACCCGATTTGGGCTGTAAGGTGACTTATAGAAAGGGGTAAAAGCGGAGGGGGGCACATCTGGGACACCAGATGTCGCAGTTGAGTCCTTGGGAGGTGTTGTGGGCTTATCAATGAAACACCAATGAAGGAGGGTGCCCATCTGATGACCCCAATGAAGTGATCACCCCTTACTGCCACTCAAGAAATCAAGGGAAGTCTGATTAGTGTAATGGATAGTTACAACAAGTCCTAAAAGCCCAACTAATTATCCTTTTGCTCATTTTCAGGCCTGTCTCATTAACACTCCTAGCAAATAAGCTGTTGAACAGGGTGAGGACTGTTGAAAAGTGTAATCATCCACTATGAATCAAAATTGAACTCTGGGAAAGAATCATAAGTGGTTTGCAGTGAAGCCATTATCTGTATTTGTATCTGTATCTGTTCGTATGACAAAATTATCTGTATCTGTCTATGTAATAGGATAGAACCAGGTGTGGGCGGGGCTTAAACCGGATACGCATCAAAACTAAATGAAAGGCCCATTTTTTTGTATTATTCTTATATTTATAGTTTCTATTAATAAAATATGCCTTGTATATGCCTTTTCATAATAATAGCTTAATAATAATAATTATAATAATAATAATAATTATTATTATTATTATACAATTATTTTTTAAAAATATTATAATTTTTTATTACCAGATGAAGCTAAATTTTTATGAATTGCTATATTAACTGTGGAATATGTTGTTAACTGTGCAGTTTCTCCTGGTATTTCAGATATTAATATCTGCATGTCTGTGCATGTATTACAACATTATTCTAGAGGCAGGAGGTGTCAAGCAACATGTGAACTGTCAAGCACCCATTTTTTGCAGTGAATAATAAATACAAATTCAAACATTAATTGAAATTAAATTAAAACCAATATAGCCTATACAAACAGGTGAAATTCCTGTAAGTCTATCAGGATTTTTTACAGCAGGACACCATTATTTAGTTAAATAATAATAATAATAATGTTACATCTATATAGTGCCTTACCGGAGTACAAGAACACTTAACATTTTCAAATTAGGACAGTTTAAAGAAGAAGAAAAAGAAGGAGTTTCAGTTTCTTCATTTCACATAGGAGGAATATTCCTAATAGACTAATCCTCTATGGAGCATTTAAACCTTTATGGAGCATTTTAACTTTTTTCTTTCTCGAATAAAACATTAACCAGATAACCACCTTAATCGCTGATGTGGATATTAATGAATGTGGTCAACTTTAAGAGACAGAAAGACGAGCTCCGATGTAAAATTATCACTTCAGGTCAGGAATTTAACATTGCGCTAAGGTTTTTAGGCTATAAATACATACATGAGAATCACCTGTGAATCGTGTGATACATTAACATAGACATTTCAACAAGTGGAGTGTGTATATGATGTCGTATCTTAGTGAATGTTCCAATTGAAAAGCTCCAGACACGTAAAATTAACAGAGATCGCAAACGGAATCGAGACTGCACCCATCCGATCTGAAATCACAACGTGCGCATTTTCATTCATAAACTTAACACTTTAGAAATATTGGCTGCACAGATTACATTTTTTTTCTTCTTTTTTTCTGAGGAATAGTAAAATACTATTTCTATCCCATCTCCAGTGTTCACTAATTATTGATTCTGAAAGTATGGAAGTTTAGAAAAAATACATTAACAATGAAATGCATTTAAGAAACATTATGTCCAAATGGTATAGATTATTCTACTCAAATGCATATGACATCAAATAAACAAGCGTTAGGTCAGAAGTAATCCAAAATTAATCCAAAAGTAATCAGATTATATTACCATATATATAAAATCCAAGAGATTACGTTACTGATTATGATTTTAGCAACATAATTTTAACCAGTACCGGATTGCAATTTAAGTAATCTACCCAGCTCTGATCCTGTGAGTAGTCCATATGAAGTGGGTTTCACCCAGGGCACCATATAAGCTAACTGCTACTGTTTGTAATATCTAAGGAATTATGTTTTAAAGCATTCAATTGAAGAGAATATCTGCAAATTTATGCATGACACAGCATAATCTGTCCCTTTGAATAATATCTTGACATTAAATGCAGTCAATATACACTTTAATTTAATTTATGAAAGAAAAATACATGTTTCTAGTATACTGTGGATTCTTGGTATCATTCTTTTGGAAATATTTATTGCCCATTTTTTCTTTGTGTTTAGCAAAAGACTCAACAGAGGACAATCTGCTCACACTCTATCTGCGTTATCAAGCCACTGCAGAACATCTGTCAGCAACATGGAAAAAACATGTGTAAGCAACTGTGAAAGCCATTTCATAGATATCCCACAGTATTGTATTGCTTCAAGCCAATGCAATAGCTTTGTTCTGTTTGAGTAAATACTTTGTCTCTTCATCTGTGATTACAGGTCTGTGTTGTTGATGATAAAGAAACATAAACTGATTTATTGATAAATCAATTTTTTCTTTTCTTTTAGGCGAGCACTGAAGAGCCAGCCAGTCATTACTACAAATTATTACACAGCTTTCTCGAATACTTCATTCTGATTGGTCAATCGCAACATTCAGCAGTAAAATATTTCTGAATAATGACTGCCCATCCAGGTCTGATCACCCAATTTATTTTGCGATGATGACTGGGTGTACATTATCATGGTCATTACACTGATCCCAAATAAGAAAATAAATACTGTACATGGACATGAAATATTTATTTGAGTTCAAATAATTTTAATAGTTTTCTTGCAGAGACAACAGAGTGATATGGAAGCCAAAACACAAGCTCAACTACATGGAAAACATAGATTGACAGGATGATTGATCAGTTATACAGTATTGGGACAAATGGTCATTATTCAGAAATATTTGACCTCTGAATAAAGCAAGTGGACCATCAGAATCAAGTATTCCAGAGAGCTTTGTAAAACTGAAACTTATTTACTGCCTTTTGATTTATTGTTTTTAAGTCTACAAATATTTTTTGTTTTTAAGTCTTCAACACTGTTGGCTTCATGTACATTAGTAAGAACAGACATTTTTACTAAAAGTGTTTGCCTTTAGGAAGATGTCAAGAGCCCCCGAAAGGGAAAGGAGTCTGTTTAGAGTGGGGCACAGGCTTCCTGATTTCTTGCAGGACAAATGCTGCTTATTTTTCCATTGGCTCAACCACAGATGAATATGTCTGGGCTGAGACTACGCTGCTCTTCTTCACCCTTTTTTCAAGTGTACTGAGTGAGCAAGGCTGTTCAGAAGAATGAAGAGAACCGTGATTTGTTGCTTTAGAGATTGTGCAGTGCAGCACACCCATCACACACTGGATGAATCACAGACAATCGCATGATAGTGTTCATTGAATTCCTAGCTGTGGCTGTTAAATCTCTAAACTTTTTTATCTTAAATTAGGAGAAGTTCTATCTATCCATGTCCATTAACTCTAAGTTGAAACCTTGTCTATTTGACTTAACATAAATTATATGTTCTAATTGTTACACGGACCCTGGATTACTTGATTCTGATTGGAAAATTGCAGCATTGTGCAATCAAATATTGTTGTATAGTGATTGCTGAACTGTATGATGGAACGCTGTCTCAGGCAACCAATTGGTGGTAACCTTCAACTGTTGCCTTACAAAGCTATTTCTACTTGATCAAACCATTAAAATTGTGCTTGTTGTTGAAACCTAATGTAATCAGTTCATTCAGTGATGTTAAATAATATTTTTGAGTTGAATAAACCATTTAATTTAGATGTTTCCACCTGAAGTACAATTTTTATGGTTACTATGTTTTTCAGTGAACCTCTCAATGGTCTCTTTCTTCTTACATGCTAATATAATTTCTAGTCAAAACAGTTTCATGTCCATTCATGTCCATTCATTTCTTCATATGGTAAGTATCCATGTAATAAGTGGGTCATTATCACAAAATAAATAATTTCAGGAGGAAGACCGCACTGCTTGTTGGGGTCCTGAACCTGTTGGCATTTATGTTGCAATAATGACCAGTTGACAGTATATTATCCATTCTATTTATAAAATAACATTCATAAAACAGAAAAATGAAAAAAAAAAATAAATAAATAATTTTCTTTGGTGCATTTTCACTTTTGGTCTAGCTTAATACTATTCTGGTTTCCATCTGAAATGAGGTATTCCAGCACTGCTATTATTGGTGGTTCTTTAATAATTAATCTCTTGTGTTCTTCTTCGTTTGTACGTTGCTTTGGATAAAAGCATCTGCTTAATGAATAAATGTTAGTGTTGGTTCATGTGTGAGCAAATCCAGTAAACAGTCTATTTTAAGTGTCAATACTTCAGGACTGAAGTCAGCCGATTTTTGATTAAAGAAATTAACTGAAATATCACATTGACCGACCCTTGGCTATGACTCTTGAAATTTAACTCAGGTGCACCCCATTTCTCTGGATCATCATTGAGATGTTTCTACACTTTGATTGGAGTCTGTAACACGGTTAAGGATGGGCAAGGAGGAGGCGAGAACCGGCTTGTCAACATAAATCATAATTTAATGCAAACTGAACTGAAAATACACAAATATTAAACAAACACACACACGACGGACATGCCCGTAATTCTCTCTCTCTCGAACCATTGTCACCAGCCGCCTTTATCCCTCGTGCGCCTCATCAGGCCGATTGGGGACCGGGCGCGCGATATTCCGACCCGGCCCGGCCCCGCCCCCCCTCCGCTCCACACTCCTCCCAGCGTTATCTCAGGCCGAGGTGCCACTGGCATGACATACATCCCCCCCTATCCCTGGGGCGGGGTGTATCTTGTGTCCCGTGTGGTCATCCCCGCCTTCCTCGCCCTGGGAGGAGACAGGAGGGGAAGACAACAACAACAAAGAAAACAAAATAGGCGAGGGAAAAGGCCAACATGGTGCAAAAGAGAGAGAGAGGAGAGAGAGAAAAAGCCCACTCACCGGTTCTCTGATGTACCGTCGCGTGGTCCTCGAACACTCCTCCACACTCAGGCGGACGACAGTCGCTCCAACTCCAGGTGAACCGGAGTCAAACCTCCGACCCCCAGCGGGCAGAAAGGCCCTCCGCTTTTCTGGCAGCAAATGGGGACACTCTTCCGCCCCTGGCAGCGGCCCTATCGCTCCGGGCAGTCGGGAAGTTTCTTCCCTCCTCCCCTCGCGGACGGCGGTCTCCCTCGACCCCTCCACGTCTCTGGGGACGGTAGGGCACTCCTCCGCCTCCGGCAGCGGCTCTCTCGCTCCAGGCGGTCGGGGTATCCAGTCCCCACTTGCCCCGCGGACGGCGGCCATTCCCCCCATCTGGGCGGTCAGGCTACTCCATCACCCGGCAGATGGCAGCGGGGTGGATGGCACCAATGCAAACTGAACTGAAAATACACAAATATTAAACAAACACACACACGACGGACATTATCTCTCTCTCGAACCATCGTCACTGGCCGCCTTTATCCCTCGCGCGCCTCATCAGGCCGATTGGGGACCGGGCGCGCAATATTCTGACCCGGCCCTGCCCCCTCCGCTCCACAGAGTCCATTTGTGACCCGTCACGGAAACCAGTGACACAAGTCGGCAGCACAACTTGTGAGCAAAATGAGAAACAAGTGTTTTTTTCCAAAATTGGTGATTTCCGCTTTTTTGCAGAATCTGTTAGTTGAGATCATGAAGAAGCCTCTCCATGTTTGAGATAACAGTATTGGTATATTTAAAAGCGTACATTTTGAGGTTGAAATCGGCTTGTTTTTCGGAGATTCTAGCATGCAGTAGGGACGTATCATTGTCTGTGTGTATTTCCGTACTGAATAGCCGCCGGCGCTTTTGCCCCGCCCCCAACAGCGTGGCTACTTATTATGCAGCGCTCTAGCCGGCTCTATCTGATATCAAAATTCAATGAAGATGGACGCCGCAAAGAATGTCGCAGACGAGCTGAACCGTGGCCGTTACAACGAAAATGTTTTGAAGTACTTCTTCGACAAGCCGGATGCTTATGAACAAGCGTTCACTGATTCTGAAGACGATCTGAGCGACGATGAAAGTGGAATGTCACTTTATCAACCAACCACCTGAATTTAGTTTTACATTCTTGTATGAAAAGCACTCAGTGTACATAAGAGTTGCCTATACAGTTTTATCGGTAGATGCTAAGAGACATTTATTTATTACCTGTTTGCAAACTTTTTTTTTCTTTGATGGCACATTTTCCTGACCTTTTGCTCCCCCTGTGCTTTACAGGGGAGCTTTACAGGGGTATGGCTTATCTAAATGAGATGTAAATGAGCCCTATTGTCACTCCCAGCAGCAGAGAGAGGTGAGAACTGCACAATCTTTTGAGGCCGTTTTCTACCCTTTTAGCTTTTTTGAGTGCCCACCTTCAAATGGCCACAACTTCTCCAAATATTGTCAGATTTCCATGTGTTACAAATCGTTGGAAAGCTTGGAGACTACACTTTCAGAATATGTGAATAACTCAAAATGCCCCAAAACCGACTTGTGTCCCTACTTTCCGTGATCGGTCACATTTGTGGCAAATTCAATTGTTTGTACATGATTTGGAAAGGCATCTAACTGTCTATATAAGGTCTCTGTGGCAGGGTGGAGGGCGGGGCGGTGCGGGGCGGGTCGTGATTCTACACACCCGGTCCCTTATCAGGCTAATCAAGCCTCAGAGAGGGATAAAGGCAGAATGTGGAGGATTGTGCTGGAAAGAGAGATCATTTACGGACATGTCCGTCATCTGTGTAGAATCACGACCCCGTCCCACCCTCCGCCCTGCTACAGTCTCATAGCTGAAAATGCATATCAGGGCACAAACCAAGCCATGAGGTCAAATTAACTGCCTGCAGAGCTTATAGACAGGATTGTGTCAAGGCACAGATCTGAGGAAGGCTACAAAAAATGTCGGCTGCATTGAAGTGTCTTTCCCAAGAGCACAGTGGCCACAGTGGCCACAGTGGCCTTCATAATTCTTAAATGGAAGAAGTTTGAAACAACCAGGACTCTTCCTAGAGCTGGCTGCCTGTCCAAACTGAGCAATCGGGGGAGAAAGGCATTGGTAGCCAAGTGGTGACCAAGAAACCGATGGTCACTCTGGTTGAGTTCCAAAAGTAGGACAGGACAACAGGACAGTGACAATTCAAGAGTGGCTTAGGGTCAACTCTGTGAATGTCCTTGAGTGGCCCTGCCAGAGCCCGGACATGAACCCAATCGAACATCCCTGAAGAGCCCATGGTAGCCCAACTTATTGTCAGGTGTCTTAAAGGGATAGTTGACCCAAAATGTTTAATTCTTTCATCACCTACTTCCTCATGTCATCCCAGATGTGAATGACTTATTTAATCTGCAGAACATAAAAAAATTTTTAGAAGAATGTCTCAGCTCTGTAGGTACATACAATGAAACTAAATGGTGACCAGATCTTTGAAACTTCTAAAATCACACAAAGGTGACATAAAAGTAATCAATAAGTCTCCAGTGTGTTTAATCCATATCTTCAGAAGCAATTTAATAGGTGTACCTTAAATATTGATCTGTTTCTCACCCACACTTTTCATATCGCTTCTGAAGATAAGGGGTTCTATTTTCGTGAGAGAGCAAAGTGCAGCACAACGTATTATGACTGTGTGCAACAGCTTATCTAATTTTCGTTAGAGTGCTAACTGTAAGCGCAATTTTTGTGCCAGCACAAAGCGCAAATTGTCGTGGGTGGGAATGTTTGCGCTACTTTAGGTGTAGGCATGCTAACTGTGAGAGTACTGTATGTAAATTATGTGGCACAAAGCACAATTAGAATTTTGTTGTTGCACTAAGATGTTTCAATACCAACACTTAACTCAAGTAATAATTACTTAATTTAATGGCACATACATCCAAATTCTGATGAGAATCACATTTTCCATGTGTATAAAAGGACCGTGTTGCATAGAAATATGCCTGACATTCATCAAGGACGCAGTTAATGCACAGAGGAATGTCATTTTCAGTTCTTCTAATTCATTGCATACAGTCCATTTTCACTACCAACTTCTTATTAATGTGCTGTCTTTGTTGAAATCGTTGCTTGAGGGAATGGACTATATAAAAGGAAGCAGACGTTGAATAACCGGTGAAGAACCTCAGAATTAAATGTCACTTGGTCACACCTTTTGCGCTGCCGATTTTGCCAAACCCACTTGTGTCTGGACTTAGCGTATGCTTGTACGAAAATACCAAAACGTCATGGCCATTTCCATTGACTTTGCAGTTATGATTTAAGTGCTTTGCCATGTACATAATGCTAGTGGTCTTAAAAAGGGCCCATGGTGTCACAGTCCGGTCACCTTGTCAGGTTGGGTTTCTGTCTGACAGGACTGTGGCATCATCGTCCCCTGTCTGTCGTTTACGTGCTTTGTGTGGGCCCAGTTGTTGGTTACCGCCATGCGCGAGTTACTGCCATGTGCCCTTCTGTGATGTCACAAGGACCGTGGCATCATTGTTCCCTGTTTGTTTTGGTCAAAGCCTGTTTGCATTTTGCTCACATGTGTTTCAGGTGCCGCTGCCATGGGAACGCTGTTCATTCCAGATTTTAGCTGTGAGCAGCACCTACCCCTTGTTTGTTTCCTGCTTGTCTTGTGCATCTGTTGGATGCCTGTCTCTTCCCGAGTGTCGGGAGTGTGGTTACCTTCCAGCTTGCTGTATGCCTGTTCTCGCCGCCCACGAATCACAAGTGAAGGATTCTTCATAGTGGCATGAAGAATTCCTTTGCTAGTTTAGTTTGAATTGACATTTTCTGCTATTGGGTCTCTGTCTCATGCTTTCTGACACAAGGAGTCTAATGTATTACTTTTATCTTGCCTTTAATAATTGTTGCAAGGGGCTTCTAAAGAGGCTGGTGTCCCGGGCCCCTTGGAGGACCTTGTGCATGAAGACAAATACCAAAAAGATGTTATCCAGTATAAATTTGTCTGTTTGGCTGTTGTTTTTTCAGCAAATGTTTTTTATTCTACACTTTTTAGTGTAAATGCTGGACATTCAACACACTGCTAGACACATTGCTGCACAGTCCCCATGAAACAACCTGGGGTGGTAAAATAATTTTGGTTCCCCTTCTGTTGCTCTCTCCACATTGTGTTGGAGAAGCGACATTAGGGGTCTCTCTTGAGCGCCGAAATATGCCTCTGATCTATGAAAAAAGGCCAATGAGAAGTTGGCAGACGGTATTTGCATACCCCACCAGCGGACATATGGGTATTTAAGCGGGCAAATACGGGAGTTCATTCAGAAAATTCTTCTGAGCCGATGGTTGTGTATGCAGTTTGCTGCGAGCCACACACCAGTTCCTGGAATTCCTCTGATGCTCTGCATGCTGTTGGATTCGACGGCGCACAACAGCGTCTTTCTCCTTCTTGCACGGCTGTGCATTGTTGCCCCTGGGCACTTCGACAGCGCAGACAAACTCGAAAGAGTTTCATACAAAGAGTGATTTTATTAAAAGAGTAATTTCCTCTAAAAGAGCAAAAACACAGCGGCGTTGAACGTCCTTTTCAGGACGCGTCTTTCTCAAGATGCCATTCCGCCCCTGTGTTGTTCCTGGATGCGGTAGAGTGCTCTCCGCTTCAGATGGCCACAGGTGTTGTCTCTTGTGTTTGGGCAGCGATCACACCGAGGGTGCGTTTGTGGATGGTTCATGTTCTCACTGCGAGAACATGACCATGACAACGTTGCGGTCGCGGCTTGCTTTCAACTCCAGCCGCCCCCCGCATTGCTCCTTGTTCCCACGGGATTGAGGACGGTGTGGTTGGCGATGGAAGCGATCTGGGGATGGCAGCGGGTGCAGCTCCGCCGGGTACGCCCCCTCGGACCACCCGCCCCACAGCATGCTCGTTGACTCCCGTCCGTGCTCGAGGAAACAGCGGCTCGCCTCACAGCCAGTCTGCCAATCCTCTCGAGCATCGGAGAGCACGGTATCTGACGCTGAGGACTCCCCTGGGCTGCCACCTTCGGGCCAGCACACCCAGGCTAAGGCCGACGCGCAGATGACCGACATGCTTTACCGGGCCGCCGCTAGCGTGGGCTTGGATTGGAACCCTCCATCCTCCCCACAGCCATCACGGCTGGATGACTAGTTCCTGGGGTCCGGGCGCCGCTCACAGCCTCGCCCCCCCCGGTTCCGTTTTTCCCGGAAGTGCACGATGAGCTGATGTCATCGTGGAGAGCACCCCTCTCCACTCGTCAAAGGGCCACTTGCTCATCCGCTCTCGCTACCCTCAACGGCCCCTGGTGGATAGGGCGGTTGTGCTCCACCTATGCCCCGGAAACCCGACCACCTGGCGTGGCCGCCCTGTACTCCCCTCCAGGCCCTGTAGGACAACATCCTCGCTGACCGCGAAGGCCTACAGCGCCGCTGGTCATGCCGCTTCTGCCCTGCATGCCATGGCCCTCCTGCAAGTCCACCAGGCCAAGGCACTCAGAAACATGCACGGGGGTGGCCCTGATCCTGACATGCTGCAAGAACTGCGCTAAGCAACTGACCTCGCCCTGAGAGCGACGAAGGTTACAGCGCAGTCACTCAGGCAGGAGATGGCCACGCTCGTGGTCCAGGAACGTCTTCTGTGGTTGAACTTGGTCAAGATGCGTGAAGCCGACAAGACTGAACGCTCCTGTCTCCCAGTTCAGCCTCTTCGGCGACACCGTCGAGGACTTCACCCAGCAGTTCTCCACGGTGAAGAAGCAGATGGATGCCATCTCTCACATCATGCCCCGCCGCAAACTTGCCGCCCCGGGCCAAGCCCCGTCTGCTCGCCGAGGGTGCCGAGGGCTAAGAAACACTCTGCTCCGCCTCAACCCGGGCCCAGCTCTCACCCCCAGCGTCGAGCACTCCACAGGAGGCACACGACTGTTCCTCGGCCGGCCGGTTCAGACAAGTCTAGAGGACACCAATATCGGACCTCCTCCTCAGTCACGAACCCGCCCTCTGCCGGGCCTGCAGAGCAAGGTAAGTGCTTCGAGATTGTTCTCAGCACCAAAGCCTCGGGATGCACCACTGCCTCAGGAGCCCCAGGAGGCTGTCCCCCTCCACCCTCAAGGTGTATGTCGCCACCAACGCGGCTCACCATGACACAGTAGACGGCAAGTCTCTGGGTAAGCACAACTTAATTATCAGGTTCCTAAGAGGCGCCCGAAGGCTAAATCCCTCCCGGCCAAGCCTGTTCCCCTCCTGGGATCTCTCAGTGGTCCTCACGGGCCTCCAGAGACCCCCCTTAGAGCCGCTAGACTCAGCTGGACTCAGGGCCCTGTCTCTCAAAATGGCCCTGCTGATTGCGCTCGCCTCCATCAAGAGGGTCGGGGACCTGCAAGCGTTCTCTGTCAGCGACTCTTGCCTGGAGTTCGGTCCGGCAGACACATACGTGATCCTAAGACCGCGACCGGGCTACGTGCCCAAGGTTCCTACCACGCCCTTCAGAGATCAGGTAGTGAACCTGCAAGCGCTGCCCTGGGAGGAGGCAGAGCCGGCCTTTTCGTTGCTGTGTCCGGTATGTGCTTTGCGTATCTATTTGGACCGCACGCAGAGCTCTAGACGTTCTGAGCAGCTCTTTGTCCGCTTCAGGGGACAGCAGAAAGGTAACGCTGTCTCCAAACAGAGGCTCGCCCACTGGGTTGTCGATGCCATTTCATTGGCTTATCACACCCAGGCCGTGCCACCCCCCCTTGCGTGTTCGAGCGCACTCAACCAGAAGTGTTGCGTCCTCGTGGGCACTGGCCAGGGGCACCTCCCTAGCAGACATCTGTAGAGCAGCAGGGTGGGCAACACCTAATACCTCGCAAGATTTTACAATGTATCGTCCTGTGTACTCTCAGGTCAGAGTCCGTAGAACTCCCTTACGGCTCCGCCTCCTGAGCCTCCCTCGGCTCCGACTCCTGAGCCTCCCACGGCTCCGCCTACCATGACTCCGTCTCCAGAGCCTTCTACGGTTCCGCCTCCTGAGCCTTCCATGACTCCACCTTCCACGGCTCGGCCCCCAGAATTCTCCATGACTCCGCCTACCACGGCCCTGTCTCCGGAATATTCTACGGCTCTGCCTCTTGAGCCTTCCATGGCTCTGCCACCTGAGTCTTCCACGGCTCCACCCTCCGTGGCTCTGCCACCTGAAACTTCCATGGCTCTGCCTACCACGGCTCCGCCCTCGGAGTTCTCCATGGCTGTGGCCCTGAGGCCGACTCCCAGACCTCCTGAACCTGTCCTTTGGCTGACTCCCAGGCCTCCTGAACTTGTCCTGTGGCCAACTCCCAGGCCTCCAGACCCAGACCCTACCCTGCGGCCGGCTCCCAGGCCTCCTGAACCTGTCCTTGCCCTGTGGCCGACACTCAGGCCTCCTGAACATGTCCCTACCCTGTGGCCGGCTCCCAGGCCTCCTGAACCTGTCCTTGCCCTGTGGCCGACACTCAGGCCTCCTGAATATGTCCCTGTCCTGTGGCCACCTCCCAGGCAAAAGAAGAGCAAATTTCTTATGTTTTTATCATGTCTCTTAGCATTTCATTTGGACTACAATTCCTTGAAAACGACTTCCTGGACATGATAACATGAATATGTTTGATATTCAGGCTACCTTAATGATTAATAATCATAAATGTTTTTCATTTAAAACACTTTTTATGACCTAGTTTCTACACTCATAGCTAGTCTTGTGTTAAATTAGTCCTCTCTGAGCTTTTCAATTATTTAACATTGCCAGGGCATTGATTGCAGGTTAATTAATGGGTTAGCACTCAGGGGCATAGAGGTGTGAGCTGAATCATGTTATTGGCTTCAAGCAGACTGCAGCTCCTTCAGGATCTCCTGTCCAACCACTGAAACCCTGATAATGCTGCAGTTTATCTGATTGCATCTTTAGAATATACTGAATTTGTTAGTCTGGCCATCTGCAAAACTAAAGATTGAGCCCTCTCTTATGCAAATAAGCATCAGTATGGGCTGTTTTAATTTTGGATGAAGATGAGGTGGGCTGTTTTAATTTTGGATGAAGATGAGGTAATGACATTGACAATTTCCTGCAGAATATTACCCACAGGGATATTTAAGATTTCTAGAAATATTTAATCTCAAATTAGACTTTATGATGTATTTTGATGGTGAACGGAAATTGGAAAATGTCTAGTTTTTATAGTAATTTCTTGGAAAGTTCTAGAAAGAAGATCAATCTGTGAATTCCAAAGTACTATATTATGTAAAAAAAACAAAAAAAATAGAAACCCATTCTGTTATATTTGAAGATTTAAACCTTTCAATGTATTTTCATCCAAAGTGACAAAACTAACAATTAATATAATATTCCAGATTCCCTCCAGGAATGAAAAGATTCAAAGAGCAATTAAGGCACTACGCCTTTCCTGGAATAAGTGTGTAATTTGTATTTTTATGGATTTAATTAATTGTAGCCAAGGTGACAATGGCAAAAATAAGCATCCTGTCTTCACTGCAAAAAATGATTTTCTAGACAAGTATTTTTGTCTTGTATTCCTGTCAAATTATCAAACTTTCTTAAAACACGATTTATTTACTTGTCAAGCAAAATGGGATAAGATATTAAGTCTTGTTTTAAGATAAATCTAACTAAATTTAGTGAACTTTAGACTCAAAACAAGAAAAAAAATCTGCCAATGGGATAAGCAAAATAAACTTGTTTTCCTTTTAAATTAAGTTTATTTTGCTTACCACATTGGCAGATTTTTTTTCTTGTTTTGAGTCTAAAGTTCACTAAATTTAGTCAGATTTATCTTAAAACAAGACTTAATATCTTATCCCATTTTGCTTGACAAGTAAATAAATCGTGTTTTAAGAAAGTTTAGATAATTTGACAGGAATACAAGACAAAAATACTTGTCAAGAAAATCATTTTTTGCAGTGTTGGTAGTAGTGTCAAGAAAAAAAAAAAACTTATTACATGCATTAGCCTTTTCAATTAATTTGAAATCAATTCTACTTTTGTTGTATTAATTTGGTACCATTGCAAGCTTATTTGATTAAATTCATTAAGATATGCTTCAATTCACTGATGCCACTTTCTGCAGACTCACAAGGTGTGAACCCAACATTGACCCAACACACAAGGTTTGCTTGTCAAAAAAACTTAAACAAATCTTCATAACATATTTATCAGACCAAGTGGCAATTAATTCAATCATCACACATCAAATCACAATCACACATGACCCTAAAAAAACACATCGTTTTTGTTTGATTGGTTAAGTTTGTAACAGAGCTTTACAATTCACAGAACTCTTTGAAACCATTTTTAATTAACAATACAGTGAGCTAATTTGTGTGTTTAGCAGAGATGGCTACTCTCTAGTGAATGTCTGCTGTCAGCACTTTGACAGTTGCTTTTCTCCAGTTTTCCTTGACTGCTCATCTATGAGCATGTTTTGTCCCAAATGCAACTTAACCCCCATGGACAGGCATTTTCTTGTGTTTTAATTGGATATTATTTAATGAATTGCCTGTTTTGTCACTCCCTGGAACAGGTTAATAGTGGCAATGGGGGATCAAGTGAAATTAAAATTAACTAAAGCAACACATTTCTAGAACATTGTATCACAACCTGATTTCACTGCATTCAATCCAATTAAAATATGTAAAATTGAAGTTTACTTTGGGACAACATGAATAATCTTTGTACCTTTGATGAAACTGGGCAATTTCCTTTTCCCATCATGGTACATTTTTGAGCAAGGAGATTTGTTACTCTTTAATGTTCTGTTATACTGGTATTTAAGGCAAGTGCCTGTTATGCTAGGGTTTGATGAACTTAATAAATTAGAGTTAAAACTAGAACATTGATTTGACCTAATCCAACTAAATTATGTTGGCTAAATTAAAATTACTTTATTTGAATGAAAGAAATTTAAATGCTTGTAAAATGTTTCTAAAATTCAATTAAGTATGGGTAATAACTTTTTTGTAACAGTTTTACATTTCCATCATTCATATATTCAATTACGATTCATGTGCAAATTCATTACAGTCTAATTTAAAAAAAATATTCCAGCTCTGGTTTTAATACAAGTGCAATATGTACTACTTGGATCAATGGCATTTTGTAAAGATTGTATTTTGAGTGGAGATACGTCACATGGTCTTGCCGACACTTTATCGTCGGAAGTGAGTCATGTGGAGAAGTCCCATGGTAGGTCCTACCCAATGGGGGAGGAGTTTCTACAAACATGGTGACTGGGGCAGAGGGATCTTGGGACGGGACGAGACCGGCTCAACCCGGAGATTGTAGAACCTCACAAAGTTGTTGGGTGTTGCCCAGCCCGCTGCTCTGCAAATGCCTGTTAGAGAGGCGCAACTGTTCAGGGCCCAGGAGGAAGCCACACTCCTAGTAGAATGGGTGCGTAGCCATGCGGGAGGCGGCATGTGCTAGGCGTGATATGCCACAACTAAGGCATCAATGATCCAGTGGGTGATCCTCTGCTTGGAGCCAGCGCTTCCTTTCCACTGTCCACCAAAGCAGACAAGAGCTCCTCAGAGAATCTAAAGCCCTGCGTGCGATCCAAATAGATGCGTAAAGCATGCACTGGACACAGTCAATGCTGGGTCTCTCTCCTCCTGGGCAGCGCTTGCAGGTTCACCAACTTGTTCCTAAATGGGGCACCAGTCCAGGGGGCCAGCTGTGTGCCAGTGCGTCTATACCGAGGGGTGCCTTGGTCAGGGCGTACCAAATCGGCAGAGGGAGGATTCTGGGGAAGTGAACAGGTCCAACTGTGCTTGCCCGAATCGACTCCAAATCAGCTTGACCACCTGAGGGTGGAGTCTCCACTCTCCTTTGCGGGTAACCTTTCATGACAGCATGTCTGCTGTAGTGTTGAGGTCGCCCAGGATGTGAGTGGCTCGCAGCAACTTGAAACTTTATAAAAGCCGCTGTAATACGCCTAAAAATCCAGTAGAGGTGAATGGGAAGTTGTGGGAAATTCAGCTCAGTGAACATTGACCACTCGGCTCCGAAGAGAAAATCTGAATGAGCAGTTCTGAATGAGCAATTCCCATTGGCCTTTTATCAAAGATCAGAAGTTGTCTCGGGCTCCCAAGAGGGACCCCTAGCGTCACTTCATCGACACAATGTAGAGTGAGTGACAGATAGGGAACTAACTTTAAAAAGTATATCTTCTAATGTCCTGTATTTATCTATTTTCCCAATTTGCTTTTTTCTACTTCATATCCCAAACTGAAGAAAAAAAAAATCATCATTATTTTATTTTACAACAACAACTTGCTAAATGGATGTTTTCATCTATTAAACTTGTCACAATATTTTCTCTCTTAAAAATTCATTTATAAAAATCATCAGTACTTAAACTAATTTTAAAACTGAAATTAAATTGTGGTAAAAGTGTTTGAACAAATGTATCATTGCATGTTGTCATTTTGGTACAACTTTGAATTTTTTTAAAGTTTTCAATTTTAGTGGGATGATATTTTTAAAGTGCAAACTGTCAGATGACACTGACCGTTTTTTATTTCTTTGCCCAACATTTTAGAAATGTCAAATGGATGAATTGAGCAATTCATGTTTTTTTTAAACAGTTCCAGGCACATTGTGTAATTTATTTAAGCATTTAGACAAACACCACCTGCATACCAATACAAGTAGAAATACTTGAATGATTATGAGTTCTAAGAAGCTATATACAGGGTTTGGAGGGTTACTTTTGAAATGTATTCCACTACAGATTACAAAATACATGCTGTAAAATGTCATTTGTAATGTATTCTGTTAGATTACTCAAGGTTAGTAACATATTATAAATACTTTGGATTACTTCTTCAACACTGGTAAATTGTTTTCACTTGTTTTGACAGTTAAAACTCTGCCAACACAGTAAGACAAAATACACGTTAAAAATACATTCTCTGAAAAACCTAACTATCTTATGCAGTGTTGTTTCTAAAACAAGAGAACTCAAATTGATCTTGTTTTAACTATTTTTTAGAGATTTTTTACAGGAAAACGATACAAAAATTATTATCAAGAATATGATTTTTGCCCTAATATCAAAGGTCTTACTAGAAAAAAAAGAAATTATGATCTAACGTGAATTTTCTTGATATTAATATGATTGTGCCTGGTAACATGTGTATGTAAAATGGCTAGAAATAGCATTTCATCTTAGTGTAAATCTGACAATTTACACATGGTTTATTTCTATTTCTTCTGCTCCAAACTTAATTCAAATGTAACACATCATAAGAAAGTGTTTCACTGCTGTTCAAATGTACTTTAAATTGCATCATTTATATGTATAAATGTTTTCCATCTAAAAGGATTAAATATTAAATGAAACAAATGACAATAAAATGCAAAGTAATCTCTTAAAAATAAAAATACTTTTTAAATGTAACTGTATTCAAATTACCTGTATTCAAATTAAATAATTCCAAATTGTGGAATTATTTAAATACGTAATCCTGTTACATGTATTCTGTTACTCACCAACCCTGGTTATATGGCGATTTGTCAATACTCCAGAGAAATGTCAAAGTAAGCGCACACTCCCGTGTTTGACAGGTTAGTGGATTACAGCATATCATCCAGCTTCACATTTGACAAAAACATATGCTGTTGCACAGTGATCTAAACTCCTCAAGACTGGTATCAAAAGAAATAGAACACACTGAGGTACAAGTGATACCTTACATTTAACCCTCCTATGGTATTTGGTCATTTGTTTTAAAAATAAAATTTTTAAATGTAAAAAAAATGGTTTCCTTTATTTGAGCAGTACAAGACTTGGTGACTTTTCCTCCATTTGTCATCTGAACATGCAAAGAAAAAAAGTCTAAGTAGTCATAAAAAAATTACATTTCATTTTTTTAAAAACACGACACCTTTGGCATTCACGGTCAAAATTGACTGACCATTGAAAATGAATGGGTAAGACCAAAAAACACAACTTTTTTTTCTGTCAAATACAATCAATAAATCTGCCACAATGCAGAAAAAACCCAGATAGAAATCAGTGCAAAACTTATACACCCACTCACTCACTCACACACACACACACGCACACACTATGTTTTATGGGGACTTTCCAAAAACAGAATGGTTTATATACTGTACAAACTTTATATTCTATCCCTTAACCCTAAACCTACCCCTAACCCTAAACATTCACAGAAAACTTTCTGCATTTTTACATTTTCAAAAAACATAATATGATTTATAAGCTCATACACACACACACACACACTTACACAAAACACACACGCACGTTGGCAAAATAAATTTTTACAAAAAAAAGTTTGAAAATTCAAAATGTTTACTCTGATCCTTCTGTTTTGTTCTCTAATTGAATTTTCAGAATTTTGCAATGAATTTCTGTTTCTTCATGTTCATTTTCTTTACATTATTATGCATTTTCTTGAGTTATTATATTTTAATGTTTAAAATAAATTATTGGTAGAAAAATGCTTATTCTGTGTCTTCTTTTTGTAACACCATGGTCAGGTTTGATGACAAGCATAATAATATAAACTACAAAAACTGACACTTCAACTCAATTTTAAAATGCTAAACTTTGACAAATAATAGTTTGATAATGTTTAAATATAGATCCAAATGCATAAAATATAAAATTAGGTTACAACATGCCATCAGACTACACAGTAGGTGACTACAGCCATCTACTTGCTGTTAGTGGCATGACATGGTTTTCAAGTCATATTATTTATATTTTGTTCACCAGATGGCAGCAATCTGCTTCCAATTTATGTCACATTCTCACATTTTCTTCATGTTTGAACTTAAATATTTTTGAGTTTTTTTTAAGGTTAACATTGTTTTGCGTGTAGTCTTCAACAGAAAAACATAGTGGAAGGTCAAACTTAAATTTCAGATTACCACATGAAGCTCATTTTTTTAAGATTAACGTTATTTTGCGCGTAGTCTTCAACAGAAAAACATAGTGGAAGGTCAAACTTAAATTTCTGTTATGAAGCATTTATTGTGTTTTGCATTTCAAATAGAAATTATTGAAATTGCTTAACTAGAAAATACAGCAACTGTAATAACACTTGTCTAGTGCGCCATATGGTAGCCCATAATCAATATTTCAGGTATATGCTGCAATGTCACATCATAGAACAACATTGACTCACACCAGTTCCCAGGCTAGTGCGTTCATGCATAGAAGCTACCTACCTCTTTTAACTCAAATGTGATGCACAGTAAAGACATCATTTGTAAAATGGTAGTAAGGTAGGGATTCTAAGATTCATTTTTTTTTATTTCAAGTGGGAAGGGGAAGGTTGTATGGCAGATAATTAGAGCCGTGTAATTGTATTGTGCTCTCAAGCTGGGGGAAAGCTGGGTGTCCATGGCAACTGATGGAAAAGTGAATCATCTGAGGTTTGTGTGTGCAAATGTGGGTGTGTGTGTCTACATTATACTTGGGAGTGTGTGTGACCACTGAAATGGAAGCACATCAATAATTTTTGCGATCATCACAGGTAAATATTGGATCTGCTCGGGTCTAAAAGCAAACAGTAAGAAAAGCACCAGGAATATAACCGAAACAGTGCTCTTCCCTGGAGGTTTAAATTATACAACACTTTAGCGCTTATTATCTGCATCCATTTCTTATTAATTAAGGCATATAATTGAAGAGGTCATATCATGAAAAATCTAATTTTCTTCATCTTCTGAAATAAAATGTGTTTTACAGTGTGTAAACATACTCTGACTTTAAGAACTCAAATCTCCCTCCTAATTTCAAACTAACATTTATTGAAACTAATTTAGTGTTGAAAGTAGGTGAGATACATTCTCTTGCATCCCATCTTAATATGCAGAGACAACTTTAAGTAAACCATTTCTAGATTGATATCCCCAAAAATGTAAACACTGTGGCGCTTACAACTTTGCAATTTTTTATTTCTGGTAATACTGTACAACCAGCCTGAGACAGCAACACTGACTCAACCAATGGCATGACTTTGAGGTAAGATATCGGTTTGTTCCACCAATGAAAGATGGAGGGTGCATTCAGGAAAACTGTTTAAAAGGGCTTAGATTTATAGTTCGGTTTAGTGATGCCAGTGCTGCAGATATTCAGCTTTAAACACCAGTAGAAGATAGTTTTATATTTTTAATGATAAGAGTAATATGTTTGGGAACAAACATTGTTCTTTTCTTGTGGTTCCACCTGCAGATCAGCAAAGCCTTCAAAAGGATTCTAATGTTACAACAAAATAGTGGACGGAGTTTCTTTTTTTATCAAAGTCCCTGTTCCCACCATTCTGATTGTAACAGTTTGTGAGAAGAAGATGAACACAAATCATTTTGTGGTTAACAACGCTACTGGAAACTGGAGCTCACATGTGTCCATACATTTAGCAACTCTTCCAGCTTTGGCCATTAGGGGCAGTGATTCGTATTTCAGAATGCACAGACCGATTTCAGATAAAGAACTTTCAGCGTACTGTCACAGAATTCACAGTTAGATAATTTTGATAACTGAGTTTCTGAGATGGGAGGAGTCGTAAACTTTCAACATGGTGAAGGAGACTACGGTTTCTGTAGTTAATGACAGGTTTCATTCATTTTTCTAAATACAGCTAATTGTTAGCCCTTGCTTTTTTTCGGTCATATTAATTTATGTATATTGGCATCCATTTGATTCATGTTGTACATTTTTACACTTTGAAAAAAGTTGTATTTAACCAAAATGTCATTATAGTCAGCAAGCTGAGTAATATGTATGATGGTGCTAAAATAAAAGTTCATCAAGAAATATGTATAAATGAACCTGACGTCCATGTTTCCTGTTCTTTCCTACAACAAAGCACTTACGAGCGACATACTCATAATTACCACTTCAGAATTGGGAAGTAGGGTAATTCCGGTAGCACATGAAGGCAGCATTAGTGTCAGTCATATAGGTACAGTATATCGACAGATTAGGAATAGGCAGTTATTGTAAGGGCATAATTGGTTAGCACACACTAATTAACATATACATTTGTGTTTTCAACTATGCTTGCATACCAAAGTAACTGTGGCAGGGCGGAGGGCGGGGCCGGGTCGTGATTATACACACCCGGTTCCTTATCAGGCTAATCAAGCCTCCTAGAGGGATAAAGGCTGACTGCGGAGGATTGTGCGGGAGAGAGAGATCGTTTATGGACATGTCCGTCATGTGTGTGTTTGTCTTTTGGTTTAAGTTATTAATTAAAATATTATTTATATTATCAAGCAAGTTCTCGCCTCCTCCTTTCCATTGAACTATGTTACAATAACTTATAATAAAGTTCAAATATTGAGAATAATGTGTTCCACAATTTTCTGGTAGAGGATGAACTCAGATCGCTGAAATCAACAAGGCAGTTTTGCAACTCTGCATTACAAACTTAAAATTGTGAACAAACTCACTCATGGGAAGGGGTTTGGGATAAATGGCTCCCAAAAGCTTGAGCCTGGACTTTCGTTTGTGTAAGACAAACATACAAGGTCCAGATGTCAAAGCCCTCCTGTCAATACACTCACGGGTTCTTCCATGCACTGTACATTCTGCTTAGAAAACACAAAATCCAAAAGGATAGTACACAGCTGCATATGGAGATATGTCCTCTACAGCCCACAGCCACAATGCAAGATTGTCTGCAAGCACAACAGGAGAGATCTTGATATGAACACATTGTTTTGGAAGGACATTACAGATGACATGTCCAGAGGGAGAGAGAACTGCTGAGGAAGAGTGAAGGGAATCTGACTGGCCAGATAAAGGACATAAAGAAACATAAAGAGAGGTTGACACTGTAGCTGAGACTGTTACTCCCACAGAGAGCTCATAAATCAGTCGATGAAGCTGCAGACACTACTTAGGGCACATATCCATAAATTCGTTTTCACGAAAAGATACCCTGTAGTAGTTGTCTGAAAGTATCAGTCTTTGGTGAATTTTGCCACCAGACAGGACTGATTGCAATAAACCTCTACAATAAACTGTACAGTAGTTAAAGCTGAGTGTGCAATTTTATTTGTTTCTGAAACAGAGACTGCTACATGTAAACCAATTAGTTTGGTTTTCCCAAAAAGTGTAACCATTGTGTCTCTGTGGCATTACTAAATGATCGCTCTGTTTGTTTGAGTCTCCTGACCAGCCCGACACAGCAACACTGGCTACATCAGTGGAGTCAGTTTGGGGATGGTCTATCTCAGTGTTAATTTTTTCAAAGGTTTTTGTTTTAGTCATAGTTTTAGTCTTTTGAAGAAAATGTCCTTTAAAATAAAATTTAGAAACAGCGTATTCACAACGCAAGTTACATTTACATTTAGTCATTAAGTGAAAGCTTTTATCGATTTATTTACAAAAATCATGCATTTATTGAGCTACTGGAGTTGTTTGGAATACTTTTAAGCTGCCTAAATATGCCTTTTGGACCATCAGCCAGCAGCCTCACGGCACCCATTCGTTTTCATTGAATGGACATACAGAGCTGAAATATGCTTATAAAAATCTTAATTTTGGTTCGGCTGAAGAAGGACAGAAGAAATTATAATTTTGGGGTGAACTAATCTTTTAAACAAAAGTCTCAACTTAATCACCCTTTAATCTCTTTACTGGATAAACAATTGAGATATTCATTGATCTCATATGTTTTTTATTTCCTGTAGGTGGTAATATGGTGAGTGTTTCTTAAAACTGAGGATTACACATTATCCATTAACCTTGGTAAATTCTTCAATTATTTGCCAAACAAACTTTTAAATAAAAAAATGGTGGCTTATTTAACCTTTATCTTAAATTGCCAGTTTACAAAACCTAATTCTTGTTTTCACGGTTTCAGCTTGTGCTTAACTCTAAGCAAAAGCAGTGACTTGGACTGATCCTTAGCCACAATACTGTCTTTTATTTTTCTTGCCAGTGTAATTTTCATCTTCCTTTAAAATGTATGGCAGCACACTGATGGCTGAGGAAGGATTATTATTCATGTATTGTTTATTTTTAAATGTCAATAAACTAAATAACAAGATTACACATTATAAAATGCACATTATACATAGCATAAAACTGAAAACAAATATTATAAGGGGAATCTCAAGGGCATAGCAAAATTATAAATGCATTAACAGGCACTCTGCCATAACACCCATTAGTGATTGTAATGTTTCAGTGAATAAAAGTCATGTGCCAAGGTCAAAGGACTAGAAGTAGCTTTTAATGTCATTTTAAATGGATTTTATTACAGCTAAAACTTACTATAATGCTAATGAGTCCCCCTTAGAGAAACCTCAACATATTAGTATTTAACAACCTCCACAACAGTTAGAACAAGGCCTTTCAAGAGGTGATAAATGTCAAAATGATATTTCATCAAAGGTTACTGGTCTGTGATACTGCATCCTGTGAAATAATGAGCATGGATAAATTCAAATGCTTTGAGAGCATGATTGAACTTAACATAACATCCAACATAAGCAGCAGAGACCTTTTTCATCTAAACTTACGAGAAAAACTCTAAAATGTATTAGTTTCTACAAATTGCACTAAAATGTTGTCTCTTGCAGTCCTTGTTTAATTTTCTTCCTTGTCATAAGTTGCTTAACAGCTGCTTCTTTAGGCGAATAAGATTCTTGTGCATAAAGAGATGATTTAAAAAATGCCATGACCTGTAATGTGTGGTTAACTAATTTAAGTGTTAATAATTATGTTGAGGAAAATAAAATTCATGGTTACTGTCTTAACCTTCCCTGATGGAGGGAACGAGATGTTGTGTCGATTTAGTGACACTACGGGTCGCACTTGAGAGCCCTGAACACCAATGAGAATTGGCGAGTGGAATTTGCATGCCACTCCCCTGGACATATGGGTATAAAAGGAGCTGGAATACCAACTCCATTCAGGTTTTGTGCTGAGGAGCTGAGACAAGGTCCGGACATTTCGGCGGCTAGTACAGTGTTGTGGCAAGAGGGACACAACGTCTCATTCCCTGCATCAGGGAACGGAGGTTACGCCACAACAGCTGAACCGTGTTACGTGAACTGCTGACGCAGGTGCAAGCAATCTGCTGCATGCATAATAGCAGGAGCATCAGTCTGCACGTAACCTCCCCCAATGCCCCAAAAGACGTCATGTAGTTCCCACATCCCTGAAGGGGGGCAGCGACGTTACTAGCATGGGAGCAGGCTGCACCAGCTGCTGCCTTTTCTCTCTCCACAGAGTATTAGATTTGGCTGGGGCCATCTAATGCTATCATATGCATCAGGGAAGGTGTTCTTTTCCTTTCCTATTCTTTCAGGGGGAAAAGACCCAATGGAGATCACGTCCTGCACAAAAGGGGAGGTCAACATGTGGCAATACAACACATGGCTCAGCAGCAGCACATGTAAGAGGTGTAGGTCCCGCCACGAAAGGGGGGGACTCTACAAACACAGCGACTGGGGGCAGAGAGAGCTCTGCCCAAGGGAGACATGGGTCTGCCGACAGGGAGGCCGTACTGCAGAATATACATCACAGGGTTTACCGTAGTAATCGGCACCCGTGGAGCAACTATTCCAGTACAGGGCATATTAGACCCCATAGTGGGGCCGAAATGTCACACCAGGAGATTGTAAAATCTTGCGAAGGTATTAGGTAGATGTCCGCTAGAGAGGTGCCATTGGCCAGTGCCCACGAAGACGCTACACTCCTTGTAGAATGTGCTCGAACCTGCAAGGCGGCGGGCACGGCCTGGGTCTGGCATGCCAGAGCAATGGCAAATGATCCAGTGGTGAAGCCTCTGTTTGGAGACAGCATTCCCTTTCCGCTGTCTGCCAAAGCAAACAAAGAACTGCTCAGAGCGACTAAAGCTCTGTGTGAGATCCCAATAGGTGCCCAAAGCACGCCACAGACACAGCAATGACAGGGCTGGGTCTGCCTCCTCCCGGGGCAACGCTTACAGGGTTACCACCTGATCTCTGAAGGGGGTCGTGGGAACCTTGGGCACATAGCCGGTTGGGGTCTCAGGATCATGTGAGAATCTGCTAAACCGAACTCCAGGCAAGATTCACTGACAGAGAATGCTTGCATTTGCCCCACCCTCTTGATGGAGGTGAGCGCAATCAGGAGGGCTGTCTATAAGGAGAGGGCTGTCAGCTCGACTGACTCTAGCGGCTCAAATGGGGCTCTCCAAAGACCCAGGAGGACCACAGAGAGATCCCATGAGGGGAAGAGGCATGGCCTGGGAGGATTCAGCCTCCGACACATCTGAGGAACCTGATGATCAGGTTGTGTTTCCCTAGGGACTTACCGTTCACTGCGTCGTGGTGTCCGACTATCGCGGCTACGTATACCTTCAAGGTGGAGTGGGGACAGCCATCCCTCCATCCTCTCCTGCAGGAAGGAAAGCACTGACCCGACTGTGCATGTCTGGTGGTCTACACCTTGGGAAGAACACAAGTTCCTTGAACAGGCACCACTTCAGGGCATAAAGCTGCCTCGTAGAGGTAGGCCTGGCCTGCGTGATCGTGTCTAACACTACTGGTGGTAGGCCATATAGGTCTTCTGCATCCCATCCAAGGGCCAGGCTTGGAGGTTCCAGAGGTCTGGGTGCGGGTGCCAGATTGTGACCCATTTCTGAGAAATAAAGTCCTTCCTCAGAGGAATCTACCAGGGAGGTGCTGTCGTGAGGAGCGTGAGGTCCGAGAACCAAGTCTGGGTGGGCCAGTATGGGGCCACGAGAGTGACTTGTCCTCCCTGAATTTGCACAGTGTCTGTGCAAGAAGGCTCACTGGGGGGAATGCGTATTTGCCCCTGGGGCCAGCTGTGTGTCAGCATGTCTGTCCCAAGGGGGGCTCCCGTCAGGGAATACCAGAGCGGGCAGTGGGATTCCCGGGAAACGAACAGGTCTACCTGTGCTTGCCAAATGGACTCCAAATCAGCTGTACCACCTGGAGGTGGAGTCTCCACTCTCCGCTGAGCGTTGCCTGTCACACAAGCGCTTCCACTGTGGCATTGAGGCTGCCAGGGAAATGAGTGGCCCGCAGCGACCTCAGCCGCTGCTGACTCAAGAGGAGGAGATGGCGGACGAGTTGCGACATGCCACGAGAGCGTACGCCGCCTTGGTGATTTATATATGCTTCTGTCGCGGTGTTGTCAGACCGGACCAACACATGCTTGCCCTGGTGACTTCAGGTCTACTGCCGCGAACCAATCTTTATACTGGATGCATGTCAGAATGTGTCTCTGCATCAGCATCTTGAATGGGAGTCTTTGTAAGGCCCGGTCCAGAACTCGCAGATCTAAGATTGACCATAACCCACCACCTTTCTTTGGCATGATGAAGTAAGTGCTGAACTGTAGAATCCTTTCACAATCTCGGTTGGAGGGACAGGCTCTATTGCGCCCTTGTGAAGAAGGATCGCAATCTCCCCACGCAGGGTAGTGGTGCTCTCTGAATCGCTGAATTGCGTAGCCGAGTTGGATGGTCCTGGCCAGCAAAGGGTTGGAAAGCGTTAGGGACCTCTGTGTACCCGTGGGCCGCCCCGCCGTCAAGGGTAGTGAGAGTGGATGAACCCAGAAGTGTGTTTCGGGCAGTGAAAGGTGCCCTCCACTGCCTTGTGAATTTGTCATGCACCTCCGGGAAGAAAGGAACGGGGGGATCACAACAGACATCGCCTGTCAGTCAACTCAGATATGTATGATCATTAATGCATGACTTTTTTAATGTGATCTAAGCTAAAGAAGCAGAATTTATGATACCATTGTTGTCACATTTTACTGCTATTTTAAAATATGCAATTTGGAGATTATGGTCTTTCCCCATTCAAATAAATAGGAGCTCAGCTATACTTTCATGCCACTTGTATCCATGGTAAATATCTGCCCGGGAGCATTCTCAAGATGGCTGCTGATTGGACTTCCATGCCTTGAAAGGGACTTTGTCCACATTTTGTAGCTCAGAGTATTTTTTGGTAGATCAGATATCAACATCAACAAGATGATACACTGACTCCATGATGAAGGCTTGGCCACAGGACAAAGCAACAAGAATCAGCTTGCTTGCATCTTTTTTTTTTTTTTAATCATTCAGCTTTTCCGATGACCTTTATTGACATAATGTTATTAAATCTACAATCAAAAAACGGAAAGCAAAGATGTCAGAAAGAGAGAAAGAAACTGTCGAAAAACAGGATTTGAGATTATCCTCAGCATCTTTTCACAGGTGTAAGAAACAGGTTTTATTAGTCAGGGGACCATCTCTGGCTTCAAGGCATAGGCAAGTTTTCTGTAATTTCTGTAATCATACAGCAGAGGGGTGATTCAAGAACATCAAAATAGAACTGTGTAGCATAACACGCAACAGCTTTATACAATGTAGTTCCAATATCTGTGGCATTTTGTTGTAAGAGGGGTGAAACATTTACTATGTAAAAATTGTCTGTTTTACAAACGACAGAGTTGATGCAACATTATGAATTTAAAATTGTGTTAAAAATATGTGCATAAAGCAACTAAAACGAAAATATAAATAGCATGTTGTTAACCCTACGGTCTTCTGTCATTTTTTACTGTTATCACTTTTTATGATTTATTAAAAATGGTTTCCTTTTTCATTTGAACATACAAAATACATTTGGAAATGATTCGATAAGTTGTTGTAATAAAAACAAAAGAACACTCAGAAATGAGGTGGTGAGACAATAACACACCCACAATGCAAACCACACGCACACACACACACACACACACACACACACACACACACACACACACACACACACACACACACACACACACACACACACACACACACACACACACAAGACCGCACACACATGCACACACACACACACAAACCATGTTGGTGCAGCTATCATTATGAGGACTCTCCATAGACATAATATTTTTTATACTGTACGAACTATAGATTCTATTCCCTATCCCTAACCCTACACCTAAACCTAACCCTCACAAAAAACGTTCTGCATTTTTACATTTTCAATATGTAAGTTTTAGTATGAGTTTTAAGTGATTTGATCGTGAATGCATGAAGAAATTGCATCATTCTTTAATGTTCTTACTGTTTTTATTGTTTATGGTTTGTTCTTTTTCATGCATTAATTGTTGTTCATAAATGCTATTCACCTCACTGACTTGAAAATGTTTGCAAAATACGTTTTTACTATAGAAATTTTGAAATTGCCAAATGTTTACTTAGATTCTTCTGTTTTATACTCTAATTACATTTTCAACAATTTTGCAGTTCCTTTCTGTTCATCGATGTTAATTTTCTTGACATTTGGTCACGTTTCCCATTCTGTGTGCTAAGTCCACTGCTGTTCATTCTGCTGACTCATGACTGTGCAGCAATGTACAGCTCGAACCACATCATTAAGTTTGCCGATGACACAACCATGGTGGGTCTCATCAGCAAGAACGAGTCAGCATAGAGAGAGGAGGTGCAGCGGCTAACTGACTGGTGTAGAGCCAACAACCTGTCTCTGAATGTGGACAAAACAAAAGAGATGGTTGTTGACTTTAGGAGAGCACAGAGTGACCGCTCTCCTCTGAACATCGACGGCTCCTCTGTGGAGATCGTCAAGAGCACCAAATTCCTTGGTGTTCACCTGGCGGAGAAACTCACCTGGTCCCTCAACACCAGCTCTATCACCAAGAAAGCCCAGCAGCGTCTCTACTTTCTTCGAAGGCTGAGGAAAGCACATCTCCCACCCCCCCCCCATCCTCACTACATTCTATAGAGGGACTATTGAGAGCATCCAAAGCAGCTGCATCACTGCCTGGTTTGGGAGTTGCACCGTTTCGGACCGCAAAGCTCTGCAGAGGATAGTGAGGACAGCTGAGAAGATCATTGGAGTCTCTTTTCCCTCCATCAAAGACATTTACATAAAACACTGCATCCGCAAAGCAACCAGCATTGTGGATGACCCCACACACCCCTCACACAAACTCTTCACCCTCCTGCCGTCTGGCAAGCGGTATCGAAGCATTCAGGCCCGCACGGCCAGATTGTGTAACTGCTTCTTCCCCCAAGCCATCAGACTCCTCAATACTCAGAGACTGGTTTGACACACACACACACACACACACACACACACACACACACACACGTGTCCTGAGTTGCACTTTAATTATTGTCACTTTATAACTGGCTGCTACCTCAGTAACTGCTATGTGCATAGAACACTCATCTCATAGTATGTTATGTTTACATTTGGCATTTTTAGAAACTGTCATCTTTTTGCACTGCTGTGTACTGGTCGGCGCTGCACTGTCTCTCACTGTGCCTATTGTCCTGTTGATTTTTAGTAATATATTGTACTGTCCCGTACTTTTTGCACACATTTGCACGTGCACTTTATATAGGTATGTTATTTAGTCTGTGTAGCCTCATGTGGTTCTGTGTTTGTCCTCTGTTGTTTTGTGTAGCACCATGGTCCTGGAGGAATGTTGTCTCCTTTCACTTTGTACTGTACTAACTGTATATGGTCGAACAACAACACTTGACATGACTTGTTTGATTGCAAGCATAATATGATATAAAATGCTTATAAAATGCTCAACTTTGACAAATAATAGTTTTACAATGTTTAAATATATATCCGAATGCATAACAATATAAAATATTAAATTAGGTTACATCAAGCAATCAGACTTCACAGTAGGTGGCTGCATAGACCATTGCAGCCATCTACTGGTTATTATTGTCACAACATGATATTCAAGTCATTTTATTTATATTTTGTTCAACAGATGGCAGCAATCTGCCTCCAATATAGGTAATATTCTTATATTTTCTTTATGTTTCAATTTATAGAAGTGTATGTTTTTACTGTACTAAAGTTTCAAAAATGTGCTTATTAGCATATGCAAATTAATGGTAAAATGTAGAAATCGATATGTAAATAAGATCAAAATAGTATAAAAAGAAGTGCATCATTTTATTGTTGTTACTTCAGGGAAGAAGAAATGGTATCAACATCAATATCATCATCATCATCATCAAAAAAAAAAAAAAAGTTAGCTTTGCTCTTTTAGTTCAAAAATGAGCGGGAGGACCAAAGGTAGGGCCAAGAGAGTAGTCTGAAAAAAAAAAAGAGCAGAAAAACGCAAAGAGCAGAAAATCAAGAAAACTTCAATGATGAATTTAAAATACCATCTCAATAATAATCAAATCCAGGTTCACAGCATGTGATATTTTATTATACTTTTCATCTGCCTCACAGAAGGCACTATAAAGGATTTGTTCGATTTAAAACATGATATACTAACATGCTGAGAAAATGTCAGCTTTCAATAAGAATAAACAAAAAGACAAATGTTGAGGGGACCCACTCCATAGAAATATGTATCAAGACTACTAATATTTAGACACTGCCTCAAATTCCGGTAATTTCTGTGTAAATGCACTTTCCATTATTTTCAAAAGCACAACCAGTCCCCTGGCTCAACTAACAGTAACATAATAAACTTATCAACTCGTCCTCCCGTTTATGGTTCAGCATCTGCACCTTACAGGCCCTTAAAGGGGACCACAATGGTGAAGTAGGTGGTCACTTGTTGGCTTATTCTACTATGACCAGAGCGCTGTGGTCTCAGTGCCTCCTAGTGGATATCAAGCCTGTGTTACAATGGTGGTTTGAAACAACATATTATGTCTGGTCTTTGAGAAATACATTAAAACACAAAGTCATTTTGAACACATTGATGTCTATGAATAGTCTTTGTTCTGGACTTTTTATGTGTACAGATAATTTATGTATAATGAAAGATTCTATAATATGCTATAATTTTCTCATTTGGATATATCTTGGCAACTCGTTTCTATAACTGAATTAAAGCAGGCTCACAGATTTGTAAAATGTTGTATAACATCATAATATAATACATAGGCTAAGATATAATATATTAACATATTTGTGTTTTGTTTGTTGTTATATTTATTTTATTAAACCACACCACAACCTTCTTGTGATTTGTATTTTATTAAAAAAAAATATATAATACAATTCACTAGACAAATGTAATCTGTATTTGAATTTCAGTTATGGCTAAATAGTTATTTTCTAGTTTTATTAGTTTTTGTTGTTCTGTTATATATCAGGAGAAAAATAATAATAATAAAAAAAATCAATAAGGCATCTAGATACACAATGCCAGTCGGATAACTACACGATATGCTTCTAAAATTAAGCTAAATTGCAACACATTATACGCTGCTCTTTTATGCTAATTTCAAACACATATAGCCTACTCTATTAAAGTCCTAGAAACCAAATGTTTGAAGCATTCAGTCATTCTATCAAGAGAATTAGAGTACTTTGACACACTCTATGGTGAGACAAATAGCTTTTTACGTATGTGTTGTTTCTGTATATGTATTACTGCAGTTACTGTGATAGTCGAATCACAGCCTGTCATTGCACCCCTGCCTCTGCAACCTGTCCGCAGCTCGCGGGTTCGTGAGCTGACAGCTCCGCCACGCATGCGCAGGGCGTCTCCACTGGCTCGCTCGCTCGGTGCTGAAGTTGGGCGGAAGAACGGAAAACACCGCTGATGGAGATAAAACGGCAGCATGCAATTTCAACGCGCGATACCCCCAATATCCGCATAAACGCGTGTAACGACACCCTTGTAGAAGCCTGACACCAAGAACAAAAGGGGTAAGGCGACATACGCTTTTTAACGATATCAGATGTACCGCTAGCTCGCCAGCTAACGCGCTAGCTATTGCCTCCTCGCGCTGAGAAAATCACAGAGGCAGCGCGAGAATAAAAAAAATAAAAAAATAAGGTGGGAATTACGCTTCGGCGATTACTTGTATGAAATAGCAGTGCTTTAGTGAACAATTTGCTCACTAGTTTCAATTGCACGGCACTGTTTTGTGACGGGAATGTTTTGGGTTTTACCTGCGATCACTTTAGCAAAGATGCTGGCTGCGTCTCGAAACCTAGCGAGCTGCCTACCTGTAGGCAGCATTTTTGGGCATCATTGGCGCGCTTGGGATATTGAACAGCATTTGGAAGGTTTTTGGGCTTCACATGGACGTTTGAACAATCGAACGATTATTCCCACGATGTCCAAGCTGGTTCCTCTACATTTTGAAACAGCCGCTTTGATTCCAGAGAAAGCCGCCGCAACGGGGAGTGAAGGATGACAGTCGCCTAGAAATGTGAAACGACGGAGTTGTGCAATAGTTTGTCATGTTAGATTGCATAGTTAAACTATGATTTGTAGTGGGAATTTACCTTTACGTTTATCTTTGTGGTAGCCGACGTTTTTTCCCACGCTTGACCTTAAATATAATAAAGCGATAGGTCTTTTTTTGTTTGATTTTGGACTTGCCTGCATTCAGTTATTGTTGGCAGCCTACAAGAAATTAAGAGAGTTTCCTTCCGGATGAGTGCTGATTGCATCGTCATACTTAAGTTCTGAAGTTCCTCCCATTAAATTGTGCTTCTGTATTTATAATGCAGGTTGTTTTGTGAAATAGAAAATGTGTTAATGGTGGAAAAATTGAGTCTTGTCAATGAAAAATCCAATTATTAGGGGATAGTTCACTGAGTATGACATCCTTTTTTCTGATAAACACAAACAAAGATTTTTAGAAGAATATTTCAGCTCTGTAGATCCTTTCAATGCAAGTATATGGTGACCAGACATTTGAAGCTCCAAAAATCACATTAAGGCAGAATAAAAGTAGTCCATATGGCATTTACTCTAAATCTAATTTTTTAATTTCAGAATGTAAAAGTGAAAGTGAAGATTTATAATAAAATTGACTTAAATATTTTTATTTTCCTCACCCACACCTATCATATAACTTCTGAATACATAGATTTAACAAATTGAGTCATGGATTACTTTTATGCTGCCTTTCTATGTGATTTTTGGAGCTTGAAATGTCTGGTCACCATTCACTTGGATTGAATGGACCTACAGAGCTGAAATATTCTTCTAAAAATCTTAATTCATGTTCAGCAGAAGAAAGAAAGTTATACATGTCTGGGGTGGCACGAGGGAAGGTAAATTATGAGAGAATTTTCATTTTTGGGTGAACCATCTTGTAAAAACTAAGCTAGCCTATAACCTCAGTTCTAACATTTGTACACAAATTAGCCTATGCTTTTTTTTTATTATTATTAAACTGTTTGAATCTGCAGAAATTACAAATGAAAATCAGTTGTACATTTCAATATACATGTGTCACTGTCTATCACTTACTTGGAATGTTTGATATGATGTGATTGCAATTTGCCGTGATAGATAATGTAATGCAGCTTTTATCAGTAGTAGTTCCTTTGTTAACTTCTGTTCACTTGTCCATAATACCTGAAACATGTTTTGAATTTCACAGTGGTTTGTCTTAGCTATAAGGGTTATGCTTAAAGTTTTAAGATTAGAATAACATTACAAACCTTTATACTATGAATGTTTTGTATAGGAGTAATCTTAGTTTAGCCACTTATATCAGTATATAAAGTTCAAGACCGATTACAAGCTACTCTAATGTTTCCTTTATGGTTTGATCTATTTCTTAGATGTCTTATCCTGGATCATTTTGCCCTTGACTCAAGGAAAGGGTGTGCCTGCCAAGACCAGGTGTTTGAAACCTACCTCCACCCACCTCCTGTGTTCTCCATCAGGCATGATTAGAGTAGATTCAAGAGGCCACAATTTGTATTCCATCACTCTGCCCATCACAACTTTTGACATTACCACAATGATTTTCTTACCTTGTCTCCGGTTGGACAGCTGCTAATTTGCATGGTAAGTCTAGATTGAACATGTGCTAACAGTAGATGTGCATTTTGGATGTGGAATGTTTTCAACATGTTTTCATAGGAATGGTGTGATGCTTGAACTGCACAGTTAATTGAATAAATATTCAAGATTACAATTACAGCTGCCACAATTAACTTATTGTGAAAAATGTTTATTCTTGATTCCAAAACTTGTTTTTCTGGATCGGTTGAGCATGGTACCCAATCACAAACATGTTCGTTGCTTGCTTTCTGTGTATAATTTTGTCAAAATTGTATAAACAGTTAAAAGGGGCCAATGTCAAGTTGACTACTAGGCACTTAGGTCTTGATTTACTGATGTGTAAAACAGTAATAAAGTAATCCAGGAACACATATCTTAGATTGTTTTGGAGGTATAGCCTACATAAAGAATATGGCATGCATATGCCTACACAAAATATGTATTTTAATGTAAATTCTATTAATTGAAATAAATCACAATTAGAATATCAAGGGAAGTAATCTACAAATATAGCTGCAAGCAGCGATGATGGGCCCAAGCACAACTGGTCCATTTCCACCCAGTGGCTTTCGGAAAGCAATGCAAGGTTGACACATGCATTTGGCTTTTGACATTATTCTAAACAAATTTTAATCAAATTGGGTAAATATAAGACTCCTATTTTAAAGTCTGTTGTAGTGTTGTCAAAAATACCAGTATTCCGGTACCAAGTCAGTACTAAAACAAAAAATGTTTACGATACCAGAATTTTTGAAGGTACCGGAGTACCGAGTCGGGAACTTTTGAACTAGAGATGCACCGATCGACCGGCCAGGGACCGGAATTAGACAATTTTCCGCACGCTCGGCCCGGACCGGTAACCGGCCGGTCAGCCTCACGTCTTACCGATTCCAAGCCGGTCCGTTTTGTTGCCAGCGGCGCAGGCAATAATGTCACAGCCGCATGTAAACATGTCATTGGGGTGGAAGATCTTCACTGTGTGAGTGAAGAATACATAAAGTTCGAAATGTGTAATAATTCTAAGGCCAAAGTAAACCGTGGGGGAACCACCACAATAACTTTCGGATCAAGAAACCTAATCAGACATTTATAACACCATCACCCAGCTGAAAATGCCCATTTTAAAAAGTGAAAGCGGCTAAAGCTAGCCAGAGCTCAGAGCCAGCCACAAGTCAGCAGCCTCTCCTATCATTCCTTGGTATGAGCAGCGAAAAGACCAAAGCAATTACGAGGAAAATTATGGACTTCATGGCCCTGGATGACCAGCTGTTCTCCATAGTTGAGGACAGAGGCTTCAGAAATCTGATAAATTTCCTCGATACAGAGTAGGAGGTACTTTCCGACGTCGCGTTGCCCGAGTTGTTTAATCTTGTGTCATGTCACACACGCAGCCTGTTATCTGTCAACATTTGGGTACACAAATCCGGGAGAGGGGAAGTGGGGTGCTGGATGGCAGAGGCAGGCTAAATACATATAAATTGTGCCGTTGTGATTTAACGTATTTTTTCCCACAGTGTCCGATATTAAAATCAGTGCGACACACATTGCAAAAGGCGTGGGCATTGCCGATATGGCTTCGGGATATGAAATTCAATTCTTCCATCCAGCTGTTGTTAAATGCACATGTTTTTTTAACTGGAGCACCAGCTGAGTCTTCTTCTCCCATCTACCAGTGATGCTTGATTTAACATCCCGCGTCTACTGCCTGCGCAGATATCAACAGCGCAACTGGGTTTTAGGTTGCCAGATTGTGGTCATAAATGATTTGTAATGTGTATGATGTGTCGATTGTGTGAGTAGGATGCGTTTCATTCAAGATCTGGCAACTGGACCACCTTGGAATAATATATTGATGTGATTATTCATATAACGTGGTTTGGGCCATACAAATTACAGGAGTTTTTTTGGGAGAAATAAGAAAACGGGAGACTCCCGGGAAAAACGGGAGTGTTGACAGGTACAAGCTGATCCCGAAGCAGTGCTCAGTTTTACAACTGATATTTGTACATCTAACGTAAGTTGAGCGTATTGGACACTTCAGTTTTTTAGATCTTTGGAATTGTTTTGTTAGACGAGTAATAAAGAGAAAAAGGTCCATTTTATAAAAATAGTGGAAAATGACATCTGTTATATACAGCAACTCATTTGCAGTTAATTGTTATTTCTGCCTCTTTCCAGTCACAGAGCACTTTATTTTGAGAGTTGTTTAAGTGAGAGAAGATCCTGTAACTTAGTGCAGTTTGGGGGAAATTGTAATGTTTAATAATTTATTTTATTATGAAAATAAAATTTAGCATTGAAGAAAGGTAGATTTTGTTTGTATATGTGGTCAATAATAGTTCTTAGCAAGAAAATCGGAATCGGAAAAATCGGTATCGGCAGGTCACACTTGCAAAAAATCGGAAATCGAAATCGGCCAAGAAAATTGCAGTCGGTGCATCTCTATTTTGAACTCTCACAACAAGCAAAAGATGACGACAAGCAAAGCTGCTGCGGAGTCTCAACTGAATCTTGTCGAAAAGAAAAGTGGAAAAAGCCAGGTTTGGAAATTCTTTGTATTTGAGGCTGATGAAAAGGGAAACATTATAGATCAGCAAAAACCTATTTGTAAACGCTGCTTTTGCAATTTTCTGACGAAAGGAGGAAAAACATCAAACTTAATAAAGCGCCTGAAAGCCAAGACACCCGGATTAATTCAAGCAACCAAAGCAGGTTAGTTTAAAAGCATATTATCATTTGCATTAGGGCTGAAACGATTAGTCGACATTATCGACAATGTCTATAGAAAAATGTCATTGTCGAATAGTCGTTTCATCTCATTAAACGTAAAATGTAATCATATTAAACTAATGACGCGCTAGAGCAGCACTGCAGTTCACGCCTGACGGAGGAGAAGAATTACACAGATCAGTCCAGATGCACTCTAAACTTTCACAGCTTCTTCTTATGTAGATCCCAAAGTATTAGGGAATTAAAAAAAGGAAATTCAGAAGCAGAGCCGGAGCTCTTTAAAGGAAACATCCCGGCGTTACAAATGCAGTTATATTTAATGTGTTATAGCTTTATTAAAGTTCAAATAATACAGAAGCAGGTCATGTTAATAACTTTAAACTCAGAAACTAGCATTTCTCTGTGTGGTAAGCGCCTCTTCAATGAGTTGCGCGAATGTCCCAATCTAAGGGGGAGAGATTGAAACTGCACCCAGCTGAGAGAGACTCTGTCTCGGGGACACTCATCCCTTGAGCGCGGACGCTTAATGCAGCTAGATTAGAATGCGATTGCTTGCGACTTATTTAATCATAATATATGTCACTGTGCATTTCTTATCGTGAAGAAAAATGGCAATGTGCAGCTTTATTAATACGAGAGCACTTTGCACATTAGTTTGGAAATAGTTTTTTATTCATTCTATTGTATGCTTGTTTATTTAAAACTTAAAGTAAAAGTTGTAAAAGTTGAAGCAAATCTTATGTAAGTGTTCAAAAATACTTTAAGCATACATTGTACAGTTTTGTTATAATTCAAAAATAATATATTTAAATTAAAGTGTTGCTCAATGGCATATTTCTGTTCTTAGTTCTGCTGCTAAAGTTTTGTTAACTTTGTTAATAAAAGAGTGTTGTTTAGTAACCAGTTTTTGCTTTGGTACCGAAAATGGTATGGAGTACCATGAAATTTCAATTTTGGTACCGTGACAACACTAGTCTGTTGTAAGAGCCACACTTCTGCTTTGACCGTGACCCAAAATAGTCAAATCCATGTGATTATCCCCCAAGACTAAACATACATCTCAATTTTGATCTAAATCACACATTGTGCAAAGAAGATATGAACACTTCCTGTTTCCAATTTCCCCCCATTAATTTAATGCCTAGCCATGGTAACACCGTTCAATAAATCAAAATCTGTTCACAGTTTAGCATCTTCAATGTCTTGGCATAATGTTGTCTAAATGTGGTAAGAGTATCATGAATCACCTAGGAGATGTATTTAAAAGTTCAGAGACTGCAATATTCAAAATACTAAAATGCTGACTTTCTGTTGTGCAGACCAAATGACTATAATAATGAAAGTTGTCCAGCTTGATGAGAACTATGTATGTACCAATTTTGGTGACTGTATGTGAAAACGGTTGTACTACAGAGGCCGTCTTACATTACACTACAGAGTGAACATTTGCCCAGACGTAATGGCCAAGGACTGTGAAATTACATTACATTTTAAGAATGCCAAGTGCCTCAAAAACACCCAAATATAGGAAGAAAGGAATAATAACAGTGAATCTGTATTTAAGATATCAAATATCCCTTTACAATTTGACATCAGCAGTGTCTTGACATTATTCTAAAGAATTTTGAAGCAATTCATGTAAAAGCAAGAGGGCTATTTCGATGTCTGTTAGAAGTGCCATACATTCTGCTGCCAGTTGGTGGCGCTATGATCGTGACCCATAATATCTGCGTCTATGTGATCAGCCCCCATTACAAAACACAGCTGAAATCCATCAAAATCATACAATTCAAACAGAAGATACAGTTGACATCATCATTTTACATACACCTTAGCCAAATACATTTAAACTCAGTTTTCTACAATTCCTATAATTTAATCATAGAATTCCCTGTCTTAGGTCAGTTAGGATCACTACTTTATTTTAAGAATGTGAAATGTCAGAATAATAGTAGAGAGAATTATTTATTTCATCACATTCCCAGTGGATCAGAAGTTTACATATTTTTGTTTGGTAGCACTGCCTTTAAATTGTTTAACTTGGGTTAAACGTTTTGGGTTGCCTTCCACAAGCTTCTCACAATAAGTTGCTGGAATTAGTTGGCCCATTCCTCCAGACAGAACTCGTGTAACTGAGTCAGGTTTGTTGGCCTCCTTGCTCGTACATGTGTTTTCTGTTCTCCCCACAAATTTCCGATCGGAATGAGGTCAGGACTTTGTTATGGCCACTCCAATACCTTGACTTTGTTGCACATAAGCCATTTTGCCACAACTTGAGGTATGCTTGGGGTCATTGTCCATTTGAAAGATCTTTTTCCCCATGTGCTATTGCAAAATGTAGTCTGGCTTATTTGTGGCAGTTTGGAGCAGTGGATTGTAGGTTATGTCGATATAGGGCTCGTTTTACTGTGGATACTTGTCTACCCGTTTCTTCCAGCTTCTACACAAGGTCCTTTGCTGTTGTTCTGGGATTGATTTGCACTTTTCACACCAAACTACGTTCATCTTTAGGAGACAGAATGCATCTCCTTCCTGAGCATTATGATGGCTGCGTGGTCCCATGGTGTTTATACTTGCGTACTATTGTTTGTACAGATGTACGTGGTACCTTCATGTGTTTGGAAATTGCTCCCAAGGATAGACCAGACTTGTGGAGGTCCACAATTTTTTTTTCTGAGGTCTTGGTTGATTTCTTTTGATTTTTCCCAAGATATGAAGCAAAGTGGTACTGAGTTTGTGTGTGCAAAATTTTTGTGTTTGAAAAAAGAGTTTTCATGCATGTTCAATACCCCAAAAACCTTAAAAATAATAATAACTTGATGGGTATCCAGAAGAAAATGTAAGTGGTGCTTGCCATGGCAAAATCCGTTACCACAATGTCCCAACAACTGCCCCATGTTGAAAGAGGCCACCCCATGACTGTAGGATGTTCTGGTGCAGAGATATTAGTGTTGTTCCATGGTTGCTAGGGAGTTCCATCTGGTTGCTGGGCAGTTGCCAGTGTAAAAATAAATGGGAAGCTTTCTATCTCGAGTAAAATGAGCCCACCCACATGTCTCTACGACATTCTGGTGCAGAGATATGTGTTTTGCTACTTGGTTGCTAGGGTGAGTTTGTTTGGTTGCTAGGATGTTGCCAAGGTATTACTAACAAGGCTCCATGCCAGTCTGAGTCAAATGAGCCAACCTGGAATTCTCTACTATGTTCTGGCGCAGAGAAATTTGTTTTGCTACTCTGTTGCTAGGGTAACCCCATCTGGTTGCTAGGAAGTTACCAGGGTGATACACGAAAGGCTCCTTGCTAGACTGAGTCAAACGAGCAACCCGGAAGTTATTACAATGTTCTAGTGCAGAGATATGTGTTTTGACTCTTGTTTGCTAGGGTGAGCTCATTTGGTTGCTAGGCAGTTGCCAGGGTGATACTAACAAGACTGCTTACTAGACTGATTTAAAAAAGCCAAATTTGGAGTCTGTACAATGTTGTGGTGGAGAGATATGGGCTTTGCAATAGGGTTGCAAGGATAAGCTCATCTAGTTGCTAGGCAGTTGCCAGGGTGATACTGAAAAGGCTGCTTGCTGGCCTAAGTCATACAAGCCAACAATGAAGTCTCTATGACATTCTCATCTGGATAAACCCATCTAAGCAATTTTGAATGGAAGTCAAGGTATTTGGTTGCTAGGGTGTGGCTAAGTAGTTTCCAAGTGGATACCTGATGAATGATTTCTCACCCAAGTAAAACAACCAACTCTCATGTCTCTAGGACATTCTGATCTGAAGATATCCCTCTCAGCCATTTGTAATGGAAGTCAATAGGGTTGCTAGGGTGCTCTAAATGGTTGATAGGGCATGGATAGCCAGTAACCAGAGTGATTCTTATCGACTGCTTACTACCATGACTCAAAAGAGCCATTCTGCAAGTGTCTACGACATTCTGTTCTTAAGATATCCTTTCAAGCCATTTTGAATGGAAGTCTATGGGGGTGGTTGCTAGGGGTTCATAAATGGTTGCTAGGGTGTGGTAAATGGTTGCTATACTATTTCCAAGGTCATACTTAAAGACTGATTGGTAGCCGGAGTGAAATGATCCTGCCCCCACATCTCTATGACATTCTGATTGGGAGATATGGTCCCACAAATGTAGTTTGAAAAAAAAAGACCCTTGCCATAGAGTGCCTATTAGGGATGTGCACGAGTAGTTGAATATGCGTTCTGCAGTAATTATTAGAATAGTAAAAATACTATTTGAATTTCGCAAAGTTTTGCTTTGCTGGCCATATATACTGTATAGTGAGATGCATGTTATATCCTGAACGCACAAACTAAAACTGCCAGTTATAACAGAATGCACTGGGTGGCGCTGTTGAGTGTGGACACAAGTTGATCACATTTGTTGAGCAAACGGTTCTGTCAGTATGTTCAGATGGACACCAGAAAAGCGGGTTATTGTGAGAACATGGCTTACTGTGAGAAAGCGGAGTTCCTGTTAAATGTACTTGATATGCAGTGTACACTTTACTCTCGTATACGTGAAGCTCATCAGAAAGCAGCAGCCCTGTAGCAACGTAATCACAGCAACGTTTCTGTAAACAACAAACATGGCATCCGAGAAAGACTAGCTGAGGTAAGGGACATTCCATCATTTAAACTGGTGTGTATATATGAGTATAGTTTACAGAGCATGTGGATATGCTTGTTCTCTTACGAGAGGTTCTCTCGTATTGCGTAAGCTAGCTTACGCTACGGAAAGATTCATCTTTTCTGAGATATTGAAGCCAAAAAATTATCCTTAATTTTGTATCATTTGTCAACGCAGTGCAGCAACTGCAGACCTTGACCGGGCTAGCTAGCGAGTTCATTGGTTGCTCTGCGGCAACTGCTGCAGCCTATAAACGAACTTGGGCGAACTCGCGTCCAATGAGAGGCGTCCGCGCGCATACTGCATCAAAGCCCGCCAAAATGGGCGTGGCTAGAGTGCATATAAGCGTAGTTCGTAGGCTGGAACCCTGATTTTCATCTCTTCAGCGAAGCTCTTCGCATCTCTGAACTGGAAGCCGCATCGCCGTTCGAGGGGCATCTAGCAAGCTTGGACAGTGCTCGAAGAAGCTGGCCGTCTTCGCCACCTTCAGCCATCCTGCGAGCTACGCCATCCGGCGACGTATCCTTTTTTAGAGCAAGCCAAGTTCCTCAGCGAACTTCACAAAAAGAGTATCGAGCGTCTTTTTAAAGATGCCTCGCACTTCCTGCGGCTCATGCCGCGCTCCTCTCAGCACCGAAGACCGCCACCTCATCTGCGCTCTCTGCCTGGGACGGGAACATGCAGAGCTCGCCCTCACTGACGGTGGATGCGACCTCTGCGAGGAGCTTCCGATGTCGACCCTGCGGGCTCGAATCGAAGCATGCAAAACCGAAGCCGCCGCGCTGCTTCGTTTCGCCAGCGCAATAAGAAGCGCCGCTCCCAAAGGCTGCCGGAACCGGTGTTAGAAGCGACTGCCTCGCCGGAGCCTCTCCCTCGAGTCTCGCTTTCACCCTCCCCGCCCCCCCGGGACGCGCAGTTGCCGCCGAGCGGCCGCACTGCTGCCATCTGGGATGACGAGGCGGAGGATAAGGGTTGCTGTTCCATCATGGCTTCGGACAGCGAGGAGTGGTCAGGCTCCCAAGCCTCCTCCTCGGCCCAGGAATCCAGAGGATTCGGTAGCAGCACACCTTTGCCCGCCCTCCGCGAGATGGCGGTCTAAACCGGTGCTCCCGTCTAGGCCTGCAGAACTACTTCCGCCTGTGTTGGCCGCGCCTATGCCGCCACCGGCCAAGCCGCATCTGCTCTGCATTCCATGGCCGTCTTACAGATCCTCCAAGCAGACCTCCTTCGAGAATGGGATGAGAAAGGCGGACACCCAGAGGCTGTTTCAGATCTAAGGAGCGCGACGGACAACGCGCCGCTCTCTCCGTCCGGTCTCTTCGGTTCCGCGGTGAGTGGCATTGTTGACCGTTTCACGGAAGTCCAGAAAGCCACCCAAGCCATGAAACTCTTCCTGCCTCGTCGCGCTAGCTCCTCTGCAGGCCGCCCACGTGACCAGCCTCCTGCACGAGCCTCTTCACAGCGCCTAGCTCAGCAAAGCCAGACTTTTCAGCGTTGACAGGGCGGCCGCCCTAGGTCGCGCTCAGACAGCCGCCGCAGACCGCCACCCCCGCGGGCCTCGGCCTAAGATTGCGTTGAAACCTGAGCAACCGAAGTCCTCCTAGCTTTGTTGAGAAAACGACGGCTCAGTCCCGCCGCAGCTGGACAGCCGTCAAAGCTTCGCCCTCTGTCAGTCCCCTTCTCTCAGGCTACTGCAGTGGTGGATTCAGCAGCCAACAAGCCGGTGATACTGCCCGCTTGCCTGCACTCAAACGCCGTCTTCACGGCGACCCAAAGAAATCTTGTAAAGAGCAAACATGCCTTATGTGTAGAAAATGTGCCCACAATCCAGTGTTCACCCCTACACACAAGCATTACACTTCCCGTGTTCCTATCAGAGCCCACTCACATAAAGCGGACACAGCCCGCTCGAGTGTTAGAGTCAATAAACGCGCTCACGAATACGTGCGCGCGCCCCTTCTCTGGCCGCTCTGTCACACGACCAGCCTTGTGTAGAAAATGTGCCCACAATCCAGTGTTCACCTCTACACACAAGCATTACACTTCCCGTGTCCCGATCAGAGCCCACTCACATAAAGCGGACACAGCCCGCTCGAGTGTTAGAGTCAATAAACGCGCTCACGAATACGTGCGCGCGCCCATTCCCTGCCCGCTCTGTCACACGGCCAGCAAACACTTCTCTGTATGTAAGTCAGTGACTATGCTCGCGCATCACTTAACAGATGTGACTCTTTCCCCATTCACCTCAATCGGGAAGTCACTCACAGAACAGCCTGTCCCTGCTGTCTGCGAGCTGTCATGCATAAGCACAGTAAGCGGCTCACACATTCTGTTCAGCTGCTGTGTGCGGCAATCAGGGCGATTTGGCCATTCACCCTCTAGCGTTACGCTTCAAAGCGTGGGAAGCTATCCCAGGATATCCAAATGGGTGTTAAGCACAATAAAACAGGGCTATTTGCTACAGTTCGATCGCCGCCCTCCCTGCTTCAGAGCCCGGCTCGAAACTATTGTGAACACGGAAGCAGCCTGCATGCTTCGTTCAGAAATAGCAAACCTTCTGTGCAAAAGGGCCATAGAGAAAGTGCCGCCTTTGCTGAGCGAGTCGGGGTTTTACAGCCGTTATTTTCTTGTTCCCAAGAAAGACGGCGGCCTCAGACCAATATTAGATCTCAGGGTTTTGAACAAGGTGCTTGCAAAAGACCGCTCAAAATGCTTACAATCAGGAAACTCCTCGCGCATACGCGCCAGGGGACTGGTTTATCTCTCTCGATCTGAAAGATGCCTATTTTCAGATTCAGATAAATCCCCGTCACAGGCCATTCTTGAGATTCGCCGACGGCCAGGTTTATCAATACACCGTCCTTCCGTTCGGCCTGTCTTTAGCACCCGTACTTTCACGAAGTGCATGGATGTGGCGCCGCACCCCTCGCGGAGTCAGGGCTTGCGAATTCTGAACTATTTGGATGACTGGCTGATTATGGCACAGTCACATACGGAGCTTCTGTCTCACAGAACAGTTCTCCTCAGCCATCTGAACAGTTTGGGTCTTGCAGTCAATTGGACCAAGAGCTCACTACAGCCCAGTCAGGCAATTTCCTTCCTTGGAATAGAACTAGACTCCGTGGCAATGACGGCTCGCTTATCTACACAGTGCGCGCGCCATGTTCAGCGACTAGCCGCGTCCTTTCAGATGAACAGCCTCACGCCTCTGAAAAAATTTCCGAGAGTGCTAGGTTACATGGCCTCAGCCGCAGCAGTACTTCAGCTGGGTTTACTGCGCATGCGCCCGCTTCAGCATTGGCTAAACACCCGCGCGTCTCGCCGGGCTTGGGTCACAGGCCGCCAGCCGATCAAGGTGACTCAGACCTGTATTTCAGCTCTGCAGCCCTGGACAGTGGCCGAATGGTATCAGCGTGGGAGTGACGGTGGGAGCTGTATCTCGCTGAAAAGTAATCTCGACAGACGCGTCCAACACGGGTTGGGGCGCGGTCCACGAGGGCTCTCCGGTTTTTTTTTTTTTGGCCTATGGTCAGTTCAGGAAAAGCTCCTTCACATAAATTGTCTGGAAATGATAGCGGTCGAGTACGCGCTTGTGCGCTTTCTCCCGGTCATTCAGGGTCACCACGTCCTGGTCCGTTCGGACAACAGATCTGTGGTATCCTACCTAAACCGTCAGGGCGGTGTCAGATCCAGGAACCTCTTCCATCTGACGAAACGCATACTGAGTTGGTCCCAGTGCCACCTGCGCTCGCTGAGGGCGACGCACGTGCCAGGCCACCTGAACGACGGCCCAGACAGACTGTCCAGAGACAATATTCCCCAGGGGAATGGTCCCTGCACGCTCAAACAGTCCAGAAGTTATGGCGCATATTCGGCAGAGCAGAGATAGACCTCTTTAGCGTCAGAAGAGAACTCTCACTGCCCAATATTTTTCTCGAAGCGAGGACGCCGCTGGCCCAGGACTGGCCCAACCGCCCGCTTTACGCCTTCCCTCCCGTCTCGCTATTGCCACAGGTAATGCAGAGGATCAGGGAAACGCGTCACTCGGTGCGCCTCATAGCCCCGCGTTGGGAGAATCAGACATGGTTCCCGGAGCTTACGCAGCCGTCACTGACAGCGCCGTGGCCCATCCCAGTGAGAGCAGATCTCCTCTCTCAAGCTCGCGGCACGATCTGGCATCCCCACCCAGAGCGCTGGGCACTGCACGCGTGGGTGATCAACGACTACCCGTTGCTCTGCTAGAAGGGGTAATAAACACCATCATACACGCTAGAGCCCCTTCCACGAGAAGACTCTATGCGTCAATATGGTCTGTGTTTTCAAAATGGTGCACCGACAGAGACCTGGACCCACGGACATGTGGGATGTCGTCGCTGCTCGTGTTTTTACAAAGAGCTGCTGGATAAGGGCAGATCCCCATCCACGCTCAAAGTGTATGTGGCGGCCGTCGCGGCGTTCGCTGAACCCCTGCACGGCCAGTCACTGGGAAAAAACGAGCTGGTCATCCGCTTCCTCAGGGGAGCTAGAAGGATGAACCCCCGCGCTCCCATCGGTTCCTATCTGGGATCTTTCTATAGTTCTCGAAACTATGAAAGCCCCCCCTTTCGAACCGCTTCAATCCGTGGATTTGAAATACCTTTCACTCAAAACAGTTTTTCTGACTGCCCTGTCATCAGTCAAACGTGTGGGAGACCTTCACGCGCTGTCTGTCAGCGCTGCGTGTCTTGAGTTTGGACCAAGTGACTCCAAGGTCATTTTAAAGCCTAGACACGGCTATGTTCCCAAGGTGATCGCACCAAAGGGCGCACCAAAGGTCTCGCCGCCTCGAAACAGACACTGTCTAGATGGATAGTGGATGCTATTGCTGCCGCATACGCGTCAAAAGACCTGCCATGCCTGTTGGGCATTAGGGCTCACTCCACTAGAGGCATGGCCTCATCGTGATCATGGTCCAGTGGGATTTCCATTCACGACATATGTGTGGCAGCGGGCTGGGCTTCCCCCTCCACCTTTGTCAGATTTTACAATCTGGAAGTGCCCGCCCTGCAGGCAAAACTACTAGCGGTTTAATACGCTACAGCTCCCCTGGTGAGCTGCACTGATGGGACTCATTCCACACAGACCGGCACCGCCGCTCTGTCGTTCCCTTCCCACAATGTGCTTATGTATTACACACACACTGGCCCGCACTCTTGCCGGCCAAATATTATTTCCCCACTCACAAGGGCTCCCCCGGGTCCCCCCACCCCCGGGGCTCATGCACACGGCGTTGACAATGGGTTCCCGTAGCGTAAGCTAGCTTACGCAATACGAGAGAACCTCTTGTAAGAGAACGAATCGGTTACCTAACGTAACCTCGGTTCTCTCTAGACGAGGGAACGAGTATTGCGTAGCCGGCCGTGCTCGGCCACGAGCGACTTTCGCTTCATTCAATGAAAACCAGGGTTCCAGCCTACGAACTACGCTTATATGCACTCTAGCCACGCCATTTTGGCGGGCTTTGATGCAGTAACGCTGGACGCCTCTCATTGGACGCGAGTTCGCCCAAGTTCGTCTATAGGCTGCAGCAGTTGCCGCAGAGCAACCATTGAGCTCGCTAGCTAGCCCGCTCAAGGTCTGCAGTTGCTGCACTGCGTTGACAAATGATACAAAATTAAGGATAATTTTTTGGCTTCAATATCTCAGAAAAGATGAATCTTTCCGTAGCGTAAGCTAGCTTACGCAATACTCGTTCCCTCGTCTAGAGAGAACCGAGGTTACGTTAGGTAACCGATTCGTTTTTCTAAACAAAAACATGACATGAGATACAATATAAACATGATAACTATTATATGCCGAGTGTTTATACTCGTCCTGTACGTTAACTGCGTAAGTCTACTTCATTAGTGGTTTCTTTTTCTTCACTTTGTGTGAGCTTAAATGCTTTCATTCTATAATTTTTTTGTTTTCATGCACTGCTTGTTTAAATATATATCTAAAAAAAAAAAAAAGAACATGATATAAGCTTGTTTTGATTATAATTAGAAGCATGTTTTTTTTAAAGGTGACGCAACCTTTATGACTAAACATTATTTTACAACATCTCCTCATTAGTTACCTTCATTTAAATTATAGAATATTCAAATATTAGTTTATGAGCTTAAACTTTGTACATCTTACCCCCAATGTCATGAAATGTTCCAAAACTGCTTGCTTTGCAAACACCACTAATAATACATATGTGAGATTATATTAGTGATGCTTTGCTTCAAAAGCACCACTAATAATAATAATTAGAAGAACAATACGGCCTCCGCACTTTCAGTGTTTGGGCCTTAATAATAATAATAATCATTAGAGGAACAATAGGGTCTCTGCACTTTCAGTGCTTGGGTCATAATAATAATAATAATAATAATAATAATCATCATCATCATCATCATCATCATTAGAAGAACAATAGGGCCTCCGCACTTTCAGTGCTTTGGCCTTAATAATAATAATAATAATAATAGTCATTAGAAGAACAATAGGGTCTCCACACTTTCAGTGCTTGGGCCCTAATAATAATAATAATAATCATGAGAAGAACAATAGGGTCTCCACACTTTCAGTGCTTGGGCCCTAATAATAATAATCATGAGAAGAACAATAGGGTCTCCACACTTTCAGTGCTTGGGCCCTAATAATAATAATCATGAGAAGAACAATAGGGTCTCCACACTTTCAGTGCTTGGGCCCTAATAATAATAATCATGAGAAGAACAATAGGGTCTCCACACTTTCAGTGCTTGGGCCCTAATAATAATAATCATGAGAAGAACAATAGGGTCTCCGCACCTTCAGTGCTTGGGCCCCAATTATGATTTTTCTCATAATCATGCAGCTTCTGTATGATGCAGTGCAAGCTGAGAAATGTCAGTGAATTTAGGGCCTCTGTGTGATTATCACATGGAATGGATTGGCAGTGTGACATGTCTGTCGAGCAAGGCTTTGTGGGTAATGGCTGTAGAAGGCTTCTGTTGTGCAGCCAGCCATGGTCTATGCTATGCATCACTTGCTGCCCTGGAATGTATAAGAGAAAGTGCACAAGGGTGCACGAGACTTCCAGTGGGAGAAGGGGGCTAGAGGCGGAACAACTGCGGCATCAGTGCGTGCTCGCACACATACAATTTTCACACATTGTAATGTGATTCAAGACTGTGATGTCTTTTAAGCAGGGAAGTGAGCGCTCAAATGTATATTTTATGCATATTTAGAAAAATACATATTAAAAGAAAATCTATAGCTTTCTATTGTATTAAAAATGTGTTCAGTCTATTAAAAACAACAACATTTGCAATCCATTCAGCCATTTTTACTGGCACAGAAAAATACAATTTCTTTGAAGATGCTCAGTTTGTGTGTGTGTGTGTGTGTGTCAAGATAAGACATTACTCCATCCAGTATAGAATCACAAAGACTCAAGAAAAGTGATGTCCTAGTTTGATTATTAAATATTACGGTGATTGTATGTTATATAATATAGTATGTCCTAGTAAAATTGTTTTTGGCCAGTTGTTTCAGTTGTAGCCTTCCCTCTTTAAAAGTGGAAAGCTTATTTGGACAGATCAGTATCAATGAATATCTGTTTTACTGCATTCACTTCTTATTGATGCAGCCTAACCCAAGGCATCTTTATCACCCTGCTTTTAAGTAACACCTATGGTTGCAGCAGCTTCACTGTATACCACGGTATGAAAATTGACAGTTATCATACTATGCTTATCTACGGTATTGAGAAAAAAAATGCAACTGGATGGAGAATCTCCTTTCCTCCTTGACTGCCTGTCAGACTCGTCAACTTGTGTCACACACACATGCAGCGGAGAAATGTCAAAGAGAAGCGAGGGGGTCTGACATGAGAGAGAGAGAGAGGCTGGTGTATGTGTGTGTGTGTGTGTGTGTTAAAGCTGTGTTTCTGGCTGGCGGTCTATTCGGACTGGACAGCAGGGAAAGAAAAATGCCATGGTTCTCCCATGGAAGATATTTCTGTGGCCTCCCAAGTGATAGCCTATTTAGGACTGCCGAGGCAGATTTAATGATAATCTCGCAATCAGCTAAAGGCTTCTCATCTGCATGAGTGTAATGGAACCGGTTTGCGCTGATAGTCTGCTGTTCTCTCTGGCAACAACCGGGCTTCCCTCGATATTGCATAATAATTTAAATTCTAGTGAGACTTTTTTTGTTTAAAATGTTACGAGGAAGTGAAGTCGAACCTCTCAAACAGTAGGTAGCCCCGATATGCCAAACAGCACTGAGAAGGAAAAGAGCAACACTGTGCTAATATATTTTTTCATTATGCATCATCACCTTAACAAAATTGTTTCATGATTTTACACGAGTAATAGTAACTGTTATATTTTGACAGAATGTTATAGTTTCTTATGAAATAATCTAAAGGTAGAATCTATTAGACCTCATTTTATATCAACATTGGCAGTTGTAGTTTCAAGATGTTTTAGCTAATATTTATTTTTTCGTAAATACTAAAATGTTTTATTATTATTACTATTATTTAAGACTAGCTACACTGACCTAACCATGGTAATGAGACATTAACTGTGCAATATGTATGTTCTGTTTGAATTATGTTTGAAATTAGGAAACAAATGGGATAATAATGGGCTCATCTAAATAAATATGCTCTTCAATTTTTAAAAGGGAGAGAGAAAACTTCCTGTACTTGAAAACCATGAACAAAACTATGCAACATAAAAGGAAATGCGACCCAGGATACATTAAATACAGGTTATGTTTTTACTGTGGTGGGTCACCACTTTATTTCCAATTTAAAATCTGTCCTGAAGCAAAACCAGTTGAGAAGCACTGAGTTAAAGGTACAGACAAGAGCAGTAAATGTTAATTGTTAATGATCACAGGACATTACTTTAAAAGCTCACACAGCTGATGTTATTTTTCATTTAGTAGTTAATTTATCATGCTATGCTAACATGTAAACTAACATTCTTATTTTTATCATGTTTATAATTCGGTGTATTATAATTCTGTTAGCTTTCTTATTTATTTTATAGACTTTTTTTTTATTACATTTACTTAAATTTAAAATAATGGTTTTAAGTTTCAATTATAAATATAGCTGCGAGCAGCGATGGCGGGCCCAAGCCGGTGGCACCGCCACCCCCTGTGCCTTTAGTGTTGCTGTGCACGATGGGCAATAACATAACCTCACTTTGACTGTCGAGAAGATGTGTGCTGTAGAGCTTGCACTGCAAAAGTGCGCATTGAGGGCACATATCGACCACAAAGTATGCGTGAGCACCCTTCCGATACCTAAAATGAAAAATGAGACACCCTACGGTCTCATGGAGTTAATGGACACATGAAATAAGTACACAAGACTGAAAATTCATATGAAGTGTGCCATTTGGGACAGGGCCTATGACCGTGAACCACAATAGTCACATCTATGAGATAATTCAAATGAAGAATAATTTTTTATGTTATAGGATGTCATAGGCCAATATCTTTTGCAGCACTTAAATGTGTTAATCCAGAAGGCCAGTATTTATCTGGAGGTCTTTGTACAGGTTTATCAATGTAATTATAATTTACGCTTATGTGTTCCTATGATATGCAATGGAAGTACATTTTTATGTTTAACATGGGTGTATTCACAATACATAGCATACGATATAATATCTTATGTTTATTTATCATTATGTTAAGTACATCACACAAATTTCACTGTATTCACCTGTAATGTCTCCAATAAGTACAGTATATATTGGCCTGTATGGCCATGATATATTGCCTTAGCTAGACTTTAGCTAACCTATTACTTTAGCTAGTCGCTCATGAGTCATGAATGTTAGCAAGACACAAATTAACTATATTTGCTTTTGGCTAATTAGCTGTATAGTCGAGGTACTGTACACGACGCGGAGGGAGGGATGGCGGGCATCGACAAAATCTCATCTACCGACCTGATGTTTTGATTTTTTATTTAATAAATATATTTGTTTGACAGGGAAGCTGTGCGCAAACAGGAATATATATATAATAATTTATTTATAAAAAAATAAATAAAATAAACACCCCAGAAAAAAGGGCACTTTCTCTCGAGGAAGAAAAAGGGCAGGTGCTCAAGCCCCTTTGATGTCTATGTGTGCACGTGCCTGAGGGTGAGTAAATTATGAGAGAAATATCTTTTTGGGGTAAACTCATTTTATTTGAAAGACTATCTAGGCACATAATAACACTGCATTGCTGTGACTGTTTATAACTATTTCAAAATGTACAAGCTTACACTTTAAATGGTCAGTGCTTTGATTTTTAAATCATTAAAATAGCAACAGATCAGAGAAAAAAATGGAGATTGAGTGATTATTTTTACATTTTACATGCCATTCAAAAACGTGGCATTTTACAACGTAAGAGAGAAATAAAAAAAACTTTAAATAATACCATTTGTACTTTTCAATGACTTGGGATGTCTATGTTCAGGGCGATTTGGAGCTTCAAAGTTTCAACAGAGAAATTCCCTCCCCCTCCCCTCCCCACACACACACACACACACACAGACAGAATGGCAGGGCCACTATGTCTGTCAGAGAGAGACAGAGAGAAAAAACACAGAACGGGAGGGGGCACTCTGTCTGTCAGAGAGAGAAAAATTCCAAGAAATCCACATTCAAACCACAATATCTGACTTTCTGTTGGTCGGAGCTAATGACTGTAAATTAGAAAGTTGTTCGGCTTGACGAGAACAATATACACGCCGAGTTTTGTAACTGTAGATAGAACTAACTAAGTTATAACACACTTTATGTGTCCTTTTTTAGTACTAAATCAATTTCCTCGCCACGGCCAAACCGTTTGAGATATCAATAATCCGTCCGGAATGTAGCATCCTCAATGTCTTGACTTCATGCCGACCGAGTTTGGTGGCGATTGGATTCATTCTCTAGGAGGAATATATATAATTCCAGAGCATGTGTTTCCAAACAACCCATAATAGCCGACTTCCTGTTGGGCTGGCGTAAAACTTAGAGCACGAAAGTTGTTCGGCCCGATGAGATATAGAAGTGTACCTAGTTTCATATTATTACATGCAAGCATGTTGATATATGGACAAGTGTTCAGACCCCGTTCAAGGGGGCGCTGTCGAGCCCCCCTGCCACGCCCGGGTACCAGATTCAGCCCGACCCTGATGGCCGCGGGTTCTGACCTGTGTGCAAAGTTTCAAGAGTTTTTGAGTACGTTAAGGGCCCCAAAAGTCCCGGAAACCTTGAAAAACAATATCTTAATGCAAATCTCACCCAACAGAGAAATCCCCTCTCCCTCCCCTCCCCTCCACTCCCCACACACAGAGAATTGGCAGGGGGCACGTTGTCAGAGAGAGACAGAGAGAGAGAAAACATAGAATGGGAGCGGTCACTCTGTCAGTCAGAGAAAGAAAAATTCCAAGAAATCCACATTCAAACCACAATATCTGACTTTCTGTTGGTCGGAGCTAATGACTGTAAATTAGAAAGTTGTTCGGCTTGACGAGAACAATATACACGCCGAGTTTTGTAACTGTAGATAGAACTAACTAAGTTATAACACACTTTATGTGTCCATTTTTAGTCCTAAATCAATTTCCTCGCCACGGCCAAACCGTTCGAGATATCAAAAATCCGTCCGGAATGTAGCATCCTCAATGTCTTGACTTCATGCCGACCGAGTTTGGTGGCGATTGGATTCATTCTCTAGGAGGAATATATATAATTCCAGAGCATGTGTTTCCAAACAACCCATAATAGCCGACTTCCTGTTGGGCTGGCGTAAAACTTAGAGCACGAAAGTTGTTCGGCCCGATGAGATATAGAAGTGTACCTAGTTTCATATTATTACATGCAAGCATGTTGATATATGGACAAGTGTTCAGACCCCGTTCAAGGGGGCGCTGTCGAGCCCCCCTGCCACGCCCGGGTACCAGATTCAGCCCGACCCTGATGGCCGCGGGTTCTGACCTGTGTGCAAAGTTTCAAGAGTTTTCGAGCACGTTAAGGGCCCCAAAACCTTGAAAAACAAAAATAAAAGCATTTTCACTCTTCAGCACCCTCCCCACAGACACAGAGAGACGTAGGGTCAGTGAGAGAGGGAGAGAAAATTCTCCAAAACATCCACATTCAAACCAAAATAGCTGACTTTCTGTTGGTCTGAGCTAATGACTGTAAATTAGAAAGTTGTCCGGCTCGATGAGAACAATATAATTACTGAGATTTGTGACTGTGGGTCAAAGTGTAAAGCAACCCCCCCACTTTTGTCAAAAGGTGGCGCTACTGAGCCCCTGCACCACGCCCGTTTCTGGAACTTTGCACATGTCTACTGGCTAATAAATGTGATGTGTCTGTCGAGTTTCATGCAATTTCAAGTATGCTAAGAGTCTCAAAAGCATCAAAAAAAAATTCTAGTTTGAAGCGTTGCCGCGGCGACAGTATCGAAGATATCAATAATCCTTTCACATGACTACATCTGCCGTGTGTTTACATTATACACTTAAAGTTTTAAGTAAATCGGGTAAAAATAAGAGGGTGATTTCAAAGCATTTTGAAAGTGACACACTTCCTTCTGCCAGTTGGTGGCGCTATAACTTTGACTCACAATAGTCACATCCATGCGATCGGCCTCTTACAGCGATCACGGTGCTGCGGGTTCATGGAGATCAATTAATGTATGCAGAAGTTATAACACACTTCCTGTTTCTCTTATCGCGCCATCATTTCGTTTCGTCGCCATGGCCAAACCGTTCGAGATATCAAAAATCCGCTAACTGTTTTTCATCCTCAATGTCTTGACTTCATGCTGACCGAGTTTCGTGGCAATTGGTGGAATTCTCTAGGAGGAGTATTTCACATTCCATTGCATGCGTTTTCCAAAAACCCTTAAATAGACGATTTCCAGTTGGCCTGAGGTAAAAAGTAAAAGTATGAAGGATATATGAAACGATGAGATCTATATGTGTACCGAGTTTCATATTATTACATGCAAGCGTGTTTGATTTATGGACCAAGTTTTCGGACCCTGTTCCAGGGGGCGCTGTCGAGCCCCCCTGCCACGCCCAGGTACCAGCTTCAGCCCGGCCCTAATGGCCGCGGGTTCTGACCCGTGTGCAAAGTTTCAAGAGTTTTCGAGCACGTTAAGAGCCCCAAAAGTGCCCCAATAGTCGTAAAAAATTATAATAATAATAATAAATATAGCTGCAAGCAGCGATGGCGGGCCCAAGCCGGTGGCACCGCCACCCCCGTGCCTTTAGGGTCGCTGGTGGCACTGCCACCCCCGTGCCTTTAGGGTTGCTGTGCACGATGGGCAATAACGTAACCTCGCTTTGACCGTCGAGAAGACGTGTGCTGTAGAGCTCGCATCAGCACGGGCTCTGCAAAAGTGCACATGGAGGGCACATATCAACCACAAAGTATGTGTGAGCACCCTTCTGATACCTAAAATGAAAAATGACACACCCTACGGTCTCATGGAGTTAATGGACACACGAAATATGTACACAAGACTGAAAATTCATATGAAGTGTGCCATTTGGGACAGGGCCTATGACCGTGAACCACAATAGTCACATCTAAGAGGTAATTCAAATGTAGAATAATTTTTAATGTCATAGGATGTCATAGGTCAATATCTTTTGCAGCACTTAAACGTGTTAATCCAGAAGGCCAGTATTTATCCGGAGGTCTCTGTACAGGTTTATTAATGTAATTATAATTTACGCACTGCTGAAGTTTCATCGAGATCAGTTAATGTATGCAGAAGTTATAACACACTTCCTTGCTTTTATGCTAACTTTATGTGCTTTTTGGAGCTTCAAAGTTCATTTGCAATGTGTTCCACATTCAAACCAAAATATCTGACTTTCTGTTGGTCTGAGCTAATGACTGTAAATTGGAAAGCTGTCCGGCTCCCTCCCCCTCCCCTCCACACACACACACAGGCAGGGGCACTCTGTCTGTCAGAGAGAGACATGGAGAGAAAAAGTCCAAGAAATCCACATTCAAACCACAATATCTGACTTTCTGTTGGTCGGAGCTAATGACTGTAAATTAGAAAGTTGTTCGGCTCGACGAGAACAATATACACACCGAGTTTTGTAACTGTAGATAGAACTAAGTTATAACACACTTTATGTGTCCTTTTTTAGTCCTAAATCAATTTCCTCGCCACGGCCAAACCGTTCGAAATATCAAAAATCCGTCCGGAATGTAGCATCCTCAGTGTCTTGACTTCATGCCGACCGAGTTTAGTGGCGATTGGATTCATTCTCTAGGAGGAATATATATATAATTCCAGAGCATGTGTTTCCAAACAACCCATAATAGCCGACTTCCTGTTGGGCTGGCTTAAAACTTAGAGCACGAAAGTTGTTCGGCCCGATGAGATCTACAAGTGTACCGAGTTTCATATTATTACATGCAAGCGTGTTTGATATATGGACAAGTGTTCGAATCCCATTCCAGGGGGCGCTGTCGAGCGCCCCTCGCACGCCCGGGTACCATCTTCGGCCCGGCCTTGATGGCCGCGGGTTCTGACCCGTGTGCAAAGTGTCAAGAGTTTTCGAGCACGTTAAGGGCCCCAAAACCTTGAAAAACAAAAAAAAAAGCATTCTCACTCAACAGCCAAATCATCCCCCTCCCCCCAGACACAGAGAGACGTAGGGTCAGTGGGAGAGGCAGAGAAAATTCTCCAAAACATCCACATTCAAACCAAAATATCTGACTTTCTGTTGGTCTGAGCTAATGACTGTAAATTAGAAAGTTGTCCGGCTCGATGAGAACAATATAAGTACTGAGTTTTGTGACTGTGGGTCAAAGTATAAAACCAACCCCCTCACTTTTGTCAAAAGGTGGCGCTACTGAGCTCCTGCACCACGTCCGTTTCTGAAACTTTGCACATGTCTACTGGCTAATAAATGTGATGTGTCTGTCGAGTTTCATGCAATTTCAAGTATGCTAAGAGTCTCAAAAGCATCAAAAAAGAATATTCGAGTTTGAAGCGTTGCCGCGGCAACAGTATCTAAGATATCAATAATCCTTTCACATGTCTACATCTGCCGTGTGTTTACATTACACACCAAAAGTTTTAAGTAAATCGGGTAAAAATAAGAGGGTGTTTTCAAAGCATTTTGAAAGTGACACACTTCCTTCTGCCAGTTGGTGGCGCTATAACTTTGACTCACAATAGTCACATCCATGCGATCGGCCTCATACAGCGAACACACTGCTGAAGTTTCATCGAGATCAATTAATGTATGCAGAAGTTATGACACACTTCCTGTTTCTCTTTTCGGGCCATCATTTCGCTTCCTCGCCACGGCCAAACCGTTCGAGATATCAAAAATCCGCCGGCAAATTTTCATCCTCAATGTCTTGACTTCATGCTGACCGAGTTTCGTGGCGATTAGTGGAATTCTCTAGGAGTATTGCAAATTCTATTGCATGCGTTTTCCAAACAACCCTAAATAGACGATTTCCTGTTGGGCTGGGGTAAAAAGTAGAAGTATGAAGGATATATGAAACGATGAGATCTATGTGTACCGAGTTTCATATTATTACATGCAAGCGTGTTTGATTTATGGACCACGTCTGGACCTCGCTCCAGGGGCGCTGTCGAGCCCCCCTGCCACGCCCGGGTATCAGCTTCAGCCCGGCCCTAATGGCCGCGGGTTCTGACCCGTGTGCAAAGTTTCAAGAGTTTTCGAGCACGTTAAGAGCCCCAAAAGTGCCCCAATAGTCGTAAGAAAAATAATATCCTAACGAAAACAATAGGGCCTTCGCCTTTTCAAGGCTTGGGCCCTAATAATCCTAACGAAAACAATAGGGCCTTGCCTTTTCAAGGCTTGGGCCCTAATAATATTCTAACGAAAACAATAGGGCCTTGCCTTTTCAAGGCTTGGGCCCTAATAAAGCGTTTGCTCAACAACAACAACAAAAAAAAACCATTCTGTTTTCACCCCTTTAAGGGACATTGTAACTGATAGGGGTCGGTAACAGAATAATTGTTTTATACCGTATTCCGTGATACTGTGAAACCGTTATATTTTCTGAGATGGTTATCATACTGTGAAAATCTCACCCGTTGCAATCCTAGCTACACCTGTTTGAAATTCAAAGATCAGTATGTGATGTCCTATGGAATCAGACATGAAAACATCCATGGATGATTGCTTTTACTCAATACTTCGTGTTTTACATATTGTGCAGAGTTGTTGGTGAGTGCTCTAGCTGCAAACAAAGGGACTCCTCAGTGTGTTTTGCATCAGGGGGCATGTTTGCCATTGCCTGCAACTGAATAACTGATGGTAGAAATGTTTTGCATATCTCTTTTATTTGGCTCTATGATTAGGGAACACTCAAAGGGTGTACACATTACATCCCAAGCCCATACACACTTGAGCTATTATCAACAATAAAAGAGTTCTTTATAACTTTTAAATTTAAGGATGACTGTAGAGGTAAGGAAATATCTGTTTCAAGATCATTAATTTACCTACATAGATTCCTGTTCATTTTAGATATTTTAGAAGATATTGTTATAGGTAAAAATTCTGAATATATTCACGAATTCTTATCCAGTATTCATAAACAACTGGACAAGTAATCTTAATTATTTTGTGAAAAGGTGTGGGAACCCAGAAGGTGTAATTATGTTTCTCACAAAGCTTTATCTTCTGTGCAATATCTAATGACCTCAACATTTCAGTATTATCTTGTGCTATATTTACTCATCTGCAATGCAAGAACATTTTTACTTTTTTAAAAACATGTGAAAATAAGAGATGCGCGTGTGTGTGTGTGTGTATGTATGTACATATATAAGTACCTTTTTATATAAGAGAGCAAATGAGGAAATATGTTTGTTTTTTTGTTTTTTCTGAAATCAAAATAGGCTGTTTTGTGTTTTTTTTTTTTTTTGTCCTTATCATGGCAATGCATTTCAGTCAGTAGTAATCTTTTAAATATGCGCCACACGTTGTGACTAAAAGTCAGCCAACCAAATGCCCTGTGGTTATGTCATACAATGGGATATTTACCAAAGCCATACTGGAAAATGGTCATCTGATATCATCCAAGACCTCCAATTTGTTTGTCCAGTGCCCAGACTGTTTGTCCCAAATGTTTAGATCATATTTCAAGGTGATGTGATATGGTGTTTGTGCTGCCAAATCCTGATCAAGAATATTTTTACAGAAAGCTTTGTGGTAAAATGAACAAAGTGTTCATGGTGTGAGGCATCATGTTTATGAATATTTCTCAGTTGTATTTCTACAGTGTGAGTTTAATAATATTTGTTTGTAATATATGCAGACCATGCACTTGTAGAGCCTACACGTGATTAGAAAAGAGAAAAGTTTTTGTTTATTCTTCATTTATTCAGAAAATCACGTGATCAAAAATAGTTTCATATCTCAAAAAATATATTTTTAGTTATTATTGTCTATAAAGTGTTTTGAAAAAATGTAAAGATTCTTCTATACTGGCAAAAACCATATGATCAGTTAGTTTAATTTAGCCATCATTATTTAGGTGGATTAGGTCAAATCAGATACTACATTAGGTTCGTCAAACAAAGTTGACATGTTTAATTTAATGAATTTTCTTAAAAAGATTATTAAATTAAACATTAGTCAATTTCGTTTGATGAACCTAATGTAGTATCATGTTGGTCTAACTTATTTTCTGAGTAACAATTATTATTGATCCAGACATATGAAACAGGAAAGCAAACATATATATATATATACTAGAGATGAATTTCGCTATTGAAGCAAATTCAGATTCTGAATTTGGGGTTTTCATAAGCTGTAAGCCATAATCATCAAAATTATATCAAATAAAGGCTTGAAATATCTTACTTTGCTTGTAATGAGTCTATATAATATATTAGTTTCACCCTTTAAGTTGAATTAATGAAATTAATGAACTTTTGCACAATATTCTAATTTTTCGAGTTTCACCTGTATATTATTCCAAGGTGGTTCAGTTGCCAGATCTTGAATGAAACGCATCCTACTCACACAATCAATACATCATACAAATTACAAATCATTTATGACCTCAACCTGGCAACCTAAAACCCAGTTGCGCTGTTGATATCTGCGCAGGTAGTAGACGCGGGATGTTAAATCAAGCATCACTGGTAGATGGGAGAGGAAGACTCAGCTGGTGCTCTGGTGAAAAAAAACAAAATATACATGTACATTTAACAACAGCTGGATGGAAGAATTTAATTTCATATCCCAAAGCCATATCGACAATGCCCACGCCTTTTGCAATGTGTGTTACACTGATTTTAATATCGGACACGGTGGGAAAAATTACGTTACTCAGCACATTAAATCACAAGGGCACAATTTGTATAGTATTTAGCTTGCCTCTGCCATCCAGCACCCCACTTCCCCTCTCCCGGATTTGTGTACCCAAATGTTGACAGATAAGGGGCTGCGTGTGTGACATGACACGAGATTAAACAACTCGGGCAACGCGGCGTCGGAAAGTACCTTCTACTCTTTATCAAGGATATTTATCCGATTTCTGAACCCTCTGTCCTCAACTATGGAGAACAGCTGGTCATCCAGGGCCATGAATTCCATAATTTTCCTCGTAATTGCTTTGGTCTTTTCGCTGCTCTTTCCAAGGAATGATAGGAGAGGCTGCTGACTTGTGACTGACTCTGAGCTCTGGCTAGCTTTAGCCGCTTTCCCTTTTTAGCTTCTTTTTTAAAATGGGCATTTTCAGCTGGGTGATGGTGTTTTAAATGTCTAATTAGGTTTGTTGATCCGAAAGTTATTGTGGTGGTTCCCCCACGGTTTACTTTGGCCTAACAAATATAACACATTTAGAACTTTATGTAATCTTCACTCACAGTGAAGATCTTCCACGCCAATGACATGTTTACATGTGGCTGTGATGTTATTGCCTGCGCCGCTGGCAACAAAACGGACCGGCTTGGAATTGGAAAGACGTGAGGTTGACCGGCCGGTTACCGGTCCGGCCGAGCATGCGGAAAATCGGCAAATTCCGGTCCCTGGCCGGTCGATCGGTGCATCTCGAATATATACATTGAATCAACTTTGAATCCACATTATTTCATTTCGTCCTTCCAATCCCCAACCCACCCTGACCCTCAACATGAGAATACAAAAAACAAAAAACAAACAAAAAAAAAATATATATATATATATATATATATATATATATATATATATATATATATATATATATATATATATATGAAACGCATTTAAAACTACACATTCCCCTCCCCGAGAGCCTTCCAAAAATGCCAAATAGCCGTTCTATATGACATTTAAATGCCGCCACCCTGCCCAACTCTATGCACCACTCCTGAAATGAGGACTCAGCCTCTGCACTTTTAATAATCCCTTCCAATTCAACAAGTTTTTGTGCTTTTCGATTTTTTGGTGAATGAGGCATACTGTATGATCCAGCCCCTAAGAGTACCTCCCAAGCCATACCCACAGAAGATCCTGAGGACCAGTTGGTCAACATATAGACATTGATTTCAGCCTCTAGCATTTGTTGGAATTGAGGATTTTGCAAAAGGGATGATTTATTTATCTCCTTATGTGGCAACACCTCTAAACACACCAGGGTGTGATCTGAATCTAAAATGTTTCCAATTGAGCAATCAACAACAGATGAAATGAGGGACTTGGGTATAAAAGAAAATCTATTCTAGAGTAGATCTTATGTACTGAAGAAAACAAATTATAGTCCTCACCAGATAAATTCAAAAGTCTCCAAATATCTGTAAGACCAAGATCCAGTGAAGTGTCACTGATGCTCTAGGAGGCTTGCACACTTTTGCTTCACTATGATCAAGGACTGAGTCCATCAAAAAATGTAAGTCTCTTCCCAATATTATATTATGAGGGGTGTCAGCGGCTTGCAACATCCCTTCAAGATCTATAAAAAAGCCCGGATCATCAATGTTAGGTGTATAAATATTTGCCAAAATAAGACTGTCCCTGAATTTCAGCTAAAACAATAATGACTCTTCCTAATTTATCTTTACTCAGTTTGAGATATTTGAATTGTAGATGTTTACTTATCAGTGTAATGACTCCCCTGCTCTTACTCGAGCCAGCACTATATAAAAAAAAATGCCCACCCCATATCCTTCCAAATTTTTCAGCTTCCTGTGGAGAAAGGTGCGTTTCTTGAAGAAACACTATATCATATTTCTTATGGATAAGAAGAGAAATAACCTTCCTTTTTTTATGGGGTGCCCCAACCCATTGACATTCCATGTGGAGAGAGACAATCCACTCATATTAACATTTGACATTTTGACATGTTTATGCCAAATGCATAAATGTAAAATAGAGTGTGTGTCAAAAACAGGATTATAAAGATCACATTCAAACATTAGTGCAACAAACCCCGAACATTCCCCAGAACCAAACAAAGAGAAAAGAGATAAACTTGCACATTAACCCAGTGCACGATAGCGCCAACTGACGTCCATCCCTCCGAACTCAACCAGTCCATGTATACCTATGAGAGCACCTGCGACAAATTTGCTGTCGGATTGCTCAAGTCCGGTGTATCTATACAAATTTTGTGAGACAGAATTACACAGCAAAAGATAATCTATTAAACAAACTCCAGCCAATATGCAGAATAAACACAAAGAACGTGTTGCTTAATCCATAAAACTGTCCTAAAGGTGTATTATTCTACAAAATAAACTCCAGCCGCTAGAGTGCGCAGATTCTTCAGACAGTCAAACGAATGTTCAGTGAGCAACATGAGTGCAAGCAAATGACTTACTCCAATGATTTAGCCAGAAATACTCCACAAAATAAACTCCATCCGATAGGCGAAACCAGCACAAAAAGAACGTGCAGAATCTTCAAACTTTCAAGCAACTGTTCAGTGAGCCGGTCCATTCGGCTGCAATGTGAGTACCACAAATTGACTTACTGCATTGACTTTATGAAGGACATTGCATGCTGTGGGCATGTGCATGTTTTACGGCCATCCTTCGCATCTATTCTCAATTTGGCTCGGAATGTCAGTGCAAAAGCGATCTTCCATTGATGTAAAAGTTTATTGTAGTCCTTGAATCAATCACGTTTCTCTCTTGTCAAATTCGCAAAGTTTGGGAACAAGAAAATGCGGTGGTTCATCCAAGAAAGCATTGGTTTACTCCTCGCCTCATGTAACACAAGATCTTTATCAGATGATCTCAGAAATGTGGCCAAAATTGATCGAGGCCTGTCTCCCCTCTACGGATCACTGAACAGAAACCCTGTGAGCTCGCTCGATTTCCAGCTTATGGTCTGTTATGTCGAGCAGACACGGAAAGAGCCCATCCAGGAATTCCACCATATCCCATTCCTCCACTTCCACCGGGACCCCCACAAGATTTTCCACCGGCTACTGTTTTCCATGTCTTCCAACTTCTCCCAGACATGCTCCAAATCCACCTTGGTCGCTAGAGGATTAGCAGATAATTTCCTTTCTGATGACTCCAGATAATCTATCCGTTTCTCGACATCCCCCGCTCTGGTGACCACATCAGTAAATTTCACCTCCATGACAGTGATCGATTGATGTATCACAGCAAGTTCCTCCAAGTCAGTAACGACCTTCGTCGGCATTGCTGACATGTTCAACATCTCTCGTCGCATTTCCCGCACCTCCCCAACCAAATCTACTCCCTGGCTCGGGGCCTGCTCGGGAGCATCAGCTTGAGTGACTTCTGATGTCTCCAGAGCTCGAGGATTTGGAATTTTTTTAAATATTGTCCTCTTTGAACATTTTGTAGCGAATCTCACCAGTTTATGTCATAAAAGGTATTAAAACTAGCAAAGTGCACAGAACTTGCCGTTCACACATCCGATCATCGCATGGTGTCATGTGACCTCCCCCTTGTTGGTCTAACTTAATTTATTTTATGAATCATTATAGGGCTGGGACAACGCGTGGGACGCAAAAAATACATCGACGCAAAATATGCGCGTCGATTCGTCGGACCCAAAACAAAGATGGCGGCGCCGGCGACTAGTAGCAACACAAGTGGTTTTTTTTTCAACTCCCCACTTTGCACTCGATGTTGGAGTAGGCTATAATACATTGTCGACACCTAAAGTTTTCGCTTATAGCTATTAATAATGCGCTTATAGCTATGAATGTCGTGAAAAATACATAGAGGACACTGACAACGCGCTGACAGACAGGACCAAGCAGGTAACATTTAATAAAGTCTCAACTTTCAAATTTGGTCATTCAAAGAAAATTAAACCATAAATAGGCCTACTATTTTGTGGCTCTTTAATGTGTCGTGACAGATTGCCTCAGTTAAAGCTGCTCGTGAACCGATCATCTTTTCCTTGGTTAATTTATAGCATCAAATAGGCTAAACATGAATGTAGCCTACATCAGAAGGACTGTTGTTTAACTGCGGAAAGATGTCAGTACAGTAGCCTACAATCCATTAAAATCAAATTCAAATCACCGACGTTAATCTTCTCTCTCCTGACTACTTTGTCGGACAAAAATGGCGTATTATGATTGATTGATCAGATCGCCAGTCAATCAAACTCCCGGCAAATGTTTTTTTTTTTTTACATTTTATACACCCCCACCCCGATGAAACCGGTATTACCGGTGTTGTCACAAGTCGATTAATTGAATCGAAATCGAATCGGACTGGAAAAAAATGAATCGTTAGATTAATCGATGCAGCGAAAAAAATAATCGCTAGATTAATCGTTTCAAAAATAATCGTTTATCCCAGCCCTAAATCATTCGTATATGCCAGGTAAGCAAGTACAAGGACAGTGAAATTGTTGCACTGTCAATTTAATAGCTGGTGCTTATAGAGCGAAGCAGCGCTAGAGACAATCATCACTTGAAAGTGAAAGTCCATCCGCAACCTAAGCACAAGCACCAATATTCACCACAATGGGTAATCTCCAAAACTCCAGCAGAACAGACACTATTTTTAAATACCAATATAACAGTACATTAATGTCAGATATGAAACTAGAGATCCATGTGCAGAGGCACAGTTGACAGAATTTATTTTGAGCAAAATCAAACAAGGCTGATGGGCAAGGAAGACTCCAACAAGGCTGATGAACAGAGAGGAACCTGGCACCGACTGCAGCATGCAGATGAAGTGTGTGTCATGGCAGAGTTGAGGAAAAAGCAGTAAGTAATCCTCAGGTGAAGAGTCAAGATGAGCAAAGAGGCAGTCAGGAAGGTAACCGCAATCTGGACTGGCAACCAGTACAGAATACACATAACAGGACTGACAAAGGCAGAGACAGGTACCATCAGCCAGCTGAAAGTTGGCATGATCTGCGTTCCCATGGAAACAATCAGGATTCCCATGGAAACGCTGATTCCGCGTGCTGGCGTCACCTGAAACACATGAGGGAGAGAACATCAAGACAAATAGAACAAACCGACGGACTCACTGAGACCGTGACCATACCCCACCCCCTCCCGGCATCCCCAAAAGAGTTATCATGATGAAGGTGGAAGTGATCAATGAATGTCCTGGGCCAGGACCCAGTCTCTCTCCTCAGGTCCATAACCCTACCAGTCTACCAGGTATTGGACCCCTCTGCCCCTGCGTCTGATGTCGATCAACTGCTTGGCCTCATAAGCCAGAGTGCCCTCCACTAGGTGAGGGAGAGGTGGGACGGGTGTGATGGGATGCAAATTGGACCGAATGACAGGTTCAATTTTAGAGATATGAAACTCTAGGTTAGATACGTCTGAGGAAGGGGGACAATTTGAGACGGACCACTATCGGGCTAATGACATTCAAGATTTGGGCACCAACTTACAAGAGGGGAGTCGGAGTGGGATGTCTTTGGAATACAGCCAAACCTTCTGACTGCACATGTAAACTGGGGGCTTGATTAACAACTTCAACCGCCGTCTCCCTAGCTGAAGGTAATTTGTGGAGGGGAATGAAATAAGCCGCCTTCGAGAACAGTTCCACAATGGTCATGACGACCCTGTTGCCTTGGGATGGGGAAGACCAGTGACAAAATCCATGGCTATGTGGGACCAGGATCTCGAAGGTTCTGACAGCGGTTTGAGGAGCCTGACTGGAGGCTGACCAGAGGTCTTATCAGAAGTACAAATGGGTCTTGCGGACACGAACTGGGGAACGTCCTGCACTAGCGAAGGCCACCAGAATCTCAGTCTAATGAACGCCTGAGTACTAGGGGTATAACTATCCATCGATCCATTGAACAACGATCCAATGTTATCTATACAATGTGTAAATATCGATATATATTTTTTTAAAGATGTACCTTTATTTTAATACTCTCATGTCAGCCACGTCCATATGCATTTCTGTCAACCTTATTACATTCATTTCACTTTATGAGCGCTAAATATGCTTTTCATGTGAGACACGGACATGTGCAGGGTCTTTGAAGCCAAATTGTGCTCTGCTATCGGTGTGGCATGCGCACGCGTCAACCGGGATTCCAGCCAAATGTGAGCTCCATTGACAGGATCCGTGCGAGCACATCAACCAGGCACTCCTTAAAATGTGAATTCTCGTGACAAACGCAGAGCGGCTCACATGCTCGATTAATTCAGCTTCCATCGATATCGTTACACATATTACCCATTTGAATTTTTCATGTGAATTTGCTATTTTAAAGTACCATGGGGAAGTTCAATCATGTGAAACATCTTAACAACGCAGACATTCTGAACAGCACTAACGAGGGAAAGAGAAACACCTGCTCAGCTCCAGCATCAGTTCTAAAACTTCACATATCTACACATCATCAACATTACTTACATTTATCTCAGTTAACTATAACAGAATTTTTCATTACAACTGTGGAAGTTGTTGCCAGGATAACCAAGGATAGTTGGAAACAAGTCATGGGTATATAAGTATTTTTAATTGGACTAAACTGAAAAATTAGTCATCAAAGAGTGATGATCACTTGTGTGTGACTTTATATTTTATATTATTTATTTGTTACATTTTTTTTCAACATCTGAAGTACCTTATTTTGATGTGAATGTCCCAATGTGGATACAGAGAGTTGAATAAAATAATCAAATTATATTTTGGTTGATTTTTGAGGGCAAAAAAATATTTTATTGTGTTAAATAGGCACATAATATCGGAATATCGATCGCAGGCCCCTGAATCAAATCGTATTTACAAATATCGGATTGCATTACACCCCTACTGAGTACAAGCAGCCCTTGGATGGTAGGCAACTTTGGACAAGTGGGCACTCAGCGGGTGAGTTGGCATTACGTATCACAAAGCGGATTTTGGCCTCCACGTCCAGGACACCATGCCCACCACCTGAGAGGTAGAATGGTGTCCGGAGGGGTGGTGGAGGTCTAGACTTCAAAGCATTGAGACATCCCTTATAATAAAACGTTAGCCTGTAACAATAGTAAAATGTTTTCTTCCAAAAAGTATGTTATAGACGGTGGGCTGAGGGCCCGTATCTGCTTTACTTTTCGAAATGGATGATCCCCATGGAGGGAGAACCTGAATTTGTAAAGTTGGGACGGTTGTTTTATTCTCAACAATATGAAAAGTGTTGCCACTCCCATTTATTGCACATTTTCCCCCGAAATCATAATGCACGACCGTAAATATGCAGGCAAACGCGGTTGCCTACTATATCAGTCGAGCCAATAGCGTGGCAAGATACTGACATAGGATTATTATTAACCAATCAGATGTAGCTTATTTAGAACAGCTGTTACACGGATGATTCAGCTGTCAGACACGAGCAGCATCTGCGGCGGCAGCACAGTGACTATCGCCAAGGACATTGTTTTTGTGATTGTAAGTATTCATTTAATTAGAATATGATATCTATAAAAAAAGTTTGTTTTGTACACTGTGTTGTTCAAACGTATGTAAGCGTCTCGTTAGTGTCGTTTTAAGTAGGGTAGTTTCAGCTGGCTAACTAGCAGTAGCTAGCATCATGCGATTACATATTTGATTTGGTGTAAAGTTTAAATACTTAATTCTAACGGTAACACTTCGTCCAACTCACATAGGCTACAGCTCCACTGTATGTCCATGGATAATTACCTCCGACTGTTTTGCAAACGTTCAGCCAAAAACTCAAGGTAAACATGAACCTCTTGATGGTTAAGACATATTTAATTATCAGTTACATCTGACATAACATTAAAGGGTCCACAAGCAGCCAATATTATAACCGGAGAGCTAAGAGCTCAAGAAGAACGGCATGTAATAGAAATAAGATTATACTATCAAAGAACATAGGCTATCAAACAGAGCAGAGTTATAATGTACATACACATCGTACAGATTTACTTCTGCAGGAGTAGCCAACACACACACACACACACACACCCCTCCCCACATGTGTATTTACAAAACCACATGTGCCCTAGTCATCTTCAAGTGACTTATTGTCACAGTTTACACACTGACAGAGGTTTGTACATGGCAGCTCATGCAGTTTACATGTGCATCTACCCTTAACACAATTTGTTTTTTTACATGAGCAGTGCACAAGTTCCAGTATGGCCTCTGGAGCTGGCGGAAGTGTCATCCAGTCCACTCCGTAGAAATCTCCTACCATCTTCCAGCCATGATTTACAGGAGGAGGAATGTCTGGCATGCACTCAAGACTCCTCCTGTGTACTGCAGCCTGATAGCTTGCCTGCTGGACCTTCATTTGCAGTTTCTTCAACTAATACTGCCTTCTCTCTTCTCCTTTGTGCTCGTTCTATCTTCGTGATATTTGTGAAATGGCTGTAGCACTCCCTGTGGTAGCCAATGTTAGCTGTTTTGACTAACTGGTTTGTAGGTTCCTGGCTTTGTAACTTGTATGCCTGTACTGCCTCTTCTGCTATAAGACTTTCTCTGCATTCAAGGTCTTTCCACAGAAACACCGATTTAATAAATTTCTCCCAACTTATGTCTGTGAAGGGAATGGTGGGTCCATTTCCCTCACATATATGCATGCAGCAATTCATGTTTTTGCCATTTCTTCCACAGTAAAAATGTGCGGGAAAAAGAGTATTGTCTGGCTCGTTTTTATCATAGACATAATAAATACATAGACGCCAAATTGCCCGCTGGAGCGTACGTCAAAGGTGTCGCCACGCTGTGGAGGGCAACTTTCCCATAACTTTTTTTAAAATTGAGAAAAATGTGTTTTGTGTGCTGCTTGGGGTTGTACAAATCGCCACACAATTGAAAACAGGTCTCGAGGAATTACCTTTCACAAGCAAGACTGAACATTTGTTTCTGGTTGTATTTGGCCATTATATAATTAGAAATTTCAAAATACTACTGTTATTGTGTCACGAAATGTAGTTTTAATAGTTTTTCAGTCGACAATGTAGTTGTCTAAAGCTCAAATCTATGGTTTATTCATAAAGATAGAGCCTATTTAAAGGCTCGTTTTCGGAGTGGGAGATACAGAGTGAGAGATACAGGCGCTCAGCGCTCATGTACCCCACCTGGAACAGCCTTACCTCAGCTAGTGCTTCTGACGTTTGCCGCTGGCTCTGATGTCTAGTGGTTAAACATGAGATATAATTCGTCTTGTGTATATCTAACGGGCAATCTTTGGTCTCATTAATCTATAATTTGTTCCTTGGCAAATCGTTTTGGCTGAGGGAAAAGTTAAGTTTCATAACTTTATATTCAGGCTATTTTAACGTTGTATCCTGCTGTAGATGTCTATGATTTTTATGATGTTGTGTTTCCAAGCAATACCATGGATCAAATGTGTGAAATCAGAACGGTATATTTATTAAAGATTACAAGGAAATGACAGGACATCGTATGACAAAAGATGGTTACATAAAATAAAAACAGTGAAAATGCATAACGTTACCTCTACATTCACATTTTGTGTCAAACTGAATATGTAGCATAAGTGGGCAAAATGAGTTAAAAAGTTCAATCTTTCCTGGGCTAAAATCACTTCTCGAAAAGATGTGCACAGACAGCAACTTCATATCAGCGTGCCAGTGTGTTGACAAACGCGTCACCGACACTTTCCCACGCACGCTATTGGATGAAGGCAACAAATACGTCATGCATGTCGGACCCCACACGTAGCCGCCTGCTCTATTCACCGGGAAAATAACCTGGAGAAAGTTACCGATATTATAGTAATGTGCAAAGTATGTGAGTGGCAACAATTTTTATTTGCTTTGTTGAGAAGTGTAGTGGTTATATATAAAAAACTGGGTTATCCATCCCCACAGATTGTCTGAAAACACGAAATCTCCCCTCGGCCCACCGTCTATTACTACAGTCTACAATATTAGTAGCACTTTATTGTAAGTAAATGTAAATTTTTTACAATATTAATATTTGTTAATAAAAATTACATTTTGCACTGTTAATGTTAGTTCATAGTACAATAACTAATGTTAATTTATACCACTTTTGATTTTTAAAAATCATATGTTGAAATAAACATGAACCAAGATTAATATGCTGTAAAAGTATTATACATTTTTAGTTCATGTTAACTAATGTCGTTTACTTATGTTAACAATTGGAGCCTTATTTTAAAATATTACCACAATATTACTAAATTAAAACCATAACTAAACTGTGGTATTTGCATAGTAAAACCATGTTACCCACCAAAATATGATTTTTATTACCATAGTTTTCGTTTTCCTGTTTTATCACTATGGTTTCACTATGAATATCATGGTTAAAATATGGTTACTGTTGTAAATTTATTGAGAGGGAAACTATTTCAGAAAAACAATTCCCACCCTGTCCTATAAGGGGCTCTGTAAATGAATTATTACTGGCATGATGATGGATCATCCTTAAAAACTGGGGCCTGTACCATCAAGCTTGTTGAAAAAAACTTTGCAGGTTGCAGGACTGGTTTCAAGTTGACAAAACCAAACCAATCAAGCTTAATTGGTACCTTGATGCTGGTCATCAACTTTTGATCCTGAGTTTAGGATAAGTTGAAAATTAAAACTCATATACTCTGCACAAAAGATCACTATGAAATCATGAAGAATTAAAACATGATTTACACAGCACAAGAGATCACTGTATAATTACAAAGAAATTACAAACATTTACACAGCAAGAAGAAACCGCGGCTGCTGCGAAAGCTCATGAAGACAGCTGATAAAATGTGATGTGATAAAATCTAAAACAGTTGATAGATCAATGCGTTAGTGACTTCAAATAGGTCCACAATAAAGAACACACATGCTTATTCATTAAAAAAAAATATATATATATATTTTATATTCATTTAGATTCTATTTGAATATATTGTAAAATGCAATTTGTGATCAAATCTGAATTTTTTTGTATAATTACTGCAGTCTTCAATGTCACATGATCCTTCAGAAATCATTATAATGTGCTGATTTTCTAATATGGGCATATTTACATCACATTTTACACATTTACACTTGAACACATATTGGCAAGCACAAGCTTAGTTGATGATAATGAGGCAGCATAAACACAAGTTAAAATATAATCTAAACATTCATATTATTTTTATATCATATTACATATCATATTTATATCATACAGCATACAATTTAAATAACTGCTTTAGCCAAAACAGCATTTAAATGTAACTAAAACTTGCCTATTAGGACATATTTCAAATTTCAATACTCTGAATCCTGGCTGGTATGTCTGGAAACAGTCCCACTAGTAAAATATGTACATGTTTATATAAAATAGCATGTCAACTAATATTTAAGTAAAACTAAATGACTTACTCATCCAAAATTGTATCCTCGGCTGGATCAAGTCGCTCTTCAAAATACAAACGTTCATCGGAGTCCCGCTCTTCTGAGGAAAATGTTAACTCTTTGTCACTATCCAGGAGTTTCCTCACCTGTGTATCATGCCATCTTCCAAACGTGCAGAAAAGTGAATGAACGTGATGCTTTTTAAGGCACAATCGGGGGCGTTTGCAATTTGCATTGATCGCCTCAGCATATTTCCGTTCGAATAGCGCCCTCTACCTGTGGGTGTGATCACATTAGGGATAATTAGCTGAGCCAGGAGAAATTGTACATCACTTTGTTTCTTACAGATTACATTGCAGGAGAATATTTGTTTTAAATTTGAATTCATGTTTGTGTGATAATTATTCGTGGAGTTTCATTTCCTTTTTATGACTTGTTTCAGAAATATGCTCGCGAACACCGAGACAGCTGAAAGCTCACCCTTTTTATTTTCTTTATTTTATAAAAGCACAAGGTTTTGTTTTTATTGTGAGTGTACACAAATAAAAGTAGACCCTTTATAGTCTCGAATGATGTCTTAAACTTATCTGTATGCCCCAAAATTACGGAGTATTTTAAGTTGTTTCTGCTGTAATGACGAAGAAATCCAGCAGGAATGTGCCAGCGCGTCCGTCGATCCCAGAGGGTTAAAAGCTTAATATAATTTAATATGATTACAAATTAATATAAGCTTCTATTGAATAATTAAAAAGTGAGCACTCAGAATACTATATGCAATAATAAGACATTTTGTTCTTTTTTATTTTAAGATGTATTTTGTGTAACGCTTATATTGAACTACATTTGTAATACTGTACAGTAAGTTCATCTCTAGTCCATGAAAGAGGGGGATTGGGAGGCATTCATTACTTTCTATAACCATCTAGTAAAGTAAGCATTTCATATTTTAAAATTGATTATTGGCAAGTAAAATATTAATCTGTTTTACTAGCTGTTTTATAAGTGATATTATATTATGTTTATATTTTCAAAGATATTTTATGGCTAGAGTATGTAAATGAAAAACAATTATAGTTTGGGGTAGATGTATGTATAGTATTTCAATAAATCTATATTTAATTTATATTTAATATTTTCTTTCTTTAAAGTTAGCTTTAAGAGACATGGGGGATTGACTTTATTGTGTCAGAGATGACCGATTCCTCAGATTACAGCAGATTGGTTCAGTTTCTGTTACCTAAAAAAACCTGTTACGGAGCAGGTTAGCCATGGAGCGCAAGTTACAATGATAATGAATACCGCTAAAGGCCAAGACACTTTCATGGTACCTAAAACCCAGGGTTGATGCAAACTAGACAAAATCTTATTTTTTGGCTAGCCACCTAAACTGGCTTCATGGAACAGGCCCCAGGGCAGAGCTCACAACAACAACTACTACAACAACAACACACTCTTGCTTCTTTACTTTCCCAATAGAGGGTTCTTGGAAACAAATGCAATTAAATTGCTTATTTGTGGTTAGGATCCATTATACTCTAAATCTAAAATGTAAAATTGGTAAAGCCAGTATGGAAGAATAAGTTGAAAATGATTTCATTTCATGTTTGGTCTCTGCTTGGCAATGTAAATGTAAAAGATAAAAAGAGATACAAAAAATGAAGAAAAAAAAACGTTATTTTGTAATTCTAAAACATTTTTTCACTTCTGTTTTTGCAGTTTAATACAACATTTTACATATACAGTATGTACTGTATATGATATAACATTACAAATTCATACTATGCATATGTTGGGTAACTCAATGGAAATGTCAACCACATCATGGAAAAATAAAACTTTTTAATCAAAGGAAAAAAAAAACTTTTAAGTTTTGTAGTACAAAGCAGGGTTTCCAAACCTTTTTTTCTTCCACGGCACACTTTTTACGACTAAAAAATTCTACGGCACACCACTATCCCACATAGGCTAACCATCGTCAATATTGTTCCTTTTCAAGAACTTGTCCATATTTCTGTCCGTCTTAGTAGCGTGTTTACTTGTAATGTTTCAAATTCGACTAAGCAATTTTTTTTTTACAAAAATAGAACAAGTCACATAGGTAGGCTACGCTGTGTGAGGTCACAGGTGGCAAGAGCGCTAAATGGGTAATTAAATAAACACCAAATTTGCTTCTTTTCCAATTTTTTGATTTGTTCTTGCAATGCCACAACAAATTACAGGAATGCAAACTCATGAGGGGCGAAAAAGTTCACTGGTCCACAAACATTTTTTTCTGTGAATAAGCTAAAAGCACCAATTCTACCATGAGACTTTATAGTGTTTAAGCCTTAAAAGAACAAAGCAGATCTACAGTCTTCCTTCAGTCTGATCATTATTTTTCATCCAAAAAGACAGCAATATTAGAGTTTCAATAACGTCTTTACCTTCTCCTTTAATAAACCTTGCATTGCTACAAATCTACTGACTTCAGTATAAGAAATATAAACGCAAAGCAGATCTACGGTATCATTTTCCTACAGTAGCCTATTTAACCCTTGTGCATCAATTAAAAAAAGTTACACATAGGTTCATTATGGACAAAAATGGCCATGTCCAAAAACTGTCATAAAAATATTATAGATTTATATTTTTTTCCACTTTCACTGACATAATTTTTTTAACCAGCATCAGCTCTAATCATAATGACCAAACATTCTTTCATTTTTAGAATTTTAACCCTTTAAACGCTGGTTTGTTTACATAATGCCACTGTTGTTTTTTTAGGAAAAAATTAAAAATAGTAATTATTTTCAATTTAATAGATGCTAAGCAGAATTTTTTTTCTTTGATTATTAGAGCCTCGGATATGTCAATGATTAACAACAACATTCATTTTGATGCTTTCATATTTTTTATGCTGTATCAGATTTAAAAAAAAAGCTTCCACTCAGGTCCATAATGGACAAAAATGGCCATGTCAAAAAAGTGTCATAAAAATATTATAGAATAATATTTTTTTCTACTTTCACTGACTTATATTTTAACCAGCATCAGTTCTAATCATAATTACCAAACATTCATTTATTTTCAGAATTTTAACACTTTAAACGCCGGTTTGTTTACATAATGCCACTGTTGTTTTTTATAAAAATATAATAATTATAATTATTTTCAATTTAATAAATGCTAAACAGAATTTTTTTATTTTTATTATTAGAGCCTCAGACACATACAAACCACACTCTGAAATCCATACCAACACACTCACACAATTATATATTCATAATGTATCTAATTGGCTCTATAATATGCATAAGCCAAAAACAGCAGAAAACAACAACAAAAGTGATGATATGCCAAACCTGAAAAAATGGCACGATCTGATAAAAAATATTTAAAATGTAAATTTTGAAGCCTTGCCAACATAATGAAAGCATGTTAAACAAGATTGCATAATTTTATAGTTAAATGGCACTGGGATTAAAAATCGCAGTTTTAATGGGTTTCAATGTGCCATTTTTGTCCAAAACGATGCTTAGAGGGAGTATTTTGTGTAACTAGTGCAAAAAATATATTTTTTAAAGAAAATAGGGTGAAATATTAAAATTCCAATAAAAATTCACACCTGTGGAAAATTTTATGCAGTTAACATTAACACAGACAAAGTTATCAAAAAAACTAAACTGAAAAAGCCAAAAATGTCCACAAGGATGCACAAGGGTTAAATGGCTGAGCATGGCTTTTATCAGAAAAGACCACAATAATAGACAAATAATAATAATTTTGAGTTTCAATAATGTTCTTTCATCATTGTAAAGTGCATTTCACATGAGTTGCGCATTTCCCTCCACGAGTTGCAGAAAGCGTCACAGAGGGGCGATTTTACGAGTTTGCCAGGTAAAAAAGCGGGAGGTGTGCACAATAAGTATTGAAAACATATATTTTGAAGAGAGTAATAAAAGGACTTGGTGAATTTAAATTTGTTCAATAAGTGGGGGTCTCTGATATTCGTAAATGATAAGGTAATATTTAATTAATAGAAATTATGACACATTCAATGTCTTTTCACAAATTTGGACAGTTTTCAGCGTATTCTGCAGCGAGTCATGTGAAAAACTCTTAATGCGTATAAATATGTCACTTTTGCACATTAATCATTGCTCGTCACAAACACAAAAGTGACTGATTATGCTTTCAAAAAAGCGAATTTCTCCAAAAGGTGAGAGTTTGGATCCCTGAACAATTTATTTTTTATGCATTTTTTTTTGTTTATGGAATTTGATAATTTTCCACGGCACACTTGACAATCTTTCAAGGTACACTAGTGTGCTGCGGCACAGTGGTTGGGAAACACTGGGATAAAGGATTATGCCATCCAGAACGCTAGTGGGCACTGCTTGCTCATACATGAATGCAGACTATATTTTAAAACGCAGGTATTTAGGGTTTAGTAATAGTGTGTTATGTGCTTATAACCAATATGCCGATGGTTTAATTTGGTCAATAATTTGCCGATAAAAATCGGTAGCCGAGACATTGGTGCATCCCTATTTAAGACAAAGAACGTTGTCCAATCTTTCATGCATCCCTACTAAAGTGTAGCTGAATGCCCTAGCTGCTCTGTGTGAGGAACAGAATGAAACATGATTGAAAATCTGGAAAACAGTTTAAAAATCTTGCGTTATAGCTGGGGTGAACACTTAATTTTGCAGCTTGGAAATTCTGCTATCATTAACTCCAATTGGGTTCCACGGAAGAAAGAAAAGCATACATGTTTGGAACAACAAGTGAATAATTAATGACATAATGTTCATTGTGGGCAAACGATTCCATTAAAGATTTGCTCATGTGTTAGAACGCCACACCGGCACCTCTCTCTCTTTCTGTCCTACATATATTGCCAGAGGACTTAATGTGTAGTTTGCAGAAAGGATTCCTTTCTTTATCTTTATTTCGGTCTTTTAGATTCTATGAGAGCATCATTTTGTCATCACTTCCATAGGAAAAGCTATCAATATAATAAAAAACAACTTTATTAATCCCCATGGTTTTGGGCATGCATTGTGCGATAGAGAACCAATTACACTGTGGTACAGATGAAGTAAAAATGTGCATGATTGCTTGATTAAATGAATATGAATCTTAAAAATATCTGTACTATATATAAATGTAATCAGTAATATCCAGAACTAATTAATTGCAATTTATTGGATATTATCAATACATAGTAGATGCAAAAAACGTTTTAGGGCTATTGCACTGTAACATTCATTTAATTTTAAACTTGTTTTTTAAAATCTTAACTGATAGTTTACCCAAAAAAGAAAACTCTGTCATCATTTTGTCATTGTCAAGTGAAGTGTAACTGTGCCTGTCAGTCCCTAACATTTTGCCTGAAAAACCAAAAAGTCTTACCGAATTAAAAATTTTCATTGAAATATACTTTGTTAACTACAGATACATCTCAAGATACTTCAGATAACACAGATCAGAGGCACCCACTGTAATCCCCACTATTATGTCTCTAATCAGATGTGTCTGTCCATAGCCTCAGAGTGTGAGTGGAGTTGAAATGAGGAAAAGGCAGCAGGGACACATTGAAGGACCCCACAGGCATGATCACCCGAGGCCTAACACCTGCTGTCTGTGCTGGTGTGGATGCTGCAAATGCCTCTGGTATGTCCCATTTTTCAGACTGTATTGCCGTTGGTATATTGATCACTTGCATTTGCTTAGAAATTGTCACGATTACCTGTTGTCTGCCCTGTGTTCTCTGTCGCACTATCACGTTTATGTCATGTTTCCTTGTCTGCTCCGTGTTTTCCACTTCACCCGTCACCGTTCGCGCTCCATGTCGTGTTTTCCTTGTTGTTCGCCCCGTGTTTCACTGTCCTTGTCTGTAATTGCACAGGAAGATGTAATCACCTGCTGGGCATTGCTGCCTGTCGCACCTCCTCCAGTGCCCATGGGTCAGCTGCAGGGTCATCAGCCAGAAACCACCGTTCACCGACGTTTCGCTCCTTTAATTCTGGAACGTCTCCTGGTGGCGGAGCAGTGACAGGGACGTCTCCCTGTCACCCCCTGCAGCTGATAGCTGTTCTCCCTGCTGCTGTAATCTGGGGTTAGATGTTCTTCCCCCAACTCCTATCTTTCCTCCTCAGCCAGAGCCAAAAGCTACCTTTCTCTGCCTCCTCTGCCAGGTCCTTTGTTGCCCTCCTTAGCCTCCCTCCGGTCACTCCTGCTTCCCTCAAGAGGCGTATGGTTGATACCCCAAGGAAACCTCGGCATCCGACCTCCACTGGGTGGATGGTCGTCTTCCAGCCAGCCTCCCGGCACTCGGCAGCGAGCTCTGAGTACTTGGCCTTCTTCCGTTCAAAGGCGGCCTCGATCCCCTCCTCCAGTGGTACAGTGAGCTCGATGAGGTGCGTCGATCTTGCCTTGGTTGACCACACCACTATGTCTGGCCGGAGAGATGTGGTGGTTCTCTCCGTGGGGAACCGGAGCTGCCTATCCAGGTCCACCCTCATGTCCCACTCCTGGTTGGGGGAGAAGGGCCTTGCTGTTTCTCTTGATCTGGTGCTTTGCCTTACCCCTCCTTCAGACACGAAGATGGTGGGGTCCTCTACTGACTAAACTACATTTCCCACAATTCCCGGCCTTCCTCTCTGCCTGCGCTCATCATTGTTTTCACCTGTGCCTCGTTCAGTCTCCACTTTGTCCATGTATTTAAACCCTGGTTCTTTGTTCAGTCTTTGTCGATCGTTGTTGAATGTTACCGTTTCACGTTCATGCCTCTGTCAGTGTGTGCTACTTCTTTTCGTGTTCGTTCGTTCGAGGATTACCCTGCTGTTCGTGGATGTTAGTCAACTCGTGTTCACCCGTGTGTGAGTTTGTGTTTGTTTACTTTTCCCCTCGTGGACCTTTTATTTGCTCCAGTGTTTGTTTAATGTTGATATCTTGTATGGTTTCTTGTCATGCCTTTGCCCCGGTTTCCTGCCCATCGTGTTTGTTCTCCTAGCTGTGTGTTCTGTTGTTTGATAGTTAGTTTTTCCCATCGTGGACTTTCCTTTGTGTTTACCTTTTTGTTAATATATATATTAAACTGCGTTTGGATCCTAACCTTCTGTCTGCCGTCCCCTGATTACCCACACCGTGACAGAACGATCGACCACACATGGATCCAGCAGCCTATTCGGCGAATTATCGGCTCCTTTGCCTCAAGCAGGGGACCGCCCTTTGGAGGACCACATCCAGGACTTCCTTCACCTGGCAAGCGTCTCTGACTTCCCGGACCCAATCCTGGTGAGCTTCTTCAGGGGCAATCTGAACACCTCACTGAGGGAGCGGTTGCCACCGGCAACGCACGAGTGGACTCTCTGCGGCTTCATAGAGGTGACTTTGCGGGTCGGCGGATCGCCGTTAACCGTGGGCGACGCTGAGGAGGACCCTACCTCTCCTCCCTCAGTGGTGACTCTCCAGTCGCCCATGGCGCTTCTTGTCACGCCACCCCCATCTGTAAGCGAGCTCCCCTCCTTGCCAGTCGCCCTCCACGAGCCAGCGTGGTCCACTTCGTCTGCCCGGAGGAGGAGAAGACGGGCTTCCACCTCCCGGCCCACGCCTGCCCGGTCTGCGAGCCAGAGCCCACGCCTGCCCCAGTCTGCGAGCCAGACCCCTTGCCTGCCCCGGTCTGCGAGCCAGAGCCCACGCCTGTCACCGTGAGCGAGCCTGCGCTCACGCCAGCCACGGCCAGCGAGCCTGAGGCCACGCTGACCAGGAACAGCGTCCCAGCTTCGCCAGTCGCATCAGCCCGGAGGAAGAGGAGAAGGGGAAAGGGCTCTGCTCTCCAGCCTCTGCCTGCCGCATCCCCGTGCCCTAAACCCCTCTTGGCTCTGCCCTCAATGTCCAGCAAGCCCAAGCCCACGCATGCCACGGCCAACCAGCCAGAGCCTGATGCCCCAAATGTCAGAGAGCCAGCGCCTGTAGCCTCGACCGTCCCTGAGCCAGCGCCAGCAGCCATGACCGTCCCTGAGCCAGCACCAGCAGCCATGACCGTCCCTGAGCCAGCGCCAGCAGCCATGACCGTCCCTGAGCCAGCGCCAGCAGCCATGACCGTTCAAGGGCCAACGCCTGTAGCCAGGACCGTCCAACAGCTTCCGCCTCCCGAGCTTTCCAGAGCTCCGCCTCCCGAGCTTTCCAGAGCTCCGCCTCCCGAGCTTCCCAGGGCTCCGCCTCTCAAGCCTCTCGAGTCTTCCAGAGCTCCGCCCCTCGAGCCTTCCAGGGCTCCGCTCCTCAAGTCACTCAAGCCTTCCAGGGCTTCGCCTCTCGAGTCTTCCAAGGCTCCGCCCCTCAAGCCTCTCGAGTCTTCCACAGCATTTCTCCCCGAGCCTCCTACGGCTCCACCTCCCGAGCCTCCTACGGCTCTGCTCCCAGGGACTCCAGAGCTTACTAGGGCTCCGCCTCTTGAGCCTCCTACGGCTCCTCTCCCAGAGACTCCCGAGCCTCCTACGGCTCTGCTCCCAGAGACTCCAGAGCTTTCTACGGCTCCGCCTCCCAAGCCTCCTACGGCTCCGCCTCCCAAGCCCCCTACGGCTCTGCCTCCCGAGCCTCCTACGGCTCTGCTCCCAGAGACTCCAGAGCTTGCTACGGCTCCGCCTCCTGAGCCTCCCACGGCTCCGCCTCCCGAGCCTCCTACGGCTCCGCCTCCCGAGCCTCCTACGGCTCTGCTCCCAGTGACTCCAGAGCTTTCTAGGGCTCCGCCTCTCGAGCAACCTACGGCGCCACCTTCCTCGGCTTCGTCTCCTGAGCCTCCCACGGCTCTGCCTCCTGAGCCTCTCACAGCTCCGCCTCTTGAGCCCCTCGAACCTTCCTCGGCTCTGCCTTCCTCGGCTCTGCCTCTTGAGCCTCCCTCTGCTCTGCCTCTAGAGCCTCCCACGGCTCCGCCCCCTGATACTCCAGAGGTTTCCATGGTTCCGCCTCCTGAGGCCCCAGAGCCTCCCTCAGCTCAGCCTCCTGAGCCTCAAGAGCCTCCCTCAGCTCCGCCTCCTGAGCCTTCAGAGCCTCCCTCAGCTCCGCCTCCTGAGCCTTCAGAGCCTCCCTCAGCTTCGTCTCCAGAGCCCCTCGCAGCTTCGCCCCCGGGAACTGTCCCTGTCCTGAGGCCGCCTCCCAGGCCTCCTGGACCTGTCCCTGTCCAATGGCCGCCTCCCAGGCCTCCTGGACCTGTCCCTGTCCAATGGCCGCCTCCCAGGCCTCCTGGACCTGTCCCTGTCTTGTGGCCACCTCCCAGGCCCCCTGGACCTGTCCCTGTCCTGTGGCCGCCTCCCAGGCCTCCTCGAACTGTCCATGTCCTGTGGCCACCTCCCAGGTCCCCGGAACAGGCCCCTGCTCTACGGCCATCTCCAAGGCCTCCTAAATCTGTCCCTACCCGGTGGACGTTCCCCAGGCCACCTGACCCGGTTCCCTGCACACACCACCAGAGACTGCTTACCTGCCCTCTCGGCCTCCCTGGTCTGCATGTCTGCCCTTTGTGCTCCCATGGACTGCCTAATTTCCCCTTATGCCCCCTTGGTCTGTCTCTGTGTCCCTTGTGCCCCCTTGGTCTGTCTCCGTGTCCCTTGTGCCCCCTTTGGTCTGTCTGTTTTTCCCCTTTTCTAGCCCCTCTCTCCTTGAACATTTGTTTATCCCTGTTATCTTCCCTTTTCGGTTTCTTAAGACCGTCTGGAATCCGGTCCTTTTGAGGGGGGATTCTGTCACGATTACCTGTTGTCTGCCCTGTGTTCTCTGTCGCACTATCACGTTTATGTCATGTTTCCTTGTCTGCTCCGTGTTTTCCACTTCACCCGTCACCGCTCGCGCTCCATGTCGTGTTTTCCTTGTTGTTCAGCCCGTGTTTCACTGTCCTTGTCTAAACTACATTTCCCACAATTCCGGCCTTCCTCTCTGCCTGCACTCATCATTGTTTTCACCTGTGCCTCGTTCAGTCTCCACTTTGTCCGTGTATTTAAACCCTGGTTCTTTGTTCAGTCTTTGTCGATCGTTGTTGAATGTTACCGTTTCACGTTCATGCCTCTGTCAGTGTGTGCTACCTCTTTTCGTGTTCGTTCGTTCGAGGATTACCCTGCTGTTCGTGGATGTTAGTCAACTCGTGTTCACCCGTGTGCGAGTTTGTGTTTGTTTACTTTTCCCCTCGTGGACCTTTTATTTGCTCCAGTGTTTGTTTAATGTTGATATCTTGTATGGTTTCTTGTCATGCCTTTGTCCCGGTTTCCTGCCCATCGTGTTTGTTCTCCTAGCTGTGTGTTCTGTTGTTTGATAGTTAGTTTTTCCCATCGTGGACTTTCCTTTGTGTTTACCTTTTTGTTAATATATATATTAAACTGCGTTTGGATCCTAACCTTCTGTCTGCCGTCCCCTGATTACCCACACCGTGACAGAAATGAGTTGGAGTTTGGGGCAGAAGTTTCCATTTGTCCCTTTATAAAGGCATAGTTTACCTAAAAAATTTAATTCTGTCATTTACTCACCCTGGTGTTGTTCCAAACCTGTATGACTTTGTCTACCATTGAACACAAAAGGCAGTGTTAGGTAGTGTGTTAGTCTCCTATACAATGAAAGTGAATGGTGACTGAGGCTGTTATTCTGCCTAAAATCTGCTTTTGTTTCCCACGGAAGAAAGAAAGCCATATGGCTTGGAACTACATGAGTGTGTCTAAATTATGATTTTAATTTTTGGGTAAACTATCCACATTCATCATAGGTACCGTAATTTCCGGACTATTGAGGGCACCTGAATATAAGCCGCACCCACTGAATTTAAAAAATTTTTTTATTTTGAACATAAATAAGCCACACCTGTCTGTAAGCCGCAGGTGCCTACCGGTACATTGAAACAAATTAACTTTACACAGACTTTAACGAAACACGGCTTGTAACAAAAATAAATAGGCTTTTACGAAACACGGTGTGGAAGCGGGGGCGTGGTCAAGCGCCTGTCCGGGAGAGAAAAGCGGTAAGGGCGCTTACATCAAGTGCTGAAAACTGTCACACTGGTGCCAGTGTGACAGTTTTCCCAAGAAGGACACGTGAAGCAGGGCACTTGACGTTCCAGGTAAGGCTTTTAATGGCCACAGCAATGTTTACAATCAATTTTATAAAGTTTCTCAATTCTTGGTCTTCTATGCGCCAACACTAGACTGACGTGTGTCTGTCTGTCACTCACTCACTCACTCACTCTCTCTCTCACACTCTCTCTGCTGCCTTTTTATGTCGCTCTCCTCACGCTTACTGAAATTAGACACAGGTGTTAGACATTAGCTCAGGTGTAAGCGCCCTTACCGTGTTTCTCTCCCGGACGGCGCTTGACCACGCCCCCGCTGCCACAGACGGCTTGTAACAAAAAATAAAAAATTAGCAGTAAACAGTAGCCTAGCAAGAAAGTCATTGGTCACTATCTTCCTCCTCTTGTGCACATGAAACCACTGAAGTCATCTCCTTCGGTGTCGGAGTTGAAGAGTCAATTCATCACGCTGCTGTTTCCAACGTCTCCCGTGCAGCAGCTCTATTTCCTTTTCCAACAGCCAGATCAATCGCCTTCAACTTGAAAGCTGCATCATATGCGTTTCTCCATGTTTTGAGGGTGAAAAAATGACTACCGTAATCAGAATGATGGGTAGTTTGAGCGCGCTCGATTTAATCTAAACAGTAAACAAAAAAGTTGTTTGACCTTAAGGGCCCTTACATAGTCAACGCATCGGTACGTGTACGCGTCTGAAAGGCTACGCGTCGCTACGCTTCGGCCGCCATTATGCATCGATGCGTAGCCAAATGTGTCGTCCTAGTTTTTGATACGCAACGCACCGAGGCACGCAATACTATGTGTTGTCGGTGGGGGCGACATTGCAGGTATTGTACATTAATTAAAGTATATTATGTTTACAGAAGAAGATTTGAATACAATGGCGGGCGAAGAGGAAAAATTATGCGAGCTTATACGCATACATCCGCATTTATATGACAGTTCGTCGCAATTACACTCCAATAAAATAGCGTTGGAAAATGCCTGGAGGGAGGTTGCAACCCCGATGGGAAAGACCGTAGATAAGGTGAAAACGGACTCTACTAATATCACCAGACTCTACTACCCCCTGTTGCGGGAGCGGTGTATTGCATTTCACGCATCGCCCGTGACACGTGCGTCTGCTTGCGTCCACTGTTTAGACTATGAAAGGGAGCGCGTCACTCGCATTGCTTGCTCGCGTTGCTCGCGTTGACTGTGTAACGGCCCTTAACCCGTTCGGCAATTTCATTGGTCTAATGAAAGCTTCATGCCGCCAAAAAACTGAGCACGTCACAGAATGTTTTTTTTTATTTTATTTTTAAATAAAATTTGAAAGCGGGAAAAATCCATATATTAGTCGTTGTTTAAGCCGCGAGGTTCAAAGCGTGGGAAAAAAGTTGCGGCTTATAGTCCGTAAATTACGGTATTCATCACAGGTCATTATCACTGGCCTCACGTATCTTAATGTTAGTGCCAGATATTTATTTGTTTATGTATTTCTGCCCTCATTTCTAGCTTGACACTTACGGTATTCCTTGACTGATCAAATTCTTTAGAGTTCAAAGGCAGCCAAAATGAACATTAGAGGAGCTTCAACAACTGTGTGTTTTATTCACTTCAACTCAAATCATGACTTCAATGGCTGATTATGACTTTATAAACACTTATTTTTTTCTATTACTCAGACCCTGCTATGTTATGATATCGAGACACTTTTATTTTTAAAATCGTTTGAAAAATTATTAATTTTGTAATACAGACCCACCTACATCTATATATTTTGGACTTTGGACTCGGAGGACCATGGTTCAAAACCAGACAAGAACTCAGACATGTGACACGACAGACACATAGAAGCGTCACAAAATGACTTGGTTGCTTCAGAAAATATGCTTCTCATTTCACTTCTGCATTTTAAAACACTATTGGTAAAGGTTAGGTGTTGCTTAAGGGTAAGGATGTCTGTTTTTGTTAAACTCTCATTTCTCTTTTCCGATACCTTAGTTTAAGTGTAGGGTATAGTTTTAGGTTAGGGAGGTACTTTTTATTAAAACCTCCATTTAAAATGCACAATTACTAAATGCACATGGGTTACAATTTCTAAACATTCTTTCATTATGTGAGCCATCACATGCAAAATAATCCATTCAATTATCAAAATCTGTCAGACATACATGTATATTATTTATATAAAATACATTTACTGCATACATACAAATGAGCATATCCTTTTTCTGTGTACTACAGAAAAAGGATATGCTCATTTCTGTGTTTTCTGTGACGCCATGGCGAGCTCTGCACACTTTGCTAGTTTTAATACTTTTAATGACATAAACCAGTGAGATTTAGTACACTCTGTTCCATAACTGTTTTAAGAGGACAATATGTCAAAGAATTCAAATTTCTCAGACTCCGAAGACATTAAAAGACACTTACGTGCTCAAGCTGATGCCCCCAGGCAGGCCGCAAGCCTTGGAGTCAACTTAGTTGGGGAGGTGCGGAAAATGAGACGAGATATTGAACATGTCAGCAATGCTGATGATGGTTGTTGCTGACTTGGAGGATCTTTCTTTGATGCGTCGATCGATCACTGCCATGGAGACGAAGTTTTCTGATGTGGTTACAAGAGTGGGGAATGTCGAGAAATGGATTGATTACCTGGAGTCATCGGATAGGGAATTATCTGCTAATCGCTAGCGACCAAGGTGGATTTGGAGCGTGTCTTGGAGAAGTTGGAAGGCATGGAAAACTGTAGACGGCGGAATATTGTCCATATCGTCAGAGTTCCTGAGGAAGAGGAGAGACAGGATATGGTGAAATTCCTGGATGGGCTCTTTCCGAATCTGCTCAGCATAGCAGGCCAAAAGCTGGAAATCAAGCGAGCTCACAGGGATCCTGCTCGACGATCTGTGTAAATCGGGGAAATCCACATTTCTGAGATCATCCAAATAAAGATCTTGTGTTATGTGAGGCAAGGATTAAAGGAGACCTTTCTTGGACACCGCATAATCTTGTTGCCAGACTTTGCGAATTTGACAAGAAACACGATCAAACAAATGCAAGAAACTTTTACATCAACAGAAGGTTGCTTTGGCACTGATATTCCCGGCCAAATTGAGAATAGATGCTAGGTAGTGCCGTAAAACATTCTCATGCCCACAGAAAGCAATGTCCTTCATAAAGTCAATGGAGTGACCCAAGTGGACCGGCTCATTGAACATTCGTTTGACTGTTTGAGGAATCTGCGCGCTCTTTTTGTGCTGGTTCCGCCTATCGGCTGGAGATTATTTTGTAGAGTAACACACTTTCAGGACAGTTTTACAAATGAATCTACACACTCTTTGTGCTTATTCTGCCTATTTGCTGGAGTTTGTTTTAAAGATTAGCTTTTGCTGTGCAATTCTGTCAAACAAAATTTGTATAGAAACACCTGACTTGAGCAATCCGATGGCAAGGTTGTTGTGGGGGTTCTCGTAGGTGTGCATGGACTCTTTGAGTTTAGAGGGACAGATGCCAGTTGGCGCTGTCATGTGCAGGGTTAATTCGCACGTTTTTCCTTTTTTTTTTCTTTTTTTTTTTTCTGGGGGATGTTTCGGTTTTGATTTGTTACACTAATGTTGGAATGTGGTCTATTTAATCTTGTTTTTGACACACAGTTTATTTTTTCTTATGTAAAATGTATTGTCTCTCTCCACATGGAATTTCAATAGGTTGGGGCACCCCATAAAAATGAGGAAGCTTATTTCTCTTAAGTGTAAGAAATATGATATAGTGTTTCTTCAAGAAATGCACCTTTCTCTTCAGGAAGCTGAAAAATTTGGGAAAATATGGGTGGGCATGTTTTTTTTAGTACTGGCTTGAGTAAGAGCAGGGGAGTCATTATGCTGATAAGTAAACATCTACAATTAAAATGTCTCAAACAGATTAAAGATTAATTAGGAAGCGTTATTATTGTTTTAGCTGAAATTTAGGGACAAAGTCTTATTTTGGACAATATTTATGCACCTAACGTTGATGCTGAGGGCTTTGTAATAGATCTTGAAGGGATGTTGCAAGCAGCTGGCACCCCTCATGATATAATGAAGCAAAAGTTTGCAAGCCCCCTAGAGCATAAAACATTGACGCTTCACAGGATGTGTAAAATTCTTGGTCTTACAGATATTTGGAGACTATTGTTTTACTCTAGAATATATATATATATATATATATATATATATATATATATATATATATATATATATATATATATATATATATATATATATTTTATATCCAAGTCCCTGAATGTGTAAAATTCTTGGTCTTACAGATATTTGGAGACTTTTGAACCCATCTAAGAGGGTCTTTAATTTTTTTCATTGGTTCCAATTGTTTTACTCTAGAATATATATATATATATATATATATATATATATATATATATATATATATATATATATATTATATCCAAGTCCCTCATTTCATCTGATGCTGATTGCTCAATTGGAAACATTTTAATCTCAGATCATACCCTGGTGTGTTTATAGGTGTTGCCACACATGGAAAAAAGGAAAATGCTTTATTGTATCCCTTTAGCAAAATCCTGAATTCCAACAAATGTTAAAGATTGAAATCAATGTCTATATGGAGATCAACTGGTCCTCAGTATCCTCTGTGGGCTTGGCTTGTGGGGTGGTTCTTGGGGGCCGCATCATACAGTATGAGTCATTCACCCAAAAAATCCAAAGTGCAAGAACTCGTGGATTTGGAAGGAATATAAAAAATGCAGAGGTAGAGCTAAAGCGCTGAATGATGTCTAATTGTAACGATTTGTGGGAAGCAGGACAAGGAAGATGGGAGGTAGGATCCAAACGCGGCTTTATTATTACACAAAAATAAACAAACTCAGGAACAAAGAGAAAATCCACAAGGGGAAAAGGAAACCAAAACACTGGGTTGAACACAGAAGGGGTGCAGGCATCGAACATCCACGGAGCAGAGGGTAAACCTGAAACGACAGACAGCAGGGAACATGGACAGCAGGGTAACCTCGGACGGATGAGCAACGAGAGCGGGGAGCATCAACAAGGAACACACGAATGAACGAACATGAAGCGTAGACAGGGACATGAAACGCCAACGCACGACAACAGGAAGGGAAAACAGCGGGGTTTAAATAAAGAGACACGGTAATGACAATAACACAGTGACAGGGCCGGAAAAGACGGGAAGTGTAGTTTTCACAGAGACCGTGAAACACGGGTGGACAACAAGGAAGACATGACAGGGAGCATGATCGGTAAAACAGAAAACACGGGGCGGATAACAAGAGAGCGTGACATGGAACGTGACTAGTGACGGGTGAAACAGAAAACACGGGGCAGACAACACAGGAACGTAACACTAATGGCCTCAGGGAATTGACCCGATTTTTGTTGTGGAAGGAGGAGTTTGGCTATTCAGGGCAAGACAGTAATACTTTGTGTCAGGGGACAAGGCAGGGAAACTTCTAGCTAGATATATAAAATGAAGAGTGTCACTTTCTGCCATTCCTTCTGTGAAATGTGCTGGTGGTGAAATATTTACCTTGGCCACTGATATTAATAATGCCTTTAAATGGGACCTATTATTCAAATGTACTTTTACATGTTTGTACATAAATGTGAGTTGGCAGTTTGTGTACACAACCACCCTACAATGTTAAAAGTCCACCCACTCCTCTTTCTTATATTTCTATTAATCAAAAACAGTGTGTCAAAATTAATGGTTTTCGTTTCTGCTCTAAAGTGATGTCACTTTAGAGCAGGCCTCACCCACGACTGGTGACAGACTCCACCCTCCTCCCCTCAGTGATCTACACACAGTCCGACATTGTTTTCAGTACTGGAGCAGATACAGTGAGAAGAATAATGTCTCAGCTTTGTAAGTATCATAAGTGTTCTGTTGGCTGTAAAAGTGAACATAAGAGTCTTCATGTACTCCTGGCATCAGAGCCTCTGAAGATGCAGTGGACAAGCTGGACTGGTAATCTGGCATACCGGGCATTTTCCTGGTTGGCCGACGCACTTTGGGGACAATCAGGGACGGACTGTCCATCTGGAGAACCGAGCAGGCCGGTGGGTCAGCCACGAAACAGGCCAAATGGGCTGCGATAAGCTAAAATGAGCTGCCGCGTTATGCAGAACGGACCACAAAATGGCACTGCGATATGCAGAAAAGGACAGTGAACACCCTCTTTTCTTCCAGAAAGGGGGTGGGGAGCAGCAGCTCATTTGCATTTAAAGAGAGACACACTAAAATCAGCGTGTTTTTGATTCCACCCAAAAAGAGGCAATTATAACATGGTATTATAAATGATCAGAAGGGTATTTTGAGCTGAAACTTAACAGACACGTTCTGGGGACACCTGAGACTTATATTACATCTTGTGAAAAGTGGCATAATAGGTCTTTAATTCTCTCTTGATATTTACAGTTCCACGTCTTCATCTACTTATGAGGATATTAGAAACTTTGTGGAACCATTAAAACTTCCTGTACTGATGACTGAGCAAACAAATTCCTTTCTTGGAGGAGCTTGGCGAGGTAATTAAAGCCTTGCCTAGAAGCAAGGCTCCAGGGCCAGATGGCTGTGCCTCTGAATTTTTTAGATCATATGCTACAGAACTGGCTTCACTTTTGCTAGAAGTTTATACAGAATCATTAAAGAATGGAAAGCTTCCGCCAACCATGAAGCAAGCCCGGATCAATCTGATTTTAAAAAAGAAAAAAATCCAAGTGAGTACAAGAGTTAACATCCAATTTCCCTGATCCAGATAGACATTAAAATATTGTCATTTTAGCTAAACGATTAAGTAAAGTTATGACATATTTTATACATATAGATCAGGTGGGGTTTATTCAAGGCTGTAGCTCTTCTGATAACATTAGGTGTTTCATCAATATCATGTGGTCAGTGGCGAATGATATTTATAGACACCGATAGCAGCGGTACAAACAAATTGAATAATTTCAGATTATTTTACTCCGCATAGGGATACCCACCAGGGTTGCCCTCCTTCCTCATTATTGTTCTGTCTTGCCCTGGAATCATTAGCTGCAGCAATAAGAAAGGAATATTATTTTCCCGGGGGTTGTGGCAGGAGGTATGGTGCATAAGCTTTTGTTTTATGCAGATGCTATTTTATTGTTCGTCTCCGACCTTACTAGATCTATGCCTTGCCTCCACAGAATTATTTAATAGAGTTAACTGGTCTAAATCCTAAGCTTTGGCTCTGACAACATATTGCCCTGTGACAGCTTTTCAGCTGGGCACCTTCCTGTGGCCCAAACAGGGCATTAAGTATTTGGGCATTTTTGGGAAGGTTAATGTTATAAAAATGAATTGTATTTCAAAATTCAACTACTTACTACAGTCTCTCCCCATTGAAGTTCTCCTCAGTTATTTTAACCATTTTGATAGTATAGCCAAATACATTATTTGAAATGGTAAACATCCTTGGATGCATTTTAATAAGTTACACAGGCCAGTTGACAAAGGTGGGTTAGGTCTCCCCAAGATTTTATTTTAGTATTATGTTTTTGGTCTCAGACATTTGGCACATTGGCCACTCCAACCAGAGAGGGCCCCTCCCTGGTTTTGCATTGAACAATAGGTCCTTGCCCCTATTTCTACCAAATTGCCCAGAAAGGTCAAATTTCATCTCGTGATTTCGCACTAGCAATCAGTGTGGTCAAAGGTTTCCCGTATGTTAAATTCAGATATGTATCTGAATGTTGCCTCACGCATATATTTGAACCCTAAATGATGCATCGATAAGTCCCCCTTTTGCTGGATGGTTTGGATTAAGAGGGATGTTGCTACTCTTGAAGACATGTAGATTGAATTCTTTTGATAATATTATACAGCATTTGGGATTCCGAGGTCTCAATTCTTCAGATATTTACAGTTGCACCATTTATGTACTATCTTTGGAGGTAGTATACAGCCCCCTTGTGGCAGACAACCTTAGTGTGGCGATTGCTGCTTTTGGGAAGGTTCATGAAGCATCAGTGTACTATTCTTTGCTGAATCAGAGTCTTGGCGACAGAGCTTTGTCATCTCTCAAGGGGTTATGGGAAAAGGATTTGAACGTGGCACTGGAGGATGGGGAGTGGGAAAGGATATAAAAAAAAAATGGAAATCTATGTCCAGAGATGCTAAGGTACATCTTATGCAGTTTAAGAGAATACATCGTTTCTATTTCTAGGTTGTATAGTCTTGGTTTAATAGATACACCTGTGTGAAATGCCAGTCAGAAGATGGGGACATAGCACATGGGGGGTTTGGGTGGAAATAATAGGGATATAAATGATTCCATGTATTTATGTTGTGTTTGTCCTAATTGTATTTATTTTTTATGTATGGAATCAATAAAATGTTAATAAAAAAAGTGTTATATTAGCTTGTAAAAATGAGAAAAGGCAGTAGTTTGAGGCTGGGCCATTGAACGAAGAAAGATTGTAAAGGGCTTAACACAGCTTGCAGGGGAACTGTAAATAACATGAATGAATACATATATTGCATGAAATAAAGAAAACATTGAAGAGGCAGTACAAACCCTAGTCTGTAACCCCCCCCCCCCACCACCACTACACGCTGCCATTTTCTGCTCAGAACTTCTATTTCTGTCTTCGAATCACATGCAAAACAGCTGTGTTGATCTTGTTGTATATTTAGAGTCTTCTCAACATGTTAGATCCCTTGGCTAACAAATCTAATTATACTTGCTCCGTAGAGACTTGGATTGGGAAACGGAGTGGATGTTCACCTGTAAAAATTCCATGGTATTCATGAAGTATATGAAACATTTGTTAAATTGTACCTCAAGTTGCTGCTTCATTAATGTGACCAATAAAATAAGTTGAAAGTTGTTTTTTCTGCTTAAAATACATACTAAGATACTTTCCACTTTCGACTTATCAGTCCACAGAACATTCTCCCAAAAGTTTTGAGGATCATCAAGGCATTTTTGAACAGTGTCTTTCTTGTAGTGAAGTCATGAACAGTGACCTTTATTGATGTGAGAGTGGCCTGCTGTTCCTTGGAGGTTGTCCTTGGCTTTTTTGTAACTTCCTGGATGAGTCGTCACTGTGCTCTTGCAGGTATTTTGGAAGGTCGGCCACTTCTGGGAAGGTTCACTACTAAGTTTCTCCATTTGGATATACACCAATCAGTCACAACATTAAAACTACCTTCCTTATATCTCATAGGTCCCCCTCGTGCCGACAAATTGGCTCTGACCAGATCTTTGGAGGTGTGATGTGGTGTCTGGCACCAAGACATCTGGCATTAAAGACATCCTTTAAGTCCTGTAAGTTGCGAGGTATGGCCTCCATGGATTAAACTTGTTGGTCCAGCACATCCCATAGATGCTCAATCGGATTGAGATCTGAGGAATTTGGAGGCCAAGTCAACATCTTGAACTCTTTGTCATGTTCCTCAAACAATTCCTGAACAATTTTTGCAATGTGGCTTGGGGAATTATCCTGCTGAAAGAGGCCACTGCCATCATGGAATACTGTTGCCATGAAGGGGTGTACGTGGTCTGCAACAATCTCTAGGTAGGTGGTACGTGTCAAAGTAAAATCCACATGAATGCCAGGACCCAAGGTTTCCCAGCAGAACATTTCCCAGAGCATCACACTGCCTCCACCGGCCTGCCTTCTTCCCATAGTGCATCTTGCTGCCATCTCTTCCCCAGGTAAATAACCCATATGCACTTGGCCATCAACATGATCTAAAAGAAAACATTATTCATCAGACCAGGCCACCTTCTTTCATTGCTCCATGGTCCAGTTCTGACGCTCACGTGCCCATTTTAGGCTCTTTCAGTGGTGGACAGGGGTTAACATGGGCACTCTGACTGGTCTGCAGCTACGCAGCCCCAAACCCAGCAAGCTGCGATGCACTGTGTGCTCTGACACCTTTCTATCATGGCCAGCATTACGTTTTTCAGCAAATTGTACTACAGTAGCTCTTCTGTGGGATCGGACCAGACAGGCTAGCTTTTGCTCCCCACGCGCATCAATGAGCTTTGGGCGCCCATGACCTTTACTGGTTGTCCTTCCTTGGACCACTTATGGTAGGTACTAACCACTACATACCAGGAACACCTCACAAGACGTGCTATTTTGGGATGATCCAGTTGTCTAGCATCACAATTTGGCCCTTGTCAAAGTCGCTCAGATCCTTACGCTTGCCCAATTTTCCTGTTTCAAACACATTTCAAACCGTTTCAAGCTGACTTTTCACTTGCTGCCTAATATATCCCATGCCTTGACAGGTTCCATTGTAACAATATAATCAATGTTATTCACTTCACCTGTCAGTGGCTTTCATTTTCGTGTGTGTGTGTGTGTGTGTGTGTGTGTGTGTGTGTGTGTTCCACAGTCATGGAAAACATTCATGGATATTTACAATTTGGTCTGAGACAGTCGTTGAAATAAAAATCTTGATTGATTGGAGTATTCCATAGTAATGGAATATGACTATTCCTATCAGTAGTGCCATGGAGAAAGGTAAAGTTTGAATTGATGCAAAAATGTCTTATGGGGTATGCTATGGAAATATGGAAATGGGAGTGGCACTTGTCTGTAATTCTGCATTATGAGGTCGATTCTATGGTACATAAAGTCTCTCAAGAAGCATGCCGATTTCCTGTCATCATGTTAGTGGGCACCCTGTTGCATCAAATAACATTGTGACTTTGCTGTGTATAACAATTTTCTCCTCCCAACAGGAATGAAGACAGAAGGGAACGTTCAGATAGGCAAACTTGTACAAAGATGGACAGCATAGAAGCAGCAGAGGAACCGTAAGTTGTTAGCAGTGTTATATATTTTGTGTCGGGACAAATTGTGCTTCTGTTCATACATCTAATGTGGTGTTTCAGATTATTATATTAGTGCCATTATAAGCAAGTTCAAGTCATAATTTTGTTCTAAAGACATTATTTGTAATCAAGTGCCCTGAATACCATTAACTTACCTACCCTTATCATTAATTTATTTATTGCTACAACAAAGTGGTGTCTGATTATTTCAAATGTGTAGTTCCTGTTTTACTTTTTTTTTTTTTCATTGTCTCGCACATTTCTAGGCATCCCACACTTGATGAAGTGATTGCCTGGTCACGGAGCTTTGAAATGGTGATGCACTCTCCAGATGGGAGGGATGTTTTCCGAGAGTTCCTGCGGTCTGAGTACAGCGAGGAAAACCTGATGTTCTGGATCGCCTGTGAGGAACTGAAGAAAGAAACAAACCCATCAGCTATCAATGAAAAAGCCAGGATAATTTATGAGGACTACGTCTCCATTCTTTCACCAAAAGAGGTTAAATAGTGAAATTGAAATTTCTGTTTATGGTCTGTTCACATAAAGTATATTCCTACTATACCACATATAATATCAATTAGATATGTAAATTGTAATGTAATATCACTATACTGTATATTTAAATACAGTGCCATTCAAGATTGATTGTGAAAATGTTCCTATTTTGAATGTATTTAATTTTATATAGCTTTTTCGTAACAAATGTATATACCTTTTCATTTGAGTGAAAAGGTAAAAAAGTATTACATGGGTGATTCAGGGTTCCCATGGATCCTTAAAAAGTCTTAAAATATCTCAAATATAGTTTTCCAAAATTTAAGGTCATAAAACATGTCTTAAATATCTTAAATAATATGACAAATGTCTTAATTTTTATTTAAAGAAGTCTTACATTTGGGGGTGGAAAGACAGGAATAATGATATGACCTAATGTGATTATCAAACTTCAAAAGAATAAGATTGCATTAAAAAATCTAATAAATGCATGTGTTGCGTCCTTCAAAGTGAAAGCGTGGCACTGTATTTTCTCCAAGCACACGGGGCTTGTGAGTGTTTTCATCTGTTGCAGAGCAGTTCACAGATATTAAACCAAATATCGGAAATGTATGACAATCTATCACTAAAGATCAACTGTTGATGATGATGATATAATGTTGATGAAATATGACAATGTTTACTTTTAATTGTTTATAATGTAATGCGATCTAGATTATTGTATGAGTGCACATTTTATATTCCTTATTTGTTTGAATGAGCAGCTGGAAGCAGTGAAGCTCAAACATTTAAAAATAAGCCCCGGTGTATTTCAAAGTTAAAGTGTATTTAAAGCTAAAAGTTCCACGCTATGAATCATATCAGGGATACAGTATTAATTTTATTTGTTCAGATCTTGAAATTGGTCTTAAAAAGTCTTAAATTGGATTTTAAAAACTGCAGCAACCCTGTGACTCCTAAGAGTAATAAGAGTAATAAAACGAATAAGAAATTATATATTGTATACTGAAAATTAAGTCTATTTTTTTTGTTGTTGCACATTGTGACATTATTTTCATGATAGTTACGCACAATAAGCCCCCGCGTTCTCATAACCACAATGAAAAAAGATGGTCATAATGATTTAGTTAACTATTAATTAAATTGTAAAGCCTTTCATTTTCGCTGATTTTAATTCAAAAAAATTATTGAAAACAGTGTTGATGTAATGAGAATTGGGCAGTAAAATGTGCTTAAGTGTCCTGAAGATAATGTCAAAATGTAAAAAATCTTAATGGTCCTAAATGTAGGCTTAATTTTCTTTATCTAAAATTTACTGGAATTTCATAATTTTTGGGGGGGTTATATGTGACCATGACTTTTTCTTGACAGGTTTTGTAAGAATCACCAACATATAGCGTGTAAAACAAATAATTTTTTAAAGTTTTAAAATACTAAAACTTATGTTTATTTCTAGGTATACATTTTTAGAACCCATCCAACTTAATTTGTATACAAATGATAATAATAATAATAATAGATTATAATAGTAATATATAGTAATATATCTCAATCATGCACCTTTAACTTTTAAACCCTCACGCTTTTATTTTGACATTCTAAACTCCAGGAATCCTGTATGTGTCTGTCTGTAGGCAAGTTCACAGTAGTTTAATTCACTTCTTATTCAAATGCTGGTAATACCTCCAGTGCTGTTCTAAATGCATATAAGTGAACTGAACATTTGAGCTTCTACATCTGAGATATTTTTCGGGATATATTGCGCACCGCTGTTAAGTGTGTGTAAACAGTGAAGTGCCATTCACTGATGTGCTGGAGCTGCGCATACTATACATTTACTTATTAAACACAGTCTTTTGTGATTCACAGAGCTATCGCACATCTTCAAGTGGCTTTGAATAAAATGCATGAGTCATATTAACTAATTTAATTGTGTTTTTATGGTTCTTTTATATAATTTTTGGAGCTTGACAAACATGACTAACACACAGTATCGCATTTGGATCAGGCTCGTCAGACCAATACCCGATCCATCTAAAAGCTTCAGTATCGGAGCCGATACCGATTCAGGTATCAGATCGGTGCATCCTTACATTCAAACATTTTCATTATTCTTTGCTGAATACTTTTTTCTATAAAAAAAAATTTACCCAGCCTCTGAATTCCAAAAATTCCATTTTTTTAGTTAATTGAGATGCATTGTTTTTGTTTTTAAATCTTGTGATTTAAAAAATCACAAGAAAAAAAAATCTTTACTTTTGATGGGCAAGTCACATTAACTATACTTGTGTTGTTGGCTGGCAGGTCAGTTTGGATTCACGGGTGCGGGAAGGCATCAACCAAAGCCTGGCAGAACCCAGCAGTATTATGTATGAGGAGGCCCAGCTCCAGATCTACACCCTCATGCACAGAGATTCCTTTCCCCGATTCATCAGCTCATCTATTTACAGGGATCTCCTTAACAGCAAGAGAGCCTGCTTAGACCCCTAGCTTTCAGCAAGAACACTTGAGACAAAAAAGCCCCAAGGTGCCACTTTAAAAAGGTGTGATGTTTCTTATTTGGAGAGTGAGTAGTTAAGCAATTCTAAACATCCACTAGTGACCCTGAAGCTCAGTTCTGTTTAAGTGCCAATGTGAGCTGCTCAGGCAACTGTGACACAGACAAAGATGTAGGAAAACAGACTGATTCATACTTCCTACTCTCTACCTGTCTTTTTCATTCACCTGTCTTTTAATCCTCAAAGCCTTTCTCTTCTCTCTTCTTGTTTACCTCACTAGTACCTCTCTTGCTCTCATATTCTTGCTACCTGATCCTTTCCATCTTTTATCCCTCACATGTCTGTGGACAGCTGAATAATGCTTTGTTTTGGGGGGGGTTACTGGAAAAATTAATAGAAACATGGTAGATATTAAGCTAGAATACCTGATATTTGCATGACACAAGGTTATGGAATTTACTCCAGTTTGACATTCAAGCCCGGACTACAACGCTTTTGAATAAATTAAAAAAAATTTTTATGCTGTCATGGGGATAGGACATTTGTAAGCGAATGGAAAATTAGCTGTGCCAATTGTTTTTTAAGGAGAAGATGGGGAAATGTAATCGCCGTCTTGCTGTCCATACTCTTTATTTAATTTTATTTTTTTATGTGTTGTTAGTTCTTTAACTGGGAAACATAAGGGCTAGTTAGTAGTGTTGTGATTGGGCAGCTAAATGAATCATGAACATTTTCTCTCTGCAAAAATCACAATGCCTCAACACTGAATAAGGGCACAAAAGCTGCTGATGCTGGTGACTATACAGTTTATTATGTGAGTCGTCCTAGCCCCTCCCAGTCCATTACTGACCGAGAGAAGCACTGGTACTGTATATGTCATGGGCTGGAAGCTTCGCTGAATTGAAAGAGAATTGCTTGAAAATTATTCACCAACGTTCTGGAGGTTCTTAAAAGAACTTAGAATTGTCTTACACTTTAAAGAAATGTATTTTATTAAACAAAAGTGTAGTGAACACTATGCCTTGTTTTTGAGAGTTACACTAGGTCTATTTAACATTACTGTGATAAATGAGAACTGCATTTTTCTCAGAGGTGACATTACGGAAGAGTTAGGTTTGGAGTAAAATGTCTTTGTGGACTGATTTGTGTTGACACAAGATGGTTGGATCCATCAGCAAGGATTTTCAGGGAAATGTTTCTCTGCCTTTGACTCAAAATGAACGTTCATGATTTGTTTTGTGATTTTTCCATTTTAGTGATTCTAAAATACAGAGCAGTCTTGTTCATTTTCACAGCTCAGACAAACTGCAGGTTATCAAAACAAACAAACAAAAAGTACAACTTTTTATGATACTTTTTCCTGCATGCGTTTATTTTGTTGTGTCATGTACACATTGCAATACTCAACCCAAATATGATATTAACCACTGTGGCTATCATCATGTTGAAGATACTTTGAAAATGACTTCCTTTAATGGTTTAGACTTGTGACCCTTAAGAATGACAGCTTTTTCAGCTCTGTGTTGTTGGATTCAAACTTGATTATTGCTGTTAAATTTTCTAGACATTTATGTGCTTTTGCAATTGCAGCAGCCAGTGCATGGAAACATGATATTTAAAATACTGCTGTGTTAAACCACTATCTCACTTTTTAGCTGTGTAATTCAAGAGTGAATTGCATTTAAACAAACTTTATTAAGTCACCACACCCAGCCTCAAAATGTCACATTTTCCCTGAAATATTGTGCCAATGAATGAACGTTTGTTGAGTAAATACTGATCAAGTTTTTTGTTGTTGGGTTTTCTTATTGGTGCTCTGAGAGTTAAGTGCCATTCACTCTGTAGGTTTACCAGATTAAAATGAAGATCTTTGTCACTTTACCAGGTGCATAGATATCCTTCTTTTAAATTTCAGTGTATTTGAGCATCAGCCAACGTGAGTAGGTCCTTGATTTATGCTGGAAAACAAACAGAATAGGTGTTACCTTGTAGTTTACATCATGGGAATTTTTTTAAAGCAAAGTTATGGAATTGACTTGTTTGTTTTAAAAGAAAAAAAAACATGTCATTAAAGAAATGAGCAATAAATCATAATTGTCTTGCTCTAAAACAGAAAGACCCTGCATGACACATGGACAAAATGTTAAGCTATCTTCAAGGGGGGAGAAATCAGAGCGTGACAAAATTAGTAATATGTTACAAAGTGTTTTGATACTGTGTTTATTAATTTTACATGACTATTTTAATAAGTACGTAAAAGAAAATCTGTGAGGTCCAACATTTGACAGGGAAAAGTGGTCTAGCTGAACTAACGTGCATTTAAAAAAATGTTATGGATCACTTAAAAGCAGATGTGGATCAGTTTTGTTTCAAATGTTTTAACAACAGAGATGATCATGGTATGTTTATTAGAGTTCCGAAATGTTTAATTATACTTAAGGTATCTTTCAAAAAGTCCTTTCTCAATATTGACAAATAGTTGAGGCACATAAGGCAAGGGAATTAGTCCTTTTATTGCAGGCGATTTTCAGTTTTGTGGTCATTATTAAATAAATACTGTAAACATATCATATCAAGTCATAAAACAATTATATATGATTCCATGAGTTGATGATTGACATTTAGCTACTGCCACAGAGTATTTACGTAGATCTCAAAGAGTCTTTAAAGTCTGGTAAAATTGACCAGACAAAATATCAAATATGTAGTCTTTTTACTTTGACATCTTGCACCATTTTTAGTGTTGTTCAAAGTTCTGTAAATTCTGCCATTAAAATGATTACAGATTAGCATATGTAAGAACAGTTAATGTTCAATGGTGTCCCATTTAGAAAGAACTATCATTTTGAGAGTTGTTGTCTGTTTTTAATTATATTTTCTTCAGTTTTGCTGCTAATGGTCCATCAGATTTTAGGAGAGAGTTTAGGAGTGTTCACAGTGATCAGCTAACAGCTGTTTGTCTGCATGGACAGGATCTCCTTTTTGAAGACTTTTAATTGGTTTTCCACTACCTCTTGTTATACTTAGGTTTTAATTTTTTCTCATCTAGTTGTTAATATTAAATGTTTATTTTGATCTACTTGAAACCTAATACTGTAAATGAGATGTGCGCAGGTATACTGAGGGTTTCTGAAGAGTAGCATTTTATTTATTTTAGTTTTTAATTCTTTTCAGCAGAATTATGAAATATATGAATTCAGGAAACTTTTTAAGGGCTAATCCCATATTGCCTATGCAAATATCGTATTTGTCATATTGGAATAATTAGTGACTGAGGAATGTTTTCCTGAAATTGGGTGGAACACTGGTTTACATTGCCCTTTTCTGATATTCCTTAGCTTAAGTCACTAATTATGTCATATATCCTTGATGAAAAAAGCTTCTCAATTAAGATTGAAATACATTTGTGTTGTCCACTGTGGGTGCGTTTTGACATCTTGATAGGCTGACAGTTCACTATTGATGTAAAACGCATACTGAATGTGAGGTACTGTGCATGCTAAAATCTATTTTTGCAAGTAAGTAATCTTTAAATGATGGAAAACTCTGGCCTCTGTGTCCGCAGGGCAGTTTGCTGTATTTGAATTATTTGTAGAAGTGTCTATTCTTGTTTTGAAGGGTGCTTCAGTCTTTTTTGCAAAGGTTGAAAGGCTACTTTGGGCACTTTAAACATGCTTTTCAAGAACAAGAATATCTACCTCTTGGTTCTCTTCTTTCCATGTGCTTAAAATAGAAGATTCAGCCTTGGAAGCGCATCTTGATTGTTTAGATTGTCAGTATAGAGACACAAATGTGTACTGGCAGATGCTTTTTAGGACCTTGTCTTGTTGACAACAAGACTGAATTTTAGCTCAACCTCATAGATTAAATTTATCATCCCTAATTTCTTTAGATTTTCTCTCATTTTAAAGGATTGACTTGTACCTTAGCAAAGATAAATTGTCTATGAAAGCACCCACAAAGGTCATCAGATTTTGAATAGAATATTCATTTATTGCAGTTATCTGGTGCCACAGTGCTGCTATCTGCACATGCTTGTGTTATGTTACTGAAAGACTGCTGTAAATTCAGTATGTGGAGAAAATGTAATGGGTAATATTTACAAGTTTTTACATAACTCAGTAGTACTTTGTAGCACCATTGCATTACAAGTTTACTAAAATGCACATACAGTATACTTAAGAATTGTACACCTTTAAAATTATTCATTTTAAGCATATACAATTTGTTTGTTATATTTGTTTGTTATAACTATCCTCCTCCTGCTGAACACAAAGATTTTTAGAAGAATATATTCACTCTGTATGTCCATACAATGCAAGTGAATGGTAACCAGAACTTTGAAGGTCCAAAAAGCAAGTAAAGGCAGTATAAATGTAATCCATTTGACTCCAGTGGTTAAATGTCTTCAGAAGTGAAATGATAGGTGTGGGTGAGAAACAGATCAATATTTAAGTCCTTTTTTTACTATAAATCTCCACTTTCACATTCTGACTGCTGGAGAGATAGAGAGAGATGCACAATGCTGACTGTGCCCATGCATTTTATGAAAAAGTGCAGAAATAAAACTAACATTGGATTGTTTACCCGGTTCCCGCTTCCTCCTATAGAAAGAACTTAAGAAAGTCAGAGACTTTGCCACAGTGGTGCCAAAATCCAGGAATATTTGGAGGAAGGATATGTCATCAAGAAAAAGTCAGAGTCTTTGTCACAGTGGTGCCGAAACCCAGGAATATTTGGAGGAAGGATACGTCATCAAGAAAGTCAGAGACTTTGTCACAGTGGTGCCGAAACCCAGGAATATTTGGAGGAAGGATACGTCATCATGGAGCTATGCTATGCACCGCTGCTGAAATCTTTAAGACCCTCGCTGGCATCCACCAGGCTCAACATCAGGCCCTTCTGGAGCTATGCAGGGAAAAGGAGTGGTGATTCCAGCGCTGGTCCAGGTTCAAGCAGAGGATCGGCAGGTGTTACAGATCTCAGTACTCCAGGAGGGAACTTCCACCATGACCCCAGCTGAGGCTCGCTAAGATGGGAGCACAAGATGACCAGAGGCTTGCATCAAGCTGTTTGAGTGGATGGCGAGGCGTGGAAGTGGCTGAACTCCCAGTGGGCAGTCTGCCTACTGCCGCTGCTGACTGAGGAAGCCCTACTCACAGCCACAAGGATCTGAAAAGAGCCATCTTGCAGCGGGTTGGCCATAGCTCGGAGCAGCATCGCCAGTGCTTCTGGTCACTGACGCTTAGTGAGCCTGGCCACCCGTTTGCTTCTCCCGACAGCTCCGGGACGCCTGCCAAAGGTGGATGCTGGCTGAAGATTGCAACGTCGAGGAGCTACTCGATCTGGTGGTACTGGAGCAGTACATCAACCGGCTACCGAAAGGGACAGCAGATATGGTCCAGATATGTCTTCGTATTTGGGGGCCGACGAGCCCTCTTCTTCTCGCTCCCTCTCTCTCTCTCTTCCCCCTGTCCCCTCCTTTCCCTCATCCTGTTCCCCAGAAACTGGGAATACCTACCCCAAAACCGGTTCCCCGGTCCCATGGGATGTTCAACCCGCCTGTTTCCCCTAACCCTCTCCGCTCTCCCCCACAGGCTGGTGAATCCGCTGCCACAGGTGTGGGCTTGAAGTCTGGGCCGTTTTGCTGGAGCTGCGGGGAACCTAGGCATTTCCAGGACCGATGTCCCACGATGGAGGCGGAGACATTGGTCCGGGTCCCCGACATGCCACAGGAGCGTACCAGATACCTGTGAGTAGGGAGGTACATATCGAGCCTTCGTGGATTCAGGTTGTAATCAAATCCCCATTCACCAAGCTTGGTTTAATCTGAGGCTTTGGATTTAAACTGTCGGGTGAATGTAAGATGTGTGCATGGGGATATTCACGATTAACCTTTAGTGCCAGTCACTAATCAGTTCATCCCTTGGAAGACTCCCTGCAGGGGATTTCCTTCTGGAGCAGACATGAGACAAGACCCTTAGGCACGCCTTTGACCAAGTGAAAGCTATTGATGGTCAACACCTCCAACCAGACATTGCACTCTCATACCTGTATTTTTCAGTTATTAAGGATCGGTTATATCGAGTTATGCAGGACGCTCAGACAAAGGAGGATACAACCCAATTGTTAATACCGAAGAGCCATCAGGAAATGCTAATCCAGACGGCTCATCATAATCTGATGACGGGTCACTTAGGGCAAGAAAAAACACTAAACCGTCAAATGGCCCATGTCTATTGGCCGGGCATTCGCAGGGATGTTTGTAGGTGGTGTGCGGCATGCCGTGAATGTAAGCTGTTGAATCTGCCGGCCACCCAAGCAGCGCCATTGCACCCCCTTCCATTGATCGAGGTCCCGTTCGAAAGAATTAGCATGGACCTCGTCGGGCCATTAGAGCGGGCGGCACATGGGCATGGCTTTGTGTTGGTTCTGGTGAACCACACAACGTGATATCTGAAAGTAGTGCCTCTGCACAACATCTCAGCTCGTAGTGTTGTGGAGGCACTATTCAGAATTATCTCCCAAGAGGGGATTTCAAAAGAAATCCTCACTGATCAGGGCACAAACTGTACAAATTATTGGGGATGAAATCAATTCGGACCAGCGTTTACCACTCCCTATCGGATGGCTTAGTCTAACTATTTTATCAGACACTAAAGAATATGATTTGAAAGTTTGTGCATGAAGATGCTCAAAATTGGGACAAGTGGCTTGAGCCCCTATTATTTGCAGTACGAGAGGTTCCGCAAGCCTCCATGGGGTTCTCCCCATTTGAATTATTGTACGGGCGCCGACCGCACTGCGTGCTCTGTGTCCTATGGGAAAATTTGGAGGCGGAACCTTCAAACAAGAAAAAAAATTCAATATATTCTTGGCCTGAGAGCAAAACTCCACACACTGTGGGGCAATTAACAGAGGAGAATTTGCTCCAGGCTCAAGAACGTCAAAAACGGCTGTATAATAGGGGTACTCGGCTATGGGAATTTGCACTGGAAGATAAAGTCCTTATATTACTCCCCACATCAAGCTCTAAATTACTCACCTAGTGGCAAGGGCACTTTGAGGTCACACAGCGAGTCGGGAAAATTGATTATGAGGTTAAATGAACGGATACAAATTTACCACCTCAATCTCCTAAAACCATGGAGAGTGGTGGTCCCCGTGACTTTTTGACGATTGTAGTTCTGGAGAGAGAGGAGCTCGGACCGGAGGTAAATTAAAAGCCACCAATCGAGTCACCCCGGTAACTTGTGGAGTCCACCTCTCATCTTCACAAACCACCGAGGTTGCAAGAAGAATACTCCAACGTATCCTCGCCTCTTCCCAGTTATACAAATCACATTGAGCACCATATCGAGATGACCCCAGGGGTAGTGGTTCGCAGCCGTCCCTAGCGATTACCTGAGCACAAAAAGAAGTGTTTCAGGAAGAATTAAAGACCATGCTAGATATGGGGGTAATAGAAGAATCTCACAGTGACTGGGCCAGCCCGGTGGTGTTGGTTACGAAGAGTGATGGCTCGGTACGGTTCTGTGTAGATTATAGAAAAGTTAATGCTGTGTCTAAATTTGATGCATACCCAATGCCTCAACTGCTCGATCAGTTGAGGCACAGGCTCACTTTTATTCAACACTGGTTTAACAAAGAGATATTGGTAGATCCCCTTAACTGAAAAGATGTCATTTTCCACAACGTTCGGATTACACCAATTCATGACACTTCTGTTCGGTTTGTTCGGGGCTCCAGCTACGTTTCAGTGGCTCATGGACCGAATCCTCAGACTACACACACCACTGCCTATCTGGATGCTATCATTATTTACAGTAATGATTGGCAGTGACACCTGCAGTATCTGAGGGCTGACCTTAGGTCGTTGAGATGAACGGAACTCACGGCAATCCCAAAGAAGTGTGCAATTGGGTGGGTGGAATTATGGTATCTGGGCTTCCACTTGGGTCATGAGCAGGTGTAGCCCCAAATTGATAAAACTGCAGTGATTGCAGCCTGCCAAAGACCTAATACCAAAAAAGAGCTGAGACAGTTCCAGGGGCTGGCTGGCTTTTATCATAGTTTTCTGCCTAATTATTCGACCGTCACCAGCCTGCTGATCGATATCACTAAAAAGGGGGCAAAAGATCTGGTCCAGTGGACGGAGCTGTGTCAGCAGGTGTTCACGCGGATGAAAGCTGCACTTGCATTCCCTTGTCTTCTCTCTCCCTTTTTTGTTGCAGACATATGCGTCGGACATGGGGTTGGGGGCTGTATTATCCCAGGTAGTGGAGGGGGAGGAGCGCCCCATGTTGTACATCAGTACAAAGCTCTTAGTGTGAGAGACGAAGTGCAGCACATTTGAGGAGTGCTTGGCCATCAAATGGGCGGTCCTTTCCCTCCAGTACTACCTGCTTGGAAGGGTCTTTACCCTCTGTTTGGACCACGCCCACTCCAATGGCTCCATCGCATGAAGGATGCCAATGCGCAGATCATCCTTTTATGTAATTTTTGGGGCTTCAGAGGTTTGGTCACCATTCACTTGTATTGTATGGATCTACAGAGCTGAAAAAAGTCTTCTAAAAATCTTTGTGTTCAGCAGAAGAAATAATGTCACACATCTGGGATGGTGAGTAAATGAGAGAACTTTCATTTTTGGGTGAACTCTTTAACTGTGGCTTAAGCAACGTTCCCTACTTGTCATTTTGGAACAGTGTTTAATTATCAAAATTAATGTGAAATGTGGAACAAGATAACCCGGTAACAATTTCAAGTGTGAAAAACCCAAGGGAGTCACTTCACATTTTATCACTTGACATAATATTGTTATTGTTGCAGGACAACAAACAACCTGCCATTTACCCAAAATTGTTTAAAGTGACAAAGAAGCAGTCAATTTATGCCATGAAGGATATGTAGATTTATAATTATTGAAGGCATGGTTCAATGACTCTAGAGACAAACTGACTATTGTAAGACCCACATCGCAGTATATCACAGTCACCCCAAAGTGCCTTGAATGTTTAGGCCATGATCTATAATTTGAATTATTATTAATATCAGAAGGGAAGGTGTTTGCCTTTCAAAGTGTGTGCTTTTCTCTAGGATAGAATGCATGATGCAAGCTTTAAGTAAAGGAGAATGTTTGCACATGCAGAAAACTATTAAGATATTTGGAAATAAGTGTAAACTGATACGATTTGGAAATGGGGCTTGTCTCCCTTTCAGCTCAGACACGCTTTATATGCTTCCTTCTCACCATAAATAAAAAAAACTGTGTTTTTATTTCACATCATTCTAAAGTGTTTGGTGCTCATTATTTCACAACGTTTTCTTATTTCTGTTGTCATGTAGTGTTATGTTGATATTTATTTATTGTTTTAATTTTTTCAAAGAATACAGCCCTCCCATTATGTTTGTTTTCCTTGGATCAGACACAGGTCACACCTTCACTGAAAGCATTCTTAAGAGCTGTGTCCTGTAACTAATTCTGTTTTATAAATACTGTCACCTATTTTAATATAAAGATTTTTAAACGCTCTAGACATGGATCGTAATTCTGTTTTTTTTTTTTAATACCAGATGACAAAATATTATGTCTTTGTAACATTTAACTGAAGAAAAAGATTAATCTTTTATATTAGGCATGTTTTTGATTTTTAAATAGTTAACACACTACTGTACAAGTGTATATAGAAGTTCTGCAATATGCAGACAGTATTACTGAATCTCATGGAGGAGCTTTAGAAATGGACATTTAAATATTAGCTACTTCTTTTTAAATGAGCATACAGTATTCTATGCTGTTCTTTCAAAACATGCTGGAATTACTTAATTTCTTCTTATAGTAATGCAATTAGCTTATTGTAAGGTGGCACGGTTCAAGAATGGCAGTACTGATGTACAAATGTATTAATTATTGATACTGAGAGGATGGGTATCTTTCAGATCACATGTACTCCTGCATGAGCACTATAAAAATATATATTTTTTATTTGTAGACATTAAATAAAGCGACTTACAATATGGTGCTTTTTCTGTCTCTCTTACAAATAACATACTGTACTAAATAACTAAAGTGCAAAATAGGATTTCTTCTGGAATACTGTGAAATGAAATGTTACACTTATTTGACTAATAATTTCATACTCTACTTGCAGTTTTCGCCTGTCGTTGTATCATGTCTGTATATAATAGTGATTTTTCTGAACACAGAATAGGAATGACTGCATAAAAAATTGACAAAAGTCAGTGGATCCACTTTTTTAATCTTGCATGACAGCTGTAATAAAGTAGAAATTCTCCTCCGAGGATTCATTAGAGCTCTGAAGGTACCTTTTGGAAGATATCCACATCAGATGCTTTGGTTAAATTAATTTTACTGTTTGCAATGTATTTAGCTATTCTTGTTCTTACTCCTTAGACAACAATATTATGAGCTCTACAGTGCATACGTATAGTGACATAGTGTCACATTTTCTGCAATTATTTTCTTTATTATTGTGCCAAAATGATTTAAATGTGTAAGTTTAAAGGTTGCAGAGTCTTTTTGTTATGTCTAAGTTTAATGCCCATTAACAGCAAACTGAAACTAATTTGTACTCTAAAATTGTACATACCATGTACATAACATGAGCTGTCTATATAACATGTTAATTCAGTGCGATTAATTATATAAGTAATAATGTGTAAAATAAAATTATAATAATGCAATTAATCATGTCACCGGATAGTAATAAAGAATATTCCTACCATTGCTTACCTTTAGTAGGTAACAATGTCATGTAGGGGATTGTATGATGTTGACATCACTGCAGCTCTTTTCTGACTGGTCAAAATGACATTGTCACAACTAACCCAGTGTTACAACACTCCCCAGTCTCCCCTACTGTAAACCAGTAGGTTCTTTAGGTATGCATGTGAGTAGGCTAGTGTGAATAGTTTCTTGACATCATCCGGGGACGTGGATATTGAGCAGTGACCCAAATGCATGATGTAATAACAATAACCGCAAAATTTATCTATTCTGGTTTTGTTAAAAAAGCACTATAAGCACAAATCCAGTGTTCTTAACTTAACATTTATTCAGCTCCTGAGGGATTATTATGGGATAGTGTCAAGTCGATCCACACTTCAGAATCTAGCAGGAAATAGTAGGTCATTTGGATATTTCTCGCTAACTGTTTTATACTGCGGATTCGGACATACTACTCAATTGGCGTACTATGTAGTAGGGAAGTTTGGATATTCGGATGCAGGGTATACGCTTAACTTGAAACAGTGACATAAAAACGCTGTTTAAGAAATAGTTTTCTGAAAGGATTATTAAACAGTAGCATAATATTTTTAAAATTTTCCAACATGGCTTATTACAGTCCTAAAACTTGAATGTAGACACACAGTTGTATCCTACTTGCCTACAATAACAAGCAAGCCTGTGCTATCGCATCTACCAAAAAAGTCTATAAGCTGTACTCCAACTGCTTAACTGTATCCAGTGCAACTGTTCAACTGGCCCATGATGAGAACACCACCTGACGGGAGCCCCCAAGATTACATTAGAATATATGTCAAATATATATAAACAAAATGCTAAATATATATTAAGTCAGATATGTGTACACACTTTTGATTGGTACTGTTTATAGAGATTAAATGAAATAAGCAAAAATTCCTTGTTTTACTTTTTTATTAAAATGGTGTTATAGAGTGGATTTGTATGTTTTTCATCTCCCATTTATTGGAGAATTATAATATGCAAATATTATTAAAGGGCTAGACTTGCCATGAAATATTTGATTTTACAACACATCATACAGACCCCCGTATCACATAATAAATACACTGGAAGCCCCGTAGTAAAAACACACAACATAATGCTTTTGTCAACTATAGATTTGTTAAAATCCTCCATCCTCAATTTGTTTTCTTTGTAGAGGTATTTACTAATCTGAGCAAGTGAAGTTCATCCTTGGTTCAACCAGTTCAACATAGAGATTGTGCTTGCCATAATATGTAGAGACCAAATTACAACAATCTTCCATGGGTCAGCAGCACACTGTGTGTTTTATAACATTTGCATACATTTTTCATTATAGTATGCCAATTATTCACCTCAATAAAAGTATTACTAGAAAAGGTGCATTCACATTTAGTCAAAGATTTCACAACATATTTTTTTGCTTGTCGAGTTTCGATGTATCAGGAACCAGTTTAGAGTGGTAGTATGTTAATATATATATCAATGACTCACCTGGATCACAACACATTTCAAGACAGCAATGTGCAAGAAAAGGACTATATAACCATACCAGACACTTCTTTTAGTCAAGTGATCTTACAACCACAATCCTTATTTTGCCACTCTAGAAAGTAACTGTGAGTGACAGTGTTAATGAAGGATGTACATGCTCTCATGGGGCAATTTAGCAAATGTAAGTACTTGCAGTCATCTGATTCCACCATTTAACCTAAGAGACCTTAGAGCCATACGCTTCTACTTGTTGTCCAGATCTCTAAATACACCTGCCCACACCCATACTTCACTATGTGTGGATCAGTTTTGTACTGGTCTTTGTGTTCTTTTTTTTTTTTCTTTTTTTTTGGAAGAGTAGTTATTTTCCCATAAATAGGATACTTACAATTCTACACATGGCAGATGTTTGGGTTTTATAAAAAGACTTCTGTAATGTACATTAACTTTCAGGGGCTCAGTGGTTTGAACATGCTGGACTGAGGCATTTGGTGATTGTGGTCTTATATGGTCTTCTGCTCTGGTGTCTCATAGAGGATTGAGGAAGAGTCATCTTGGCTCTTATCTGTACTCTGGACCTTGGATCCTGTGGCATTGGTGGAGGTGGCGTCTATGCTTTCATAAGCCTCTGATGTCCACTGCTGAAAAGAAAGGAGATGCTAAAAATTTAGTTTAATTTCATAGCAGCCTTAAAGGAATAGTCCACCTAAAATTAAAAAGCTGTCATAACTTACACACCCTTGTATCGTTCCAACCCATCTGACTTGAGAGACAGATCGAAATTGAAGTTGTTATTCACTAAAAATCTTGACATCTACCGTAGATCTCCTTGGTACATTCATTGGAGAAGTAGTGATGTCTAATTTGTGAACGAATCATTTGTTTGTTTTAAATCTTTTCAATTATTTTACTGATCCCTTTTACAAATCCAAATTTTTTATATCCGAATTGGACTGATCCTGTTTCTCGAATTCTGACTCAATGATTTAGTCACAGATGTTAACGGTCCACTGGATGTGAACATTATCAGTGAAGAACGAAATATATTTTGGTCTGTTCCTCGCACAAAGCTATTGCATGACTTCAGAATACTTGGAATATGGTGCACGAGTTGTGTGCACCACTTTTACTTTTGAGTCCTCAATTATTTCTATTATATTGAAAAAATACCCAGGATATTCTTATAAAATGCATGTTTCCATGAAAGATAGGAAGTCAAACAGGTTTGGAACAACATGAGTGTGAGTAAATGATGACAGAGTTAAATATTTTCTTTATTGATATTTTCCTCCCAGATGTCAAGTTTGTATCTCAGGAAGTCATTCCAGCAAGCTTTAGTTTATAGAAAAATGCTGTAGTCTGACTAAATGTCAGTATTTCTCCTGAGCATCTCACCTGCGTTGCACGGCTTGCTGAGTGACACGACGGGCCCAGGACAATGTTGACGGAGCTGGAGGACTGCGTATCGCTGGTGTTTCCACCATCAGCTGCAGAGAGGCCAGAGATAACCAAACCACTGGAGAAGCTCCGCTTGCCAAAGAGCAGGCTCAGTGTGGAACTGGAGGAAGACACCTGGCTGGAGCGATGGTGACCTGTGGCTGAAGCCAGAGGCCCTGTTGTGGACAGACGAGGCACCTGGGAAAAGACGGAGGCAATTGAGGAGGTGTTGAAGGACAGCTGGCTGTTGGAGAGGCGCTGCACCAGACCGGGGCCTCCGGAGCCCGAGCCATGCTGGCTGTCCAGGATGGGGCCCGATTGGCTGGTGACGGGGGGACGCTGACCCTGAGGTTGCACTGAGCGACTACGATACTCCCGATGAGCTGCTGGTAAAAGAGACGATCAGAGATGTTAATTTTAAAATGCTAACACCCATAAAATGTTATACTTTTTAGATAATGAACAAAGATTTTCACAAGGCTTCATAATAGATTCATAATAAAATTCATTAAATATTCATGCGTTTTGTACAGTCGCAAAAACATTTATGCATTGATTTTAGTTTCATTTTTGAAAGGGGAAATATTTAAAAATGTCTAAGAATAACTGCAAACTGTTAACTGGAGTGATGAAGAGTTTAATAAATGAATTAACTTATTTATGTGACAACATTTCCACATATGGACAAGCAGTTATAAAAATGGGTCACGTGCTGTACATCTCCAATAAATTGCATTAATCTGGTAAATATGCAAATAAGAACATTTTCCAAAAAAAACGTTTATGAATATACACTGTGAAATCTGAAAACCTGACTTCCCAGAATTAATTATTAATAATTCAATTATTAACAGAATTAATTATTAAGTGAAGTACAAGATAACATAATTACGTTAATGTTGGGTACAAATTGTGTGTGAAAAGCTCATTAGACTTGTTAAACTGATCAAGTTGTTAATCAGTTGAAAGCACTTTAGTCAAGTAAAATAACTTTTATTAAAAGAGGAGGCAATTCAATTATTGCTCTGACCTCTATGGTGTCTGGACTGAGAGCTGCGAGGACGGCCATGATACAGGCTCAGGCTCTGAGAGGTGGCAGAGTTATGGTTTTGACTTAAAGAGGTGCCGGCACAATCCACATCCTCCATGTTCATGCCACTGTTACAGCTGGTATGGTTATCCTTTCTCACCCTGGGAAGTGCAAAGAAGGAATAAACAAAGACTTTTTTCAAATTATGGAGACAGACAATACTGGAAGAGAAAGATCTAGAGCCTGTACATATACATACCGAAACCACCTAGAGTGGAGCCAGGAGCGGATGCTCTCCAGACTGAGAGGACCACCCCATATGTTTCTGATCTGCTTGTGAGTTCCCATGTAAGAGGTGGTGAGTGGGGACACAAACATGGGGTAACCCAGAGGCTGGTCACATGAGGAGTTGATCATGTTCCGCAGCGCCTGCTTTGAATTCTGGATGCTTCCACGCTCAGGATTACGGTTACGGATGAAGACAAGCTCCTGCTGCTGGCCTGCCCACAGACCTCGCACACATTCTTTATTGATCTGAATGGAAAGATAGCGTGATAAATGAAAAACAATCAGACCGTAATTTACAAATCTATGCTCTAAATAGAGAATAATCATTTGAAGCTGAAATGTGTATTTTGTGAGTCTTGACCAACATAAAATAGTTACTGTTTAAAGCTTAGAAGCTGTAATTTACAATGCATGTAGGTAATATGACCAAAACTGAACAAGTGCTTAGAAATTTGCCGACAAATTAGAAGTGTTCCGTTCTGATAATTTATGAATAATTTTGCTCTGGAAATATTATTGTAATTGGTAAAAACATCAAACTGATCAAATACAATGTGTCATATGTCACTGGAATGCTCTCAAAGTATAGTAGTAACTATTTATTTATCCCCGTGGGGACATTTTGCTTCAGTGGAGGTTTCTAAGGTGTGGGCAATCTTAACAAGTTACTGGACATAAAGACATACAACATATATATACAAATTAATCTATAAAAATACAGAATACAATCTACACATTAAAAAACGTTCTCCCAATAAACGTAGTCACATAACAGTTTTTGGAGCTACCTTATTTACATCCTGAGATACAAAATCAGGAAAATAAGACGCTTCTTAGACTGAGAGTCTCATAATTTATCATAATCTATCTCATAATTATTTTTTTTAAATGATACCAAACAATTGACCCCCTTTGGGGTTTTTTGTAGAGTTATAAGCCTTTTTGGGCATGACACTAAAATAAGACATCTTTAAAAACACCTTCAGAGCTTAAAGTTGGGAGAAAGTATTCTAACAGAGAAAAAAATTACACCCTTCAGCTTTAAATTTCGGTCGTTCGTCTAACAAAGCTGTTGTATGGCTTCAGAAGACTATTGAAGAACAGCACACAAATATGTATTAATCTGAGGGTGCTTTTTTCCCTTTTTTAAACAGTGCTTGAAAGACACTATTTACTTTCTACATTCATTTTATGGGAAATATCAGCCTGAAAATTGTGCTAGATAACTCTTGGGGTTCTGTGGAAAAAAAAAAAAAGAGTAGATAATGACAGGATTTAAATTTTTGGATGATTGACCTTTAAATTCCTGACAACCATTTTTGCTTTCTTGCCTTTATGACTTTAAAGCTGAGATGGCGTTTGTAGAGCATGATGATCTTGTACTCATCTGTTCCTTCATCAACCATGTGACGGAGCGTGAGCAATGTGTCTCGGCTGGACAGTACTGCTCTCCGCCAGGCAGGGTCGCTCTCATGACAAATCACCAGACTGGTTCTGTAGTTGCTGATGGCCTCGTGAAGCACAGCAGGCTCCTCCGTCTCCTCCAGGCTTGTGAAGTGGTCCTGTATAATGATATGAATATTAGAGGTATATGGACTGTGAATCGTGAGCCATGTCGTGCTATATCCTAAACCATTGTTCAGTTATGTTCAATGATCTCACCTGGTGAAGTTTCAGACTCATTCGAACTGCAGGGGCCACCACTGTCTGCAGAAGATCCATGTCAGCAAACACCCATTCATCCTTAGCAGCAATGCGGAAGTCACCTTTGAACAATGTATTGAAGCCATAAAGGAATGACTCCAAACTGTAAGGGAAATCATAAAGGTTAAACACTAAAACATACTATTTATGAAAGATCTTGTTAGATGAGTCAAGTGCATTATCATGGCACATATATCATTGATATTTATGCCACTGTATTGTTAAATTCTTGGAAAGGAGATGTTTAAATGAAAATCATGGTTTGTTTTTTTAATACAATGGCAGTAGATAGGGACTCAACTGGATGCTTAAAAAAGGGCCAAAAAATATAATAAAAGTAGTCCATGCGACTGGTGTGTCATATTCCAAGTGTTCTTAAGGCATATGTTTGGTTTTGTTGAGAAACACCCTGAAGTCACTATCCACTGCCTCAGTATTGAAAAGATGAACCGAGATATTACTTAAAACATCTCCTTTTTTGTTTTGCATCTTACAGGTTACGAACGACATGAGGGAGAGTAAATCATGACAGAATTTTCATTTTTGAGTGAACTATTCCTTTAAAACTATTTTAAAGGTGACACGCCTTCTTAAAACTGCGACATTCATGCTGCAAGATGCTGAAAAAATAGAGAGAAGTGATTCAACGACTTAAGAGGCCCTGTTGTATAAAGTGTACCTGTTGGATCTGTTATGTGCTGCTGTGCTTAGGGACCTTCGGCCAAGCACAGATAGAGCAAAACACAGAGTAACCAGAGGAGAATCTTCATCGCTGTCCACTGGCTGAGGGCAAAAAGCAAACACTTTATTGCTATTGTCTCTCAGCGAGAGTTTGCACAGCTATGACTTTTTCAAAAACATCCTTAAAGGGATAGTTCACTCAAAAATGAAAATTATGTCATCATTTACTCACTCTCATGTTGTTCCAAACCTGAATGAATTTCACCCTTCCGTGGAACACAAATAGAGATATTAGGCAGAGTGTTACCCTCAGTCACCATTCACTTACACTGCATGTAAAACAAAATGCAATTTTTTGTCTAATATCTACATTTGTGTTCCACTGTAGAAAGAAAGTCATACTGGTTTAAAACGGCATGAACATGACCAGCCTGACACAGCAACATTGGCTTAATCATTTGAGTGAGTTTGGGGTGGAACTATCTGTTTATCCTACCAATGGAAGATGGGGAGAGTGGGAAACCAGTTTAAAAATATCGCTGTTTTGCAATTCTGTTTGGTGATGCTAGTGGCTCAGAATTTACACACTTCAGCTTCAAGCTTTAAATAAATGATGACAGCATTTTCATTTTTAGGTGAACTATCCCTTTAACTGTATCAAGTTGTTAAGTTCATTCCATTAAATAGCTTTTGGGTCTGTTCTCACCTCTTCCAGTTTGCTGGCACAGTACTGAATCCACTCCAGGTAGACGTTGCAATAGCTGGCTCTTGTGACACCCTGCAGACAGTGGACATAGTCCTCATCAATCTTCATGCTGAACACAGCTGGGTCTTTTTCAATGTGATGCCATTTAGTGTAAGACTGCAGGGCTTCCAGTGTGGACTGGTCTTTAATCCATATCTGCAGCTTGGGGTTGACAGCCAGAAAGTAGATGATACTCTAAATAGAGAAATGTTTAAAATTAGTCTTGTAGAAAAAAGAAATCTGCCAAAGTATTAATTTCTTTACAAAGCTAATATTACATTTAACTGAAATGGATGAGTTGGACTCAATAGTAAAGGAAAGCAGCCAAAAATTGCCCAACATACATTACTTCAAAAATGAATACACTAATTCCTCTACTTCTATTTGCATTCTTTCATAGTTTTTATGACTTGTGAAAAATAGTAAAAATAAATAATGAGTAGCTGTTTCCAAACTTTTCAGTCAATTACTCTGTAAATACACAATATGAGATGTACAATCTACTCAAACATCACATACTCCTACAAAGGCAAACATTATAAGCCTATTAACACTTGGCCACTTCATGCATTTTCAATGAACGGATTGCTATCCGATTGAGAAAGCTCATTCAATTTACACTTTGTCATAGGTAAGATGTGTCATGCATGTCAGCTGCACTCATGCCAGTGTTTAGTTTCATTTTCATCAGCGATCAACATCAAATACATGAGATAGAATGTTGTGCCTCTCCTACAACGTGCATTAATTTCTTTCTTTGTTATTATTTACTGTGTGACCGAACCCTATGCAAATATTTGGTGACAGCTGTTATGTTTCACATTTTTCCTATGCTGATGCAGCACTGTTTGGGTGAAGCAAAATTTACATGTGGCTTGAACAGCCAGATACATTTACACTTGACTAAGTGTTGTCTGGAATGCATTTCAAACCACCTCCTGATGTGGTTTGAGAGATCAGATTGCAATCTGTCTCAAATGCGATAACTATCCGATTAGTGAAAACGCATGAAGTGGTCAAGTGTAAACAGGCCCATGGAAAACTACTTACTGTATAAGATAAAACATCTGAGCATTATTTAATCTGTATATAACAAAATCATACTTTTGAAGTAAATTAACTGCTTAAATATTAAACGAATATTCCTGGTTCAATACAAATTGAGCTCAATTGACAGCATTTGTGGCATAATGTTAATTACCAAAAAAAAACATTTCAACATTTATTTGTGTTATTTGTATAACGGAATACATGTAACGGGATTACATATTTGTGGCAGGGTGGCATGCGCTCCCGCACGACACCCTGCCGTCGACCTTTATACCTCGGAGGCTTGATTAGCCTAATACGGGACCGGGTGCGTAGGATCACGACCCGGCCTCGCCCTCCGCCCTGCCACAATATTTAAAATACAAAACATTAGTAACTGTATTCCACTACAGTTAACATTTAAATGATAATTAGAATACAGTTACATTCACAAAGTATTTTGATTACTGAAGAGATTTCTTTGCATATTAATGTCCTTTCAGATGGAAAACATCTATACATATAAATGATGCGATACAAAATGCATTTGAACAGCGGTGAAACACTTTCTTATGATGTGTCCGATTATTTATTCATGTGAAAATTGTCAGCTTTACGCTAAGCTAAAATACTATTTCTAGCCATTTTACATGCACATGTTACCAGGCACAATCATATTTATTTTTTCCTAGTAAGACCTTTCATTTTAGGGCAAAAATATTTTTGTATTGTTTTCCTGTAAAAATATAAATAAATCTATAAAAACAAGATCAATTTGATTTATCTTGTTTTAGAAACAACACTACATAAGATGCATCCCCTTATCTCCCAATATGGAATGCCCCATTCCCACTACTTAGTAAAGCCTCGTGGTGGCGCGGTTACTCAACTCAATCCGGGTCCCTCCCAGAGGACAAGTCTCAGTTGTCTCCAAATCTGAGACTGTCAATCCGTCTGCCTTATCACGTGGCTCGTTGTGCATGGCACCACAGAGACTCCCAGCATGTAGAGGCTCATGCTACTCTCTACAATCCATGCACAATGTACCATGCGCCCCATTGAGTGCAAGAAGCACTAATCGCGACCACGAGGAGGCTACCCCGTGTGACTCCACCCTCCCTAGAAACTGGGCTAATTTGGTTGCTTTGGAGACCTGGCTGTAGTCGCTCAGCACACGCTGGATTAGATCTCGCTACTCAAAAGTAACCCTCCCAACCCTGTGTGTGTATATATATATATACACTGTATACAGTATAAAGACACTTACAACGGAAGTAAATGGGGCCAGTCTGTATACAATAAAATACGCACATTTTCAAAAGTATAGCCAAAAGACATTATATGTGTTAACATGATTTTAGTGTGATAAAATGGCTTAGTAACCTTCTCTTTGTAAGGATATATCCACAATTAAGTTTGTTGACACTGCAATCTGGTAAATGCTGTTAAGCAGCTGAATCCCTGATTTTATCACACTAAAATCATGTTAACAGGTAGAATGTTTACATCTTATAAACATTTGAAACAGCGAGTATTTTAATGGACTGGCCCCATTCACTTCCATTGTCAGTGTCTTTCTGTAATGAGGAAAAAACGAGGAAGGAGTCCATTATTTTTATGTTAATCAACATTATGCCACAAATACTGATGATTAAGCTTAACTTGGATTGAACCTGGAACATTCCTTTAAGCAGTATTGTTGGTACCTTAAGGTAATAAGTGATGAGCAGCTTGCGCAAGTCATAAACTTGCAGCATAGTGGCAGCATTGTTCTCACTAATGCTGTAGCCCTCCAGCAGATACTTAGTAGTGGTCACTTCCCAGGCCAGCCAGCGAAGATTGAAAGCAGCATTGCAGGACAGAACATGAGGCAAATGACCTGGCTCACAACAGCAACAAGAATCATCCTCCTCCACTCCCTCTGTGATTGCCTCCACCTCCCGCTGCTGACAGTATGTTCCTGAGGAATTGAGAACAAGAGAGTGAGGAGGAGAGGTTTGGAACTTTGTAATATACAGTATAATAAGATATGCCACATGGGGGTTATCCCTCTGAAACGCTGGAATATTATATAAGGAATAGTTCACACAAAATGAAAATTCTGTTATAATTTTTTCAGCCTCATGTAGTTCCAAATTTACGGTTAGGTTAGAGTTAGTATGATTTTCTTTCTTCCATAAACCACAAAAGGAGATGTTTCACAGAATGTTCATTCTGCTCTTTTCCATACAATGAAAGTGAATGGTGACCAGGTACTGTCCAGGTCCAAACATATCAAAAACTGCTATTTTTTTATGCTGCTAAATTTTCTAAAGCCATATGATAGCTTTAGGGAAGGAACAGACTGAAATTCAAGTAACTATTAACTGAAAATCTTTATCTCTGCCGAAGCTCTCAATTCTCAGTAAACTTTATCAGTGAATAACGACTTAAATGTTTCATCTGTTGTTCACTCAAAGCTAACATATGGCTTCAGAAGACTTGGAATGTAGTCCACAAGTCATATAAACCACTTTTATGGAGCTTTTGTCATTTTTGGAACTTGACAAGCCCTGGTCACTTTTCACATTCATTTTATGTAAAAGATTGGCATGCACATTCTGCAGAACCTCTCCTTTTTTGTTCTATGGAAGAAAGTCATACAGGTTTGGAAAAACATGAGAGTGAGTAAATTATGATAAAATTGTCATTTTCGGTGAACTAACCCTTTAAGAGCATTTACCCCTGAACTCCAGGCCTCTCAGTTGGAAGGTGACCAAACCGTTGCCGACCTCGATGAGGTGAATGAGTGCATTTAGGTAGTCAGAAGCCAGGATGAAGCAATCTCCAGCACAGTAATTCCCCCATCGGCCCAACATCAGGTCCCCACACAAAGAATGCTGCAAGGAGCGTGTCAAGTACTCGTAGAAGATAGAGTTGAGGTTGTTGTCATCACAGCCTACATGGTGAGCATACAGCAAGTATCTCCGAACATGTTTTAATTGCAATGGATAAAAGCATTATCAAAACAGTTCTAAGGGCATCATTGACCAAACAACACTTAGGATATTCAAAATGTTCAAACTGTAATAAAAAAGTTCAACCTTCTTGCATTTGGAAATCAAATCTTGAGTAGTAGTTTACTCAAAAAATGTAAATTCTGTCATGTACTCACCCTCATGTTGTTTAAAGCCCATGTTGGGATTTTCTTTGTTGAAATACAAAAACACAACATTTTTAAAGAATATCCTGGCTGCTCTTTTCCATTTAATTGAAAGTGAAAAGGGAATGGGCCAATAAAGAGCCATATCAGATTAATTAAATTAGTCTAATAGCTTGTGTTCTATATTCAAGTCTTCTGAATTGTACATCATTATCGACTCAAATTACAGCCCGTTCCTCATACAATGCTATTATATGGCTTCAGAAGACTGCTTTTGTTGGAACTTTTATGATGATTTTGTCTCATTTGGATCTTGGCAGACACAGTCTGTTCACTTTCAACCTTTCACTTTCATTGTATGGAAATAAGCGGCCACAATATTCTTTAGAAATTCACCTTTTGAGGTTAGCAAAAGAAAGAAAGTCATATTGGTTTGGAACAACATCATGGATTAGTACATTCTTTTTTGGTTAAACTACTCCTTTAACACAAGGGGAAAAGGGATATTTTTTAAAAGCATTGTTCACACAGAGTTTGTAAAAAAAAAAAAAAAAAGAAAGAGTAGATAAAGACAGCATTTACCAGTCTCTTTGTCAACCTGGGACACCAATCTGCTGTTGGAATTGTCAATTCGTTTGGTGCTGAAAATGTCAAATCAAAGGAAATGTTCAATGTCAAATAAAACACCCCATTTAATTTGATGCGTTTGACTGTTCCTTTTCAACAGCAGCAACATTCTAAGTCATCACATTTGTGGTTGGAAACTACATCAATACTTCAAGATTGTGTGTCTTTCTTTGTGCTCGTACAGGCTGGAAGACCTACGATAAAGCCCATCAACCATGAATTAACTTCATACAGGAAGAAACAAGATAAGCACACCTATGCCAAGCAAGTCTTACATTGACATCTTGTTCCAAACAATGAAAAATGTACTTGTTTTTCTAGTGCCCTTTGAACACTTTACCGAATGGGCTGTTGGGCAATAGTCTGCCTTGAAGTTTGCACCAGCCCGTAGAAAAAAAAACACAAATGAAATCTCTTTAATATCTCAATTGTTGAGGGCAATGCATTTCAATATATAGCAAAAGGACACTTTTGCTCAAACCATCCAGCTTCTCAATTTTCTCTCCTGTGAATAAGATCCCAGTAACAGAGATATTAACAATGTTTCAAACTGCTCTCAAATTTGTCAAGATACCAAAAGTCAGATATTTCAAGATGAACTCAAGCATTTCTCATCAGATTCTTCCAAGACCAAATTATCTGATTTTTTTTTTATAGCATTAGCTATATACTCTGATTGAATGTCAACACTTGTCTCATTTGTAGGGATGTCATAAAATATTGATATATTGATTACTGATCGGCACGTTATTTTATCGATATATTTTTGAGGCATTGATACATGAAAATTAACCGAAATTTACAAAATAAATGAAAAGGTTTATAAGTGTGGGGTAGTAGCATTGGGAGACCACAAGAGGGTGATATAACATTTACTGAAGCTGGGTCCAGGGTAGAAAAAGCACACATTGGTATCACACAGAGAACGACTGATGCAGCACAGCAGAACACAGTCCAAAGTTACAAAGGTTTTTGAATTTCAAGAATGAACAAAGTGACATTAATGAGTTTGGAGGTTAGTGTATGAAACTGGTGTAACTGCGCAAACTGAACAATTAGAACATTTATTATGCAAATTCCAAGTATGTAGCATAGAATAGGTCTTTCATTCAAGCTGTCAAACCACAAAACAACATACTTGTAACTGAAAATGTATTGTGTAGGCTATATGAAAGAAACATATAAACAAGGGGATAGTTCACCTAAAAATTTTAATGTTTTTATCATTTATTCACCCTGTTGTTCCAAACCTGTATTCTGTGGGGGAAAAAAGATGTAAGGCAGAATGTTAGGGACTAATAGCCTTAGTCACCATTCACTTTTATCACAAATATTTCCATAAAATTAAAGTGAATGGTGACTGAACCTAACATTTTGATTTACATCTCCTTTTTTGTTCTATGGAAAAGAAGGTTGGAACACCATGAGGGTGAGGAAACTACACAACTTACGATCTCATGGACTTTACGGATATGCACATGCAACGACCATGAGACTACAAGTCCACACCAAGTATGCTAATTGTTACAGGGCCATTACTTCTCTCACTCAAGTGTGCTGCTTCCAGAGACTGCATCACATCACTCTAAGGCTGAATGCATATTTCATATACATGAGGAAAATCACAGGGAGCTTACTTGTAGTTCCTCTCCCAGAACTTTACCGGCCGTGGATAAGAGGTGATAAAAATGGCACTCCCGAGGAAGGGGCTGAGAGGCGTGTAGAAGAGTGTGGTGATTAATGTCTGCAGCAGCAGCATGGCGGAGTCTGAGCTGTTCCGTCAAGGAAAAAATACATAATCTGTGCTGCTGACATACAACTGCAACCATATTACAACAATCCTTTAACGTAACTGAATATAATTAGGAATTAACATAGCACTAGGGCTTTGCTACCCATATAAGCATCCAAGCTGTACAGATTGTAAGGATATGAGGTACAGCGAAGGGTTGTGCAAATGCATGAAATGCACTACCCCATGCTATTTGCCAGGGGGCGATATACACCAAAATGAAGTGCAGCTTGTGATGAAGATCCCAAAGCTGTAGACAAAACAAAGAGCTGTTGTTAAGTGTCTGCAAGAGAAGAAAGGTAGTTATTTTGAGACCAGTTACTAACTGTACTATCCGCTAAGAGCTATTATAGACTACAGTCTGGCACAACTGACCTACGCTCTATGTAAGCATAATGAATGTGGAGAATTTTAGTCACAGAGCAGTTATATAAACAGCATTTTCTTATTCTATAACACATTTTTCTTTATGTACTTTAATGAATCCCCTGGTAATATGTTAGAAATTGTAATTAGAGAGTAATTTCTATTTGCTTCCATAGTCCAATAGTGCTCTAATGTTATGGTGTATATAGTCTTAGTCTCAGACGGCACACCCATAGACCACCCACAGTTTGTTCACTGACTAGCTAATGTATAATTTGTGAAAATTACAGGCTCCAATCAAATTTCCCCACTGCATTGCGACTTCCAGGAATAAGGTGGCACAAGGTTTTATCAGTAGCCAAGACAGAAAATCATTTTGGAAAGTTACTTGTTAGGAAAAACTAATCACTGGATTTGCCAATGTTTGCCTTGAAAGATATCAGAGTTTTGTTTGAGGCATGACTAGTAGCAAGCAGACTAGACATAATGTCTCTCTGTGACATAATCAGTACTTATTTATGGAAGATTTTCAGTGCCTAAATTTAAGAAAGTGGGAAAAGCAAACAACTTGAGAAGCATGACATATTTGCTATCGCACTTAGGTATACACATTTATCATGCCATAACTTGAAGCAAAGCCCAAACATAATTAAAAAATATTTTTTTACTTTGTGATTTGCACACACTGAAATGCAATCCTGGCTGGCAACATTGCTTTTTCCTTAACAGAACATGTTTTTGTACCCTTTTGGAAAGTCAATTCAGCTAAATCAAGTCAGATGACACAAAGAAATGCAGTACATCAAATAGTTCTGCAACAATGTTATTTCAACATGTTTGCTTTTCACAATTGCTTTTAACAGGCACTGACAGTTTTCCATACTTATTTACTTTTTTTTAACAGAAAGAAATTCTGATTACAAAGTCTAAACAAATTTTTTCACTAATTCCTCCAGTGTTTTCAGTGCCTGCTCATTTATTTAAATGTCTGGGTTTCGGTAGTAATTTTCCCATTCACTTTTCATAAAATCATTCATAAAAGAGTTGTAAGTCATGAACCAAACCAACCAGCTCCGAGGTGAATCACAACATCAAACACTTGAGGCAAAAAAAGTATTTGAAAATCAGACAAAAAGACAAAGGTGTAAGACTGTGTACTTACCGTCTTTCATGAGGGCACAAATAAAATCCTGTGAGGTATGGCAAATTATGTAACCAAACCAACCAGCTCTGAGGTGAATCACAACATCAAACACTTTGTTTTGAGGCAAAAAAAGTATTTGAAAATCAGACAAAAAGACAAAGGTGCAAGAATGTGTACTTACCGTCTTTCATGAGGGCACAAATAAAATCCTGTGAGGTATGGCAAATTATGTAACCAAACCAACCAGCTCTGAGGTGAATCACAACATCAAACACTTTGTTTTGAGGCAAAAAATGTATTTGAAAATCAGACAAAAAGACAAAGGTGCAAGAATGTGTACTTACCGTCTTTCATGAGGGCACAAATAAAATCCTGTGAGGTATGGCAAATTATGTAATTGGGGTAATGTAATAGGGGGTGTCCTTCCAAAGAGGAGGACACCGCGGAGGCCACACCCGGCCCCGAGGGGGTTTAGGTGGAATACAACACACAGTCTTAACAGTTAGGAGCGGAAGCACATCGTTCAGAGCAGCGTCGTGGTAGGTCCTACCCAAGGGGGGATGAGTTACTACAAACACGGTGACCAAGGACAGAGGGCCCTCTGCCCAAGGAAGATGCGGTTTATCGGCAGGGAAACCATTTTGCGGAATATACATCACACGGGGTTGCCTAGGGGACAGCCAGCGCATGTGAAGCACTTCCTAAGTACGGGTGCCTGGGTGACGCCCGTACTCGGGCAGCAGCGAGCCTCTCTGAAGACTCGACGGCCACTAGGCTAGGGAGGAAGAACGTCCAGGGTTCACACTTCTTGCGAACGCAACTGGGGAAAGAGCGCACGTTTTGGCCTCAAGGAAGGTTAAAGACGCTATGCACAAGCGATACACCTGGCCAGCTGACCCGAACATACCTGTTTGTGTCACCTGATAACACACGGGACGAAACTGGCTCAACCTTGAGGTTATACAACCTTGCAAAGGTGTTAGGTGTTGCCCAGCCCGTGGCTCTACATATGTCAGCTAGAGGCACCGTGGGACGACGCCCAAGAAGCCGCAACACCCCTGGTAGAATGGGCTTGTAGGCCAGCAGGGGGCGGCAGGTGCTGGGCATGGTATGCCATAGTGATGGCATCGACGACCAAGTGGGCGATCCTCTGTTTGGAGACAGCGCTTCCCTTCCACTGTCCACCTAAGCAGACAAAGAGCTGCTCGGAACTTCTAAAACTCTGCGTGCGATCCAAGTAGATGCGAAGAGCGCTCACCGGAGACAGCAACACCAAGGCTGGGTCTGCATCCTCCTGGGGCAGCGCTTGCAGGTTTTGTTCTGATTTACTCCAGATCAGCTGGACCGCCTGAGGGTGGAGCCTCCACTCTCCCCTGGGCGTAACCTGCCACGACAGAGTCTGCTGTGCTGTTGAGGTGGCCCGAGATATGAGTGGCTCGCAGCGACTTGAGCCAGTGCTGACTCCAAAGGAGGAGACGGCGGGCGAGTTGTGACATATGGCGAGAGCGTAGGCCGCCTTGGGGGGCAACTCGAGGCAATTAATGTGCCAACGCAATCGCGGGCCAGTCCAAGGGGAATACCCGGCAGAGAGGCTCCCACTGAGGTCCCCATATTGCCCCCAGTGCTAACCGACCCCGCCTCATACCCGTAGGTAGAAGGACCAAGTCGGGGAGCCGCTGGGGTAGCTTGCGCTCTTACAAGGGCGAGCCGCGACCACAAAGTAGCCATGGTCATGTCCTCGCAGTGAGGGCATCAGGGCATCAGGGCATCAGGACACTAGGGGACGCTCCGCAGGAGCGACCCCTAGTGTCAACTCATCGTGTTAAAGGGGTCATATAATGGTACATGCACTTTTTCAAGTTGATTGTACTGAAATGTGTGTTGGCTGTGCCTGTACACAACCATCCTATTATGATAAAAATCCATCCAGTGTTTTTGTTTTAATCTCCTTATATATTTTCCCCTGCCTCAAATCGAGCCGTTCGACCGTGTGACGTCACACGGTCGGACGCCCCTCCCAGGATTGTTGATTGACAGCAGTGTTTCAACACAGACCCGCCCTCGCTCGTAAGCGAGCTGTCAATCATAGTCCGTCATCATTGTTGATACACTGGAGCAGAATGGCGCCTAAGCGATTGTGGTGTTCGGTTCTTCTGTGTAATAACGAACACAGCAGTCATTTTGATGTTCCTAAATCTGAACCGCTGAAGACGCAGTGGCTGAGTTTTGTTTACGATGGGAATATTCCCACGAGCAACGTCAATGCGTTCATGTTTGCACGAATCATTTTTCACCAGACTGCTTTATAAACGAGGGTCAGTATAAAGCTGGTTTTGCTAAGAAGCTGCTGCTGAAAAAAGATTCGGTACCAACTATTTATATTCCCTCTGCACCTCCAGAAGAAGTAAGTGTAACGTTTTATTAACCTTTATATTAATCTTTGCAAATCGCTTGCACGCTTCACAATGAATGTGGCTAATGTTTACACTCAGGGTACATTACGGCATGTTTTCCATAACGTTACGATGTTCTCAATATAATTCATAATCCCACGTTTATAATGAACAACGCGTTATGGTTATTGTGTTATTAAAAACTGTGTACGCAGGTGTTACAGTTAACATGGTAACACTAAGTTACACCTGGTTTACTTGTATGTTACTGATTAAGAAGTAATGTCAAAAAAACAGTTATACGGAGAATAACTCCAGAACGGAGGGGCGGGGTGACCAAAGCTCATTATCATTTAAAGTCATATGCTCTGAAACGGCGTGCTGAAAAAAGAGCTGTTTTTGAGCAGGTAAAATTAGTGTTTTCTTAAAATACTAATGAGAATTTTTAATAAAAGTATATTACAAAGTTTTCATTTAGACCCTAAAGATTCATATTAACTTGTACAAAAATGGCATTATATGACCCCTTTAACTCATCGACACAACGTCGAGTGAGTGACAGATAGGGAACAATAGATAAGAAGTTTAAGGGTGAAGATACACCAACTCAATCACGCCATTCCCAGCACGTTTCGTGATTGGGTTGGACGCGGTTCTCTGTTTGGTGAAGTTTTCTCTGCTGGACCATGGGTAATGAAGTTGTTTACATAGCTATTAAACGTGATTTTTAAACAATAAAGTTCCAATAACACAGACAGATGGTGTAGTGACGCAAGGTAAATCCAGTTGGCTTGTCAGTTTTTGACACGTTGTAACCCGGACACACACACACACAAGATGAGACAGTCACAATGGAAGTCAAAAACTGCTTTTATTGTAACAATAAAAGCAGGCAAAAGTACAAACGGGCAAATCCAGTGAAGAGTAGTCGAGGGAAGCGTAGGGTCAAAACCTGGGGAATCAAAGAGAGTAAAGGGGGGCAAATCCGGGAGAGTAGTCGAGGGGAGCGAGGGTCAAAGCCGGGGTAAACAGGATCGAGAGGCGGGTAAACTAACAAAGGGAGTAGACAGGGGTACTAGGGGAACGAGGAGCTGGCAAGCTAAGGGGGTAATCAAGAGGAGTTCAAGAGGAGATCAAAACTAGACAAGACCAGCGGGGGCAAGGACACGGGAAACTAAATACAATAACCAACACCCGTGAAACGGATGTGCTGTGGTATTTATAGGGGAAGGTGCAGGTGTAAACAATGAAAGGTGACGAGACGAGTGCAGGTGAAATGAATAAAGGGGTGATTGAGACGAGTGCAGGTGGTCATAATGTTCTGGCCATTGGGAGCGGGCATGTGAGCCCGAGGAGGGAGACCTGCTAACGAGCAGGAGATCTCGAGGGAGCAAAACGAGCATGGGAGCTCGAGGGAGCAAAACGAGCGTGAGCTCGAGGGGGGCGGAATGAGCGTGCGAGCTCGAGGGGGGCGGAACGAGCGTGCGAGCTTGAGGAGTGAGTGTGTGTGCGACGAAGCGGGGATGGGGCAGAGGAGCAAGGTTCGTGACAGTACTCCCCCCTCTAAAACGGACGGCTCCTGACAGCCGCGCTCGGTTGCGAGGAAGTGGTGCTGGACGATCCCAACAAACAAAAAACCCTGAACAGACAACCCACAAAACACACAAACAAAATTGAGGGCAGTCCAAGGGGCACAGAGGGAAATGAGACAGTCCATGGGGTCAGTGGGCAGTTTCAAGGCAAGGTCAGGGGGAGCATAGCGGACAGGCGGGTGGTCGGGAGATCTAGGGGGCAGCCATAGGGCAAAGGCTGGGTCAGGGGGTCTGGAAGGCGACTGGAGGACAGGGACTGGGTCCGGGGGCCTGGAAGGTGACCACCGGACAGGGACGGAACTAGGGGACCTGGGAGGAGGCCTTGGAACAGGAATAGGGTCAGGAGGCCACCGTACAGGGTCAGGAGGCCAGGGAAGAGGCCAGGGGGCAGGAAGAGGAACGGTCACAAGGGGAGCAGGCAAGACCCAGTGAGGAAAGGTTTCAGGGGGCGGAGCCGTGAAAGGCGGAGTCGTGGAGGACTTGGGAGATGGAGCCTTGGAAGGCGGAGCCGTGAGAGACTCGGCAGGCGGGGTATTGAGAGGCTGAGGAGGCGGCGCCATGGGGAGCCCAAGAGACAGGGCCGAGGGAGGTGGTGCCGCAGGAGGCTCTAGAGGCGGAGGCCTGGAAGGCTCTGGAGGTGGAGCCGAAGGAGGCTTTAGAGGTGGAGCCGTAGGAGGCTCGGGAGGTGGAGCCATAGGAGGCTCAGGAGGCGGAGCCCTAGAAAGCTCTGGAGTCTCTAGGAGCAGGGCCGTAGGAGGCTCTGGAGGGGGAGCCGGAGCCGTAGGAGGCTCTAGTGGCAGAGTCCTGGAGGGCTCGAGAGGTTTGGGGGGCGGAGCCCTGAGAGGCTCGAGAGGAGGAGGAGCCCTGAGAGACTCGAGAGACGAAGCCGTGAGAGGCTTGAGGGGTGGAGCCATGAAAGACTCGAGGGGCGGAGCCCTGAGAGGCTCGAGGGGAGGAGGAGCCCTGAAAGACTCGAGAGGGGAAGCCCTGAGAGGCTTGAGAGGGGGAGGAGCCCTGAGAGACTCGAGAGGGGAAGCCGTGAGAGGCTTGAGGGGTGGAGCCATGAAAGACTCGAGGGACGGAGCCCTGAGAGGCTCGAGGGGAGGAGGAGCCCTGAAAAACTCGAGGGGAGGAGGAGCCCTGAGAGGCTGGAGGGGAGGAGGAGCCCTGAAAGACTCGAGAGGAGAAGCCCTGAGAGGCTTGGAAGGGGGTGGAGCCCTGAAAGACTCGAGAGGAGAAGTCCTGAGAGGCTTGAGGGGAGGAGGAGCCCTGAGAGACTCGAGAGGGGAAGCCCTGAGAGGCTTGAGAGGGGGAGGAGCCCTGAGAGACTCGAGAGGCGAAGCCGTGAGAGGCTTGAGGGGTGGAGCCATGAAAGACTCGAGGGACGGAGCCCTGAGAGGCTTGGGAGGGGGAGCCCTGAAAGACTCGAGAGGAGAAGCCCTGAGAGGCTCGAGAGGAGGAGCCTTAGGAGGCTCGAGAGGAAGAGCCCTGGGCGGCTCGAGAGGCGGAGGCCGCGAGGGCTCTGAGGGGCGAGCAGAGGCTGGCAGAGCCGTGGAAGACTCTGGGGGCAGAGCAGAACCCGGCAGAGCCGTGGAAGACTCTGGGGCGGAGCAGAACCCGGCAGAGCCGTGGAAGACCCTGGGGGCGGAACAGAACCCGGCAGAGCCGTGGAAGACCCTGGGGGCGGAGCAGAACCCTGAGACAGAGCCGTGGAAGACTCTGGGGGCGGAGCAGAACCCGGCAGAGCCGTGGAAGACTCTGAGGGCGGAGCAGAACCCGGCAGAGCCGTGGAAGACTCTGAGGGCGGAGCAGAGGTCGGTAGAGCTGTGGAAGACTCTGAGGGAACCTCTGCGGTCTTGAGCACAAGACGAGACTGGGGAGAAGGGGCCCTCTTCCTTCTCTTGCGTCCTCGGCCAACAGGGGACGTGGCCATGGGGACGGTCGAGGCTACAGGCGCTGACTCGCCGACCGTGGCGGGCATGGGCGCTGGCTCGTTGGCCGTGGCGGGCATGGCCGCTGGCTCGTTGGCCGTGGCGGTCATGGGCGCTGGCTCTCTGGCCGTGGCGGGCATGGGCATTGGCTCGCTGGCCGTGCCAGGCTTCGAGACTGGGGCCGTGACAGGCTTTGGGACTGGGGCCGTGTCAGGCTTCGGGGCTAGGGCCGTGTCAGGCTTCGGGACTGGGGCCGTGACAGGCCTCGGGACTGGGGCCATGTCAGGCTTCGGGGCTAGGGCCGTGACAGGCCTCAGGACTGGGGCCGTGTCAGGCTTCGGGACTGGGGCCGTGACAGGCTTCGGGACTGGGGCCGTGACAGGCTTCGGGACTGGGGCCGTGTCAGGCTTCGGGGCTAGGGCCGTGTAAGGCTTCGGGGCTAGGGCCGTGGTAGGCTTCAAGACGGGGGCCGTGGTAGGCTTCAAGACGGGGGCCGTGGTAGGCTTCAAGACGGGGGCCGTGGTATGGAACGCTGGTTCAGTTTCTGCCTCCCCCACAGTAAACGAGGAACCAGCGTACAGTAGGGCGAGGTCAATAAACTGAGCCAGGTTGAGAAAGCAGCGACCACCTGGCATGAATGATGAGGTTGGCTCATTCAGTCCACATTGAAAAATGTCTTTCAGAGCCACCTCATCAAAATTCACCTGGTACGCCAGGGCACAAAAATCCATAACAAAAACCTCCAAGGGTTGACTCCCTGACGCCAACCCCAAGAGTCGGGCCGCTGGCTCCTTAATGTCGAGGGCAGGGTTATGAGTTACACAACCGCTGCCTCGCATAAAAACCCCTTGGTCAGCGTCCGAAGAGCCAAAAAACCTCTCCGGGGGTGGAGAGTTCACGGCGCTCAAATATGCATGGGAAGCATAAACGGGCTCAGGGGCAGACACAGGTGAAGCAGGGTGACAAAAATCAAAAATCGCACGTACCTGCTGTCCCTGGGCTGTGAGCGCGCGATCATGACTCCCACCGGTAGATCCTGTGGTAGAGTGCGCTGAAAACATCCGCTCTAGTGAGCTGCGCGAATTCTCCGCGTGATGCATTGTGACTGTCTTCGGTGGGGTTGGTTATTCTGTAACCCGGACACACACACACAAGATGAGACAGTCACAATGGAAGTCAAAAACTGCTTTTATTGTAACAATAAAAGCAGGCAAAAGTACAAACGGGCAAATCCAGTGAAGAGTAGTCGAGGGAAGCGTAGGGTCAAAAGCCAGGGAATCAAAGAGAGTAAAGGGGGGCAAATCCGGGAGAGTAGTCGAGGGGAGCGAGGGTCAAAGCCGGGGTAAACAGGATCGAGAGGCGGGTAAACTAACAAAGGGAGTAGACAAGGGTACTAGGGGAACGAGTAGCTGGCAAGCTAAGGGGGTAATCAAGAGGAGTTCGAGAGGAGATCAAAACTAGACGAGACTAGCGGGGGCAAAGACACGGGAAACTAAATACAATAACCAACACCCGTGAAACGGATGTGCTGTGGTATTTATAGGGGAAGGTGCAGGTGTAAACAATGAAAGGTGACGAGACGAGTGCAGGTGAAACGAATAAAGGGGTGATTGAGACGAGTGCAGGTGGTCATAATGTTCTGGCCATTGGGAGCGGGCATGTGAGCCCGAGGAGGGAGACCTGCTAACGAGCAGCAGATCTCGAGGGAGCAAAACGAGCGTGAGAGCTCGAGGGAGCAAAACGAGCGTGAGCTCGAGGGGCGCGGAACGAGCGTGCGAGCTCGAGGGGGGCGGAACGAGCGTGCGAGCTTGAGGAGTGAGTGTGTGTGCGACGAAGCGGGGATGGGGCAGAGGAGCGGGGTTCGTGACACACGTGCTTGTGGCCTTGAATAGATAACTCAAAAATAGAGCGGAAATGTCATACCTTTGAGATAAAGTTGAATATGCTAATCCATTTATTGTCCATTTCTTTCACAACTTAGGTCATATAAACAAAAACATGTTTTCCATAATTCCACGTCTAAATTTGCTCTTGAGACATAATTTTCCATCTTCGGTTACGCTAATGGTCCTGCTCACAATAAAAGAAAATAGTTTGACCTCACCTGCATCAACCCGTTACCCCATGTAACCTTACTTATATGGCTTAATATAAACATATATACACCCCCTATTGTTGGGAAGAAACATTACACCAAACCTTTGAAATGGATCCAACAGATGGCTTCAGCAAAAGCATATACTATCGATGAACAGCCTCGGAGTTCAAGGATGGTCTCTCTTTAAAGGTTTATATGTTATCGTTGAAAATCAATTTGTCTATGAAAAAAGAATGGGATTTTTACTTATGGAACTAGACGGTTGCGCTCTGTTGCAAATCGACATTTGACTATGTCAAAATGTCATGTAAAGACAAAGTCAATTGTGGTTGGTTAGTTTGCATGTTTGGCCAGAATAAGCTGCAGTGTTGACCCGACTTTCAAAACATTGGCTACGCAAGACTGTTGTTTCAGAAAAGTTGCACTAATGCCTATCCAGCCTCTAGAACTGACCTTGTTAAAGATGATGGACATTAGGAAGAAGTTGAGCAGGAAGGTCTCAGAGGCACTGCTGCAGTCGAACTCAAAGAAGATAATGGTGAAGATGAGCGTGAGGAACTGGTAGCTGGGATTGCAGAAAGAGGCACGAAGAAGCTTCATCCCAGCAACTGTCATCAACAAGACATCACAGCTGGAGCGAAACACAGACACCTGAGCCACTTAAGTGCAGAGGCAGCATACAGCCATGCAAAGAGCAATCAGGGGAGCTCTGACACCAGGCTACTACAAATATGTTGATTAATTTACCTTATTGACAAAGCTGTGAGGGTTGAACAAAAAAGTTATGTAAAATGGAGAACTTACATTTCTAATTTATGCCAATCAGAAAATTTGCCAATCACAGAACATTCTCTGCTTCTATGACTTTCATGAGATTGGGTTTGCTGACATTGCGTTGGCTGACATGCCTTCAGAAGGCGGGTTTTGGACAGAGGGTGTGTGGTTGAAGGTGTGTGTAAGATGGCAGCAGTCTAATTCAGTCTAGCTAGGAATCCACCACAAGTGCCCAAAAAGGTTGAAATAGCTTACATCACATTTAATTGTGGTTTAATTGTAAATATGCACTTATTGGACAAATTTTTTTAAATGACACGTCAAGTTAAAACGAACTTCAGCTTTTAAATATGCATTTCAGGAAACCTGTGTTCAATTCCATTTGTGGCACTGCACTAAGCATTTTTTACAGTAAGAATGTGTTTGGTCTGTACAGCACCGAAAGGAGAAAAATATTAATAATGTTTTCCAAAATATTTATAAAATGTACTGTAAGAATAAATGGAAATATACTTACTGTATTCCTAGTTTCTTACGATGGCTGAGGGCAAAGCCATCATTGGTAAGTGCACTGAGGACAATGGCTGGGTAGACGACATACTTTTCAAAAGTCAGCAGCCCCACATAGAGACGCTCAAACCACATCAAATGAGCATCCTCTGAAAAGAATGCATGAGGGTCCATTTCAGGTATTGCTCTCAATAAACATCAGTGCCATTTGCTAATTTGTTTAAAGGGGTCATGTCATGAGGAATCAAATTTTTCTTGATATTTTGACATAAAAAGTAATTTTAATATAAAAACATACTGTACATTTCAGAAATTGAAACAATCTCCAATGCAATAAAAGCATTTATTGAAACCAAGCTGCAAAAATGCCTCATTCTCTACTTCCACGACTTCCCCAAGTCACTAAGGGGCCCATTAATTCATAACCGCCTCTGCAACAACAATGCCTACTTTTCATCATCGCACCCTTGCGACCAGTGCCCCCAAAAGCCTAGTGTGACCTAACTATTCCTAAACACCAAAGGGGACCCATCTGGCTGTTTTTAATTATTTTTGTATATTAACATGCACTAGATAGACGTCTTAGATCGTTGATGTATCTTGCAAAGCTTTTAAAAGACACAGTGTCAAGTTGCAACTCTGAAAAGGAGTTTGTTTCATTCTGTTTCATCAGCTGCTCTGGGTCTTGCTGTTTTGAGCACAAACACATCCTGGATATGTTCTTGTGCCCATCTGTACTATTTTTAACCTTTGGTGTATGTAAACATGCACTAGATAATCTTTGACTGATTTGATTTTTTTCCGGCGATGTGCAGTATGTGTGTGAGTCTAATTCACTGTGCTTTGGACTATGTTTGTGTGTTCTGTGTGCTTATATCAGCGTGGATTTCTTGTTAACCAGTCATAATGTGAATTGAGCTTTGCATAGGAACTGTTATTGAAGGATGGAGCAGTTAAAGGGGTCATGAAATGGAGAATACAATTTTCCTTGATATTTAGACATATTTATAGATACATAAGTAACTGTGCAATAAAAACATACAGTATATTTCATAACTCAACCTCCTGCCCAATCTAAAAAGTGCATTTATAGTTACCACCCTGTAGAAACGTCTCGTATTGAAATCTTTTTGTGACATCACAAAACATTGCTCATTTGTATTTACACATCCCACAAAATGCGTCAACGCACCCTTGGCCTGCACATTGGTGCTCAGTTCGAGAGAACAGGCCTTGTGTGGCTAACTGTTCCTGAACACCAAAGGGGACCCATCTGGACTATTTTGAATTATTTTGTATATAAACATGAACTACACAGACTCTTTTACCACTGCAATGTATCTCGCCACTTTTAAAAGATGCAGTGTTAAGTTACAACTCTGAAAATGAGCCATTCTCTTTCATTCAGCTGCTCTGTCTTTTGTTGTTATGGCCATCTTTCGCACATCTGCACTATTTTTTAATTGTTGGTGTATGTAAACATGAGCTAGATGGACGTCTTTGACAGTTTTGATGTGTGCCTTGGTGTGTCATTTCACCATGCTTTGGACAAGTAAACCATTTTATTCATGAATATTTCAAATGTCATGACTGTTTGATAGTTTATGGTTCTGAGTGAGAGCAGTTGTGCTTAAGATGAACAGTTTAATATATTCAGATGTGGATGTGCGTTACGTGTAAACCCTGATTTTTTTTTTTTTTATAATGTTGTGGAGCTTGTTCATTCTCTTCCGACTGGGTTTCAAATATGGCTGAATTTGAGGGGCTGCATGATGTTAGCCAATCCTATGAGTGGGTGTTTACGTTGACGTTTAAAGAGGACGCAGAGGCCAATACCAAGCACTTCAGACAGAGGGCCAAAGACAGAGTGGAAAATTATCATGTATTTCCAAACTATGACTGTTTTGGTGCAAAAAACTTGGTCAGAGGACCTCAGGGAAGATAATACATTTATAAATATAAAAAAAATAGTATGTCATGACCCCTCAAAGAAAGGAAAGGAGGTTTGCAAGTTTATAACCGTTTAGAAATAGACAGAGGTTTAGCAGTTTTTTGGAAACATTCCATTCTCTATAAAAAAAAAATCACAAATATTCATATAAATCTAAATCTACATGAAGGCAGAGAACTGAAAACTGACCTCTAGGTTCAAACTGTGAGTACTCTTTGCTCTTCAGCACAGGATGGGAGATCCACAGCCAGGGATGGTGCTTGCGTAACTGAGGGATGAGATAGTGGGTGACAAAGCCCACAGTGGCTGCTAGGGCATACAGCACTATGGATACAAATGGCTGTATATGACAAAACAAAAACAACAACTAAGTGTTAGTTGACAATATGACTATGTCAATTAAGCGTGCAGTTCCTAATTCTTATCTACATCTGATTAAGTGAAGATTTTGCTAATCATAATTTAATTATAAGTAAGACAAACTCACCCTTAGAGACAGGAAAACAGTGCTAGCAGTAACTGCAAAGGTTAAAATCGAGGCGAGAATACAGACAACCAGATCTGACAGTAAAATCTCTTTCTGCAAAAAAAGAAAGAAATTATATATATATACACACACAATATATCTTTAGTCATATATTGTGATTAATACATGCATCCCTAGAAGCAAACACTAAAGTTGATGCTCAGATGTATACAGAATGATTCTCGAATTTTCCTACCACTGAGCCTTTGAGTTTCTCTGGAAGAGGGTCTGTGTTCTCAGAAGGAATCTCATTCTCCTCTTCCTCATCATGCCCAAGTGATGGCATCAGCTTGGACTTAATCAGTGAGCTGAGATCAAAGACAAGTAAATATTTTAATTGTTTTAGCATTACGGTAATCTTTTAATCCATTTGGTTTAATCAAAAAGAAGGCAGAGTTTAAAATGCTCCTATCCAAATGATATTTGGAAAACACAAAAATGTTCTTACAGCAACACAGATGGATCACTGCTTTGTCGACTAAGATGGTAGGACAGGACCACTAGCAGGGCACAGAAACCAGAGAAAAGTGCTGGAATATGCTGCTCATCCCAAGGCTCCTACAAAGAGGATATCAGATCAAGAATCAGGTTCCACATTACTGATCACATCCTCAACAAGTGTAAAGACAAAAACTGATCCTAAAACAGAATTTTCTGTGATTTATGAAAATATACTTAGGAAAGAACTAAGGAACTACAGAAAAAAAGTTTTCAAGACTCACTAAGAGCAAAAAAGACCACTGTTACCCAAAACACAGAGTAGAAATGTGTATTACCAGAGACGAGCAAAATGAACCCTATTTCACCAAACTTGTTGTTATCATGTGTATTGTTGTTGCACTATTTCTACTGATGATCTAGTGCTTTTTGTAGTATGATTAATTTTATTCATATGGATTAAATGTACATTTTACACATTTCAATGAAAATAAATGATTTCCCATGAGACAAATCTTACCTTCAAAGCACCAAGACAGAATCCATAGAGTAAAGATAACGCTATAAGACTCCGTATTATGCAGTACACAGCCGAAAGGAGTCCAGTTGCAGCTAAATTCAAAAGAGACAGCAAAAAAAAATTCTCCTATTTTACATTTTGATCATTTTCAATTGTCTACTCTTTGAAAACAAAGTCAGAAATTATTTGACATGGATACAGACCTGTACCTCCAAAAAAGTGCATGTCGATTTGTTCTAAAAAGTATATAACGAAGGTGTTGATTTGTGGAAAGAGGCCAAGAAGAAATGTTATTGGAAAGCAGTATGTAAATCCTGAAAAGATCAGATCAATATGAAATCAAATGCGGCCCATTAACTTGAATCCCACTATACAAAATTAACTACAACAATTTTAATTTTTAATGTTTTAAACAAGTGTTTTGACTCACCAACTAAAATAGCTTGCACACAGTAGAGAGCATCTGATGTTACTATCGTGATGCCATAGACAGTGGATACAGGGAGGTCTGGTGTTCTCAATACTATCTCCAAAATCCAAATAAGGCCACAAAACATACAGAAATATGCAGCTCGACTGTAGATGACAATTTGATTATGCCCCTATGAAAAGTGACATGGGGAAGAGTGTCTTTATCCTCTTAAACAATCATATGCAATTACATTTTCTTGAATACATCTCTATTAATCTTACATGAGTAGGCGATGCCGCATCCGGCTGTACACTCTATAAAACATAAGAAGTTTTAGATTTTAGCAAGCAGCATAGCAGTACCTTCTCTTCACAGGAGAAAACACAAACCTAAAATATGAACAATGCAGTACCTTCAGCAAGGAATACTGACAGCTAGCAATGACAAGACAGAACTGAAAGACCCAGATGTCTTTGAAGCAGCCCTCGTTTAGAAGAACAAACCCCAGAAAAGCCACCAAGAAAGCTAAGAATACAGCCACCATGTTCTCAGTCATATCCTTATTCCTGCAAAAACAATGAACATCTTAAATTTCTGTGGATTTTGAAAATGAATGTGAAATCTGAAAAAGGACCTGATTACTGACCTGTCAAGTAATGCCAACAAGGTTAACCGATCGTACAATATGTTCATCCATTTCCCAGGAAAAACCTTTAGCTTGTAGTAGAACTTTCTTGAGGGTTTCTCTTGGGTTGATGTCTCTGAAGATTCGTCCAAGGAATCCTCCTCCTGTGGATGGGAAAATATTTGTACCATTCTACTGATTAGTATTTCAATAGGCAATTTTAAGGGACAGTTCACCTTAAAATGAAAATCTGTCATCATTTACACTTGCATCAAGTGTAAATGTGTAAAAAGTGTAGAATGGAATTCACACGAATTCCATTCTATCACATTAATTTATGATTAGGGTTAGGATCCGGCCCTGCTTGGAACATAGTGCCCAAATATGGAGTACTTTTAGGATATATTTTGTCCCTTTTGTGAGCTTGACATCACTGATCACCATCCAGTTTTGTTGGATAGAAAAGAAAAGCTTGGATACACAAGTATCTTGCGTTAGAATGACATGAGTGTGAGTATGTGATGAACTTTCCATTTAAGATACAGTATTTAACCAAAGCAACCAACCAATCAGCTCTGCATTTTACATGTGGGACTTGTATTCATTGTCCTCATTTTAGGAAAAATACACTTACAAATACACAGGAAAAAAAAAATTCTACACCTGGAAAATTTCCGGATGGGTTCTCCTGGGTTGGAGACGGCGAGTTGGAAGGATACGTCGCTGGAACGGGCAATCGGAGGGCCCGCCCACCAACCCGTCCTGACACTCGGAGTTAGATGATGTAGACAGCAGATCACTAACAGAGACATCAGAACATTAGAACTCTTAAACAGCTGTTTCCATTTTCTTACTAATTTGAAAATATAAAAGAACTTGATAGGATACTCTACCATATGTTGCCAGTGATGAGCTCGGCACCAAGGGGTAAGTTTAGAGCTCTTTCATTGTACAGTTTCCGAGGTCTCTCTCCTGTAGATATTTTACAAGATAAAAACATAACAAGTGCTACTCTTCTAGGCCCAGCTCTACATACACAAACATTAAATTATTTTACATGCAGGGTTGGGGAGTAATGGAATACATGTAATGGGATTACATATTTAAAATTCAAAATATAAGTAACTGTATTCCACTACAGTTACAATTTAAATCATTGATAATTAGAATACAGTTATATTGAAAAAGTATTCAAAGTGCATTTGAACAGCGGTGAAACACTTTCTTATGATGTTCATAAGAGCAGACAGAGAGGTAAGTTTGGAGCAGAAGAAATATAAATAAAACTTGTGTTAATTGTCAGCTTTATGCTAAGCTAAAATGCTATTTCTAACCATTTTACATACACATGTTATCAAACACGATCATATTTTTTTTATCAAGGAAATTCATATTAGATCATAATTCCTTTTTTTCTAATAAGACCTTTGATATTAGGACAATAATCTTATTCTTGATCATTTTTGTATTGTTTTACACTAAAAATCTCTAAATATCCTTAAAACAAGATCAATTTGATTCATCATGTTTTAGAAACAAAACTGCATAAGATATTTAGGTTTTTCAAAGAATGTATTTTTAACACGTATTTTGTCTTACTGTACTGGCAGTTTTTAATAGTCAAAACAAGTGAAAAAATCTACCAGTGATGAAGAAGTAATCCAAAGTATTTAGATTATGTTACTGACATTGAGTAATCCAATGGAATATGTTCCAAATTACATTTTACAGCATGTATTCTGTAATCTGTAGTGGAATACATTTCAAAAGTAACCCTCCCAACCCTTTTGACATAGCACATACCATAATTAACACATTTGACTTACTGTGAACAGTGTGAAAAGTGTACACCTCCTCTTTGGATGTGGCCTCTGGTCTACAGATGACCTGTAGCATAGAGCTCTCTGAATGGGATGTTTGTGAGGGCAGAGAGTCGTAGTCTGGGTCCCTCTCCTTATCTGTCTGTGGACTGAGAGCATAGAGAAAATGAACCCTAAAATGCATCCATCAAATTTTTTTCTATATTTTTCACATTTCTTATTGTTTTCATCTGACAATCCAGGACTTCTTCAGTTAATGTGTCCTTTATGATGTGAACTTCTTTTCACATTTAGTTTTCTCATTTTTCATTTTCCATTTGTTATCTATATACGGTATGTACTTGCATTACATACAGACAATACTAATTATCATTTCCCTGTTTAGAGTGATATTAAGTAAGGTATTAAATAGCAAGCTGTCCTTTAGCAGATGCTTTTATCTAAAGCAATTTATGGGTTACAGGTTAGGTACATAAACACAGTATGAATTATAATTAAAATACATTTTCATTCAGAAACAAATAATTGTATAAAAGGCTAGGCATCTAACTCTACCTTCTATCACATATGCATTCTAGGGTGTAAAGATAGCTATAGCTATGAGGTTAAAACAACAGTTTACCTATGACCACACATAAAACATGAACAATTACGTTTGATGTAAGATGTATTCTACAGAGCCCCTTAGAGGACAGTGCGGGACTTTTTTCTCTAAAGTAATTTTGCGTTCCCTCGCAATAAATTTTTCCATGGTTTTACTAAAGTAACCATATTTTAACCTTGATATTTATTATCATAATTTTATGGTTATTATGGTTTTATTACAAATACCATTGTAAAATCACAGTAGCCACAAGATTAACAATGGTTAATCAATAGTAAAGCCATTTGTTGGCAGAAACCATGTTTTTACTATAGTAAAACTTTAGTAGTCATGATTGTTTAGGATAACTATGTTTTTGTTTTTTTTAGAAACTATAGTAATAATATCTCTAATTTTCAAAAATTCTCATTATTTACTCACGCTCATGCCATCCCAGGTATGTATGACTTTCCTTCTTCTGCAGAACACATACAAAGATTTTTAGAAGAATATCTCAGCTCTGTAGGTCTATTGAATTCATAGATACTACAATTAATATTGTAGTAACTATGAAAACTGAACAAGTTTTTTTTTTTTGGCAGAAACTAGGGCTGCACGATTTGGGAAAAATGTCATATTGCGATTATTGAGGTTAATATTGCGATTGCAATATAATAAACAAATGGTATCATGAGTCAACTTGCTTGGTTATCAAGGAAAATGCACAAATAGATTACTGATAATGCTGAAATGTGTATTTTTCAACTCAAACATACAAACTAGCAACAACGACAACTATAAATGCAGTGTTTTCAAATTAAAATATTTTTACAAAATTAAATAATATCTTTGCATTACTGCAAACTTGTTATTTTCTCAATATTACACCTAAATAAAATAGAACAATAAATAAGAACATACACATTTTCACGAAAATAAGATTGTCCAAACAAACAGGGACATTTAAGCAGGATGTAACGTACTTTTATAAACTCTTTTGAAAAGGCAACTGGATATAAAAGTGTGGTTCACTCAAACCACTAAAACTGTTGTTGTTGTGTGTATGTATATATATATGTGTGTGTGTGTGTGTGTGTGTGTGTGTGTGTGTGTGTGTGTGTGTGTATATATATATATATATATATATATATATATATATATATATATATATATATATATATACACACACATTTTATTGTTGTTGTAATTTTAATGTTATATTTCACATAAGATTGATCTTATGATCTCATCAATGATGCATCACGTTGCAAGCTGCAGACAGTGGTGTTGAGAGACGAGCATCTCCGTGTTAGAGTGCGCATCAGCCGGCGGAACTTTAAATCTCTCCCGGTCTCAACTCCTGCTCAGATTGGGTCTCTTCCGCTACAGGTTGAAGCAGCTCTGACCGCACAGAGAATTACAGTTTTGGAGTTTGTGCTTATTTACATGTCATGCTCCCGTATTATATTATCTTGTCTTATTGATGAAATAAAGACATATCGCCAAGCTGTGGTCTGTGTTTCTGTGTTATTTTTTCTGGCCACCAGTTCAGTGTCGGTCTGCACGGCATCCATCTTCGCCTGATTTCCTCGCTGAACACCGGAAACTAACATGACATGACCACACGTGCCACTTCCTAAACTGAGACTGACTGGTCATCTTATTATTAGCGCTGTAGAAAATGGTCAAACAGCTCTCAGAGAGAATGGGCTGTCACGTCCACAGTTGCACTTATTTATTTAATATAATCGCAGCATTTTGCCATCATATAATCGCACAGGCTGACATTGCGATTGCAATATGATTAATCGTGCAGTACTAGCAGAAACCATGGTTTTAATACATTATACTGTATTCACATAGTAACCATATTACTATAGTAAAACTAGGGTGACGATACGTCCTCTTTTTCCCGGACATGTCCTCTTTCTCTGAATTTCTAAATTTCTACATTTGCGTAAATGTCCAGAATTCGGCTTAAGTTGCATTATGATGTTCATCTGATCTAATACTTCATTGTGTGTGCGTGCATATTTGCATTGCTTTAACTCCTCTTTGTAAGTCCCGCCTTCTCGCACACCAACTGGTCAGGCTTGCAGCAACTATTGGCCAAATTCCCGCCTGTCAATCTCTCCACGAACGTGCAAAGCGCTGTTGTGTTCTGCATCAAACAGTTACTTGACAGTAGCAGCAATTGACAGCTGAGTGGAAACAATGCCCAAACAAAAGTGCAAATTTACAGGAGATTTGCACAAAAAATTCCCATGCTTTCGTCCAGGTCAAGATTCGTGGGAAGCAGAATGTATGACATGTAAAGCTGGCATTTATGTGTCATTAGCTCTGTGAAGCATTAAGGTTCAGCAAAAGGTGAAAGTTCATCAGGTAAATTAACGGACTACTTTTTACGATCAAGTAAAATTGTTATCACATTGCTTCATTTTCCATGGCCATTCAAAATAATAGTAATAGTAAATGAAGGTAAACTCATGGCATTATTTGTTACTGTAGTGAAACCATCGTACATTAATTGTGAGGGAATGCAAAACTTGTTGCAAGGGCATGCAAAACTACTTCAGAAAAACAAGTCACATCCTGTCCTCTAAGTGGCTCTGTAGTATTCACATCCATTGCACACCATTAATATCCCATTGCAAAATATATTAGAAACCATTTATACATATCTACTGTACCTGTCCAGCACAAAATTAAATGCTCTTTAGTAAATAAAAAGCTAATGATATACAGTAATGCAACATTCTTATTCATCTCAGCTGTCATTTTCCATGATAACCTAAAGATGCAGCAATACCCACCTTTCTGGAGAGACAATAGGAATCAAAGTCTCTGGAACGGTTTTCATTGTATCTGTAGCCAGACTGTTTGGGGTATTTTGACGACCCTGTTGCGCTGTATATTCTGAGATTTCAGAACTCTTCGCCACTATGCTTTCCTCTGAAAGGTAAATATTAAAGATGTGACAAATGTGTAATTTTTGCTACAATAGTAGCACCAAACACAATTGCAAATAATAATAATAATAATTGTTTTCAAACAGGCTTCCCACACATTCCCCCACTCGTCTTCTATTGGTCAGTCCGACAGATAGTTTTGCCCTAAATGCACGCCATTGGTTGAGACAATGATGCTATGTTGAACTAGATGCTCAAACAAACAGAGCAATTATTTGATAGTGCCTCTTTGTACGCTTACATACAGTATATTTGTCTTTGCATATAAAGTATTTTATCCACAAAAAAGTTACATATATCACATTTAAAGGCATCATTTAAAGGGATAGTTCACCCAAAAATGAAAATTCTCATCTTTTACTCACACTCATGCCATCCCAGATGTGTATGACTTTTATAAGATTTTTAGAAGAATATCTCAGCTTTCTAGGTCCATAGCATGCAAGTGTGATCAGAATGGTGATCAGGTCCTTTTTTTACAATAAATCTCCACTTTCACTTCCACATTCTTCTTATTTTGTTTTTGACGATTCACATTCTTTGTGCATATCGCCACCTATTAGGCAGGGAGGACAATTTATAGTAAAAAAAGGACTTAAATATTGATCTGATTCTCATGCATAAATAACAATAACAGAAACATAACAGTCACCATTTTTGTCTTCTTTCTCCTCCTTGGCCTGATTTCCACCTTCGAATCTGGTGCTGTTGATAGACTCCAGCAAAGAGACAAACTCAACAAAGTTGGACTCATTGGGTATTTGGCCCTCCTTGGCTTCTAGGTCTGATTTAGAGGAGGTCATCGTGCAAGGCTTTTCTTTGGCTCTGTGGCAAATAAAGACTGCATCTCGTCCACTGTCAATGCTGAGTCCTCTACCATGTGTCCTTCCACTTTGGGTACACCTCATGTATGCTGATGGAATCTGCAGGAATCCATCAGCATCCAACTTAAGCTCCGGAGGGTCGCTTTCATCAGGATGGGAGTGCACATCAATGCCTGAGGAGCTGTTATTTGTCAACTGGGGACTCAGGTTGGGCATCTCATGCTCATTGCTCTCGATTTCTTTGCATTCCTGAGCGGATTCAGAGCTTACTGGCTCTTTGGTAAGAAGGCTGTCTTGATGCTCTGACTGCTCCTGAACAGATGTGTCTCCTGCGACTGGCATCTCTTCTTTATCATCATCGGCAGAGGGTTCCTCCACTTCATGAGGTGAATCAAAGGTGATGACTGGAATTTTGACAGTACAGTCTGAGTCTCCGTGATGGGACTGAGCTGACTCTAAGATGCTGAGTTTGACCGACTCTTCAAGCTCAGCTGCTGTCTGTGGGTCACAGCTCATTGTGATAATGATCTTCACTGTATCACTCTCATCCAGGTGGGCAGAAGGACTTGAGTTGTCAACCAGCACCACAGCAATTTCATCAGAACAATAATTCTCCTCTGGTCTTTCTCCACTGATGCTATCTCCTGTGATTTCTACAGAGGTATGATTGTTGTTGGGGTCAGTTAGGGGTTTCTCTTTCTCCTCTATAGTGTCCTCCTCATTAACTGTGGAGGGGGGCAGATCATCATCAGCTTTGTCCCTGTCAGCTGAAGGAATCTGCTCTCCCTGCAGGAGTGGGGCAGACTGGTCAGTGTTGGGACTGAATACATCTTCAGGAGTGAGTCTCTCCTCAGCCTCTGTCCTAGATCTTTCATGACAGAGCGCATCACCCTGGCCTGCAAAAGCCACACAGTAGACCAAGAGCATCTTTGAAATGTCAGATAGACATATGGTTTATGAAAGATTTGGTTCGAATAAGCTACCAGGTGCTGAAACCTCTTTGATGATGTCATTGTTTTAACAAAAGGAAGTTAATCTAAACAACATTAACCTACTTCATTAAAAGTGAAATGTAAACTTTCACCACTAGCAGAACTAAATGGAATTACAGTGTTAGGTGTAAATAGCACCTGTCTCACAGCATGGCTATTTGTACTCAAACAGTCTAGTGAAAACACACAAATTGAAGACAAACTGCACCCCCAATTTTCACTGCAATGGTGTAGCATGTAAAGACGATGTGGATGTGCTTTTTTCATGAGGGAAAACTTGGGTTCGATACTCCACTTTTCCCCAACCTGTTTCCTGTTTCTACTCTTAAAATTTCCTTTAATACTACTTATAATAATAAATAAAAATTATATAAAGGTTGGTTGCCATTAGTTGAGAAATGGTTTGATGCATGTACATTTAACCATGGTTTTACTATAATAGTATTGTAGTAACCATGTTTTTGGCAAAAGCAATTGTTTTAGTGTTACTAAAGTAATTTAGTGTTAAAATAGTAACTATTTTAAATTTTTTGGTTACTGTGATTTTACTACAAAATACCATGGTTATACTATGGTTACTGTAGTAAAACCATGGTTAATTTTTGTAAGTGAAGGTGTCTGTGGGACTCTAAATAAACCTAAACACAATAAACACACGCAGTGATACTGTATCTTGGTGCAAATATACTGTATACTGTATATACAGTATAAACAGATAGTCCCAATCCAAATTGATGCCATTGTTTGATCTAGTGTTACCATGTTGGGCTAGATAATTTCAACCAAATGTTTTTCACAAAAAAATGTTTTCCAATATTTTCCAATCAGAGATCCTCACAATCATGTTTGGGCTTTCTGGCAAAGTGGTCTCTCGTTTTGAGAGGTCTTGGCAGGATGGAACACTGATATCATACACACGTAACTGAGTCTTAATTTATAGCAGTCAAGTTATTTTCAGCCCATATAACTCACTATAACAAATCTTTACAATGATGTACTATATCTGCACATCATGTTCCCAGAATTGAGAGGATCTCTTGCTCTGCAGTGAAACCAGGCCAGTTCTATAATTAAAGCTGTTACATACCCTCTATGTTCTTCAACTCTTCAGATTTTGGACATTCCTTTAAAGTGGTAGAAAGCACAAACAAAAAACACATTAAGACTGAAAAATATTATATATACATATCAGAACATACAGGATTATTTTTCTACTTGGAAACCCTGGGTCCAGCCATTCACGTGGATGTCAATTTGACATGTGCCACCTACCTAAATATCGTTGCAGACCAGGTACACCCCTTTATGCACTGTAAAAAATGGTTCACTCAACTTAACTTAAGTTGTTGTTAGGTAAGTCTTTTTGCTTTGACTAAGTCAAGTTACATTAACAATATAATATAATATTTTTGTCAAGACACCTAAATAATCCATTGACAAAACTGTTTATTATTAGTCAATCTGGATTTAACAGGTTTTGTTAGAATAGATGAAGTTACTGTTTACAAAAAAATGCTCCACCCCACCCCTTCCGGGTTCTTTTGGTAGCCTAGAAAAGAACTGCTGTCAATGGGCACTTCACTCAATTGCGCTAAAACATCCCAAAAAGTGCTGTTTGTGGGGTTGGAACACCCCATTTCCCACAGATTATAGGAGAGTGGGGCTTCTTTAAATTTCCACCAGATCGTTGCATCAGGAAAAACACGGGATTTTACAGAAATTATTATAATTCACAGGTCACCGTCATTGTTATCACATCTGCTTTATTAGACAAAATTGACCCGCAACAGCTGTTATAGGATAATAATTTTTTATGGAGATATCACGTAAACTCTGACTGCAGTTCTTTTTTATTTTTTCAAAGTGCTGTCACTGTGACAGATATGAGTTAAAACATGAACTTATCCGATCAAGACCACAATATACAATATAACAGGAGGAACAGATCCCGTTTCCACCACTGCAGCACATGGACAACTGTTTGTGAAAGGATAAGTGAATAAAAATAATGTCATACTGCAAAATTGATGTCATTGCATTTATTTTGAATGAAGTAAATAATATTGTTCAATCGAAACGGCAGGCTGTTATTAAGTTTTGATATGAAATATGATCATGTTGAAGTAAGAATATTAATATTTATTGTATGTGGTTTAATAATTTAAGCAGTAAAGACACATATTGCATGTCTAGTGGTAGGTTTTTATATAACACATTTCTTAGGCTTTAGAACTGTGTTAAAGGTGTGTGGATGTATATTCATCAACCTGTTACATGCCCGACAAAATCATACAGGCTCATTGAACCAAGTTTAAACTTGTTTTGCTGAGAAAAGAATCCACATAATTTCTTCACTGTAAACCATAGATAAACCATTTATAATCAATTTTATTCTATAAAGCTTAAAAGATTATTAAAACTGCAGTGCTGCCTATTTCCACCATTAAAATCTGCTAATTGAAAGAACCCGGAACCGTGGTTTCCTGCAGTGTGCCATTATAGTACTTTCATCTATAAATTTAATATTGTGACACATAAAGCTTCCCAGGATAATCTGAATCACTTAAGGTTTTGATGTTGAAATCTTGATTTAAGGTCTTAATGAACACCAGTAAAGTCTGTCCAACTAATATTTTGAATGGAAGCCAAAGAGTTTTCAATACAAAGCTCAGTAATGGTGACACTCATCAATCACAATTAAATAAAATATAAGCTATTAACATCACCACACAACTACTAACAAAAGGTGTGTTGTAATGACAAAAACAACACAAAAAAGTCTAAAACACTAACCTCATTATTTATTCATGCTGCAATGCATAATGGGAGCTGAAAAATCCTAGCCTTTTCAGTCAGCTTTATTAAGTGAGTTGAAATGGCATATTCAAATGTTAATCCAATTTAAGGACATGTTAATAGAATCAAAAAAGTTAAGTTGGCATGAATTTTAGTTGTGTCAACTAAAAAAAAAAAAAAAGCTAATTGAGACAACTAAACCTATCTTTGTGCCAGATACCACAGGACATATTCAGGGGTCTTGTAGAGTCCATGCCTCGGCGGGTCGGCACTGTTTTGGTGGCAAACGGAGGACAACGTCTTATTAGGCAGGTGGTCATAATGTTTTGACTCATCTGTGTATGTGTTGTTAAAAATAAATACAGGTAATAGCCATGGACCTGTGTGTTACTTTTTTGCAAGTAATACACACACATAATATACACAAAATCAAAAAAATACTACTCACTCCAATTAGGCCAGGGTCTGTTTCAGTCTGTTTCACTTTGACCTGTATTATTGGGCTTGGTCTGTTTTTGGTCAATCCTAATGTAGCAACACTGTCAGGAACTGTGCTGCTCTTCCTGTAGATTAAAACAATTCAGACTTTAGTCAAGCTACATTACAAATATCTCAAAATACTTTTGACACTTATAGAGTTTAGATGCTTTAATTACCAGAGATGTTTGTTCTACTTTAGTGGACAAAATATAGCCTTTCATATCAGACACATGGGACATCTGTGCAAAATAATATTGAAAACAGTAAATGGCGTAACTGTACGTTTTTTTTTTTTTACCTCAAAGATGGAACACAGGAATCAGATGCATTGCTTTTCTTGTCTACATCTTTGCTGATGTCAGTCACACTATTTCTGGCAATAATGTCACCCTTATCGAACATCAGATGGAGGCGATAATTAATCATCTTAATGACAACGAAGAAGACTGTCACTGAGGTGCAGTAGATGCTGAGGGTAGTGGTTGTGGGTGGAAGAGCCTGAGGAAGGAAGAGAGGACAACATACACATCACAACTTTGGATATCAGTGCAATTTTATTTCTTCTTTTGGTTAATAGCCTGTGTTATTATTTTTCTAAATATATATTTTTTAAATATTTAAAAAAATCTATACAAAATATTTTAAATAAATATTATAACACATTGTATTATAATTATAATAATAATATATTACACTGTAGATTATTTTAAATTATATATGAAACATAAATATTTTTTCATTTATTATCTTTATTTTTTCTATGCCACTTTATTTATTTTTCCGAGCATCAAAAAACAATACATTTCAGAAATATCCACACCTCAGCCTACTGTAGCTAAAGGCACAATAATGCTTTGACACAGGCTGACATGCGTTTTATCACCTGTACAGGCGATGCAGAGAAATGCGAAAGTGCCAGCTTGGTACGATGAGCACTTGCACCGATACTAATAATAATGAGCATTATAAAATGCATTAAGTATCTATTTTAATTCTTTATATGATAAATATTTCGCGCAAGGCCGGAAGGAGCCTATCACCGGCCTGCAACATCGTATCACTCACCAGATGAAGAGATAATGGGAGCATAAGCAAAAACATCCATAAATAGAGGTGACATGAATTGTTGAATTTATTCTGGTCTGGATCATGATACCATCCGCCTGTCAGCGAAGCCCAGACCCCTTGGCGTAGCGTTTGCACAACTTGAGAGCCCATATTTGCAATAATGGTCGCTACAAATATATCATCATGCTGCAATCTACGAATTCACACCACTGCCGTCCTCTACTCGCTTCCCCTGCGCGCAATTACATATTTACACAAGAAAGCTCTACATCCTCCCTCGAAGTCGTTTATTTTTCTTTTTCATCGTCCACGCCTTGGCTCCCTGTTACCAAACATAAAAACATCAGTTTTCTGTGGTGAAAGGTGCACGGCAGCATCCTCCTGCGCCTGCTTCTCTATTAGCGGAGAGGAGGGGAGGACTGGACTGATTTACTGCGATGCTCTCTTCTCCTCACTGAGTCATGCGCCCCCACCCTGTGCTCTTTGTGAAATCAAGTGATCCAAGAAAACGCACGTTTTTAAGCGCAAGGGTCTTCAACGTTTCTCAGGTCAAGGACCCCTTGGTGGTAGAGTTGAGCAGGGACCCTCTATGTTAAGTGTTGGATTTTAAAGGGATAGTTCACCCAAAAATGAAAGTTCTATCATCATTTACTCGCAAGGCCGTAACCAGGAGTTTTCAAATACCGAGGTAAAAAAAAAAAAAACACTTGAGAAATAAGTTTGGCTGAAAACATATTTATTTTCAATAACAACATGTGCAAACTGTGCACCGTGTGTGTGTGTGTGTGTGTGTGTGTGTGTGTGTGTGTGTGTGTGTGTGTGTGTGTGTGTGTGTGAGCGTGTATTTATCACTTTGTGGGGACCAAATGTCCCCATAGTAAAAACCGAAATGTTTGACCTTGTGGGGACATTTTGTCGGTCCCCATGAGGAAAACAGCTTATAAATCATACTAAATTATGTTTTTTGAAAATGTAAAAATGCAGAAAGTTTTCTGTGAGGGTTAGGTTTAGGGGTAGGGTTAGGTTTAGGGGATAGAATATAAAGTTTGTACAGTATAAAAACCATTATGTCTATGGAAAGTCCCCATAAAACATGGAAACACAACATCTGTGTGTGTGTGTGTGTGTGTGTGTGTGTGTGTGTGTGTGTGTGAGCGTGTATTTATCACTTTGTGGGGACCAAATGTCCCCATAAGGATAGTAAAACCTGAATTTTTTGACCTTGTGGGGACATTTTGTTGGTCCCCATGAGGAAAACAGCTTATAAATCATACTAAATTATGTTTTTTGAAAATGTAAAAATGCAGAAAGTTTTCTGTGAGGGTTAGGTTTAGGGGTAGGGTTAGGTTTAGGGGATAGAATATAAAGTTTGTACAGTATAAAAACCATTATGTCTATGGAAAGTCCCCATAAAACATGGAAACACAACATGTGTGTGTGTGTGTGTGTGTGTGTGTGTGTGTGTGTGTGTGTGTGTGTGTGTGTGTGTGTGTGTGTGTGTGTTTTCCTGTATCTGGGTGTGAACTGTTGAAATAACCTATAGGTAGTTGTGGCTTCTTGTGCAACCTCTGAAACGGTGGAGATCCATTTGTAGTGTACACTAAATTATATTATATAATATACTATATTAGTGTGTATGCATCCTCTGAAATGGACTTGGGTTCTCACCACCAGGGCCGGCCCAAGCCTTTATGGGGCCCTAAGCAGAATTTGATTTGGGTGGCCCCTCAGTGCTGCCAATATGATTGAATATTGTCAATGCTTGATTATTCGCACACTAAATCAATTTTCAATTTGATTAGTTGTAGCTGTGTTGCTTACAACATACCAATGTCTGCCTGGCATGATTTTACCCTTCTACAGTTTTAAATGTAACAGTAGCACACCTATATTTACCCAATCCTATTGATCCTCTGTTACCAGTTTTGTGTACTTCCTAGAGAACAATTTGCAGCAGAAGCTGTAGACAGTATCATTTCTTTTTGAATAAGTGAGCAGCTCCACTTAAATTTTTTCCCCTTTAATTAACTTTCTGTAGGTGTAGTGGAAGCTTCGGCCATCAGGTTTTTCAGGAAATGTGAAGTTTTCCTGTATAGGCAGTGGCCCCCTTCTTACCAGATCAGTCCTTTCTGAGTCAGACAGGATAGATGACCACATCAGTGGATGCACGTGCTGGGAAGCGCTCCTCGCATGCAGAGGATGGACCTGATGAAAGATGAAAATAATAATAATAAAAGCTAGCCATGTTAGATGTCATATTAGAAGGTAATGTAACTGTCTGTCAAAAACAAAGGCATGGTTTATCCATATAAATATAATGATCTGGGATTGTTGAAAAATCATCATCAGCTGTAGCACTGGAACTTGGTGGCTGGTTGTGCCCCACGTCCAAAATATTTCAACAGTGCTCATAAGAGTACATATTTGACAGAATATTTGACAAAATATGTTATTTTCTCAACACAAATTATTATACACAGCAGCAAGCCATCTGTACACCTAAACAACAACTCTTAATCTATAACTAGCTAACTGAGGCATAATGATATTGGAATATAATAGCAAAGACCCCAAAATGGTAGACTAATGTAAATAATGTTAAGTTGTTATCAGTACCAAGTTTATGGAACAGAAGCTTATTTTTATTACAAAAATATATACACAGGAAAGTTATTTTTACAAAGAATACAAAAACTTTAATCTAAAACTTGCTAAGTAATATGTTGTACTAATAATATATTAAGATGTCAAGGCTATTTACGGATGATTAATCAAACGTTCCTAAAAAAAGAAGATATGCTACATAGGCTATGTTAACTAACTAGCCAGCTAATGTTAGCTCGTAACTTAGCCTAGCTACTTAACTTAGCTGTTTATCTCTTCCTCTGTTTTCTCCTTTTCTTTGCACCAGAGGATATGTCCTTTTTTGTGACATTGCTGTTTTGCTGTCTGAATGTGCTTGCATCCTGCAGCCCGTTAGCATAATATTGCATTTAATATTGCGTTTTTGTATAATTACCATTGTCCATTGACAGTATAATAACACACACACACACACAAAAAAAAAATCAAGCTGTCATTTCATGTGCTCTTGGGGGCCCCCTGGTGGCCACCCAGGGGGCCACCAGGGGGCCGCTTAGTTCGCTTATGCCTTGGGCCGGCTCTGCTCACCACTAACTGTAATTGATAGAAAAATATTTCCATTATCAGTTCAGTTGACTCAGCTGTTGATACAACACCTGTACTGCAATGCATACAATACATAAAATAATAAAGAATACCTTTAGCTTTCAGTAATTCAGTCTCACCTTTTATCAAAACAAGTAACTATTCTTCTGTGGCCAGAAGCATCCCACATTTGCAGACTCTTTTGGGATAACGCAACGCAGTGTCTCGCACAGCTCACATAAACTTAAATTTGAAGTTTATGTGAGAGTTTATATGAGCTGTGCGAGACACTGCGTTGCGTTCTTTAATTGGTTTAGGAAACACTCCGCTACAGCTGACTATTTTCGTTTTGACATGTCAGCGGTATCTGCAAGTACCGGTACGTGTCACGTGACTTTCCGTTGATGCAAGGATAATTGTCTCGTCTGCTACTTTCACTTCCCAATGAAATGACACTTCAAGAAAAAAATACAGAGGACATGACCTCGGTGTCTTCAATGGAACAACGGACATGTTTACTCGCATTCATGCCATCCCAGATGTGTATGACTTTCTTTCTTCTGCTGAACACAAACAAAGATTTGTAGAAGAATATCTCAGCTCTGTAGGTCCAAACAATGCAAGCGATTGATGGCCAGACCTTTGAAGCTCCAAAAAGCATAATTGTATGGTTTTCTATTTTTATTAACTATTTGTGTGTAAAATTCTGCACACACAATTATGTCTAAGAAAACCAATGAAATACATGTAGTTGCCAAAATAATGTGAATTATAGCATGTTTTGGAATAATGATGTAATGTCAGATTTCTTTTTAGAGAATTATTTATAAGAATATACATCCAGTATATATATACATACACACACACACACACACACACACACACACACTGGCGGCCAAAAGTTTGGAATAATGTACAGATTTAGCTGTTTCTAATTGAAACTGGTAATTTAATTCACCAAAGTAGCATTCAACTGATCACAAAGTATAGTCAGGACATTACTGATGTAAAAAACAGCACCATCACTATTTGAAAAAGTCATTTTTGATCAAATCTAGACGGGCTCCATTTTCAGCAGCCATCACTCCAACACCTTATCATTGAGTAATCATGCTAAATTGCAAATTTGTGCTAGAAAATCATTTGCCATTATATCAAATACAGTTGAAAGCTATTTGGTTCATTAAATAAATCTTAACATTGTCTTTGTGTTTGATTTGAGTTGCCACAATATGCAATAGACTGGCACGTCTTAAGGTCAATATTAGATCAAAAATGGCCCAAAAAAAAGAAAAAAAAACAGCTTTCTCTGGTAGTTCATCAGTCAATCATTGTTTTGAGGAATTAAAGCTATACAATGCTTGAAATGACAAAAAAACTGAAGATTTCATACAAGGTGTACAATAAGGTGTACACTAAAGTCATCAAAGACAAAGGACAACTGGCTCTAACAAGGACATAAAGAGATGTTGAAGGCCTAGTTGTAAAACTAAGCAAGAGGATCACTACATCAGAGTCTCTAGTTTGAGAAATACATGCCCCACATGTCCTCAGCTGACAGTTTCATTTAATTCTACCCGCTCAACACCAGTTTCATGTACAACAGTAAAGAGAAGACTCAGGTGTGCAGCCTTATGTGAAGAATTGCAAAGAAAAGCCACTTTTGAAACAGAAAAAAAAAAAAAAAAAAATGGTTAGAGTGGGCAAATAAACACAGACAAAAGATAATTGGAAAAGAGTGTTATGGATCTTAACCAAATTGGGATCAGCTAGACTGTAATGTGCGTGAGAAGTGCTTGACAAGACAAGTGTAGGAACAGGAAGTACAGGAAGCGTCGGGTGAAATATCACCTGAGTATCCAAGGATCTGCAAATCTGTCATTGCTGCACGTGGAGGATTTTTTTATGAGAAATCTTTGAAGTAGTTCTGAACATTTCTTTCAAATTGTAATAGTAATTTTTCATGTTATTATTGTCCTGACTATACATTGTGATCAGCTGAATGCCATTTTGGTGAATAAAAGTACCAATTTCTTTCCATAAGAGCAAAATCTGTACATTATTCCAAACTTTTGGCTACCAGTGTATATACAGGGTTGGGGAGTTATGGAATACATGTAACGGGATTACGTATTTAAAATACAAAATATTAGTAACTGTATTCCACAACAGTTACAATTTAAATAATTGGTAATTAGAATACAGTTACATTCAAAAATAATTTTGATTACTGAAGAGATTACTTTGCATTTTATTGTCATTTGTTTCTTTTAATATTTAGTCTTTTCAGATGGAAACCTTTATAAATGATGCGATTCAAAATGCATTTTAACAGCGGTGAAACACTTTCTTATGATGTTCATACGAGCAGACAGAGAAGTAAGTTTGAAGTAAGTTTGAAGCAGAAGAAATAGAAATAAACCTTGTGTTAATTGTCAGCTTTATGCCAAGCTAAAATGCTATTTCTAGCCATTTTACATGCACATGTTATCAAACACGATCATATTTTTTTATCAAGAAAATTCACGTTGGATTTTTTTTTCCAGTAAGACCTTTGATATTAGGACAAAAATATTACACTTGATAATCATTTTTGTATTGTTTTCCTGTAAAAATCTCTAAAAATCCTTAAAACAAGATCAATTTGATTTCTGTTGTTTTAGAAACAACACTGCATAAGATATTTAGGTTTTTCAGAGAATGTATTTTTAACATGTGTATTTTGTCTTACTGTACTGACAGAGTTTTTATAGTCAAAACAAGTGAAAAAATCTACCAGTGATGAAGAAGTAATTCAAAGTATTTAGAATCCGTTACTGACATTGAGTAATCCAATGGAATATGTTCCAAATTACATTTTACAATATGTATTCTGTAATCTGTAATGGAATACATTTCAAAAGTAACCCTCCAAATATACAATAAAACTATATATAGAGGTGTGTATATCTTCTGCATTGTCATTGAGTAAGTTGGTAACCTAAAAGTTTTAGGTCTACTCCTAATATCCTAATACAGCATTTGATCTATAATGGTTTATTTTATTTTATAGATGTATTATTGGTTTGCAAACCTGAAGCAGGTGCATAAACAATAAAGAACATTTTCTAAAGCTAACAGTTTTTTAAAAGTGTAACAAATCTGCCTAACTATGTAGCCTAATCCTATTATAGGCTGCATGTAATAAATTGTAAACTAAAGAGACTTGGTTTTCCCCCAGACAGCCCCCATAGTTATTAATCTTGATAGCATAACATCGCAGACTGAAAGGAAAGTTCCCACTTTTGTTTAGCATGCGCACATAATTGTCACGTGAGCTCCACTAGCCAATCAATTTCCACTTTTCCCTGCTCTCCTCTCGGGTCAGTCGAGTTGGAGGAGCGGAGAAGTGATGGTGGTGCTGCCGTAGGCTTCCTGAGCAAAGTTTGCTGCTCTAAAGAAGTCTTTGGAACCACGCGCGGGGGAAAAGACCACCAATTGTGGAATACTGGCGGTTGATTGAAGCGCGTGCGAGAGTGACTCCGGGAAGCTTTTCCTGGTGTGTGTGTGTGTGTGCGCGCGCGCTACGTGTCCTTGACGACGGGGGAATTTTGGGAGCCGCACAAACTAGTTTTGTGTGCTTCGGAGAGAGAGACGGAGTCAGGCGAGCTAGCGCGTTAGCACGGCTCAGCTTGCTGTGTTCAGCTCACGCGAACCGTGTGTTTTTGTACTAGTAGACAAGTACGTTAATAACGTAATAAATACTTTACTAATTTAAAGAGTATTCGGTGGTTAAATAAACGTATGGATATTTTGCTTGATTCATTAGCCTGGGATGAGCAGGTACTTTTGTACCTGTTGCTTACGGCTTGAAAACTCTCATGTCGGCCAGTGGGGAATGTGTTTTTTCTTGCTGGAGTTTTTTTTTTTTACAAGAATAAAACAAACTTAAGGGCGGACTTGAACTGATATTGTTGCCTTTACTATAAAGATTATGTTTAAAACGGGGAGCGTTTGTTTAGAAAGTACTCTGGCTACTGTGGATGTCCGAGCTTCAGATACACTTTGCACTCCCAGATTGGTTGGCTGGTTAACGTGGAAACAAAGCAATGGGTCTCTTAACCTCTGTTAAGCAGGACTTAACCTGAGCAACTCGCCATTAACGAGACGTTCATTTGATATAAAGTTAACCAGAATTTGTAAGGAACTTTGTGTGTGGATGTGTCAGAAGGGAATTCAACAATTGGACTAGTTTTTACTTCGATTTGACATCAGGGCACCTTATGGTGTTCCTGCAGGCACAGAGACATGGATGTTCCCCAGGCCGTTTTCCCAAACGGTGAGGGGCGCCAGAGCCTCGAAGACCATGTCTGGACGGAGTCGTCCAATTCGGGGACTTGGGCTCATTCTGCTCCCGTGTGTCATCGTTCGCTCTGGACTGCAGTCTTCGACTATGAGGCTAGCGGGGAGGACGAGCTTAGCCTGCGGCGTGGAGACGTGGTGGAGGTCCTGTCTAAGGACGCTGCTATCTCGGGAGACGAAGGGTGGTGGACTGGGAAAATTAACCGTCGCGTGGGCATCTTCCCATCAAATTATATTACGTACCAACCAGCCATTTATAGACTTCCCGCCGGTGGCTCAGTTGGGGCTCGTGTCAGTGACCCGTCCGCCCCTGTTCAGATACCTTTTTCTGAACTTGTTTTAGAAGAAATAATCGGCGTTGGTGGTTTTGGCAAAGTTTACCGGGGTACTTGGAAAGAGCAGGAGGTCGCGATGAAGGCAGCTCGGCAAGACCCTGACGAGGACATTAAAGCAACTGCAGACAGTGTTAAGCAAGAAGCCAAACTTTTTTCAATGCTGCAACACCCTAACATTATTAAACTGGAGGGGGTGTGTTTGGATGAGCCGAACCTGTGCCTAGTCATGGAATATGCCCGAGGAGGGACTCTGAACCGCGCCTTGACGGGCAGGAGGATCCCCCCTCATGTCCTTGTGAACTGGGCCGTCCAGATCGCCAGAGGCATGCAATATCTCCACGAGGAGGCTGTAGTTCCCATTATTCATCGAGATCTGAAGTCCAGCAACAGTAAGAAAACGATCATGCATTCCTGAGTTATTGATAGGCTCCTTATCTTTACGAAGAATTGCAGGTATTTACTCTAGTGCAGAAAACACTCGGGTTGAAACAGGTTGACACAAAGGTATTGCCTTTCGAAATTAGCACGTTAATCATTAATATCCACCCTCGTTTACAAACCTTATTATCAGCACATCAACCTTTCCCTTATAAGCCTGTGTTTGTTACAGAATGGAGGGGAACAGAAAGCACGTGTAATTTAGGCATTCCCAGACAAGTAAAGACGGGGGCATATCATATGAAACTTTTAACCTTTATCATGATAACCTGAAGTCATCTAAGAACGTTTTTCTATCCATCTATCTGTCTGTCTGTCTGGTAGACATATATCAGACACCACTGTCTATAAAACACATTTTACTGGAATGTCCTACTTTTAATACCACTAAGCAACATTTTACTCAAAGTTTTTTAGTGGATGTTTTCAAAGATGTCTCGCCAGGGAAAATGTTATTTGTTTATGAAATATTGAAATGAAAGGTCTTATATAATGATCATTGTGTATATTACTGTATTATATACTATATAGTGTATATTACCTTTTAAAACAGCCTTGATCTTGCCATGAAAATAGCCAGTGATGCTGATATGGCAATAAAAAGAAATAAGTAGACATCTGTCTGTCTGTCTGACATAGTAAAAGGAAACCAATAGGTAGAGAAATCTAACCCCAAAACAAAGCTATAAAATTGATGGATGCTCTGAGATTGAATGGAGCAGTTTTAGTTCATGTTAAAAGACACAGGATCTGTCCAGGTCCTTCTGGCAACTGCAGCATTTCCCCATCTCGGAGTACATCTCTGTGAGTCAAACGTTAAATATTTTATGATAATTCTTTGCTTGGTTGGAGTATGATTTCTTACAACAAATGCCTATTGAGTAAAAATAGTCCGGGTATGCAACCTGGCACCAGTGTTTTTTTGCTAACCCGTAAATAAAAGGCTGCTGTATCATTCATCCATCATAATGTGTGTTTACATGCCAAAATGCTGAACCACTAAATGGGAATTACCTTTATAAATCTCATCCCTGGAGTCATCAAGAGATTTGGGGCTGCAAGTTTTCACACCCAAATTGTCCCTGACTAAAGAGTATTTGAAAACAGCACCTGCTCTTTAACAGTGGTTTTAAGTTGTGTGCTTCAGCAGAGTTTCTTAGTCTAGTGTTGCATAGCTGATAAGTGAAAAAGCACAGCCTCTCTAGACTTTCAAAGGAACTGAGGGAATTATGGCTTTTAGGTTTCTGAATGAGTGTGACCCTTAGCAGGTTGTGAAATTAGAGGTTAGAGTTTGAACAGCTGGCATCCTGCTTGAGAAACTGTCTGCTATCTGCTAACTAGGTTCAGAAAACACTGGCTTGAAAAAAAAGTCTTCTAAAAGAAGCATCAAGACTGAATATAAAAGCTTTTTAATGGAAAATGTATGTTAAACAGCATGATTTGATGCTTATATTTATACCACATTTCATGCACGTTCTAGTTTAATTGACAGGAGATGTCTGTATCTACAAGGTGATTGGCTCTTTTAACTATAAGGCGGGACTTCCTTTCTACATCCGTTGACCGTTGGGTGCTATAGCTCCTTGGTTGAGCGTTCCAATTTCTCCCATTTGTTTAATAGAAGTGATATCATGTATTATTTTCGGCTCCTCATATCACAGACAAGCTGTAGTTTGTTTTCTTGTAGACTGTAATTTTCAGTCTTTTAACCATGAAATATATTAAAACAAAGCATATGCCCTTTCTTTAAGGAAAATGCTATACCTTCAGGTTATGCTACATGACTGAGATTGTATTATTGTGTTTCTTAGTCATAGATGGAGTTGGGAAAGGCCCTCTCTTATCTGCCTCAAGCACACTACACATTTGTTAACCTAATACCTACAAATGGCATTTCAAATATTGCGTTCAAACTCAGTGTAAGTTTGTAAATGTAAGAAGAGTCATTTTGTAAGAGATTGGCCTGTCTGAAGAATACTCACAGATACACAATACAATTGAAAATCAAAAAAAATATCTCTAAACTTTAATTTTAGTAGGATGATCAGTTGATGACATTTAATCCATTTGGTTTCATTAAATATTATTTTACAAGTTGTTTCTAATATTGCCGTTTCTAAAATGTACTGTACATTATCATCATTATAACTGCGTAATTTCCAAAATTAGCAGAGTATTTCCAGAACTGAAAAAAGGCAGCATTCCACTATCAACAATAGACGCAATGTGGCACCCTGCCCCCATGCAGCATGGCAGATCTACTGTTAACGCAACCTCTCCACAGGATTGTGACAAACAACACTGGAAGCTTGCTGACCTTAATTGAAAAAATAACATGTGTTTGCTCATGGCTGCACTCAGGACAGCACCTTCACGAACCAGACCTTTTCTGCTGTGTTCAGTTGTCCATTCAAGATGTGATGCATTGATTTCAGGTTAAAGGTGGAGAGTACATTTTTAGAGAGGCACAAACAGTCAAATATTACTCTTTAAAAAAAAAAAAAAAGGTTTGCCCTTGGGAAATAAAATAAAACCTTTTTTAAGCAATTTGCTTAGTATCCACTCTTGCCTAGCTGATCAATGATTATCTTTCAGATATAGCAAATAGTGAGTGAAATTATGTTTTTGTGGCCTACTCTTTTAATACCTCACTTAAAGGAATGTCGCTAACGAGGGGGCAAAAGCTTAACATAAGTTTGCACAATGGAATGGTCAAGCACTGGTTGCTAGGTGACTGCCAACCCAAGAATGCTCCGACTCCTAGGCCTGAAAGGCTTATTTTCATTATTTTTAATCTCCTCAATAGCTGCTATTTTCTCTCCCAAGACAGGGATTGGGGGTATAGAATATTGCAAAACTGTAGCCAGAAGTCCCTGTGAAACTTGGACTCACGCCACACTTCAGAACTCACTTTAGTTTAGCAATTTCTGGCACATGAAATGAAATGTTAAGGAATCTCAAGCATGCGTGCTCTCCAGAATACACACACACACAGAGACTGACAGCCTAGAGGACAATGGCCTTGTTGGAGCAATAGGAATAGGGCCGTGGTGAGCACTACAGGTAATGGTTATCAGAGCCTAAAGGTGATTTTTCTTCCCCATAAAACGGTCATTGAAAATTGAGCCAAGAAAAGGCAAGTAAGAATAATGGTGGTAAAACAGAGCAAGATTTTTTTGAAGTTCTGTTAGTTTTCAATAATTATTAAAACAAATAATTTAGGGTCACAGCACTGTTTGCAGAACTCTTCTCGGACCAGGTCAATTTTGCCTAAGACTGGATTTTTAACAATGTGTTAGGCTTAATTTCTTCTCAAACTTTACTTTTTGGTTCCACTTTTGGAATCTTAAGTGTGAGTGTTACATTCAACATATATAATTAGGGCTTGGTATTGATTAAAATCTGATTCACAAGCTCTTGATTCGATTCGATATTGATTCATATGGGTATATTTCATTTATAATATCCCTTTTGCTTACAGTACATATGAAAGAAATTCTCTCCCAGCTAATGTTGTTAATTATACAGGTATATAATCTAACTAGGTACATTAAGAAAATATACATTTTACTAATTATGTTTTAATTTATTTGTTTTTGTTTTTTATTATTATTTTGGATTTTATTATTATATTGTTTTATTCGAATTTGAATTGATTAGATGATTAGAATTAAATGTTTTTTTTTTTCTTTTTTCTTTTTTTTTATCAACAACCCATTGTAGAGAACAGAAAGAGTAATAAAAGAGACATTATTCAGCAGTGGTGTTCTACTACTGAACAGTTACAGTAATACAAATAAATGTTACAGTTATTCTAAATGTCTTGCACTGTAACAAGTAAATGAACTGGGAGTGTAGTCAAGGTCAGTACTGTCCAATGTAAGCTGGATGATTACTATAAATGAGGAAAGTATGGGAAAGTTAAAAAATCCTCAGATAAAAGGGCTCAGTTACTCCCTTAGGTTGTAATGGTAAGGGAGTCAAGGTCAAATTAAACAGGCATCTAGTTGTCCTCTTGTCAACTGAGAGCCTCCATTTTATTACATACTGAACTGGACAGAACTGGTGTGAAATAATACTACTGACCTCAGGAGGTTCCTGACTTCAAAGCAAGCTGGCCTACATTCTCATGTTATTTGTCATGTGGTACAAGACTGTATTGTAAACTAGAGCAACTTGTTGAGTTCTTCATCTAGGCCTGTGTACTAGAAGATTCCATTTAATGATAAAAGAGTGGAAATATGTGCACTCTCTTTGCGTTCCTGTAATGTTGTCCATTGACAAAAATGCTCACAAAAGGCTCTTGCGCACAGAACATTCCCATCATACCAATGAATAGCTGATCAGAACAGGCCGGTCTCCCCCGTAATTTCCTGTTAATTCCGTGTATAGATTTTGCCTTGTAATTTTAGGCTTCAATAACATAGCTGAGATTTCATTTTGCACTAGAATGTAGAAGTGAATAAAAGTTTTACTTTTTGTTGTCTCTGTTCTCTTTAGTTTTGTTACTTGAAAAAATCGAAAATGATGACATTGGTCGAAAAACTCTGAAGATTACTGACTTTGGCCTGGCTCGAGAATGGCACAAAACGACCAAAATGAGTGCAGCTGGAACTTATTCCTGGATGGCTCCAGAGGTCATCAAGTCCTCCCTGTTTTCCAAAGGGAGTGATGTTTGGAGGTAATCATTACCATTCAGCAGAAGTACATTTTGACATTGGAATGTCTAGCTTTTCTGAAACCATAGCCATCATTTTTTGGTAAACTATTCCTTGTAGCTCATTTGTCAATTTTTCTAATCGCTTTACTCAGACATTGCTTACTACATGCCACCAGTTGGTTTCACTTAGTGTGAGTTGACAAAAGGGAACTCAAGTAATTATCTCATAGAGAAATCAGTGGGCCATATGCACACATGTTTTAGGAACGTCTAAGGAGACAACCTGGTTAAAGGAATAGTTAATCCAAAAATGAAAATTCTGTCAAAATTTACTCACCCCTCTTCCTTTCTAAACGTTTTAATTAATGTCATGGCAATTACAATAGCAGTAGATAGTGCCTCTCATTAAAGATTAAAGAAAGGACCCAAAAGTATCATAAAAGTAGTCAATGCAACTTGTACGTTATATTTCATGTCGTCTTTGTTATTAACAATTTTTATTGATTCCATGCAAGCCAAACAGACATAACAGAAAATGTGGAATCATATTATATGAAACTAAAACCCTACAAAACATCCCTCCCCAACCCGACAAAAACAAGCACTCCATTGGTCAAACGCTAAATTGAAAATGACAGAAATTGACAAAAATCAGCAGAAAACATTCAGAAACACACACACAAAAAGCACACCTCCAAAAACAAAAAGGTTGCACACATACATTCAAAACTACAAGTCCCATATTTCAAGTCTTCTAAAGGCATAGGATAGCTTTTGATGAGAACCGAAAATGTAAAAGTAATTTTTCAGTGAAAATATTTATTTATGAGGCATGAGAGAAGCTTGTTTTAAATTAACTTGCATTGTTTTAACATAAGTTATAAACATTTTAATTTTTGGATTAACTATTCCTTTAATACTGTAGCAGGAGTACACAATCACTGTTGAGTTCATAAAGCCAATTAGTGACTTTAGAGTGTTGTGATTAGTGCATACTCATGGTGCACCATTAGGAAAATTCAATCCATTTGTTCCCTAATCTGTTTTTTTTCTCTAAACAGTTATGGAGTCCTCCTTTGGGAATTATTGACTGGAGAGGTTCCTTATCGTGGCATTGATGGTCTGGCAGTTGCCTATGGTGTGGCCGTCAACAAATTAACCCTTCCCATTCCATCTACCTGTCCAGAGTCCTTCGCCAAGCTCATGGAGGGTAGGTCTGCTATTAGTTGACTATTTGTTTTGTCCCACTGTTTATGTATTATTCTGCACAACAACACCACAACAATGCCATTACCATCGACTATCCACTGAGATTTTCGGACATTTTAAGCATCACCTTTTTTACAAAGATTTCTAATTAGATGGACCAAACACACTATGAATAAATTAAACAATTAAAATGGGTCTAAAATGATTGTTTATTTTCAGCTGTATGAGTTCTAACATTTTGTTTTCATAGAATGCTGGGAGCAGGATCCCCATATCCGTCCATCTTTTGCCACCATCTTGGAGCAACTGACTGCCATAGAGGAGGCTGTAATGGCAACTATGCCACAGGACTCCTTCCACTCAATGCAAGAGGACTGGAGAGTGGAGATCCAAGAGATGTTTGATGAGTTACGCACTAAAGAAAAGGTTGGTGGCTCCTCTCATTTTGCGAGTCTCCATTGATAATATTCCAAGATTTAAATGACTATTTATTGTCTTGAGTTTTTTTTTTTTTCATGGCCAGTTGAGAGTTTGTTAGTGTGCTGTTTAGCTTTGTTTAGTCAATGGAAACATGACCGTGCCATTATTGTTAAGTAAAACAATGATTGGAGTTTAATAGCCTCTGTGTTAAGGCTCCTAACTGGTAACAGAAAAGGTTGATCCAAGGTAGCAACACATTAACTGGAGAACTGCTGAGATGAAGTGTCACCATTATACCATTGATCATAACACTTTACTTTGGTTTTGCCTGGGGCCTATACCTGAATTTAGAATATTGCAAGTTGCTTTGGGACAAAAAGTACCCACTACAGTTCATTACAAAACCATTTCGTTATAAAAGCCTTGCATTGTTCATGCTGCAGTGCCCATACCTGTTCTTATCAGATATGATTTAGATTTGACATGAGTAACTATGTTTGGTTGAACTGATCCACTTAACAAACCAAGCTATTAGCAATAAATCAGGCTGTAGTGTTTAACAACGTTAATATGATAAGCTGCTTCTGGTCTTGGCTCCTTGTTATGTTGAAAAGGATTTGTCATTGCTTGATCAAGAATGCCTTTTCCTGCAAGTGAGCTAAAACTACAAGTAGCAATCTTGATTTTGTGTGTGATTTAAAAATCTGTGAATTTCACCACTGCTTTAGGTACAGGACTGTCCTGACACAAAATTATTTTCCTTTTTTCGTGCTGTATCAAATGAACTTTTACTGACTAGTAAATAAATAATTGATTTATTTGTTAATTTAAATTGTAATCCAAATCATCAGCTCTAGTGTGTTTCTTTGCAAAGTGCCTCAAAGCTTCTTATGAAGTTATTCACAAGAGTAGGGTTGGGCGATGTCCCCTAAATTGGCAGTTGATGATGTTGACAGTAAAACATTGCGATGGACGATGATATCGTCGGTGGGGTGGGGCGGGGGGGATTATATAATTTCATATAATTTTCAAAAATTATATGAAAAATTATAATTACGTTATTTTACTAACCCAACTAATGACTCGTCGGCGCTTTATCAGTAGGTTGCACGACACGTAAAGCATTTTTTTTTTTTAGCTTTCACTTAAGAAGAGTTGTGCACTTTTTATTTTAATATATCTCTTTACATAAATACTATTTTCCACTTAAAAACTATAATTTCATTATTTTACTCACTGATGAGCAAAAGGTCGAGGCAGAAATGACCATGTACCTGCAGGAAATGGCCATTGATGGGGAAGAGGACTCGCTGACTTGGTGAAAAACGAACAACAAAAGGTTTCCGTTCATGGCAAGATTAGCACGGAAATCTGTGCATATGTGCTACCAGTACTCATCAGAGCGGGTCTTCAGCACAGCGGGTAGTGTAGTTACTCCAATCCGCAGCTTATTAAAACCAGATAAAGTGAATATGTTGGTATTTCTGGCCAGAAACATCGAAATTTAAACATGGTCTATGGTGAAAGATATTAGACTTCTTTACGCATTTTTCGCCATCCGTTGCGGAGCTATTCGATTTTGCATATTATTTTTTAAACGTTCATTTGTGTAGTTCATATGACCACTTTACAATATTTTAATAGCATAATTTATTTTGTAGCCTGTGCTGAAGTTAATTGTGCTGCTAATTATAAGTGAAATGTTAATGCCGAGTTTCGGTCTGAGTGTTGTTCCCGTTTTCTTGTTCTTTATTTGTTGTTCTTCTATGTTTTAATAAATGTGTGTTATTCATATTCACCTTGTTTCTTTCATTTGATTTGACATTATGGACTTATGGCCAAGGAAATTTTTCTTTAAAAGTATTAACCAGACAAAAGTTATTTGACGTTCGCTGGTCTGGGTTGATCTTAAACTGCCGCTTCAGTGTATACAAGAGCTGTGTGACAATGAGCAAGATTTTCTGAGACACTACAACTACTAATAATGAATTAATAAAGGCTATTTTCTTGTAGCCTACAACATAAAATATTTTAATCTAAATGTACAGTGTAAGACATGTAAAAAAAAAGACAAGAAGCTAACAATGTCAAGATCAATATTTGTGTAGCCTGCCTGACACGGTATTTTCACAGACTAACACGTCACGTCTCTGGCATATACTACAGTATTTAAAATAGCATATATGCATTAGTTATATTATCAATTTAATTTACAGAGCAATCCCTGCAAAGTTTTTAGGTTAACTATAGAAGAGACTAGGATTAGTGAGTCACACTAGCAAGACTCGCAAAAGGGGGCGTGGCATCACGATGATGGCTCTACATCGTGATGTTGGTCAGCCATCACGATGGACGATGATATCGTCTATCGGCACAACCCTACACAAGAGATTAGGACAAATTACATACTCCATGAGAGCAGAAACTGTTTTGAATAATGCTTAACGATTCAGTCTGTTTTTTTTTTTTTTTTGCATTATACATTTGGACTACTCTGTTGATGAGATGCAAAATAGAGCATTTCCTAGTTCACAGAAAGCTAATAAAATGTCAAAATATTCAGGGTTCACTTCATTGAACACATTTTCGTTGGTTAGTAGATTAAAAAAGGCACCAGACTTTCTTGTCTGCTAATTAACTGTTGCAATTTACTGTGTTTGCCTCTACTGTGTGGATAACTCACTCACAGGTCTTGCATTATTGTCATGTTTGTGGGGCTCAAGGGTAAAACCAAGAACAAAAACTGATCTGAAATCAGCCATTTAGAGGGAGAGAGGAATCAGATCTGTCCTCCAAGGCCAAAGGATGTGTGACTGCATTTCATACCATTGATGTCCTTTTGCTCATGGAGTTGATAGGGCAATAAATCATCAGCAAGAGAACAGTCCAGTTGGTTCCTTACAAAATGATTCTGCACATCAAAAAACCTTAGTCATATTTTCAAACATATTGTATAAATACATCCTTACTGAATGTACTTGATAGTAAATGTTCTTCACACACCAACAGGAGCTCCGTTCTCGGGAGGAGGAACTTACGCGAGCAGCCCTTCAGCAGAAGTCTCATGAAGAGCTTTTGAAGAGGAGGGAACAGCAACTGGCCGAGCGAGAAATTAATGTGCTTGAACGAGAGCTCAACATCCTCATCTTCCAACTTAACAAGGACAAGCCCAATGTTAAGAAACGGAAGGGCAAGTTCAAGCGCAGCCGTCTGAAGCTCAAAGATGGAAACCGCATCAGCTTACCCTCAGGTTAGAGCTCGACAAGTGAACTTATCAGTGCGCTAATGAGTGATGTGCAAAACATTTCAAAATTGACTAGAGGGTAGGTTGCCTGAATGATGTAATGTGACACAATCTGAATGCCCATGGTTGCAACAATGGGTGCTTTAAAAAAAGGGATATATTTATAGAAGAAATGTTTTGCATCAGTTTACTCTGCAAAGGGTTTTACTGTGCAAACTTTTGAACAGCTAAAGCACAGCATGCTGAAAAATCATATATTAAAAAATACAGCAGTCGACCTCACTAATTGACTTGTCAGTTGTTGGATGACTAGTCGACCATCCTGACCCCTCCCTAGAGCCAACATCTATTGAGATCATAACTTAGAATGAATGTCTTGTAGGGAAAATGTATCTGACAAGTCAATTCAAAGTATTTTTAATTAGCAGTATTAAGGTGTTACCTTTTTCTGTGCAACAGATTTTCAGCATAAGATCACAGTTCAGGCCTCGCCCACTATGGACAAGAGGAGGAGCCTTAACAGCACCAACTCCAGCCCCCCCAGCAGCCCTACACTAATTCCCCGCCTCCGTGCCATCCAGTGTAAGTTCTTTCTCTCTCTTTTTGTTTGGATTGAATCTTAGATATTTTTATTTATTTATTTATTTTAAGGAAAATGTTGCTTGCTTTATTAAAATTAGGTTTGAAGTTTGTTCTGAACCGTAATCTGTTGTCTTTCCCTTAATTTTCTCACTCTGTTGTAACGTTGGCTAAAAAATATTGATTTTCCGATGCATCATAATGTCAGATTTTAATACCGTTTTTGTTCTTTACAGTCAGTTGTTGATCAAAAACAACAAAAAAAGAAACATTTAATTCTAATAACGCATAGCAGGGATGTTCTTTACAGAACAGCCAGTTTCCTTAGAGACAGTACTGTTTTTTAACACTTGCTTAACAAATAAATGTAAATACTTGTAAATAGTACAAGTTATTCAATTAAATCATTATCATAACAAAATATATGCAATATAATATATGTATTGATTGATTGAATACATTGGTTTATTTCTTTCATTTGTAAGAAAAATAGACATTATAACTGAAATATATGCACTTGAGTTGATATTGAATCGGAATCAAATTGGGAAATCTGTATCAGTACCCAGCTGTACTCTTTAGCTTCAGTCAGTCACTGCATTTTTTCCATATGAGAAATTCACAGAATTCCCATTCTCATTTTGGAATATCAAGTAATTTCAGAAGTACAAAAAAATATGTAACTTATGGCAATGATATATGTTTGTTAGCATCACTGTTTATCAACCAACTATCAGCATATATCAGCAGACCAATAATATATCTTACCTGTTTAAAGGTTTGCCAGTTTCAATACAGTGAAATTAAATAATGTACCAAGCGTGACTGCCTTTGGTACATGGTTGGTTTTCACTGTGTTGTGACTGGCAAATATTTAAACAGAGAAGATATATTATGGGCCAGTCTTTATATTTCTCTTGATAAACACTGATTCTAACAAACTAATTAAAAGGAAGCATTAATTTATCTACAGTTGAAGTCAGAAGTTTACATGCACCTTATCCAAATACATCAGTTTTCACAATTCCTGACATTTAATCGTAGAAAACATTCCCTGTCTTAGGTCAGTTAGGATCAGCACTTTGTTTTAAGAATGTGAAATGTCAGAATAATAGTAGAAAGAATTATTTATTTCAGCTTTTATTTCTTTCATCACATTCCCAATGGGTCAGAAGTTTACATATAAGTTGGTATTTGGTAGCACTGCCTTTAAATTGTTTAACTTGGGTCAAACCTTTGGGTATTCTACCACAAGCTTCTCACAATAAGTTGTTGGAATTTTGGCCCATTTCTCCACTCGTTTTCAGTTCTAAACAAAGTCTCTATCGGATTCAGTCCAGGGCTTTGCGATGGTCACTCCAATACCTTGACTTTGTTGTTCTTTGCCATTTTGCCACAACTTTGGAGGTATGCTTGGGGTCATTGTCCATTTGGAAGACCGAATTGCGACCGAGCTTTAACTTCCTGACTTCAATATATTCACATTATTTTCCTTTCTCATAATGCCATCTATTTTGTGAAGTGCACCAGTCCCTCCTGCAGCAAAGCACCACACAGCATGATGCTGTCACCCACATGCTTCACAGTTGGGATGGTGTTCTTCGGCTTGCAAGCCTCCCCCAAACATAACAATGGTCATTATGGCCATTTTTTCATCAGACCACAGGACATTTCTCCAAAAAGTAATATCTTTGTCCCCAGGTGCACTTGCAAACTGTAGTCTGGCTTTTTTATGGTGGTTTTGAAGCAATGGCTGCTTCCTTGCTGAGCAACATTTCAAGTTATATCGATATAGGACTCGTTTTACTGTGGATATAGGTACTTGTCTTCTTTTTTCCTCCAGCATCTTCACAAGGTCCTTTGCTGTTGTTCTGGGATTGATTTGTACTTTTGCACCAAACTACGTTAATCTCTAGGAAACGGAATGCATCTCCTTCCTGAGCAGTATGATGGCTGCATGGTACCATGGTGTATATACTTGCATACTATTGTTTGTACAGATTAATGTGACTCCCAAGGATTACTCCCAAGGATTAACCAAACTTGTTGAGGTTTTGAGACTTGTTTGCACAATTTTCTGCTGATTTCTTTTGATTTTCCCATGATTTCAAGCATAGAGGCACTGAGTTTGTAGGTTGGCCTTAAAATACATCCACAGGTACACCTCCAATGATGCCAATTAGCCTGTCAAAAGCTAATAGGCTTATTGTCTTAAGGTTTGACATCATTTTCTGGAATTTTCCAAGCTACCTGTACTTAAAGACACAGTTAACTTGGTGTATGTAAACTTTTGACCCACTGGAATTGTGATAGTCAATTAAAAATTACACAAACTGTCCGTAAACAATTGTTGGAAAAATTACTTGTCATGCACAAAGTATTTGACATAAATTACTTATACTTCTAACTATATACTTATAGTTTTCTAATATAAAATCTGTGGAGTGGTTAAAAAATTTGTTTTAATGACAAACTTAAGTGTATGTAAAGTGTATGACTTCAGCTGTATCTATCTATCTATCTATCTATCTATCTATCTATCTATCTATCTATCTATCTATCTATCTATCTATCTATCTATCTATCTATCTATCTATCTATCTATCTATCTATCTATCTATCTATCTATCTATCTATCAGCATTTTTCTAAGCTCAATGTGGAAGTTCATGACAAACATGTATAACATTTTTTTCCCCAGTAGTGAGCCACCCAGGTGACAGTAGCCGAAGGGACAGTATGTTTGTGTATCACCAAGATGTGGATATCACAAGCGAGTGTACACCACCTAGCGGGTTTAGGAAAAAAGGCAAGGACACTATAGTCCTGTTGGACAAAAACCACCCCATCCACTATGTCTTGGTGTGATTCCTAATCACTGTGGCTTTAGCTTCACAACATCTCTTTTTGTTTTTTGCCTAAGTCATAACTTGCCTAATGCTTATAAAGGTCTAATGATGATGTGTCATTTTGCTTTGATTGATTTTTGGGATCAATTACATTTTGGTTGACCTTGGACTGGTGCTGCCAAGCTTTGTCGAATCAACTAAATTTAATCTGTTGCATCAATGTCTTGCCTTTTCAAATCTTCTAAAGTGTAAAAAAATACTTTTAAAATATTTAATGTAAAGCTCATTTTAGGTCAACCCAATCTTATTAAAGTAATATTAACCGTAATGTAATTTAACACTTTCACCTGTGATTTTTCCATCTGTATATCGCTGGGTGGTGGAGGTTGCATTGATTGTCCAGTTTCTAAAAGGCTTTTGCTGCTCTGCTAGACTAATAGATTGAATCTCAGCCTGTGATTTAACTGATATTGGCTGCTGTGACTTGTGTCAGTTGGAGAACATTTTCATTAGATTAGAATTAGGAATTCTGTTTCAAATTCTGTGTATCTTCTTTATCAATAGTGACCCTGGACGAGAGCAATAGGACATGGGGTCGGAGCACCAATTACAAACCTGAGGAGTTTGAAGATGTTAAAAAAGGGTTTAAGAAGAAGGGGCGCACATGGGGACCAAGCTCCGTTCAGACGAAGGAAAGGGGAAATGGTGCTGAAAGGTTTGAGCGTGTTTTTTATTTGATGTTTTTTTTATTTCTTTTCTTGATGCCAAACAAGATTGTCTTTGTGGAGAAACATTGTTTTATGTAACTGTCTTCAGAGTTCGACCTCTCTCAGATGGAAGCAGTCCCTGGTCCACTAGTGTTCTGAAAGCCCAGAAATCTGTTCCATTAGCTGCGTTATTTGCAGAGCAGGGTATGTAAAATACTTCTCTTCCATTTACTTCTTTTTTGAATCATATTACTAAGTTTTACAGATATTTCTTAGATTTAAATGTTCAAGAGCCAAGTTACTTAAAGCTAGAAAAATTCAACTCTCTGCTTTAGCTGAATGGAGTTAAGTTTTTTGATTGAGCACAACATTTATTATTATGGGCAGGGCAATTCATTACTAAAGCGTATCAGCATCTTAATTAATTAAAACCATATTTGTTCCAGAAACCGGTAAAGATGAAATATGCTCTTCTGATGGATCCGACAACAAACCAAAGCAACTCAAGTTCCCCAACCAGGTGTATATTGATCTACCTATGTGGAAAGATGAGCAGGGGGAGAGCCAGGGGCTGGGTGGAGGAGGAGGTGACAGCCAGGAGGACTCTACAACATCCACCAGTTCCACCAACACCACACCGCAGCACACGCCCACAAACAGCCTAAAGCGCGCCGCCACTCGCCGCCGCATTGACTGTGTTCTGTACGGATGCGCCTCCATCCTGGCGTCCGTCGCATTTGGCTTTGACCTGCGAGAGGTCTGTAAGGCCCCTGCCAGTGAGGAACCAGAACCACGTGAGGAAAAAAAAAAACGAGAGGGCCTATTTCAGCGTGCTACTCGCTTCCGCCGCAGCACCAGCCCCCCTAGTGGCAGCTCTCGCAAGGATGAGGTCACCGCAGGGCCTGTAAACCTGCTCGCCATGTCATCGATTTCAGAGTGTAACTCCACCAAGTGCCTCCTGCAGTCAGATTTTGTGGTCTCTTCTGGGTACGGTCCAGTGAAAGATTCTCCGCCCATTTCCCAGACAGATCAGAACAGTGTGATATCCACTGTGAGAAGTGATGTTATCCCCACAACCCCCTTAAAAGATCATAATTTTGGATCCAACTCTAGGCTTAGAAGAAAGAAGTCCAGTCCTGCTGTGTGTCAAACCAGTGAGTGTTATGTTTTTTAATTTTTTTTATTTAGGGGGTTGGATTAATGTGTTGAGTTGTGGCATGATCGAATGTTTCTTTTGAAAACAAAATCACCCAGATATTTTGAGGTATTACTTGGGGCTGGGCGATATGGCAAAACATTTTTATATCTTTTTTTTCCCTTCAAATTTTAAGACTGTTCTTGATTCGATTTTTCAACTTTTATATGTTCTCAATTAAAACATTATTCAATTAACATGTTCTTTGCATGTTTAGAGAAATCAAAGTTCTTTTCATTATAGATGTTCAAGAAAAATGCACCCCAAAAAAATTAAAATCTGCACCACACAGGAAATTGTTAACTAAATGTTAATGTAAATGTTGTAAATGTAAAATAAATTAAAATATAATAAACGCAGATGTTCAGAAGTAATAGTATAAAATAAGAAAACTGCTAAATACTTCTTAGCCAATGTAGGTATTCATTTTTATCAAAACAAAGTCTATCTAGAAAGTTATCTAGGAATCAAGTTTATCTTGAAGTACTCATTGTGAATCAAACAATTGAAACGCGTCACAGAACTGAGCAATAATTTGCGGTCTATCTGAATCATCATGGTTAAAGAAGGACAGGTAAGATGTTGGATTTTCCATGTGATTTGAGATTCGCTGGTAACTGTCACGTAACTCGTGGCGGCACGAGGAGGACCTACACAATATTAGGCAGGTGGTTTTAAGGTGGTGGCTGATCAGTGTATGTCTCCATGTTGTTAACTTATGTTCATTTGAAGCGCACACATGTGCCCCTAATCAGATTGGGAGCAGCATCAAGCCAAGCACTCTGCACATTTTTTCTCTTCCTTATTCATCCTTTGGTGGATTGACAACAGATCTAAATATAGAGTTTGCTAATATTTTTTATATTTTTATGCAAAACCCTAATTCCTCAATTAAATAAATAAATCGTGTCACAACGTAAATTCGAATTAATCGAAAAAATCACCCAGCCCATGAAGTTAGTTGAGAGAATGCCCAGAGTGTGAAAAATGTATCTAGGCAAAAAAAATAACTTTTTGGAGCGAAAATATAAGACACCTCTGATTTAACAGTTTTAGGGTCAGTACATAATTCCCATTTGTGTTGTTTCATTTTTTTGATGACTTAAATAGTACTCTAAAATGTGGGAAAATAATACTAATAAGGACTGATGAGGTGTGTCCAAACAACTGGTGGTGTTTGTTGGTTAATACTGACTATGTATGCAGATATTATTTATTAATATTGTTACACTTTTTCCTTTAGTTAATGGCAGCAGTAACTCTCAGAACAGCCCTGCTGATTGCTCTACCGCTTCTTCATTCTTAAGAAAGAAGCCTGACAGAGAGCCTGCTCAAGAGGAGCAAGCTCACACCGATTCAGTTTCCAGACCCAGACCACTTTCCCTTAGAGGCAAATCTCACTCCTGGGGTCTTCTAAAGAGTCGCAACAAGAGCTATTCTCTCGGGCACTATTCTGGGGAGAAGAGTGCTCAAAACTTGAACATTGTCCTCCCCACAGAGGTCAAAATGGGCTGCTCTTTGTTGGACATGGACACAGAGAGTCAGAAACGAGACTGTACTGTTCCCCTCTGTCGAATACAGAGCGGTCCAAGCCGGCCCTCTGTCTTCGAACTGGAGAAAGAGTTTTTATCCTGAATTATGCTGCCTTTTTTCCTGGAGGACAATCTTACTTTTGTCTTTAATATGTCTATTCTGCATTTGTTTTTTTGTGTTTTCTTTTTTCAAAAAGATTAATATCATGGCCTTTGATCTATATTTGAGCCATTGCTGCTGGAGTTATTCTATGGTACTTTTTATTTATATTCTGTTAACTTTGATATGTAATTTAATATGAAGTGACATATTTGAAGTGAATGATCAATATTCCAGTGAATTTACTGTAGGATTGCTGGTTTGTTGTTTTTACGCAAGAACTTGAATCATACACCTTTTAACCTGATGAACAATATCACAGATTATTTTAGAAACTACTGATATTGAAAGAATTCAGGCATTTTAGTCTCTGTCACATAATTTCACATGAAAGTCATGAGCAGGGCCTACAGTGTTTATAGAAATATGAAATAGATGTTGGAAAGAGTTACTATTAGTGAACTGATGAAATGGTATAGCTAATTAACAGATGTTTTGCTCCAAATAGCTGAACAAAAAAACTCTGAATTTGCTTCCGTATCGTAATAGCTCATTTGTCCTACACCAATACATGATCTTGCATTTGGAAGGTTTGTCTGTAATGACCTGTTTGAAATGGATTCCTGAACCATGCAGTTGTCCACTTTATTTGAATGAAATTGTTTTCTTAACGCTGTATTGGATACCCAATTCATTGACTTGACACATTTCATTTCTGGATGAATTACATGCACCTTGTGACATTTTTACCATTAATTTAATGCAGTTTTATGTAATTATGTCTGCTCTGAGTGTACACGCTGTATTGTAGATCTACAATACAGGCGTAGTAGTATAGGTTGCATTTCTTTAATTAATTTAGGCATGAATCCAATGTTGTTGATCATCTGTCTCAGTGTTGTTGGGAGGCACTGTCTCAGAACTTTGTATATTGAAATCACATTGTCAGTCTACTGCCAATTAATGAAAATGAATGAAAACAATATTGAAAAGAGTATTTTAGCTATGATTTCCATCATTCTGATGTGTTAAATATCACATTCCACGTTTGATACACCAATAATTTCATTCAGATGCCAGAATGCTATTAAAATTTACACTGCAGAGGGTTCAGTAAAACTTCAAAATAGAATGTTTATCAGCGTAACTTACTGTTAAATCATGATTTGTTGTATCTTTGTATGTTAGTTATTTAAGGCTGCAGCCATAAATCCAAAATGGTCTTTTGACTGTCAATCTTTATATTTTAACTGGACTCTCATTATACTTTTGAAAAGACTGAAGGTTTTTTTTTAGCACAGGATCTTGATTTCAGTTCTCTTTATGTGACATTTAAAAGATCCTCCTAAAGAATTAATCCTTTTGAATGTTTTCAAGATGTGAAGAGTGATTTAAAAAAAAAAAAAAAAAGCTTAATTAAACAAATGAAAAGTTACTTTGAGGTTATATGGTGTCAGGTGGAAAAGTATTAGAGTTCTTTGTTGGAATAGATATTTGAGAAATGACTATCCATATACAGTATTGAAAATATCTTTTCTAGTCAGTACAAGTAATTATCTACTGTAATTTACTATAATTATACAATTATAGTATACATGTGCTTTTCATAAAATGTCAGGTTTTCACACGGACCAGCATTTTCTCCTGTTCAGCAACAACCATTGTGTGGTGATGTGTTTCGAAGAACAAATTTTGTTAAAGTGTAGCACTGGAGTTTTAATTTTGAATCATGTAAAGATGGTTGCTCATTACATTTATGCTGTTATCTTAAGGTATTGAAACTATGTTTTATCCCAGGACTGGATTAATGTTTTGCTAGTTTAGATATACAACTGCACATTAGGACTCAATGGACTCAAGAGACATTGTGGTGCCTCTTTTTATGTCTTGCAATAATCATTACTTTTTAGATGAATAATAATATGATGCCTGTTTATGAAGGATTCATCTGGTGTTATTGTATAAGCACAATCATTTCTCCTGAAATGGGAAAACTACAGAGACCAACAATTTTAAGCCGTTTCATTTGGACGGTGAAAGACAGAAAATCTTCTGTGAAGTTTGGAAATAATAACAGAAGATTTTGTGTTCACCAAAGTTGAAGTTGCCCATACTGTCTTGGGGAACATGGTTTCTGTGTGGAGTGCAAGAAGGATTAGAAAAATTGTTACATGGTACACATGCACTGCTAATAGTTTTAGCTTTTTAGTGTCTACGCTGTGTAGAACTGTTTTTATTCAATGTTTTAACCATGTGACCAATTTAATGTTTAAAGCTGTTCTATTCAGAGATAGACTGGTGATGTTTCACCAAACTGGTAATTTGCTCCAGGAGGGCTCAAAGAAAAAAGGGCTGAGCCCACAAGCATTGCATTTATATCAAATTCTACTATTTTACTGTACACAAATGACCAATAAATCCTTTATACAACATTTAAGTTTTGGTTTTCTTACAATTTTCTTTCATGATTTTTTCAGCTTTATTCTTCTGTCATGTGCTGTATCTCTTTTACATTTGTTGTACATTTGGTATGTTGGAGCAGTTTTCAGTTTTCTGCCTTAAAAAAAATGCATTTGTTCATGCATTTATTTTTAGTAGTCGTTAACTTCAAAAGTATAGTCAACCTAACTTCAGTTTGTCTAACATCTTTCTTTTTCCTAGGAAGAAAGTCATGAATTTGGAACAAGAGGGTCAAATAATGACTGAATTAAAAATGTTTCGTCTTGTAGTACATATGACTTTTGTGAGAATTTGCAGACATTTGAATATGTAGTGCGTGTGTATGTGTTTAACAATGGTCCAGGAGCATCTTCTCCCTGCAGGCAGATAAAAAAACATTGTTACAATCGCTACTGTCGAAACCGGAAATAAACTGAATGTTCTAAAAATACAGGTACATCTTGAATATTGAGATGGAGAATACAAAAGAAGTCTCTACATTCTCAGAAAGTTCACAATCACTCTAATTTTAGTCTAAGGTAGTTGGAACTTGATATTAGAGTGTTTCAAGGGTGCAATTTCTGTCTCAGATGACAACTAGCTTGTCTAAGCTCATTGTGTCTGTCCAACCATCAATGCCTGGGAAGCAACTTGGAGAAGCACAACATGGGGAACTTGTCATCGACACCATGAGCTCATCTCAGGTGTTCCCCATACCAATGAAACAATATCAAATGTTACATAAGGCTCACCTGTGGGAGACTCCCTGTCCCTCAATGAGTGCTGATACAGGTTGGCGAACTCCGTAAGCTCTTGTGGCCTTTGAGAGGAATAACGGTCACAGCCTGGAGGCAGTAGGTGGTTTTGGGACGCAGTCCCTGGATCACAAGCTCCTTTGAACAACTATCGGTTTCAAGGACTTCCTGTTTGAAAAAAAATGGTAATGGTGACTCCAGGGTGTAAATAGAGGTAGCCTATATTGTATTTGAGGATTAGAATGCCCTAGCTACGCCACTGGCTAGCGTACTTCTAAACTTTGCCAAAATTCACTTGCAGCAAACATTCAAATTTCCTGGAAAATAGAGAAAAATCATGCTGACTCATGCTGCACTACACAGATTTTCGTCAAATCAGATGCACTCTAGAGTGAGAATGTCCCTCCTCCTAGTACCACCTACAACCAACCAGCAAGTAACAAATTATGGTTCGTAACTGTCAAAAAAAGGCACAAGCCCTTCCATTTGTCTCTTCGAAACTCTGTACTCTTACATAATATACATAATAAATATACACTATGAAACGTCTAGGTTACGTATGTAACCTCAGTTCCCCGATGGAGAGAACGAGATGTTGTGTCAAAGAAACGACATTAGGGGTCTCTCTTGAGTGCCAAATATGCCTCTGAACTATGAAAAAAGGCCAATGAGAAGTTGACAGACACTATTTGCATACCCCGCCCCCAGACATACGGGTATTTAAGCGGGCAAATACGGTGAATTCATTAAGGATTTTTCTGAGGAGCCGGAAATGGTCCAGCCACAACAGTGGCTCGGCTCAGCGACGTGGCAGGGAGGACACAACATCTCGTTCCCTCCATCGGGGAACTGAGGTTACATACGTAACCTAGACATTCCCCGTCTGTTGCTCACTTTGATGTTGTGTCGAAGAAGCGACACTAGGGGTCCCAATTCAATCGTGCCATGCACTGAGCCGTGTACGTGAACTGCTGATACAGAAGCGGGCAGGTACTCTTACGTGCAAACACGACCAGCTGTATGAGGCTGCACATACCCTTACCCAATGCCCCATAAAGTCATCAGATTCCTTCTGGTTACCCTGACGAGGGGAACAATGTGATGCTTGCCAACCTGGGAATGGGCCAAGACTGGCTGGGCCTCCTTTCTCTCTATGTTTCTCGCATAGAGCAATCACAGCCACGGCCCTTACATGCATCAAGGGAAGGGGGTCTTACCCAGTTTCCTATTCTCTCAGGGGGAAAAGACCCTGCGGAGACCACACCTCCCGAAAGGGGAGGTAAGTGTGGTAAATACGTCACATGGGCTCTTTAGGCGACATGTGGAAAGTGGCGCGGTGGTAGATCCAGCCTCAAGGAGGGGGGAGTTGCTACAACACGGTGACCGGAGGGCAGCCGGTGACTGCCTAAGGAAAACGCGGGTCCACATTTGTAAGGGAAAATAATTTACCACGGAAAATACACGTAGGAGTCTTTGACCTGTGGAGCACCTATTACAGTACAGGGTATATTAAGTACCCGCTGTGGATTGGGTCGGCAAGTTCCTCCGCTGAACTGCAGACCCACAAGGGCTAGGGAGGAATCATCCAGGGATCTGAGAGAAACAGGCGCACGGTTTTACCTCAGCTGAGGGAAAGGCCGCTAGGTGCAAGCGATTCACCCAGCCAGTTCGTCAGCATGTTACTGAGTTCTACAGGCTCGGACCTGAGAGAACACGGGACTATACTGACTCAACCCGGAGATTGTAAAATCTCGGAAAGGTATTAGGTGTTGCCCAACCCGCTGCTCTACAAATGTCTGCCAGGGAGGTGCCCCTGGCCAGTGCCCACGAGGACGCAACACTTCTGGTTGAGTGCGCTCGAACCCGCAAGGGGGGGGGGCACGGCCTGGGTGTGATAAGCCAGTGAAATGGCATTGACAACCCAGTGGGCGAGCTTCTCCCCCGAAGCAGACAAAGAGCTGCTCAGAACGTCTGGAGCTCCGCGTGTGGTCCAAATAGGTATGCAAAGCACGTACCGGACACAGCAACGAAAGGGCTGGGTCTGCCTCCTCCCGGGGCAGCGCTTGCAGGCTCACTACCTGGTCTCTGAAGGGCGTGGTAGGAACCTTGGGCACGTAGCCCGGCTACGGTTTTAGGATCACATATGTGTCTGCTGGACCGATCTCTAGGCAAGTGACGCTGAAAGAGAACGCTTGCAGGTCCCCGACCCTCTTGATGGAGGCGAGCGTGATCAGCCGTTTTGAGAGGGCCCTGAGTCCAGCTGAATCTAGTGGCTCGAAGGGAGGTCTCTGGAGGCCCATGAGGACCACTGAGAGATCCCAGGAGGGGAACAGGCTTGGCCGGGAGGGTTTTAACCTCTGGGTGCATTTTAGGAAGCTGATAATGAAGTCGTGCTTACCCAGAGACTTGCCGTCTACTGCATCGTGGTGAACCGCGATGGCGGCGACATACACCTTAAGGGTGGAAGGCAGCCTCCCCTCCAACCTCTCCTGAAGAAATAAAAGCACTGACCTAACTGCACACCTCTGTGGGTCTTCAGCCCGAGAACACCACCAATTCGCGAACAGGCACAACTTTAGGGCGTAAAGGGAAAGGCAGGCAGGTGGAAAGGGCTCTGGCTTGGTTAATCATGTCTATGACAGCAGGTGGTAGACCGCCTAGATTGTCCATGTCCCATCCAAGGGCCAGACGTGGAGGTTCCAGAGGTCTGGGAGCGGATGCCAGAGCGTGCCCCGTCCCTGAGAAAGAAGGTCATTCCTCAGGGGAATTCGCCAGGGAGGGGCTGTCGCGAGAAGCGTAAGGTCCGAGAACAAAGTCTGAGTGGGCCAGTATGGAGCCACTAGGGTGACTTGCTCCTCATCCTCCCTGACCTTGCACAGCACCTGTGCAAGAAGGCTCACTGGGGGAAATGCGTACTTGTGCAGCCCCATGGGCCAGCTGTGTAACAGTGTGTCTGCCCCGAGGGGAGCCTCTGCGCGGGCATACCAGAGGGGAGTTGGAGGTTTGGGAGGTTTCTCGGGAGGCAAACAGGTCTACCTGGGCCTTGCCGAACCGTTCCCAAATCAGCTAGACCGACTGGGGGTGAAGCCTCCACTCTCCACTGGGCAAGCGTTGTCATGACAGCGCATCCACTATCACATTGAGGTTGCCGGGGATGTGAGTGGCACGCAGTGACCTGAGTCGCTGCTGGCTCCAAAGGAGGAGACGACGGGCGAGTCGTGACATGTGGCGGGAGCGTACGCCGCCTTGGCGATTTATGTACGCTACCACCGCGGTGCTGTCTAACCTGACTGGGACATGTTTGTCCCGAACTAGTGGGAGAAATTTCCTCAGGGCAAAGAAAACAGTCAACAACTCTAGGCAGTTGATGTGCCAGTGCAGTGGGGCCCACACGGCACCCCAATCCGAACTGGAGGTGTCGGTCGTGACCAAGACGCATCGGGACACCTGCTGCAAGGGCACTCCTGCCCGTAAAAAGCAGAGGTCTGTCCAGGGTTTGAATGTCTGGCGGCAGGCGGTGGTGATCATCACACGGTGCGTGCTGTGGCGCCATGCTCGTCTCGAGTCTGAAGCCAGTGCTGAAGTGGTCTCATATGCAACAACCCCAGTGGCACGACCGCCACGGAGGATGCCATATACCCCAGGAGCCTTTGGAAAACTTTTAAAGGGACCATTGCGCCTGGCTTGAAGGAAGTGAGGCATTTCAGCACTGACTGCGCACGCTCATTGGTGAGACGTGCTGTCATTGAGACTGAGTCTAACTCCATGCCGAGAAAAGAGATGCTCTGAACCGGGGTGAGCTTGCTCTTTTCCTGGTTGACCTGTAGCCCCAAACGGCTGAGGTGCCTGTGCACCTGGTCTCATAGTAACTCTCGCGAGGGGGCCAGGATGAGCCAGTCATCGAGGTAGTGGGGCAAGGGCAAGGGAGGACTTTGTACTGATATGCCTGGCCGTCAAACACGAACCGTAGAAAGGGTCGATGTCACGGCAGAATCGAGATGTGAAAGTACGCGTCCTTCAGGTCTACCCCTGCAAACCATTCTAGATGTCGGACGCAAGTCAGGATATGTTTTTGCGTGAGCATTTTGAACGGGAGTTTGAGCAGAGCTGGTTGAAAATTAGCTGTAGAGACACTTCTTAATTTCAGTTGGAGGGACAGGCTCTATCGTGTCTTTGAGTGAAAGAATAGCGATTTCCGTGCGCAGGGAATTGGCATGTTTGCCGTATACTGCGGAAAAACGGACGCCCGCGAAGAGAGGTGGGGGCCTGGAAAACTGAACGTTTGGTTACGTATGTAACCTCCGTTCCCCGAGGGAGGGAACGACACGTTGTGTTGGAGAAGCGACACTAGGGGTCTCTCTTGAGCGCCGATATTCACCTCTGATCTTATTGAAAAGGGCCAATGGGAGTTGGCAGTCAGTATTTGCATACCCGCCCCGGACATACGGGTATTTAAGCGGGGCAAATACGGGAGTTCATTCAGGATTTTTCTGAGGAGCCGGAAATGGTCCGGCCACAACAGTGGCTCGGTTCAGCGACATGGTGGAGGAAAGACACAATGTGTCGTTCCCTCCCTCGGGGAACGGAGGTTACATACGTAACCAAACGTTCCCCTTCTGTTGCTCTCTCCACGTTGTGTCGGAGAAGCGACACTAGGGGACCCATTCCAATCTTGCCATGCGCTGAACCTTGTACGTGGACCGCCGATACAGAGGCGGGCAGGGATTTCATCCAGTGCCACGCATCATCTGTACCTGGCTGCACGTACCCTTCCCCAATGCCCCATAAGAACATTGGAGTACTTCTAGTTACCCTGGGAGGGGAACAATGCGATGTTTGCCAACATGGGAACGGGCCAGCCTGGCTGGGCCTCTTTTCTCTCTATGTTTCTCGCATAGAGCAATCACGGCCGGGGCCCTTACACGCATATAGGGAAGGGGTCTTACCCAGACCCTCGCGGAGACCACACCTGCCCTTTTTCTTGGGGAGGAAAAGTGGTAGACACGTCACACGGCCGTCTTAGGGCTCGTGTGGAAAGTAAGGTCGCGGTGGTAGATCCAGCCTCAAAAGGGGAGTTGCTACAGCACGGCGACCGAGGCAGCTGTAACTGCCTAAGGGAGACACGGGGGTCCGCTCGTAAGGGGACAGAACCGTGGAATTACACACAGGGGGAGTCCGAACAGGAGGCCTTCTTATTTTACCTGTGGAGCCCCTATACCAGTACGGGGTAGCCACCAGGGTACCCGCAGTGGCTTGGGTCGGCGAGTTCCTCCGCTGAACCGTGGACCCGGAGGGCTGGGGAGGAATCGACCAGGGTCCCGACTCGGAGTGGGGCGCCCTGGGAAGAAGGCGCACTACTTTACCTTGACGTCAGGAAAGGGCGCTGAGGCAAGCGATCCACCCGGCCGGTCGGTCTACGTGTTACCGAGTTCTCACGGGCTCGGACCTGAGAAAACACGAGGCGTAACCGACTCAACGCGGAGGTTGTAAAACCTCGCGAAGGTGTTGGGTGTTGCCCAACCCGCGGCTCTACAGATGTCTGCTAGGGAGGTGCCCTTGGCCAGTGCCCACGAGGACGCAACACCCCTTGTTGAGTGAGCTCGGACCCGCAAGGGTAGGGGCACGGCCTGGGTGTGATAAGCCAGTGTGTGGTAGGAACCTTGGGCACATAGCCCGGTCGCGGTCTTAGGATCACAGACGTATCTGCCGGACCGAACTCCAGGCAAGTGTCGCTGACAGAGAACGCCTGCAGGTCCCCGACCCTCTTAATGGAGGCGAGCGCGATCAGCAGGGCCGTCTTAAGAGAGAGGGCCCTGAGTCCAACTGATTCAAGCGGCTCGAAGGGAGGTCTCTGGAGTCCTGCCAAGACTACCGAGAAATCCCAGGAGGGAACTAGGCCTGGCCGGGAGGGATTCAACCTCCGAGCCTCTCAGGAACCTGAGGATCAGGTCGGTGCTTACCCAAAGACTTGCCGTCTACAGGATCGTGGTGGGGCGATAGCGGCAACATACACCTTGAGGGTGGGCGGGGACAGCCTCCTGTCCAGCCTCTCCTGTAGGAACAGAAGCACTGACCCTAATCGCAGCATCTCTGTGGGTCTTCGACTCGGGAAGAACACCAATCTGCGAACAAGCGCCACTTTAGGGCGTAAAGGTGCCTGGTAGAGGGGGCTCTGGCTTGGTTGATGGTATTCACAACTGTCCAGGGACCAGACGTGGAGGTTCCAGAGGTCTGGGCGCGGGTGCCAGAGCGTGCCCCATCCCTGAGAGAGGAGGTGCTTTCTCAGGGGAATTCGCCAGGGAGGAGCCTGAGTTCCGAGAACCAAGTCCGAGTGGGCCAGTAGGGGGCCACCAACGTGACTTGCTCCTCGTCCTCCCTGACCTTGCACAGCACCGGTGCAAGAAGGCTCACTGGGGAAATGCGTGCTTGCGCGGCCCGAGGGCCAGCTGTGTGCCAGCGCATCTGTCGAGGGAGCCTCTGTTAGGGCGTACCAGAGCGGGCAGTGGGAGGTTTCCTGGGCGCGAACAGGTCTACCTGGGCCTTGCCAAACCGTTCCCAAATCAGCTGGACCGACTGGGGGTGAAGCCTCCACTCCCGCCAGGCAGGCGTTGTCGTGATAGCGTGTCCGCTCACGACGTTGAGCTTGCCGGGGATGTGAGTGGCACGCAGCGACTTGAGTCACTGCTGGCTCCATAGGAGGAGACGGCGGGCGAGTTGTGACATGTGGCGAGGCGTCGCCGCCTTGGCGATTTATGTACGCCACCACCGTGGTGCTGTCCGATCTCACGAGGACATGTTTGTCCCGAACTAATGGGAGGAACTTCCTGAGAGCAAGAAGGACGGTCAGCAACTCCAGGCAATTGATGTGCCAACGCAGCGGGGCCCCTTTCCAACGGCCCGCTGCTGCGTGCCCGCTGCACACGGCACCCTACCCAGACCGGGAGGCGTCGGTTGTGACCAGGACGCGTCGGGAAACCTGCTGCAGGGGCACTCCTGCCCGTAAAAAGCAGAGGTCTGTCCAGGGTCGGAGTGTTTTGAGGCAGGCGGGGGTGATCCTTACCCGATGCGTGCCGCGGTGCCATGCTTGTCTCGGGACTCGAGTCTGAGCCAGTGCTGGAGTGGTCTCATATGCATCAACCCCAGCGAGCGACCGCCATGGAGGGCGCCATATGCCCCAGGAGCCTCTGGAAAAGTTTTAGAGGGACCACTGTGCCTGGCTTGAAGGAAGCGAGGCAGTCCAGCACCGACTGAGCACGCTTCGCTCGTGAGGCGTGCTGTCATTGAGACTGAGTCTAACTCCAACCCGAGAAAGAGATGCTCTGAACCGAGTGAGCTTGCTCTTTTCCCAGTTGACCTGAAGCCCCAAGCGGCTGAGGTGCGGAGCACCTGGTCTCTGTGTGTGCATAGTAACTCTCGAGAGTGTGCTAGGATGAGCCAGTCGTCGAGGTAGTTGAAAATGTGGATGCCGGCTACTCGTGGCGGGGCAAGGGCCTCTGTGACTTTCGTGAAGGCGAGGGACAGAGACAGGCGAAGGGGAGGACTTTGTACTGAAACGCCTGGCCGTCGAGCGCGAACCGTAGGAAGGGTCGGTGTCGTGGCAGAATTGAGGCGTGGAAGTACGCGTCCTTCAGGTCCACCGCTGCGAACCAATCTAGATGCTGAGCGCCAGCCAGAATATTTCTCTGCGTAAGCATTTTGAGCGGGAGTTTTAACAAGGACTGATTGAAAACTTCGCAAGTCCAGGATTGGTCAGTAAGCCGCTGCCTTTCTTGGGTACAATGAAGTAAGGGCTGTAGAAACCCTTCCTCATTTCGGTTGGAGGGACGGGCTCTACCGCCCTTGGCTAAGAGGGTCGCGATTTCCGTGCGCAGGGAACTGGCGTGCTCGCCGTGTACTGCGGAAGCGGGCGCCCCTGAAGGGGCGGGAGCGGGCAAACTGAATTGCGTAACCGAGTCGAATGGTCGGTGCAGCCAGCGTGATGCGTTGGGAAGCGAAAGCCACGCTTCCCAGCTCTGCGCTAGGGGCACCAAAGGGACGAGTATTTTGGACGTACCGGCGGGCGGAACAGGTAATGCAGCGTTAGGCGGCTTCGTTGCGGCCTGAGGTTGAGGTGCTGAGAATAGACTCAAAGCACTTACCTTGCTCCAGCGCCCGGCAGGGCGGGTTCTTGACTGAGGAGGAGGTCTGATGTTGGCGTCCTCTGGACTCGTCTGAACCGGCCGGCCGAGGGACAGTCGTGGGCAGGCGGAAGGCGGGATCGCCGCGTCCGGTGTACCGGGACTGTTGTGATCTGAAAGCACATTGCCGTGAAAGCGGCATTTGCGAGCCAGGTGACCCAGAGGCAAAGGAAATAGCTCTTTTATTGAGAATGTGGGTACCACAGCCCCGTCAGGGGTGTGGCAAATGAAAAAACAAAGGATTCTCCTCCGGCCCTCCACCGGGGACGGAGCGGTCTTACCACCTCCGGAGCTAACGTCTTGGCTCTGGGTCGGCTGTCTCAGGAGCGGCTTGGGAGCCGTCCGGGTCCTGGAGGGGGTTCGTGAGACAGGGGTGTGCGCCGCCTGCGGAGTGCTTCGGCAGCTGGGGCTGAGAGCTGGGCCCGGGTTGAGGCGGAGCAGGAGCTGGTTTCCTTGCAGGGGGCGCCCTCGGCGGGCAGGCGGGGCAGGGCCCGTGGCGGCAGGTCTGCGGCGGGGCATGATGTGCGAAATGGCCTCCGTCTGCTTCTTCACCGCGGAGAACTGTTGGGCGAAGTCCTCGACGGTGTCACCGAAAAGGCCAATCTGGGAGACAGGTGCGTCCAGGAAGCGGTTTTTGTCAGCCTCACGCATCTCGACCAGGTTTCAGCCAAAGATGGCATTCCTGGACCACTAGGGTGGCCATCGTCTGTCCGAGTGCCTGCGCTGTGGCCTTCGTCGCTCTCAGGGCGAGGTCGGTCGCTGAGCGCAGTTCCTGCAGCACATCAGGATCAGGTCCACCCCCGTGCATGTTGCTGAGAGCTTTGGCCTGGTGGACTTGCAGGAGGGCCATCGCATGCAGGGCGGAGGCAGTGCGTCCAGCCGTAGTGTAGGCCTTCGCGTTAAGTGAGGATGTTGTCCTACAGGGCTTGGATGGGAGTACGGGGCGACCCCGCCAGGAGGTAGGGCTACCGGGGCATAGATGGTGCGCAACTGCCCTATCAACCTGAGGAATCGCGTCGTACCCGTGGCGCTCTCCGCCGTCGAGGGTGGAGAGTGTGGAGCAGGTGGCACCTAGACGAGCGGAGAGCGGGGCTCTCCACGTAGGCGTCAGCTCATCATGCACCTCCGGGAAGAAAGGGACCGGGGGATGCGAGGCCGCTGAGCGGCGCTGCCCCCAGGAACCAATCATCCAACCGAGAAGGCTGTGGGGAGGATGGAGGGTTCCAGTCCAACCCCACGCTCAAGGCGGCCCGGGCAAGCATGTCGGACATCTGAGCGTCGGCCTCAGCCTGGGCCTCAGCTGGCCCGAAGGCGGCAGTCCAGGGGAGTCCTCGGCATCAGACACCGCACTCTCCGATGCAGTGGCGAGCTCATCTGCTTCGGACTCGGGAGGATAGACAGCCGGGCCGTGAGGCGAGCCGCTATCGCCCTGGCGTGGGCGGAGACCAGCGAGCGTGTCGGGAATGGGAGGTTCGCGGGGGCTACCCGGCGAAACTGCACCGCTGCCGCCCCAAATCGCCCCCAGCGCCAACCGCACCGTCCTTAATCCCGTGGGAAGAAGGAGCAATCGCGAGGTGCAGCTGGGGTGGCTTGCTTTCTGTTGAAGCGAGCCGCGACACTAACGTGGTCATGGTCATGTTCTCACAGTGAGAACATAAACCATCCACAAACGCCGCCTCGGTGTGATCGCGGCCTAAACACACGAGACAGCGCCTGTGGCCTTCTGAAGCAGAGAGCACTCTACCGCATCCAGGAACGACACAGGGGCGGAAAGGCATCTTGATAAACACGCGTCCTTAAAAGGACGTTCAACGCCGCTGTGTTTGCTCTTTTAGAGAAAATTACTCTTTTAGTAAAAACTCTTTTAATACACAGTGTGTGTGTGTATGCGTGTCTGTGCTGTCGAAGCGCTCAGGGGCAACAATGCACGCCGTGCACTGAGAAGGAGAAAGCCGCTGTTGGCGCCGTCAAGATCCAACAGCATGCAGATCGTCAGAGGAAAACAGGAACGTTTAAGTGGCGTGTAACTTCGCAGCAAACTGCAGACAGACCATCGGCTCGAAGAAATTTTCTGAATGAACTCCGTATTTGCCCCGCTTAAATACCCGTATGTCCGGGGCGGGTATGCAAATACTGACTGCCAACTCCCATTGGCCCTTTTCAATAAGATCAGAGGTGAATATCGGCGCTCAAGAGAGACCCCTAGTGTCGCTTCTCCGACACAACGTGGAGAGAGCGACAGAAGGGGAACTGTCCGTTCAAGCCAGCATGATGGAGGTACCGCGTTCAGGAAGCTGGGACTGTTGAGATCTGGAAGCAAAGTGCCGTGAGAACGGAATTTGCGGGCCAGGTGACCCAGAGACAAAGGAAATAGCTCTGTTTTTGAGAATGTGGGTACATGAAATAACATAAGATTCTCCTCCCGGCCCTCCACCGGGGGACGGAGCGGTCTTACCACCTCCAGAGCTAACGTCTTGGACTCTGGGTCAGATGTCTCAGGAGCGCATCTCGACCAAGTTCAACCATAGATGACTTTCCTGGACCATGAGCGTGGCCATCGCCTGCTTGAGTGACTGCGCTGTGACCTTCGTAGCTCTAAGGGTGAGGTCGGTCGCTGAGCGCAGTTCCTGCAGCACATCGGAATCAGGGCCACCCCCGTGCATGTTTCTGAGCACCTTGGCCTGGTGGACTTGCAGGAGGGCCATGGCGTGCAGGGCGGAAGCGGCCTGTCCAGCGGTGCTGTAGGCCTTCGCGGTAAGCAAGGATGTTGTCCTACAGGGCCTGGAGGGGAGCACAGGGCGACCCCACCAGGTGGTAGGGTTTCCGGGGCATAGGTGGAGCGCATCCGCCCTATCCACCTGGGGAATCGCCGTGTACCTGTGGGCCGCTCCTCCGTTGAGTGTAGCGAGAGCGGATGAGCGAGTGGCGCTGTGACGAGTGGAGAGGGTTGCTCTTTCTGTTGAAAGCAAGCCGCAACCGCAACGTTGCCATGGTCATGCCCTCGCAGTGAGAGCATGAACCATCCACAAACACAACCTCGGTGTGATCGCTGCCCAGACACACGAGACAACGCCTGTGGCCGTCTGACGCAGAGAGCACTCTACCGCATCCAGGAACAACACAGGGGCGGAAAGGCATCTTTACAAAGACGCGTCCTGAAAAGGACGTTCAACGCCGCTGTGTTTTGCTCTTTTAGAGAAAATTACTCTTTTAAAGAAAATCACTCTTTTAAATAACTCTTTCGAGTTGTCTGAGCTGTCAAAATGCCCAGGGGCAACAATGCACAGCCGTACAAGAAGGAGAAAGCCACTGTTATGCGCCGTCAATCCAACAGCATGCAGAGCATCAGAGGAAAAGGCAGGAACTGGTGTGTGTGACACGCAGCAGACTGCATGCACTACCATCGGCTCCGAAGAAAATATCTGAATGAACTCACCGTATTTGCCCGCTTAAATACCCGTATGTCCGGGGGCGGGGTATGCAAATACTGTCTGACAACTTCTAATTGGCCTTTTTTCATAGTTCAGAGGCATATTCGGCACTCAAGAGAGACCCCTACTGACGGGGAACACTACTGTCCTAATAAAATGCCCGATGAAGTTTTTGCTGTTGTAGCTCATCTGCCTCATGGATCGGCGTGTTGTTCATTCTGCTTACTACAATTGTACAGAGTGGTTATCTGAGTTACCGTAGCCTTGCTGTCAGCTCAAACCACTCTGGCCATTCTCCGTTGACCTCTCTCATCAACAAGTCTTTTCCGTCTGCAGAGCTGCAGTTCACTGTATATTTATTTGTTTTTGGCACCATTCTGAATAAACTCTAGAGAATGTTGTGTGTGAAAATCCTGATAGATCAGCAGTTACAGAAATACTCAAACCAGCCCGTCTGGCACCAACAATCATGCCATGGTCGAAATCATTGAGATCAAATTTTTCCCCATTCTGATGGTTGATGTGAACATTAACTGAAGCTTCTGACCCTATACGCAGGATTTTATACAGTGTGCTGCTGCCACATGATTGGCTGATTAGATAAATACATGAATAAGTAGGTGGTCATGTGTTCCTAAGTGCTTAGTGGGTGTATGATAAAAATATAAGACCATAACAGTGTTATTATAGTTAACGAAAAAATAAATAAAATGTGTTCATTAAAATAAAAACAAAAACTGAAATTATTGGAAAAAAAAGAAATAAAATTATTTTTCATAACTCCAAATAAAAATTATCTCGAATTCATTTTAGTTCAAGTTTTGATATACTAGGGAGAACATGGTCAAAGTGGGACACTACTGGAAACTGATATTTTCTTGACACTTTGAATTATGATCCAAACGCCACATAACCTTACATTAAGAAAGCTTAGGATGTCTTCTGCCTTTGTCAAAAGCAAAAGTTAAGACATTTTCAAAACTGAGATGTAGAACCTTTGAAGACCCCATTTTAAACAAATCCCTAACATTTTTTAAAGCAGTACTGGTAAAGTGGGACAGAGGAAAAAAAATATCTAGGAAATATCTACAAAGTCAACAGAGTCCAAAACCTTGAAGCTCCAAAAAGCACATAAAGGCAGGATAGAAGTAATCTTGACTTGACTTGACTTGACCATTACATAAACACAATACCTGACACTGATATAATGGGAACATAAGACTTAAATTCATTGACCAATGAACAAACATAACTCTAAACAAGATAACAAGACAATGAGCATAAACCAATGACATGACAGAACCAATAACAAGACTATGAACCAATGGGAAACAGACACAATGAACATGAGGTAAAGAGGATGATCACATGACATGGAAACAGGGAATCACATGACATGGAACTACTTTTCAAAATAAAAGACATAAAAACAAAACATGAAGACACATCTAGATGTGACAATTGGATTTTGGCAGCTTGGTCGTTTTTTTTTTTTTTTTTTTACCTCTTCTACATCATTGTGCATTAGGTATATCCGGAATATCAGTTTCTGCAGTTTTGTCACTTGTATCCTATTGCCCCTCTGTCCTCGCAGTGGAGTTCTTGGAGGTCTGATCTGGACCGAAATGACTTGTCCTGTCACTCTCGGCTTTATCCGGGGTGGGCTGAAACTGGCTGTGATTTAAAGGAAATTATTAGTCTCCAAGATCCACAGAAATCTACAGTATAATTTATTGTTCTCTCTGTTATGGCTTTCACAAATTCCTTTGCGTAATCATTCCTCCTCTCTGACTGGCACCTCTGTAGCAAATTCAACCGTAACACGGAAATATGTGTATGAAGGATAATTTTCGATGTCTGCTTTTCTGAATTTTTTATTAAAATATTTCTGAAGTAAAATTAGAATTAAAATGATTGAGTAGTTACTCACTCTCCCACAGAGGGTGAAATCTGGGGCTAATGACCCATGATGAGGGGCCTTTAGGGGAGAGGGAACAGACCCTGGCGTAGTACCATTCTCTGGGATCTGATGTCACCTGACTAAGGTCACACTGGAGCATTTTGGTGCCTTGACAGTGTTCAGAGTTTGTCCAATCTTTGTCTCCATATCTGAAAAATAAGGAGAAGCAACCAATGTGAACATATCTGCACAGTTTCATGGGTACAATGATATGACAGATACTTCTAGAAACTAGAATCAGGTGCTGATATAGCGATATTACCAAGTTATTTTAATCTTGGTTACTAACTTAATTAAGACTGGGGTTGCAGAATTGCAATTGTTTATAAAAATGACATGAACTCAAAAAAATGTAAGCTTACACTTTATACTGCACAAAATATTTCAGGCTGTTAGCAGCCATATATGGGTGTTTCCAGTGCAAGACATTTCTGAAGTCCAGAGAATGAAATTTCACCTCAAGGGGTGCCATATCATCCTGTTGAGTGTGGCTACCTTAAAAACAAATGAACTTTGTATAAAATATGCACATGGATGGTTCATTATGTAAATGCAGGCTGCAAATGATAATTTTTTTTTAGATGATTTGCACATAGTTGATTGGATATTTTTCATCTGCTTAAAATAAATTCCAAAAAAAAAGAAAGATTAAAAAAGCTTGATTTGAACCTAAATAACTGTTCATAAAAAATTTAAAATTTCTCCATAATTGAAATACAAGAGAAAAATGAGTGAACTTACAATCTGCCCAACAGAGAACGGTGATCAAACAAAAAAGCACAAGCGGTCCACATAGGCCAGACATGTTTGCAGATGAAAGACATGGGTTGGCTCATCCCCCAGACATTTAAACCTTGCTAACTTCTCTTTTTCTCACCACACGTCACATTTTAAACTCTTATTGAATATTCTGACTTATTTCTGAATATTTTGTAATAGACTTTAATATTCTGTGTTAATGAGGGGTAACCCTGCTTCTCTGCTGTACGCATTTTATACATATTATTACATTATTGTACTGTGATGCCTAAATACTTAAACACAAATATGTTTTTAAGTATGGAGAGTAAATTAATGTAGATTGTAATGCATATGTAATATTAGATAATAGATCATGAGCAAAGATCTGAATCTGACATATGAACAATGATGGCCTAAACCCTGAAAAATAGACCCATAAACTAGAAAATATTTCAACTGTCTCAGAAAATATTTTATTTTTAAACTTTATTTATTTTAATTTCTTTTTCTGTCCTCTGCTTGTGGAATTCACACTGGAATTCACACACAAGTAATATTTCAGGAATACGGTACATAATCAGTAACCACAGAATGTACTGTACAGTATATATTTGCTTGTAACAAAAAGATTGGCTATATATTATATTTAAGGGAAAAGTTTGTTCTTTAAAATATACCTTTGAACACTACTGCTGTCACACAAGCTCATATTGCTGTTCTGAGAAAGACAGAAATGCATGTACTATAAAAGGTAACAAGCTGTGATGCAAAGGAATAGTCATTTGTGACCTGCATGAAGCTGGGACAATGCTGTGACCACATTTCCTCTTTTATGTGAACTTTGAAATGTATCTACCTGCTTGTGCCACTCAGCTCAGGCTATGACATTTCGTTTCTTCCTCAGCCTTTGTTTTTCAAATGTTCACTTCACTTTTACTGTTAAAAGGGCATGTCTGATCTAATGCAAAATGTCACAGTTACCAGTTAAATTCCACTTTTACAAACTTTTTAAGTAGGAGTACAATCCAAGTTTTTGCAACAGAGAGCTGTTTTTATTTAAATAAGAGTGAATCTGTCTTAAATAATTAAATTAAATAACACTTAAATAATTATTTTTTTTTAATTAAATAAGAGTAAATCTGTCTTACATCTTTAATGGCAGCAATTCGAATTTAAGAATGACAAATAAATGATTAGTATGCAATTCCATACTTGACACCATGATTTCTGCTTTATAGGGAAAGAGATCAGTGAAGGTTCAAATTATTTTAAATATGGGTCAACTGCATAGAGTATTTTATTTACCATTTAAATAGAGTTTTAAGACTATTTCCCAAATAGTTTAAAAGTTTAATGACTGGTTGTAGTTTGGTTTGACGTGTATTGGCCCCAAAATTATTTATATGCAAAACTATATATGAATGTTAGATAATTATTTTTATGTCTATTAGATAATAATACAAACCATGTGGCATTCATTTCAAAGCAAGATACTGTAGCACAAGCCCACTTTTCAACATAACGTTTTAAAAGTTAAAAGTCAAAAAGAGATTTGTTAGCATTTTAAATGATAAAACAATAGTAATACTGTTCAAAATGAAGACAATATTTATTTGTTGCTGTTGTCAACTTATTGGAACATGCTCAAAGTTCATGTTATGAGCTATTGTTCTGCTAGGACACAGTTAAACTTGAAATAAACTGAGTTCACATTTCTGCTAAAATGACCTTGAAACCAGTTGGTTAAAAGTAATTGCAAAAATGGTTCAGAAAGTAGTTCTGAGAAAAAGTTTAGTATCATCTGCATGGCGATGCCACTTGGATTGATAGTATATCTAATTAAGTGAACTGTATGCATTCTTAAGTGTGACTAAAAGAGATTTCACACAAAAATGAAAATGTTGTCATCATTTACTCACCCCCATTCTGGGGCCGCTTTAATTCACTGTTAATAGTATTATGGCATGCCCTGACCAGTAGAAGACAAATAAAAATATATAACTTGATAATGCTTGCTGCATGATATGAAACGAAGACTGGGGCAACATCACCTCTAAAAACCCAGGTGTCAGGAGTTTTCAGCTCTTGTGAGTGCCCAACATGTGCTCATTCATTTGCAGTCTTAAGGCTTCCAGATGGGCAGGGACAAGACTACTTTTGTTGATCGATCAAACTACCTTTGACTCAGTTACCATGGTTTAATTATCATTCCCTACAGCTGTTCAGACTACCATGCCCCACTCTGTTGTTCCACATTCTTTTCAATCTGATTTACTCCCTCTCCTGTGAGGTCTGAGTACTAGCAGTGAACAATTAGGCTTCCCCTTGACATCATTTCCCAGGAAGAACAAAGGCTGTGTCCCCCTCACCACTTAGTGAAAGAAGTCTCTACAGAAAGTTGTTTTCCTGGAAAAATTATCTGTGCTCTGCCCATGAGTCACACTGCAGGGCTGCAGAAATTATGAATCATAGCCAAGAAAACCCCCTTAAAACAAAGAAATCTGAAGAAATCTTCATGCGATAGTTATGGGAAGAGCTGAAGATAGTCACCTTTCTGTTTGATTGGTGTTTTTTGGAATCAAAGCTTGTGTTATTTTGTGTGGGTTGTACATTTACATTTACTCCGTTACATTTACTTGAGTAACATTTTGGGGAAAATTTTACTTTTAATGTAGGTTTAAATGTGGGTACTTTTTGCTCTCACTCAAGTAAATTGAAGTAAAGTGAAGTGATTTTTTTAAAAAACTTTTACTTCTTTATAATGTGTGGCGTTACTGTCGTTACATTACTGGGTTTAATTTGAATTAATGTGTAATTTATTGAGAGACTATTGAATGGGACTTTTACGAGAGCGGATGTTCACACAGCTGCGCGCGAGACGCTCCCACTTGAGTGATGAGTCTGTAACTCAACAAGTCATCAGTGCAGCAGCATCAAACGCTTCAAATTGAAGCACATTCTTCACTCCACACTGTGAAAAAAAAAAAAAAAATAATAGTTTTGTCATGCAATGCCTTTTTTTAACACCAAGACAAGCTGATATTTCAAGATTAAAGTCACAGCTCCAACTTCTGGCAGCATGTCGAGGTAAATTTTGGCTAACGCGGGCTTTTCTGTGTAATGAGATGGTCATCTTCAGGGTGTTTCTGTAACTGAGCTCTTAAGACATCAGTTTTTAAAAGTGTATTTTTTTTAATCAGTGCAGCAATATATCAGTGTGCTTTGTCCCGCATGTCATAAGCAGTATTTATGTATTTACTCCGCACCCTCGCGGGGGTACTGGAAACTATCGCAGCTACTTCAGGCAGATTAACTTTATAAATCCATGTAAACATCCAAGTTAAATGAAATTACTGCCATTCGCGTGAACGACAACTAGAGCGCGAACAGAGGTGTGATCTGCACAAGGCAATCGTCGCGAAGAGAGTGGCTGTGTACACAATCGTTCACTCATTCACTATTTCCTATATAGCGAATGGCAGTTAGTGCCAGAGGGGTTACCAGGATATCAGGTTTGGGGTGGGGGGCAACATAAACAATTGAAAAAATCGGCGCAAAATTAAGCTATACTACACACAATCTGTTTTAGTGCATATCTTTTTCTAAGCCAGGAACCCAGAGATAGGCACAGGGCCCCTATTAGACTATAGGGCTTAAACTGGATTTTTGTTGTGTCAGACCTCACTCATCTGCTAGCGATGGAAAAATATGCACAAAACAATCTGCTTTTAAATTGTAATTTATCATCAGATGCAGAGGCGTTTCCAGCATTGAAGGACATCCGGGGCTTAGCCCAGATAATTTTATTTTCACACTAGCAACCACTTCTCTGTAGTCCAAAGTATGGATGCACAGAAATTAAAATTCTGGGCCGAAACCGAAAATCCAGGATGCACTTGGCTGAAAACCGAAACCGAAATTTACTTTTTTTTTTTTTTTTTTTTTACCTATTTAAGAAAGGAAAAAAAAAAGATTTTTTTTTTGTGTATAATTGTATTAATATTATAGCCTACTTTTTCATTAATTTCATGAATTTAATGAATCTGAATTGAAAAACTACAAACCAATAAAATAAATCACACTTTTATTGAAACACCAATATTGGACAAAAAATATATTAAAACATTATTAAATATTATTCTTCATTCAGTTCTGTAAAAATCTAATTTTACAGATTTTATTAACAATTATCCAAATAATGTAAAGTTTTAGAAAACTATTATATATGCAAAACAACAGTCAAGTAATGAACTTAGCTAGCACCTTTCAAAAAGTTTAAATATGCAACAGTAATTTTAATTAAAACAAAAAGGCAGAACACAGAATGGCAGAGGGCCTCTACACTGATCTATATATAACTATAATATATAATTATATATATAGATCAGTGCTCTATTCTGTTTATGTAAACGTGTGTACACTTAAAGTGAAAATTATTGTGCAAAACAACAGTGCAAAACAGCAGTAATTGAACTAAATCCAACCTCAACTGTAAACGACAGATGTATCCTCAAGTGAAGAACAAGTGTAATGTAATTGCTTTACACATCAAATTGGACCGCTTTCTATTTAAGTACAAGTGACAGGTTTCTCTTCAAGAACAAAAGTTGCTAAACTTTCTGACAGTCTCTCCTGTCAGAAAGCTCATCAAGAACATGAGATGCTGCACTGAACAGTCTCTCACTCTCTGTGCTGATGCTTGGGCAGATACCTGTGTGTAATCCGCGAAAGCAACGGAAAGTGGGCTTTGTTTATGCGACCGTAGTCAAGGTTATTGTCGCTTCTGGCGTAGTTCCGCCTAGATACTTCTCAAGTTGTGTTGTAGCTGCGCTAGTTGTGACACTTTCCTGTAGAATCTCTTGCTGTACTCTGTATATATATATCTTGAAAGTTCTGCTGAACAAACACTGCAGATCGCAAATGTGATGTCCTTATCAGAAACTTTGAAGAATTTCCACACCGCTGACATGATCGGCCTTTGTTTGGTAGCGCTGTGATAAGGGCTAGATCGATCCAGAGTGAAATCAGAGCACTGAGGGGCGGGGCGAGGAGGTATATATTTCGGCTCATATTTTCGGCGGCCGAAATTTCGGTGCACCCCTAGTCCAAAGCTGGTGAGAGGGTATTCTTTGAGTTTTGCTCTGGCTGGGCCTGTTTCTACAGTTCCTAAATCTTCCACTCTAGTACAATCCTCAACATCCTCTCTCCTCCCTGAATCATCTGTGATGCAAAAGAACAGATACAGCACATAACTTATTGCAAATCAGCTTCAAACAACTAATTCATCAAGTGCTACATATGTTAAATTGTGGACCAATACCATTGAAGAAAATGTATTGGGAAGAGCAGATCAGTGGGATTGCCCTAATATCTATCATGATTCTTGAATTTTCATGTACATTAACATAAAGTCGTCACAAAAGAGTTATATTATAGTGAGTAAAGTGAGGTAAAAAAAATATTGAATATAAATAATTTATATTTTTTGACATAAATAGTCAAAATGATGTATAAGATCCTAAGTTAAAGCAATACATGAATGACTTTAGTCTAAGTTCATTGACACACTATTCATCGAACTGTATATAATTCTCATCATCTCTATGAGAATAATTCATCTGTCAAAATCCTTTCATTAGGATCATTGAGATAAACAATGTTTCACTTTTAACTTTCTCTAAAGTAAAGTGACTTATTAATTGTTACCAGTTTCCATGCCTGATTCTGGCACAGCTGCTGCTGCTGCTCCTCAGTCTGTAGCTCATCTTTGCTACACTCTACAAAACCATTTAATCAAATCAAAGTGTATATTTCCTACAAAATAATATCACAAAACAAGTCACACATACATTTTATGTTAATGCTTATTGGTTATCCTTAGCGAAAACAACACCTGATAAACAAGAAAAGTACGCTCCGAACGGGGCTCGAACCACGGTCTCCGGCGTTAACTCGGAGCTACCAAGCTGCGTCAATCTAAACAAGGAGGTTAGAGGCTACAACTCTTGAGGTTTAGCTTACTGTGGGTGAAAGCCAGCTAGATGATGATCTTAAGACTTTAGGGACAAAAACAAATGTGAATTCTTACCCACTGACTTCTTTCGGAAAAATCCCTAAAGCCTCATTTGCTTAATTTTTGCTCTCTTTCCTTCTAATTGCCGTTAACTTGCCACTAAGTAACGTTAGTTGATGTCAACGACTGTGCAAGCTCCTCCTCTACCTGCTGCATATTCAACAGAGAGGAAGAAGCGGAGTCGCCCATAGTCTACCGACAGCAAAGGAACTTATTCTATAGGCTAGATTATGCCTATGTCTATTTTTACAGGCTGTATGCAGTATGTGCAAAGCCAAAGCACAATGAAATAAGGCAACTTATGATTTCGGGGGTTTACATAGGCTTTTGTCCGGTTTCATATTTGTCAGTCAACTATTCAAAATACATTCGGGGCTACACTCAAAACAACAGATGGACAAATTATTTCTCAAATTCTCAGGGGAGGCAGAGCTTATCCTAGGGGAGGCACTGCCTCCCCCTAGACACGCCCATGGTTAGTGCACTATTTCTCAGTAGTAAGTGAACGATATTGGTGAATTCGGATGAGTGTCGGAGCTCTGGGGCTGAAGCAGAAGCGTCACTTATGAAATTTTAAAATACTTGGGCCTTATTTGTTATTCTTATTAAATCATATATTAATACCTGGTTTGTCAAAAAGTAATTTACTACATTCAGCATGAAATGAAACATTACAGGAGTGAAGGAACCAATAAACTCCCAGCTCATACGGGGAAGCATCATCGAGTGTGCTTGAAATGCACACATGAAATTAGAGTGCATTGTGCGTAAGAATGAGTGAACAAAATTAGGGAACGAGTGGCTCACTCAGAATTCAGACACTCCTACAAAATAGCGAAAACTCTAAATAGTGCACTATATATAGTGGATAGACACAGTGAGTGTTCCACGACCGGATTTGGTGCCCTACTTAGGCTGCGTTTTCTGCATTTAGAGAACGGCGGTACTGTTGTACAGAATTAATTATCTAAATACTTACGGCACTGAAAACTGTAACTACACTGAAATAAGAATTCACACAGGACTTTAAAATCTATGAAATAGCAAAAGAAGTCATTATATTTCAGCATTATATATAATGTCCTTGTGGGAAATTTTCACTGTAATAATTACTAGAAATGTTTCCAAACCTCTCTTCTTATTGACAAATTCATCCAGATCTGACAAGAGCCCTTAAAGGGATAGTTCACCCAAAAATGACAATTCTCATTATTTACTCACCCTCATGCAACCCCAGATGTGTATGACTTTCTTTCTTCTGCTGAACTTTTAGAAGAATTTCTCAGCTCTGTAGGTCCATACAGTGCAAGTGAATCGGTGGCAACCAGAGTATGTGAGCGGAGCGAAGCGAGGAGTGAAGCGGCATGATTTTGCCTGGAGCAAAGTTTTCTCTTGCCCCAAGAGCGCTCCACTAATGCTCCATCACAGGCAAAACACCTGTTAGCGGACCTTAATGCAATAATTCACCACGTGTTAAGCAGTGTTAAACACTATTGGAATGAAGGAAAGGAATTTCTGATATAACCAGAAAGAATGTGTTAAAAAAAAAAGACTAATTTAAAATCTAGCAGCACTTGGTAATGTTTGATCTCCAGCATGAAGGTTACATTCGCTTTCTGTTTTCACGCTCCTATTATTGAGGATGCTTGCAGTAAAGCTTGACTACTGCTTGTTTCAACTGCCTTTTATTGAAAATTAATGACAGGATGGCGAAGGAGAACACGAGTGGGGAAGTGATTGCCACGATCAAAGGTTTGTTGTGAAATCCTAAAAGAAGTGTTCAGAAAACATGATGATAATCTGTTCATATGTGGAAAGAAAATCTAAACGTCATAAATACGTACATTTATATATCTCCCCTATTAAATATTTTGAATAATCATATCATCATTCTAATCTAATGCATCACAATCTTAACTGTAGTCTATTATGTCCCGCATTATATAGAAATGAACTTTTAACGACGCAAAACACCAACTGAACTAATCAACATGTTAATATTACATAGTTTGTCTTAAATCGATTGACATCTAAATGTATTTTAGTGCCGTAGGCTAATTTATGCATTATACATTTGCAGATGAAGAAGCTCAGCAAATGCGAATAGAGGAAGATTTAAAAAGATTTTGTATTTCTAAAAGTGAACTATGCATTAGACATATAGTTTTGACAGTCATATCTAGTTTTGATTAAAAAGGGTAGAACATTATGAGAATGTATTTTTTTTCATTCACAGATTTATAGGGCAATGTTAATTAAAAGAACTGCAATAATAGAAAATATATTACTTAGACCTAATAATATTGTTTTTGGTCATTTATTAATTTGATTTAATGTTTTGTTTTTGGTCTGGTAATTTCTCTCTCTCTCTCATATATATATATATATATATATATATATATATATATATATATATATATATATATATATATATATATATATATATATATGTTTTTTTATATTGATATAATTGATATTTTTAATTTCATGTTTTTTGTTTTTTTGCATCTAGCAATTTATTTAATTGATCAAACTCAGAGAATACTGCCAATATGTTTCAAAAGTAAGCTATACAAATTATTTAATTGAGTCTTGGGCTAATGTTAGTGTTCTAATAAAGCATATTGTTGCTTTTCTTCTAGTATTGTGTATTTATTTTTTATTTAATACACCTTCTGCATGGGAGGTTGTGATATTAAAAAGCATACTGATATAACTTTACAGTGGAGAGGTAGTTAGGCAACATTTTAAAGCTAAACAAACAAACACAATTCAGCATAAAAATTATTCATAGGATTACATCAGTACCTTCAGAAGTGATGTGATAGGTGTGGATGAGAAACAGATCACTTTCACATTCTTCATGTGTTTTTGGTGATTCACATTCTTCTCTGCATATCAACTGATGCTGTCTAGTAGAAAATGAGTCTTATGGATTACTTCTGCAGAAGAAAGGAAGTCATTCACATCTGGGATGGCATGAGGGTGAGTAAATTATGAGAGAATTTAAATTTTTTGTGAACTATCCCTTTAAAGTGATAGTTCAGCCATCATTTAAAATTCTGTCATAATTACTCTACCCTCATGTTGTTCCAAACCAGTGTGAGGCTTTGTATTATGTGGAACAGTTAGAGACTAACAGTCTCAGTCACCATTCACTTTAAAAAAAAAATAAATAAATAAAATAAATAAATAAATAAAACATATATATATATATATATATATATATATATATATATATATATATATATATATATATATATATATATATATATAAAACGTTCAAAAATAGTGAGAGTAAATAGTGAAACATATTCTGTCTAATATCTCTTTATTGTGTTGCATGGGAGAAAGTCAGTCATACAGGTTTGGAACAACATGATGGTGAATGATGACAGAATTTCCATTAATAATAATTCTATAATACATGTTCAATGTGTATTATGTAATGGAATATAGGGAAGTAAATGTCTATTATCATTTGTGAAAGTAACGAGTTACTCACTACTTGAGTACTCTTTTAATTGGATACTTTCTTACAGTTTTTGGCTACTCTACCCACCTCTGTTTATGACAGAACTGTGACTTCCTTAGTCAACAGATTTAATATAGGAAATTTAACAAAGTTCAATTAGCCAACATTTATTATGTGATTTTTTTCATGGGAAATCCTACAGTGTATTGAACAATTTCGTGAAGGATATTTTCATTTGGCCTACTTTACAACTTATAGCTCTTTATAAAAGAGTTTTTTTTTTTTTTTTAAACAAAACAACAAAAACCATGAAACACAAAACAAAACAAAGCAAAGCAAAAAATAAATAAAAATAAATGCACAACTTCAACTTTTTTTTCTAAAGGAACACAGAGAGTGGAAAACATGTTTACATTTACTTATGCACTTGCTGTCTTTGCAGAACATTACTTTATAAAAGGTGATATCTTGGTCCCCATGAAAACAAAATCTATATTTAGGTTTTCTTGACATTGGGTGTACTTCATATGACATTTAGTTTAATATAGAGGCCCTGCCCTAGTCCAGTTTATGTTAAACATCCGTGTCTATTTGTCAGATTTAGAATTCTGAACTACAGAAGCTCTGGATATGCTGGTGGATATTGATGTAAATCAACATTGTCTAATGGCTTATAACAAACAAGCACTCAATGGCATTACAACAACAAATGTATTCAAACAGTGGCAACATTCCCTTATAATTCCTATCTGTGGTAACCCCAACATGATGCTACATCAAGATAACTTTTACTGATTATATTTGCATTAAGGTTATTTCCAAAAGAAGACAATTAAAGGAAAGAAACACTACTACTGGACAGCCAATGGAGGGCAGTGTAAGCCAAAAGCTACACTCCCTGAACATCTTTGGTTGCTGCATGCAATCAAGCATTTTTCAAGAAGTAGAAGGTATTTTAACCCTCTGATCCATTACTTACACTGCAGTGGACAAAAATAGTAAAAGTCATGTTTAACAGTTCAGGGTGTGATGCATACATCTAATTGAGTGATTTTTTTTTAAAAATGTTTACCTTTAGTCCTATATATAAAAAATTATGTTAGAGAGAAGTACAACTTATAGCAAAAGTAAAAGTTGATACAGTGAGTTAACTCTTTATGATTGTTCTTGTTGAATAAGCTTTTTGAATTTTGACAACATAAATTCAAAATGGCTTACAAAAGCGATGATGCACCAAGTATCTCACCAAACTTGTATTTCAATAGACAACTGTGTAGCTCTTTCAAAATATATTATTTATATTAGACTTTGTCCGTTTAGATGGACCACTGCCAGGAAGAAGGAGTTGAGCCATTTTGCTTGAGAGATGAGAACCCGGCAGTTCTTTCAATATAAGATCTGCTCAAATAAGACATTACAAAGGTTGATAAAGTCAGCTGGCCCGGGTGAGTCACATGTTAAGAGTGGTGTGTGTGTTGAAGAGGGATGAGGAAGTACACAGATCTCTACATTGTTTTCTTTCTTAGAAAAAGATTATGATGCAAAATGAACTGTATTCTTGTGCTGAAGTACTATATTTTCAGTATAAGGCTTTAAGTACATTATAGAGTTAATCTTGTTTCTAATATATTATTTATGTAAAATACATGAATTATGACCCTGTGATGACAAGTCATTGTGAAGGAGAAATGTGAGGTAACAGTAAACAAGAAAGAAATATTGACATTATTTAGAATTTGTTAGTAGAAAAACTCAAAAGTAAAGTGATTACTTTTTCCATAAGTGAAGTAATTAGAAAAGTGATTACTTTTTCAACTAAGTAATAAGATAAGTAATCTGATTACAATTTTAGAGAAATAATTAGTAATTTGTAGTGGATTGCAAATGTAAAGTAATTTAACCAACAATACATTTAACTATATCTAAAATGTTTTGTTTTCAAATAGTTATTCAACAGGAAATGGATCTTTTCAGATACCGGTTCAGCTGCCTTTCTTCAAAGCACAAGACTGACGGTGAGGCCATTTTTGTATTAATTGCACTTTTGAAACCCTCTCAACTCCCTTTCCTTTGAAAATATCATAAAATACCAGAAAATATTTAATTATTTTAGATTACAAAACTAAAAAGCTGAAGTAATTGTCATTACTCACATTATGTATTGCATAAATAAAAGTATTGTCACTGTCAGAATTGTGATATATTTATATAGTTATCTGCAGGTGCTCTCTTCTGTCCTAGTTAAATTCAGAACTCTTGTGATGATGCTCCAGTGTCTAATTATAGGATTGATCCAATCATAGTAATACACTAAAAAAAAAAAAAAAAAGTATGTTCTTCATCCTGCTGTTATAAAATCTTTCTGTCCTTTGTCTGCTGTCTTTTAAACAAAACAAAGGAAATGTTCAGTGCCCCCCTTCATTATTTCCTCTTGCACAAAACAATTCAGAAGTTTACAGAGCCCAGTGGAGGTTAAACTGGTGTTTTATCTTACTCAGTTCTGTAGGGGGCAGTTGTTGTACATCTAAAACTCTGCTGCTGTTGTAGTTCTCATCTTTTAGTTTCACTCTTTGAACAATTCTATCATTTTCAGAACTGTGCCTGATTGCCTGTGTTTACTAGCACTTACAGTATATCTGCTGTACATAAATCTTAATGCCTTTAAGTCTACTACTACTATGGCCGTTCATGTCGAGTACGACAAACTGCTTCCCGTTTTGAGCATCTCTCTTCCAGAAATGACTTGTAGGCCTCCTGAGAGTCCCTGCTGCCGTTGTTAATTGCTGTGCGCCATTTGGTTCTGTCATTTGCAAGTGCCTCCCAGTTGTCCAGGTTGATGGAGAAAGCCTGAAGATCCCTCTTAATGACGTCTTTAAAACGTAGATGGGGGCGACCATGTGTGCGGGGGGCATTTGCCAGCTCGCCATAAAGCAAGATTTTTGGAAGGCGAAAGTCATTCATTCGATATATATGCCCAGTCCAGCGGAGGTGGCGTTCACGGAGGATGGTGTACAGGTCACTGGAACCAGTTCTCTCAAGTATGACAGAGTTTGGCACATGATCCTTCCAGCATACACCCAGTATGGAACGAAGGCAGCGAAAATGGAAGGCGTTGAGGCGATGTTCGTGCCTCCTGTATGTTGTCCATGTCTCACTTGCATATAGTAAGGTGCTCAATACACATGCATGGTACACACGAACTTTGAGGAGCAATGAGAGGTTCTTGTTGTGCCAGACACGCTTGCTCAGTTTTCCAAACGTTGATGATGCCTTCCCAATGCGCATGTCAAGCTCTGCGTCAAGGTTATTGTTGTTTGATACGGTGGAACCCAGGTAGGTGAATTTGTCTACCACAGATAGACATGTGTTGTTAATGTATACTGTAGGGTTTAGGGTTGCAGGTTGGGCAAGAATAACTGTCTTTTAAGACTAATCTGCAAACCAAACTCTAGACATGCAGCAGCAAAAGATGAGCAGAGTAGTTGTAGATCTGCCTCTGAGTGGGCAACAAAGGCAGCATCATCAGCATAAAGCAGCTCACGTACCAGAACATGGCGCACTTTAGTCTTCGCCCGCAGTCTGGCCAGATTGAAAAGTTTTCCTGAGCTACGGGTATGTAGAAGAATACCCGAGTCACCAGGGAAGGCACGGCGTAGTAGTGCAGAGAAGAAAATTCCGAAGAGGGTAGGAGCAAGGACACATCCCTGCTTTACCCCACACCTTATCTGGAACTCATCAGAGCGAGTGCCTTCAGACTGTACAGTTGCCTTCATGCCCTCATGAAACTCAATGATCACCTTCAGTAACTTTGGAGGGCAGCCAAGTCTTTGTAAAATGAGGAAAAGTCCAGATCGACTAATGTAGTCAAAGGCCTTGGTCAAGTCTACAAACACCAAGAACAGAGGTTTATGCTGTTCTATACACTTTTCCTGTAGTTGACGGACACAGAAAACCATGTCTGCTATGGAGCGGCCAGTACGAAACCCACACTGGCTTTCAGGGAGGATACGGTCAGCAAGGATTTGTAGACGTGGTAGAATAGTGCGAGCAAATATCTTGCCAGCAAGACTGAGCAGAGATATTCCTCTGAAGTTGTTACAGTCTGCACGGCCCCCCTTGTTTTTATAGATGGAGATGATGCTGGCATCTCTAAGGACATCTGGGAGATATCCACTGTTCCAACACATCACAACCAGATGATGTAGGACAGAGGCAAGAACATCACCGCCTGCCTTATAAGCCTCAGGGGGGAGGCCGTCAGCTCCAGGAGACTTGTTATTTTTTAGTGCCTTAATTGCAGATATGACTTCCTCGATGGTATTGTCTGCATCCAGATCAGACATAGGGGGGAGCTCAGGAATAGCAGCAATTATTGCCAATGTATTGGCTGTGACAGGCTGCGCATAGAGAAGGCTGTAGTGCTCTGCCTATCTCGCCAATTGAGATTCCACATCGGTCAGAAGTTCGGCTGATAGGGAACGGAGTGGAGAGGATTTTTTAGGGACTGGGCCCAAGGATTCTTTCAGACCTTCAAAGACACCTCGGATGTTTCCAATGGACGCACTTAACTCAATACGTTCACACAATGTGCTCCAGTAAGCCTGCATGGCTGTGCGAGTGACCCTTTGGACATTGCGGCATGCCTGCTTCCATGCTGCCCTATTTGAGCGAGTGTTATGCTGCAGATAGGACAGTCTTGCTGAACACTTAGAGTCAATTGCAGGTAGGAGCAGGCTGGCATGGGTTTTGAACCAGTCAGGCTGTGATCTGGATCGCTTTCAAAGATGGAAAATGCAGCCTTTGTGGTAACAGAGTGGAAGTGCTGCCAGGCAGCCGTGATATCTTCATGAGGAGGTGAAGAGTCAAAGCTGGAAGCAAGTAGTTCCTGGAACGCATACTGCGACGCAGGAACATAGGTTGCAGAAATATCCAGACGAGGAGTAGGCTTGGGCCTTGCGTAATGAAACTTGCTTGGGACCATCCTTAATTTACAACGTAGAAGGGCATGATCAGTGTCACAATCTGCTGAGTGCAGTGATCGGCAGTGTGTTACTTCCTTCAAATGCTCACGCTTCACCAGTACATGGTCAAGTTGGTGCCAGCGCTTAGAACGTGGATGACGCCAGGTGACTTTAGAGGAACTTGAGCCCTGAAAGAATGAAGAGGGGACACAGAGTTTGTGGGTGCTGCAGAGTTCCAGTAAGCGTGACCGTTGTCATTCATGTTGCCATATCCATGGCTTCCCAGAATATCAGGCCATGCACTGGAGTTAGCACCCACTCTGGCATTAAAGTCACCAAGGATAATCAGACGTTCAGTTGAGGAGGTCTTCTGAATAATGGAGCTCAGTTGACTGTAAAATGATTCCTTTACATCTAGTTCGGAAGTCAGCGTAGGGGCGTAAGTGGCTATGATTGTAACTGGGCCACAGTTTGTGTGCAGGCGCAGTGAGGAAAGACGTGAGGAGATGGGGACAGGTTTTTCCACTGAGGACAGTAGCTTGTTTTGGATTGCAAAGCCAAGTCCGTGCATTGGTCTGTCACCATCTGGGTATCCGTACCAGAATAAAGTGTAGTTTTTTTCCTGGACAGAACCAACACCGGTCAGCCAAGTTTCACTCAGAGCAGCGATGGAGATGTTAAGTCGGAGTAGTTCTGCATCAATCAGGGCTGATTTACGAGGTGAGACGCAGTCCATGTTAGAACTAACGCCAAGCGATCGCACATTCCAGCATGCGATGGAGGTATATGCGACAGTTGCAGGATGACGACCAGGTCGCGCCTGCCGTACACGCGTTTCCGTGCCGAGCAACGACAGCACTCTTAAGGACAGAGTGCTCCCGAGTTGCCAGTCGTGGAGGCTGAATATTAGACGTCATAATGGAGAGATGAGATGCTCATAGTAGAGAGCGCCCGGGCAAAATTTTAAGTGAAAGGATGCTCGCCCAGGTCAACCTTCCACCTCTGGACTCAATGCTACAAATTCCAACGGAACAGAAATGTGTGACGGTTGGTGTAGTTATGAGTTGCCCCGCAGTGACCAGCTAACTAGGTCTATTGCCCCGTGACCATTGGCGAAGTGCTCTTCTGCTCACCGGGCGGCTGAGATAGACCGACTCAGGTGCTGTGACAGCAGGCACGATCTGATACTCAGCATACCAGCCCCTGCTGCCGGGCTGGCAGGGTGGACTGGATTTCGTCTGGTCTCTTGCCTTTGACCTGTCTGGCTTGCTTGAAGCTACCAGGGGTACAAAAGGCCCCCGCCAGCATAGCTCTCAGGGTCATTGAGACTCACAAGCTGTTCCGCCACGACAAGGCACCAGTCCATAGAACAGTATGTTCCTTTAAGTGTCTTAAAGTCACTTAAAGAAATACTAAATTATATGTTTAGTTTATTTTAATGACTTATATTTGTTTTCACCAAATGTTGCCACTGCTTTATCACTTCATTATTTATTATTTACTTGAAACTCAATTGTAACTGTGTTCTTTTCTTTCCAATTCACAGGTAAGTGCAGAGGAAAAGAAAAGCATCAGAGACAAGCTCATCAACTCAAGTTATGGTTTGAATGGAATCACTGTTGAAGATTTACAAAGTAAGTTGATGCAGACATGTTGTATTAATTATAAGCTCTTTGACTGCCTAGAAAAGCGCTATATAAATGTAAGGACATATTATTATTATTATTATTATTATTATTATAAAAATTATACAGAATTTTGAAAAGCTTTTTCATGACTTTTTCTGGGGGCCTCTACAAGGCTTCTAAGTAATCTTCTTGGTTCAATACAAGTTAAGCTAAATTGACAGCATTTGTGGCGTAATGTTGATTACCACAAAAAATTTAATCTAAAATCTGTTGCAGTTGCAGTGAGGCACTTACAATTGAAGTGAAAAAGGACAATATTTGGAGGGTTTTAAGGCAGAAATGTGAAGCTTATAATTTTATAAAAGCACTTATATGCATTCTTCTGTTAAAACTCATAATTTTTACAGTTGATTTGGGGTTTGTTAACAACATTGTCATTGCCACAAAGTTATAAAATTGGTGCAAACTTCTAGCTAAAAGTTTGTGATTTTATCACACTAAAATCATGTTAACACACATATTGTTTACATCTTTTAGCTATAATTGTAAAATGGTGATTATTTTAAAGTTTATGGATTGTCTTATTATAACCCAGATTTTTGCTTTTTTTAAAGAAAAGGAGAGACGAGTCAAAATAATTTTTTGTGGTTAATCAACATTATGCCACAAATGCTGTTGATTTAGCTTTACTTGTATTGAACCTGAAATATTCCTTTTAAGAGTAAAATACAAAATGGAAAGCTAGACATTACAAAAGTTAATTTGACTCTGCACCAAGTAAAAGTTTATAATACATGTTCAATGCTAAGAAGTGGTGTACGATAGGATCTGTTTGAACTAGTGCGTGATTTTATAAAAATGTATTAACCTTCCTATTGATTGATTTTTTTTTTGTTTTTATTATTTTATTAGGCGTAAGCTCCAAAATGTTGTTATTATGTTTGAGCATATCAAATATACTTCTATTAATACAGTATAACAACTTTAAAACTTGTTGTGATTATTAGTTTTCTGTGACAAAGGTCCCATTTCAGGATGCCCTTGATTTAGTGCAGTCCAGGAAAGTCTACTTGCTGGCTGGCAATGCCTATATTCCCCACCAGGAGATTGTACTTAATGACTTCCACACAAGACTATCCAAAGCACTTGCCGTAAGTAACTTCATATTTTGAGTCCTGAGTTATTGACCATTTCTGAAAGGTTATAAAACCTTTATAACCTTTCAGAAATGGTCATGCATTTTGGGAATTTGCCCAGTTGCATAGATTAATAACTTTTTTATTTAAACCCATTTAAATCTTCAGTTTAAATAGGTTTAATCTTATTCGTGTCTTAAAAACATACAGGTGGCTTTTGCAGATCTTTGACTTTGTTTACTTTTCCAGGACAATTAACAAAATAAGCATGCACTTTATAGTAAAAGTACTTTTGTAATTTTAAATCAATGATGTACGTATGTATTTGATATTGAGTAAACTGGTATTACATCTTGAATTAACATCTTTGGAATCCAATCTCATGTGATAAATACAGGTGTTTGCAAACTACATTCGGAGATGGTCAGGGACACACTCACCTTTTTAGTGGTTAAAAACGAATGCTTTCTGTTTTAACAACTTTAAAATAAAACAATTTGGAAAAGTGCATACATACACATGCAAACGAATTCAGTGTTTTATACGTAACGGCTGCAATGGTGCACTGACATATTAGCTTGTGATGTATGTAGTCATGAAATCAGAGACCGTCCCCTCTACAAAATCAGATCACAGGTGATCACTGTAGATGCAGTTTGGAAGCATGATAGATGCAGTAAGCATTTTACATTTTTACTTTAAATGAGGTTAATATTGGGTGTTAAAGGAATATTTCACCCTAAAATGATCATACAGTATACCCACCCTCATGCCATCCCAGATGTGTATGAATTTCTTTGTTCTAAAGAACACAAATTAAGAGTTTTAGAAGAATATCTTAGCTCTTTAGGTCCATACAATGCAAGTAAATGGTGAATAAAGCTTTGAAGCTTAAAAACAAAGTCACAATGAGGCAGCATAAAAGTAATCCATATGATTCCAGTGGTTAAATCCATATTTGTGAGTGTGGATATGATAGATGTGGGTGAGAAATATGTCAACATATAAATATTTTTTATATTTTATTTTTTTACTATAAATCTCCAATTTTGACCAGCTTTAACCACTAGGTGGCTGAATGTTAACCGGATATTTTCGGCATTACAGCGGAAACAACTTAAAATACTCCGTCATTTTGTGGCATAGTGATAAGTGTAAGACATCATTAGGGACTATAAAGGGTCTACTTTTATTTGTGTTCACTCACAATAACAACAAATCCTTGTGCTTTTGTAAAATAAAGAAAATAAAAAGGGTGAGCTTTCAGCTGTCTCTGAGTTTGCGAGCATATTTCTGAAACACGTCATAAACTTGAACTGAAACTCTGATACTTTTCACACAAACATGAAACATGTCTAAAGAAAGCTTGAAATTTCTACTTTTAAATAAAACAATTCAAATTTAAAAAAATATTCTCCTGCAATGTAATCTTTCTGAAACAAAGAGATGTACATGTTTCAGCTGGCTTAGCTCATTATAGCTAATGTGATCACACCCACGGGCAGAGGGCGCCATTCATACGCTAATGTGCTGAGGCAATCAATGCAAATGGTAAACGTCATTCACTTTTCTGCGCTTTTGTAACTATACACAGGCGAGGAAACTCATGGATAATAAGGAAGAGTTAACATTTTCCTCAGAAGAATAGCGGGACTCCGATGAACCTTTGTATTTTGAAGAGACACTTGATTCAGGCAAGGATACAATTTCAGATGAGTAAGTCATTTACTTTTCATTAGTTGACATGCTATTTTATATAAACCATGTACATATTTTACTAGTGGGACTGTTTCCAGACTTGCCAGACAGGATTCAGAGTATTGACATTTGAAATATGTCCTAATAGGCAAGTTTTAGTTACATTTAAATGCTGTTTCAGCTAAAGCATGTTTTTAAATTGTATGCTGTATGATATAAATATGATATGTAATATAATATGAATGTTTAGAATATATTTTATCTAGTGTTTATGCTGCCTCATTATCATCAATGCTTGTGCTTGCAAATATCTGTTCAGGTGTAAATGAGTAAAATGCACTTTAAATATGCCCAAATTAGAAAATCACCATCTTATAATGATTTCTGAAGGATCATGTGACACTGAAGACTGCAGTAATGATGCTGAAAATTCAGCTTTGATCACAAATTGCATTTTACAATATATCCAAATAAAAAACAATGATTTTACTGTATTTTGGATCAAATAAATGCAGTCTTGGTGAGCAGAAGAGACTTCTTTTAAAATGTAGTGTTGGTCTAAAATGTATTAAAGTCTTTATGTAAAGAAAATGTATAGTCAGATTACTTCTTTTAACTTAAAACTTGATTTTGATCATTAAGTCTCCTCACATTCATTCTCTTTCTGTCACATTCCTCATTGATAGGCCCAGGGGTGGGATCTTTTGTCTCCTCAGGTGTGAATTACAATCAATATTCATAATACGCCTCCTCGCATATGACCTTTCTAACACTAAAATTGTCTTACAAAAGTTCAATTACTATATTGTTTTGTATGAATGAGAGATCAGGATGGTTTTCACATCATTTTGTAGCAAAAACTCTAGGCTACAAGATCCAGTTCTCAAAAGTCTTGTGGACAAATGTTTAGTATGTGTTATATGGACTTATTTCAAAGACTTAAAATTAAATTATTTCAAAAACAATGCATAAACATTATTTTCTCAAAAATACAAACCTGTACACACATGTTGCTCACATACTATTGTAGCCCAGTTTGTGCTGAATACAGTGTTATCAGACTTTAGCCATTAATATGTTTTTAAACAACTGAAAAAAGCACAAATGTCAAGGCATGTCAAAACTTATTCAGGGCCCAAAACACCCTCAGACCCCAGAGGGTTAAAGTCGCTTTCACACCAGAATGTAAATGTATAGATTGATAGTAAAAAACGACTTAAATATTTATCTGTTTCTCCCCCAGACCTATCATGTTGCTTTTGAAGATGGAGTGACATGGATTACTTTTATCCTTCAAATGTCTGTCCACCATTCACTTGCATTGTATGAACACACAGAGCTGAGATATTCTTCTAAAAATCTTTTATTTTGTGTTCTGCAGTAGAAAGAAAGTCATAAACATCTGGGATGGCATGATGGTGAGTAATTGAAGAGAGTTTTCATATTTTGGTGAACTATCCCTTTAATTCATACCAGATTGCAAATGTTTTCATATTTATTCAAAATTCCTGTCAAAAGTGTTCTTGTTTTTGGAGGTTTGCAGGTGTATATTGTGAGTTCCAGAAATAGAGCTAGGGGAACTGTGTTAAGGTGGTGTTGGATGACTAGAAAGGTAAATCGATCCAAAGGTTGGAGCATTCATAAGATTGCTTTTTTTTTTTTTTTTTTTAAAGGTGCGTAGAAGAGTAGGCGTCACAGACAATAGTTTGGAGTGGCTTAGCTTGGAGTGCTTGATGCCACACACTGAAGTCATGGGTCATTTCCACCTTCAGTCTGAGATTAAAAGGCAGCTGGGGGACGGAATGGGTGACGGGGAGGGTTGTTGGTCAGAAAATCAAAAGCTCCTTTTCTGTTAGCTCCTGCCAAGATTGCTCTACCCTCTGTGGAGGCGTCTCAATTTCTCCCAGCCCTGCCAAACGGCAGTAAAATGTGCTTCCTTGCGATAGGCTATCATCCATTGAGAAAATGTTTGTTATGATTCCATTCATGTATTCATGCCTTTGAGTTTCTACCCATGCATCATAGTTTTAACATATGTAAAGGTAATGTGTGTCAGGAGATTCCCAGAGGATGGCATATTGAAAGTCTATCATCTTTGATGTGGGCATTAGCTTTGCTGCTACCTCTTTGTTCAGAAGCACAAATTTGAAAGAATATATGGGTTCATACAGGGCCTAGTACATTTTGAATCCGCTATTAATGGCTAATATTTATTATTAGTGGAAAAACTGTTGTCAATTTGTCAAATATGTCCCCTTTAATATAAATATAAAATTCAGAGTTCTGAACGTGTAGGTTTGCTAAAATGTCAGTGAAATGCACAGAAATTGTATTTATAGTTTAGACTGAAATGGTATTCTAGGAGTTTTTAGTTTTGTGCAAGTTCAAATGTTTGGTCATGTTTGAATTTGAGCTAAAAATGGGTTTTTAAAAAACAACTTTACAGAACAAAGGAAGACAATTTTATTAAACCAGTACAACAGCATGATTGCGAGTATGCAATTGCTTGTATACAACCTTTCTTAAATAAAAAGTTTATACTTTATATTATATTTTAACACTATTGCCTGTTATTTTGTCAACACAAATAGTTCCAAATGAAATCAAAGCAGTATCAACTAATGCATGTCACCAAGCAACTCATAGACTGACCACCTGTCTGGAGCACTGCAAACACAGACAAGCAGAGTGAAGCAGGTGTCTATACTAAATATCAGCACTTTTGGAATGCTGCTTGTCCCATCAAACCAGAGGACTGAAACTACTATATATGTTGTATACAATACTATATATGTGTAAAGGGATTACTGGAAAGGAGGAGGCAACCCGTCTGCCGGCAGGTCATCCCCGCCTTCCTGAATTTGGGAGGGAAACAACAATAATTAAAAAAACAGGGGTACTCCTGGTAACATTGCAGTACCCCCTAAAAACCAAAGTAAAATTTAAAAGAGAGGGAAAGGCCAATGCGTAGTGGAAGCAGGGGAGAGAGAGAGAGAGAGAGAGAGAGAGAGCGAGAGAAGAAAAAAAAACACATACTTGCCGGTTCTCTGATACGCAGTAGGTTGGTCCTCGGCCACTCCTCCACCCTCTAGCTGACGACAGCCGCGCCTCCCCGGGTGGATCGGAGGCAGACCTCCGGCCCCTGGCAGATGGAATGCCCCGCCGCATTTTTGGTGGAAGGTAGGGGTCTCCCCCGCTCCAGGCAGTTGATTGGAAGGCCCCCCCTCGTGGTTGGCGGCCGTTCCTCCGCTTCAAGGCGGCCGGGCTCCTCCTCCTTCCAGCGGATGGCTGCTGCTGCTCCCTTGTGGTGGATGGTTGCGGCAAGAACGCCGCTCCTTCCTGGATTTCAGCACCAGTGTAAAGGGATTAAGGGAAAGGAGGAGTCAAGAACTGGCTTGACTATATAAATAATAGGTTAAATAATAGTTTAATGAAGAACTAAACAAAAGACAAACATTCAAAGTGCTGGATTTACATGGAATTTACATGGAGTTTTTGGTGGCAACTTTCATGCAGTTTAAAAGATTTATAGTCCATCAAGATTTTTGCTGAGCATTAGTTTACCCATTACCTAATTTTATTTATTTGTTAAATATATGCTGTGTCATACATTCTGTGGAACAGTGTGTTAGCTGATAGGATAATAGCTGCATATTTGTCATCTTGACTCCATTAATTCCTAAACTCTCATTTTAATTTCTTTGATGATAAACAATACAGGTTTAATTGCAGCTATAACTGGCAAAATTTAAATGTGCACACTACAGGATGTAGGGAACAATAATAAATTGGGTAGCTTTGTGAACTCCGATTACTTAACATTAGTCTGCCCAGCTTGGGTTTAATTGGGCAATTTAATTGAAACCAGGGAGCAGTTCAGTTCAGTTGATCACTGGTAAGTGGAGGAAAGACTGGCTTTGTTCATTTTGGTGCTGGCATGTATTCTGCATACATTTTCTTGTGATTCTCGATTTGGACACTCTGTGTTAGTTAGGGAATAGGGGTGTGCAAAGCTACAGGTTTTCAAACCCGCCTTGTCAAAGAATAGTAGTTGCCTATATGACTAGTCGCCTCATCTGTCTTAATCTGGGGATAATTAGGCTGGTTTTGGCTTCACTTGACCCCCATCGGACACGTTTCTTAGGGGGCATTTACATACAGTTAGGTATTCTTTCATTCAAAAACCGCTAAATGGAGTGCAGTGAAATTGGGCAGAATGCAGTGGAATCAAGATGCATTTTTAGACATTGGACTATTTTTCTCTTGAAATTCTAAAACATCGCACAACACATTGGCCAAAATGTCTGTCTGAATGTGTATGGCTGATGTGGCAGTGCTTTATAGGGGATACATTTCCAAGAGGGTTTTACTATGCAAAACTGTCTAATGGTTTAAGAAAAAAATCTAGATTACTAACTAGTTGTGATTGTTCCTCGCTTGCTAACTGTGTATATTACAATTGCCGTAAATAGCTGGATAATGCAAAATTAAAAAAAAAGCCTTTTTTGTTTCGTTTGTGAATTATAATTCACCTTGGTAGATTTTTTTTTTTTATCTACTGTACATTCCACTTGTCAAGGCAGGCCATTATATTGAATCTGCCAGACAGTTGGACAGCTGGTGAGATTGGTTTTATTTCGGTAGAATGTTCTCTGGGAAAAAGTCATTTGAATTATTATTGGTAAACTCTTGTCTGACTGAGGCAGAGAACAGGCACTGCTAGTCAACAATCTCCTTTCTCCCAGTATATTGAAGCTGTATAAGCTGTGCATTAATCCATCTCGGCTAATGAAAACATATGCTGCCTGCACATTTTCTTTTTGAGGGCGTTCAGAATACCCGGCGCTGGGAGAAAATTAAATGTGTCAATCTTTATATTCCTGTCAATTCCGTAAATCAGCCTTGGTACGGGTCTTTTATGATACTGTGTATCATTTCCAGAGAGACTGTCTGAAATAAAATTGGCAGGTTGGAAATCTTGCCTGACACTATCGGTAAAGGCCTCAATCGGTGAAGCTCTGTTTTACTCTGTGTGTGTGTGTGTGTGTGTTTTGAATTACTATTTTAGTTAAGATGTAGATGGTGGATTGCTACTAGGACCAGAAAATGTCACTGGTGAATGTTCTAAATTGTGGGGAATGCATCCTCCATTTACGTCCATTTATGCATGATACATTTTTTATGTCGTTAGTCCCATAGTCTGCCAGTCCATCTGACACATTAGTTGCTTATTTGATGGAGATACACAGGTTTGAGTCTGGCCTGCACTGTGTCATAATACCATTCTCCCCTCTTTTTATTTTCTTTTTTTTTCTCCCCAATTTGGCATGCCCAATTCCCAATGCTCAGTAGGTCCTCCTGGTGGCGCAGTTGCTCACCTCAATCTGGGTGGTGCAGGACAAATCTCAGTTGCCTCCGCTTCTGAGACAGTCAGCCCAAGCATATTCTAACGTAGCTTTTTGGGCGCGTTACCACGCAGACTCGGCGCGTGTGGAGGCTCACGCTATTCCCAGCGATCTCCACGACTCTACCCTCCCTAGCAACTGGGATAATTTGGTTGCTTAGGAGACCTGTCTGGAGTCACTCAGCACACCCTGTATTCGAACAGGGTATAGTCAGCGTCTTTTTCTAAGATTTCCTCGCTTTCTCTATACTCTGACTAATAAAAGGCAGAAAATAAATCATAAAGCCAATAAATGAATGAATGGCTTCATGAATAATGATATTATATGTCTGGATAGAGCAATAATACCAATACTCCATGTTTCCTGAACTGCCTAACAAAACCGACCATATTTCAAAGGTTTTCTTAGCAGGCATGCTGCAACTTTCCAATTGTTATTTAATAGCCATGCATCATGTTCGATTTTTGAAGCGTTCACCACTCAGCAGAATGTGGTGAAATACAAATGTAGTCATGTTGAGTTCCCTTACGAGTCGGTACACTTGACATTGCGTTGATAAACAACATTAATTTCTTGTCTAGTAGCCTGCTACCCTTCACCGTCGATAAACACGAGTCAGCGGGCTGAATCTTCATGGCAATGAGAAGACTCTCCACTCCCCTGCAGTGCTCCTGTGAAAATCACTCCACCTCAGCGCTTGTCGCTTCCAGACTGCCCTCACTGCGAGGGCATGAGTCTCAAGACGCTTTGCTCACGAATTGCCCTCGTTCTGAGGGACGATTCAGCCTCACGCGCCCTCCCACCTGCCTCTTCTGTGATACCAGAGGATTCACACGAGGAGGCACGGCGGGGCCGCGAGGTCAAGCAGAATGAATTTGAGGTGGACCTCGTGCCGGCACACGCCCTGCTAGCCCCTAAATCTCATATGACTCATCTTTGCCGATACGTTATGTATGAGACAAGCTCCGGCCCTCTGAAAAAGCGCGTTCAGCGGTTCTGATGCTGGGGATGATAATGGCGATGTCATGTCTCTCGCTGCATCAGGCTAGAGGTCAGTGGATGATGCTGCCGCCCCTCCCCCCAGCAAGGGTGAGGAGCATGTACGCACCACTGACAAGATGTTTCGCGTTCTTTCAAGGGCGGATGAAGAGCTCTATATCGAGTGGTCTCATCCAGAGGAACCTACACAATCTCGCCTTGATGAATGGTTCCCGCAGTCCGGACCCCATCAAGCGGCCCGAAGTTCATAATGAACTGTCTTTGTCCTCCCTTGCAGCACTCCTGATGGGCACAACCTTTTGAAGCAGAAGGCAGAGAGCCTGAGGATCTCTCTGAAGGTCTGCTCCGAAGAAGGCTCAATTTGAGAACAAAACACTGTTCCCCATCTCCCCACTGCTGTTTGTCGACATCACAGAATGTTTTTGAGATTCACGTTTGAGGGAACAGCATATCAATTCAAAGTCCTGCCCCTCGGACTGTCTCTGGCTCCGTTTACAAAGTGTATCAATGCGGTTATTGCCCCTCTGAAATGGAGCGGCCTGCTTATCTTGAACTACCTTAATCATGGGCTGTTATTGGCAAAATCAGAGGCTCTGTTATGCCAGCACAGAGACTTACTGCTTCAGCATCTAAGCAAAACAATATGGGTCAGTTCAATGTGAACTGGGCGAAGAGTACGCTCTCCCCCATCCAACAAGTCTCCATATTGGGAGTCTGCCTCAACTCCACGAGCGAATGAGCGCGTACAGGCCATTCTACAGTGTCTGTCTCAGTTCAAACTGGGGAGAACACTTCCACTGAAGCTGTTTCAAAAACATTGGGGTTTATAGCAGCGGCATCCCATTAGGTCTCTTACACACGAGACCTCTTCAGTATTGGCTCAAGCGCCACAACATTCTTGGTGCCATGCGGGCACATTGCTGCTTTAGCACATTGGACAGCTCCTGCCTTTTACCAGCAAGGTGTTGCACTGGGGCATATTGTCAGGTGAAAAGTGGTGATGAGTTATGCTTCAAACACAGGTTGGGGGGCGGTGTGTGATGGATGCCCAACATTGGGCACCTGGACAGGCACGAAGAAAGCATGGCACATCAACCGCCTAGAGAGCTATCGGCTATAATCCTAGGCTTTTTTTTTGGGAGGATTGGCTGTGCAATTGCCCTGGCTTATGAGGGTAAGACTTGCCCAAGTGGTGTTAAATCACTCTCAGCTAGAGGCATGGTGTGCTCTTACAAGACATGTTTTGCAGCAGGATGCAGGATGTTTATTCTCAAAACAAATACACAAGGTTTTACAACCTAGAAGTAACGTCTCTCTCTTCACAAGTCCTCTCTGTTTAGAGCGCTTGCTATTCCATTGGACAAATATATGCTCCCTTTAAGGGCGAGCTCCCCATATGTTTACACAACCACCTGCTTTCAGGCCATTGTAATTTACATAAGTTACAAGGTGTTAATTCATACTATGTTGCTATAGTTCATATATTAATTCTGAGTGCTCCCCTCCTGACCCAACACAAGGGTCACTCACTGCGGCATACTCATGTCAGTCACCATCCCATGAGACCGCAGCATCATGTTTCCTTTCTGGGAGTTTATGTAATGTAGTACGGCATGATGTGATTCTGTTCCCCATATGCATTAATCAACGCAATGTCAAGTGTACGGAGTCGTAAGGGAATGTCTCGTTTACATACGTAACCTTGGTTCCATTAGACAAAAGAATCGAGACATTGCGAACGCTAGCCACACTACAAGACTCAAGAGTTCTTGAGGTATGAGCGACATGCTCCTTGTTCTCAGTCAGAAACTCTGAGGAAATTGTATTTGCGCACCTGCTTTTATAGCAGACAGCTTCGTGCCAAAACAGATGGAGCTCAAACACCATAGCCTATATTAGAATTTTGCCATTATTGTAGAGAGGTTTCAACTAGTTTGTGTAAGAAGGCACTCCCCATATTTGTTAATCAACGCAATGTCTTGTTCCCTTCGTCTCGGAACCGAGGTTATGTATGTAACTGAGACGTTAATTGTGTCCATGACAAACACAATGTCTGACATGGGGATCCGTTCTAAATAAAAGCTGAGCTGCAGCTTATGTTCCAACATTTAAAGTGCTATTTCCATCAAAGTACTGTAATTACCCCTCATTGTTTAAAAGTCAGCATGGATGAAGTAGCTTGCTCAGCAAATATTCAACACTTTGAAAATAAGATGTCTAATATAATGAAACTGTCCATTGATGGAAATTATTATTAGCTTGAGCTATAAGGAATGTTAAAGATTTCCCCATCTTACTAATTCTTGTTCTGTCATATTGGTAATGAGATTTAGATAAAAGCTTTGGTATACTTGACTTCCACAGTGTTCTTATGACTTTTTGTTCTTTTTAAAAATTCCCTGTACTGGTTTTTATACTCCAAAAGCAAACAGTTTAATGTGGAGCTGGCGCTGCATCATGTGCATTGACAGATTGTTTGATGCACTTAAGAGTTGTTTCTCTCCAGTGTATAACTTCCAGTTTACCGCTATTTTCTATGTTTTACTCTTGTATACATGTTATGAATTCAAAATCAGGTGCGTATTTTGTAAAACTGTTTGTTTTTACCACATGCCAGTCTCCGTTAAACTTCACTGAGCAAGTGAGCACGTGCATTGCGTCAATCAAACCAATCGCAAAGGATAAAGGTGGAGAGCAATCATCTTGATTTAACTTGTGCAACTTCATACCGCAATTTCTGTTTCAATGTAATCATTTGTGCAGCTCATAGATATCACACTGATGTCACCGCGTTCAATGTGTGGTGGCTTTTTTAATGTGTTTTAGATTATTTCCCCTCATTATGCGAGCACATGTAATATAATAAGCACTGGGATGAGACTTTTCAGCATGAGAGTGAATCTGCACTGCATTTACAGAAGATTGTACTGTATTAAACAGTGTAAATAATGCTGAATATAACTGATAAAATGCTAAGGGTCCTAATATTTGATAGTCCTACTAATAATGCCATATTTATACAATGACAAACATGTTACTGGATTAACATCCACATCATTTTGAAAAGAACAATTCAGAGACATGTAATCAGTGATGATACTATTTTGAAACATACAGTCTTAATTTAAACTACTTAATGCATGTAATCAGTGACTGTGTTCAAGCATATATATCTAACATAATTCTGTATTATGGGTAGAATTATTATCATTTCTATTCTGGTGTCACCATTGCCCTCTGCTGCTGGGTTGATTGTTTTGTCCCACTCCATACCCAGTGGATCATCATATACAACAATGAACAGTACTTTTTGTTAATTTTTAGAAGTAAAGGAAAGGAACTGTTTTGCATATGTCCTGAAAGTACTAATAATAACAATAATAAATGTAACTTTTCATGATTCAGGCTTTGTTCAAAGTTGTGTGTGAGTAATAAATGGTGAATTCGGTATTGTAAATTGAAACAAATCTGTATGCCCTTTATAATTCCTGTTTTTTTTTTAAATCATGTTTTAATAGAATAAAGGAAATTAAATTTAGATCTGATTAATAAAATAAATAATTGAAGATTAATTGATTATCAAAAAATAATTAGTTGCAGCTATTTTCCAGATATTTTCTTGAGCACTCATCAGTCAAGTTTGCTGATTTGATCATGCCAATGTTTGTCTCATTAAACAGAAGTTGCAGGATTTTGACATCCAAAACTTTGCTGAAGTCTTCACAGATCTTCAACATAGGTTCTGGCAATTTGGAACATGCATGATATTTTTTTTATTGCACTGCTATTAATATAGTTTGATGTGAGGGCAAAAAACTTTGTCATTTTGTCTTTTTTTTACTTTCTAACTTCTTGCGTGAACACGTGTGCCATTGTTAACAAGCTTCCTTCATGGACGTTGAATGGACGTCAAGATTTTCACAGAAAAATTACATTATAGTTTGTTTCTCACCAAAACCTATTGCATGCCTTCTGAAGACTTGGAATATGATACATGAGCCACATGAACTAATTTAATGATAATTTTGGATGCTTTTTTAAAGCTACACTATGTAACTTTTGGCCCTCTAGCGGTTAAAAATAAAACTGCATGCATCATGCAGAAGGACAATGTTTTGGTTAAATATTATTATCACTTGTAAACAAATAATAATAAATTATAATAGTAATATACTGTGCATCCGGAAAGTATTCACTGCGCTTCATTTTGTTATGTTACAGCATTATTCCAAAATTGTTTAAATTAATAATTTTCCTAAAAATTCTACAAGCAATACCCCATAATGACAATGTGAAAGAAGTTTGTTTGAAATCTTTGCAAATTTATTACAAATAAAAAACACCTATTTTTGGGCAGTTTCTCCCATTCTTCTTTGCAGGACCTCTCAAGCTCCTTCAGGTTGGATGGGGAGCATCAGTGCACAGCCATTTTCAGATCTCTCCAGAGATGTGCAATTGGGTTAAAGTCTGGGCTCTGGCTGGACCACTCAAGGACAGTCATAGAGTTGTCCTGTAGTCACTCCTTTGTTATCTTGGCTGTGTGCTTAGGGTCGTTGTCCTGTTGGAAGATGAACCTTCGCCCCAGTCTGAGGTCCAGAGTGCTCTGGAGCAGGCAAAACATCCTCACAGCATGATGCTGCCACCACCATGCTTCACTTTAGGGATGGTATTGGGCAGGTGATGAGCAGTACCTGGTTTCCTCCAGACATGACGCTTGCTATTCAGGCCAAAGAGTTCAATCATTGTTTCATCAGAACAGAGAATTTTGTTTTTCATGGCCCGAGAGTCCTTCAGGTGCCTTTTGGCAAACTCCAGGTGGGCTGTCATGTGCCTTTTACTGAGGAGTGTCTTCTGTCTTGCCACTCTACCATACAGGGCTGATTGGTGGAGTGCTGCAGAGATGGTTGTTCTTCTGGAAGGTTCTCCTCTCTCCACAGAGAAACGCTGAAGCTCTTTAAGACTGACCATCAGGTTCTTGGTCACCTCCCTGACTAAGGCCCTTCTCCCCCAATCGCTCAGTTTGGCTGGGCGGCCAGCTCTAGGAAGAGTCCTGGTGCTTCCAAACTTCTTATATTTATGGATGATGGAGGCCACTGCTCATTGGGACCTTCAATCCTGCAGACATTTTTCTGTACCCTTCCCCAGATCTGTGCTCGATACAATTGTCTACAGACAATTCCTTGGACTTCATGGCTTGGTTTGTTTTCTGACATGCACTGTTAACTGTGGGACCTTATATAGACAGGTGTGTGCCTTTCCAAATCATGTCCAATCAACTGAATTTACCACAGGTGGACTCCAATCAAGTTGTAGAAACATCAAGGATGATCAGTGGAAACAGGATACACCTGAGCTCAATTTTGAAGGCAAAGGCTGTGAATACTTATGTACATGTTATTTTCTTTGTTGATATTTTTTTAAATTGCAAAGATTTCAAACAAACTTCTTTCACGTTGTCATTATGGGGTATTGTTTGTAGGATTTTGAGGAAAATAACGAATTTAATCCGTTTTGGAATAAGGCTGTAAAAGTGACTGTGTAATTTCCGGATGCAATGCATCTCAATCGTGCACCTTTTAAAACCTCACGCTTTTATTTTGACATTCTAAACTCTCCAGGAAGTCCTGTATGTGTCTGTTTGTAGGCAAGTTCACAGTCATTTAATTAGCTTCTTATTCAAATTCTGGTAAAATGCACCTCCAGTGCCATTCTAAATGCATATTATTAGTGAGTAGTGCTCAAATATTGCTCACGGTGTTAAAGCTAAAAATAGCCGTGGGTGTGTGTTTGTAAACAGAGCAGCTTCATTCACTAACGCGCTGGATATGCATGTGCATTTTAAATACAAAAAGCCGGATCTTATTTTCTCCGTGAATGGATATGACATCAACACGTAGAGGTGAATTATGTATACATGCAATTTCCCGTGCAATCTGTCCTGACGGCTCTAAAATATTTATAACATATATTATACATAATATCATTATTATATGTTTTATTATATGTTTATCAAAGTGTATTTGGGTAAAGTGAAGACATGGTTTGAAAGATGGATTTTGTTGCAGCCTTTCATTCATAACATTGTTATTTTTTTAACAAAAAAGTTACATAGTGTAGCTTTAAGCTTTAGGCAAGTAAAAGCCATTTTATTGAAAAGATGAACCAGGATATTTCCTAAAATACGACATAAGGTTGGTGGGGGCATAGTGGGCTAAAGCACATAACTGGTAATCAGAAAGTTGCTGGTTCGATCCCCACAGCCACCACCATTGTGTCCTTGAGCAAGGCACTTAACTCCAGGTTGCTCCGGAGGAATTGTCCCTGTAAAAAAGGCACTGTAAGTCGCTTTGGATAAAAGCATCTGCCAAATGCATAAATGTCAAATGCAAATGTAAAAAAAAAGATAATTCATTTAAGGTACATGCACATTATATTTAGAGTCCTTCTCATGTGTTTTCCAGTACTACTGTTAACGATTAATTGATCTATGAAAATTCCATCCCTAATACTGTTGTATAAATACCACTATAATTGTATCCAACAAATTAATGTTAGGCCTCTAATGCCTTTGCTCTTTCCAAGTGATAAGATTAATTGCACATGTCCTCCAAATAGACTCGGGCTTTGTTCGTTTTTCACACAAGTAACATTTGTTAGTTTTGTAAAGTGTTTCTTTTAATCAACGGATTGTGAAATATTACCTTTGTTGCTAGCCATCACACACTTCTAGAAAGCAACTCTAGACCTAATTGAGTGTCACCAAGGAGGAGAAGAAAAACCTGATTCAAGTGAAACTGTCAATCCAGAGGCCAATTTTAGCCATTCGGCTTTAGCTGGCTTGTCTGGCGGTGCCGATGGATGGATGGACACATGCTAAAAAACATGGCAATGGCGAGCTCTCAATCATGCTGGGTCCCTTCCAAACTGAAAGGCCATCTCAAACGGTTGAAGGTTTATTTTTGCCTGGTCTTCTCAGATGATTAATGCGCAAGCATGGCTGTTGTGTGTCCAGACGAAGGGCTGATGCATTCCTCGCTTCATTATCTGATCAGTGCAGAGAGACTCTGATAGCAAGTTGAGTCAATAAAGCTTGTGAATTGGCTTGGATTAATCTTATTTTTTATTTTTTTATTTTTTTAAAGCAAGCAGGGCTCAACATTGTCCCAGTTGGTCCATTAGCAATAATATCACTAGGCTCACCACAAAAATAATACATTTTGTTTTCTGCAACATTTGTACGTGTCAGATTAAAAAAAAAAAAGAAAAATTCACATTAACCATCAGAATGGGGAACATTTTTTATCTCCGATTTCGACAGCGGCATGATTTTTGGTGCCAGGCTGGCTGATTTGAGTATTTTTGTAACTGCTGATCTTCTGGGGATTTTCACACACAACAGTCTAGAGTTAACACAGAAGGGTGCCAAAACCAAAAATCACCCAGTGAGTGTCAGTTCTGTGGACAGAAACATCTTGTTGATGAAAGAGGTCAATGGAAAATGGCCAGACTGGTTCGAGCTCACAGAAAGAATATGTATGGTAACTTGATTAATCACTCTGTACAATTGTAGTGAGCAGAATAGCATCTCAGAATGCACAAAACATCAAGTCTTGAGGCTGATGGGCTACACCAGCTGAAGACCACCTCAGGTTCCTCTTCTGTCATTCAAGAAAAGAAAGCTGAGGCTGATGTTGGCCTTCCATCTGTGTACCTCTGCAGAAAATAAATCGAGATTCATCAGACCAGGCTATGTTTTACCAGTCTTTGTCCAGTTTTGGTGAGCCTGTGCCCACTGCAGCCTCAGCTTTCTGTTCTTGGCTGGCAGAAGTGGAACCCAACATAGTCTTATACTGTTGTAGCCACTGATCTATATATATAACAGGATTGCTCATAGAATTCTAAACTGCCAGCAGTAGGTGAAGCTACCGGAAGTGCTCTGGCGGCCATTTTACTATTCCCTACAGAGGGCATCGGCGACCAAAGGACAAAAACTCTGAAGATTACCCGATGTGCTGCGTTCAACTGCCAAACAACATTCACTAAAGGATGTGGCAAAAGTGCCCACAGGTTGTAATTTATAAAGACTATGTCCCTATTAAGCACAAATGATTCGTTATCCCCATGTAGAGTGGGTATAACGATCATAATCTTTAATAATCAACAGTGAAAATACAACATCGAAGTGTATAAATTACCCTTTTTAAAGCAAAAGTATCAAATAGCGACATCTGCAGATTGTTACAGGATGCAACGTTTCTTTGCCTTCATAGTTATAATCACATAGATCAGTGATTGTTAATAAAAACGACTATCTTTGTGTTGATATTGTAACTACACAGTACCTCCTCAGAATAAATCCAGAAGAACCAAATATAAAAGTGTAGTATAGTATATACACACAAGTTCATATGCAGTATGTATATATAATACACATGAATTTACCTTTACTTAATAAAAATATCCCATGCATTTTCATTCATTTCTGGAATATGTACATACCAACTTGTGAGCATTTAATCTTTGGCCAATCAATAAATCTATAGTTCAACAATCCTGATCTATTAAATCCTAATCAAAAATAGGTTTATTGACACATGCACACAAGGAAATCATACATATATTTGATCAATAGCAGAAGCTTCCAAGTACACACAAATATTGACTTTTAAACTGAATACAATACAAATTCAAAGATAGGTGGGGACAAATCCCTCTGTTAAAAATGTTTTCCTTTTCCATTTAATTTTAGCCGATGTTTAACTTGATCTCAAAACCCTTTTGTCAAATCATGTTAATTGTTGTTTATGTATAGATGAACAAACTAACTTTATATTTATTGTGTTTAACTATTGTGTTTAGATTTCCAGAAGACCCAGTCAGGCAGAGAGAATGGCTTGTGAAGCTTAGGAGGCAAAACTTCAGGTCATCTGCCTACTCCTGCCTCTGTTCTGATCACTTCACTGCAGAGTGTGTAGATAGGACAGGACAAATAGTCAGGCTTCACCCAGATGCTGTGCCAAAAATTTTCAGTTTCCCTCCACAGCTGCAAAAGGTAACAGGCAGACACAATTACTTAAAAGAATATTTGACACAAAACTGAAAATTCTGTCATGATTTACTCACTCATGCTGTTCCAAACTCGTATGACTTGTTCATCTTCAGAACACAAATGAAGATATATGATTAATAACTATTCACGCTGAAATTAAATCAAAACACTGATTATCATCTGATCATCATATAAAGTTATCGTATCACTATAGAACACCTGGGATATATGACTCGAGTCCCATGGAGAACTTTTACAATGTCTTTATGCCCTTTTTGGAGCTTGAAAGATTTGGTCACAGTTGAATTTCATTATATATGGAAAAAACAGCAGAGATTATTCTTCAGATATCTTCATCTGTGTACTGAAGATGAACAAATGTCATACGGTTTGGAATGACCTGAGAGTGAGTAAACGACAGAATTTTCAGTTTTGGATGAACTATTCCTTTAAGTAAGTCATGGTTTACTTAAAGTTACTCCTTTTGGCTTGTAGCATCAGTAATATACTTTAACAAAACATTCTGACAAGCCACCACAAAGTTAACATTTCTATTTCTGGTTGAACTATCCGTTTAAGCTATGAATGCATTCAGTGTATTTAAAGTGAATTAATTGTATCAACTACTTACCAGTTTTAATACTGACAAGAGACAAACACACATCTTGTATGTTTCAGAAAAAGACCCACTGAAAGGCCCCTACACTAAGAGAAACAGAGACAATGTTTGCCTGCAGTGAAGACTCCCCTCATATCTCAACTCGCACTCCTCTTGAGTGTGAGTTTTCAAAAAAACAGGAGACAAAAAAAACAGAATTTCAAACCTTCAGAACATCATTAAGACCCTAAAGGAATCTCAAATGTTAACAGAGAATGGAGCATTCATGCTTGAAAATTGCCCTGATGTTCAACTAGAAATTATGAAGAGGGATCAATCTAGTCATGCACAATACCACCCAACGCTTAAGTAATTTGCACTTACATTGCAGTTCTACTCAGCTAAGGCCTACAAGTATGTCAGAGAGACATTTAACTTGGGTTTACCTCACCCATCCACAATAAGAAGATGGTACAGCTGCATTGGAGGAGATCCCGGATTTAGCGAGGAAATCCTAACTTCACTCGAAGCAAAAGCATCCGCTGCACAGGCTAAGGGGCAGGAGACCCTCTGTGCACTAATGATGGATGAAATGTCCATCATGAAGCATATAGAGTGGGATGGGACAAAAATGAATGGATTTGTGGACATAGGCACAAAAATAACAAATGAAGGCATTCCAATGGCAACAGAGGCGCTGGTACTAATGGCTGTATGCATTCATGAGCACTGGAAAGCTCCAGTAGCATATTTTTAACGCATGGCATGACTGGGTCAGAGAGGGGTACACTGGTAAGACAATGCATTCTAAAACTGTCTGATGTTGGAGTAAGGGTGGTGTCTCTTACATGTGATGGTCCATCAACACACTTTTCCATGCTTCTGTACCTTGGCACAGACCTGCAGCCCACAAATTTAAACACCAGTTTCCCAGATCCATCAAACAGTCACCGAAGGGTGCACATCATCTTGGATGTCTGCCATATGCTGAAGCTAGTACGTAACACCTTGGGGTCCTGTGGCAATATTGTAGACCCTGTGGAAACAACATAAAATGGGAAAACATTAAATCTTTACATGAACTGCAAAACAGATGAAGGGCTACATCTAGGCAACAAAATTAGATAAGCTCATCTAGACTGGCAAAGTCAAAAAATGAAAGTAAACCTTGCTGCTCAGACCCTCAGCGCCAGCGTGGCAGATGCCCTACGGTTCTGCGACCAACACCTGCAACTCCCCCAGTTTGCTGGGTGTGAGCCAACGTGTAAATTCATTGAAACTTTTGATCGGCTTTTTGACCTGATGAATTCCAGAAACCCCATGGCCAGGGGATTTCAAAGCATCCTGAGGCAGGCCAATGAGACAACAAACATGGCCTTTCTAACAGAGGCTTATGATTACATCAATGGATTGAGAAAGCCAGGTATCAATAGGCGATCCCTTGTGACAACAGGCAAGAAAACTGCCTTCCTTGACTTCCTCGTGGCAATTAAAAGTAGAACTGGATAGCACAGTGGTACTGGAGGCAACACCTTCTGACATGCTTGCATTTCGGCAAAGTGACGTTCAGCCTGAAACGGAAGACAGAGAAAAACATCACTGTAAGTCTTCCCAGCTTGTCCATGTTCAAAGAGGCTATGGTGGGGTACATAGCAGGCTTTGTAGTTAAAACTACTATGAGGAAAATTCAGTGCACTGCCTGTTTATCAGCACTCGGTGTCAAGAGCTCTTCCCAAGACGAACTTGGACACACTGATCGACACAAAGTCCCGAGGTGGACTAATCAGACCATCAGACAGCGTCCTGAATGTCTGCAAGACAGCTGAGAGACTTATTCATCAGCACACACTCACAAGGCCCATCTCTGAATTAGACAACAAATTTAAATCCAGGGTCTCCACAAAGGTTCTGGAACTCCATGGTGGTTCTGCATTCAAGGAACTTGAGGCACACATGTTCAACCTACAACCATACAATAATCATATCTTCATACTCATAAAGTGGATTGCAGAAAGCTACACTAACATCAGGCTCCACTTCATTGCCAAGGAAACATGTGCTGCATCACACCCCAAATGGCTTAGGAAAACTCTGGGCAAGCTTGTACTGCAAAAAAATCAGTAAGATCAGTTCCTACTGCCAGCAATCCTCTCTGCAAGAGCCAAGCCCATCCCTAGAAATTACATTTCGACAATGATTATCTTTTTTTTTTAAATAATAATATGTAACAAAAATAAAAAAGAGAGAGATGAGAAGTGCATTAAACATACATTAAAAGGGATAGTTGACCCGAACTGAAAATTCTGTCATCATTTAATCAACCTCATGTCCTTCGAAACCTGTATTACTTTTTCTGTGGAACACAAAAGATTATATTTTAATGAATGTTTTTGTCCATATAATGGAGATAATGGTGTGCTGCTCACCATTTACTTATATGGAATACTAAATAGGCCTACCTTAATTTGGGTTCTGCAAAAGAAAGTCACATGGATTTGGAAGGACATGAAGTTGAGTATATGATTGCAGAATTAAAATTTTTGAGACCACATTTCTATTAACATTAAAATGTATAGAAATACAGAAATACAGTAATTTTATAAGTCTATTTTTATACTGCCTGTTGCAAAAGTATCTTCATTGCAAATAAAAACAGATAGTATAATCTTTTTCTCAGCTATTGTGGTCTGTTCGCTTTCCTCTTAAAACAGCTGTTCAGTGCCAGGCTTTGACAACATGTAAGCATAATATAACAAAAAAAAATATATTAAGCAAACTGAGGGGGGACACTTCATATATATTCAAGCAATATAGTATATTGCAATTTTTTTTATATTTTTCTTTGTGATTTTAATATCATTTTAGCTTTTTAAAAATGTAAAAATTTCAAATTTTTATCAATTTATATGGCATCATGAAATTGCATTTTTAATAATGATACAAGCTGTTGTCACTATTTGAAATTTCATACACATTTTTAACAAAACAATTCACAAGGTAGGAACCTAAAAATGAAAATTAGGGGTCACGATTGTGAGATTTGACTGACAATTAATTGTCAAACAAATAATTCTGATTATGACAATGATTACGGTTTTAGGTGTTTCATGAATATGACGATTAATTGCCATACAAACTCACTTATAAAGTAATTTATACAAATTTAGCTTGGATCATCTAATAAAATAAGGGTATGATTTCCTTTTCAGGCTTCAAAAACATGAATAACAGTCAAATATAAAAGTATACAAGTTTTAATAATTTAAATAATATTTTAATTATCAAAATATGTCTCTCAAGAGAGCTACTCTTGTGACGTCCACATTGACCGTTACGTGAGCAAACCAGGTTTGAACATCAACCGTAGCAAAATCAAATTGAAGTTCACGGCTTTTTAATACTTCTGTGTACAAATATGAAGGCTGCTTATTGGCTCAATGCAGGTAAACATCATATTATGCGACTACGCATCACTTTACAGAGAGTTTACGACTTACTAGTTAAGACTTGCCTTAAGAACAGGTGGTGCAACCAAATTAAGCACTGACTTAGTTACAAACTAACTTGTAGATACTGCAAGTAGATATTCAACCTTGACCAAAAAAGCTTACTTGGTGAGTTATATTGTTATTCATTGTGGTTATTTTCCTAAGTTAACGTTAGCTGCATAGCTAATATTTATTTAGCCTAAGAAAATAACCACAATGAATGTTCAATGCAAACAAAAGCTACAAAACATAATTATGTATTCAGAATACAAACTTTTAAGCCTGCAAAAAATATGTTTGAAAATGTCTACTGATATCTTACATATCTTACATCAGTTTCTTAAACTTGTAACACGTGCACCGCTGAACGCTATGCTGCTGCAATAAAGAGTAACAACACACGCACACTTAGAATAAGCAGGTGGAAAAACGTCTAGGTTACGTATGTAACGAGACGTTGTGTCGAAGAAGCGACACTAGGGGTCTCTCTTGAGTGCCGAATATGCCTCTGATCTATGAAAAAAGGCCAATGAGAATTAGGCAGACAGTATTTGCATACCCGCCCCCGGACATACGCAAGTATTTTACGTGCAAAGGTGACCAGTTGTGTCAGACTGCACATACCCTTCCCCAATGCCCCCAAAAAAGTTGTCAGAATCTTTTTGTTTAACCTAAGCAGGGGAACAAGGCGACGCTTGCCAACCTGGGAACGGGCCGAGCCTAGCGGGGCCTCTTTTCTCTCTATGTTTCCCACATAGAGCCAAACGGCTGAGGGTCTTACCCAGTTTCCTATTCTTTCAGGGGGAAAAGACCCTGCAGAATCGTCCTCAATCCCATGGGAAGAAGGAGCAATGCGGGGGGCGGCTGGAGTGGCGTGCTTTCTATTGAAAGTGAGCCGCGACCGCAACGTTGCCATGGACATGCTCTTGCAGTGAGAACATGAACCATCCACAAACGCTGCCTCGGTGTGATCGCAATCCAGACACACGAGACAACGCCTGTGGCCGTCTGAAGCGGCGAGCACTCTACCGCATCCAGGAATTACACAGGGGTGGACAATCTTTACAATTACTCGTCCTGAAAAGGACATTCAACGCCAGCTGCGTATAGCTATGTCCGGGGGTGGGGTTTTCAAATACTGTCTGCCTAATTCCCATTGGCCTTTTTTCAAAGATCAGAGGCATATTCGGCGCTCAAGAGAGACCCCTAGTGTCGCTTCTTCGACACAACGTCGAAGTGAGCGACAGACGGGGAACTGAGAGTCCAAATAAATAATTAATTACATATTTAGAAAGATTGTGGTGCAGTATATGCAAAATTACTCAACAAAGCAGACGATTTCCCATTGACACCCATAGGAATAAAGAGTGTAAGGGAATACCAAGAATCCGGCGCAGTAGCTTCACTGTTGTGACGTCATGAGCAATCCAGTTATATACACTCACCTAAAGGATTATTAGGAACACCTGTTCAATTTCTCATTAATGCAATTATCTAATCAACCAATCACATGGCAGTTGCTTCAATGCATTTAGGGGTGTGGTCCTGATCAAGACAATCTCCTGAACTCCAAACTGAATGTCAGAATGGGAAAGAAAGGTGATTTAAGCAATTTTGAGCGTGGCATGGTTGTTGGTGCCAGATGGGCTGGTCTGAGTATTTCACAATCTGCTCAGTTACTGGGATTTTCAGGCACAACCATTTCTAGGGTTTACAAAGAATGGTGTGAAAAGGGAAAAACATCCAGTATGCGGCAGTCCTGTGGGCGAAAATGCCTTGTTGATGCTAGAGGTCAGAGGAGAATGGGCCGACTGATTCAAGCTGATAGAAGAGCAACTTTGCCTGAAATAACCACTCGTTACAACCGAGGTATGCAGCAAAGCATTTGTGAAGCTACAACACGCACAAGCTTGAGGCGGATGGGCTACAACAGCAGAAGACCCCACCGGGTACCACTCATCTCCACTACAAATAGGAAAAAGAGGCTACAATTTGCAAGAGCTCACCAAAATTGGACAGTTGAAGACTGGAAAAATGTTGCCTGGTCTGATGAGTCTCGATTTCTGTTGAGACATTCAGATGGTAGAGTCAGAATTTGGCGTAAACAGAATGAGAACATGGATCCATCATGCCTTGTTACCACTGTGCAGGCTGGTGGTGGTGTAATGGTGTGGGGGATGTTTTCTTGGCACACTTTAGGCCCCTTAGTGCCAATTGGGCATCGTTTAAATGCCACGGCCTACCTGAGCATTGTTTCTGACCATGTCCATCCCTTTATGGCCACCATGTACCCATCCTCTGATGGCTACTTCCAGCAGGATAATGTACCATGTCACAAAGCTCAAATCATTTCAAATTGGTTTCTTGAACATGACAATGAGTTCACTGTACTAAAATGGCCCCCACAGTCACCAGATCTCAACCCAATAGAGCATCTTTGGGATGTGGTGGAACGGGAGCTTCGTGCCCTGGATGTGCATCCCACAAATCTCCATCAACTGCAAGATGCTATCCTATCAATATGGGCCAACATTTCTAAAGAATGCTTTCAGCACCTTGTTGAATCAATGCCACGTAGAATTAAGGCAGTTCTGAAGGCGAAAGGGGGTCAAACACAGTATTAGTATGGTGTTCCTAATAATCCTTTAGGTGAGTATATATAGATCAGTGGTTGTAGCCCAATTGCCTCAATGAGAGCAAATGAGAATGAGAGAGTTATTAACAATCTTAGTGGGCCGTTCTTTATTGACCAGGAACACAAAAGGTGTTAGCACAAAAAGAACACAACACAAGGGTTAATTGGTGACCTAGATACAGTGCAGCAGCGAAAACATAAAATTTTCTTCATATTCATTTAATAATGTTTTTTGTTTCTAAATTAAAAAAAAATCCTAAAACTTTGTTTACATCCAGTTATGCATTAGATTTTGAATCCCAGATTTTTGATGTGGACTTTTGAACCCCATTGTTTATATTTAGTGTAGAGCTGTCAATCTATTACGAAACTGAATCTAATTAATATCGTGCCGATTAATTTATCGAATTAAGCACATATCGGCATTTACTAAGAAAGGCCCCCTAATAAAGATAATTTAGGATACGTTAATTAAATTAATTATAAATATGATAAATTCAGTTCATTTAAATGGATTGCATGCATATATTGTGGCAACAGACAAGCTTTTAAATTATGCTTTTTTTATTTATTATTATTTTTTAATATAATTGAACATAACCCTAATATTGGCCTACTTCTATTTGCACTATTTTTAATTGTTACATAGGCCTATGTAGTCATGCTTCAGACATACGCATTTGGAGCTCCTTACTTGGTTTTATTTTGCGTCTCCCTAGTTTTCAGCGTCTCTAGTTATAAGCACTGTGTTTTTAGGATGCTTAAACATAGTTTGAAACTTAAAAAACACTCTATAGATCCTTGCATCTTGTTGTGCTCAGTCAAGCTGTCTGTGAGCGTAAAAGTGCATCTGTGGAAAGCTGTGCTGTCTGCTCGCTGTTTTCTGTTTACTGTCTGCCCCTGTTTGCTACAAATTTGCAAAAACATTTACATTTATATTTACATTTATGCATTTGGCAGAGGCTTTTATCCAAAGCGACTTACAGAGCCCTTATTACAGGGACAATCCACTCGGAGCAACCTGGAGTTAAGTGCCTTGCTCAAGGACACAATGGTGGTGGCTGTGGTGTCACTGTTGTACAACAAGGATGGTAAGAACAGATGGTAAGAACATGCTTTAACATGGAATTTGCCTACAGTTGTTGGGCATGATTAATTGCGTACATATGTTTAACATGTTATTTTTTATTTAATTAATTGACAGCCCTAATTTAGTGACTTTATAATTGATCAATGTATGAGGTTTCTTTAATGATCTAGAGACCTTTTAATTATTCAATTTCACAAGTTTCATACCACCATATAAATGAAATTACTTCTGATCTGAGTGTCCAGATAGCAATGCAGGTCTCCTCCCAAATTTCTGAAAGTTTTGGAAAACCTTAAAGTGTTGTTAAAGTATTTTTTTGTTGAAATACAAAGAAGGCTTTCTGGAAAGTCATTCTGTGATCTATGAAGACCAAAAGATAGTAAATGGTCAATGCATCAAATCACAGCAGTCAGCCTGCTGTACGCTCTGTCAAGTTTTAACTCCAACTCTGCCACTGTCCCAGAGCTCCTATGAATTTGCATCCAATTACATTTTGTTGTAACACTAACAAGAGAGCCAGTGTTTTCAGTCAATCAACCTGTGAAAGGCTCTTGAAGTCAGCAGCACATGCTCTCTGTAGAAAGTGCCTGAGATTATTGTGCTTAGGCAGCAAGTGTAATGCTGGCCACCAAGGTTACTGTTAAATTACTGTACATCTGTGCCTGTCGTTGCAAGAGCCTTGAGAAGCTTATCAAGATATATAGCTTTTAATTTTGGAGTTTGCCTTTGGGTTTAAAATTTAATGTCTAGTGTTGCAGGGCAGTTTGGGTTTTCAGTGTTTTTGTGGTTCTATGTCCTCAGGCTTACTTGACAGGATGGACAAGCACAGGGCAACACTCTTAGCTCACCTGTCAGTGCATCCAACAAAATATTCCCATCCAAATGCTGTTAGAGCTGACAGGTATGAGTGAGTTATCCAGAGCTGTATTTTATATAAGTATGAAGTCTGGTGGTTCCTGAAATTCATTTCAGCCACTATTTAAGTATTTCTTGGAGTTCATATTTTGAGAGCTAAATCAAGCACATCTTGGAAAGCTTTTAGCCTTAAGCTGCATCTTTGGTATATCTAATGTAAGAGATCAAATTTTGTTACCAGAAATCTTTAGTGATCCAATTTAGGTCATTCTCATAGCAGTATAGCTGCTAAAGTAAATGTAAGTTGTTTTAAAGGAATTATAGATATTTATATTGGAAAACAAGCCAAAACAAAAAAGAATCAAAAACTTATTTTGTAGACTTCCTTCTCTCACATTTCTGTTCACTTCAATCCATCTTTAACTCACAAAAAACAAACTTTCTTATTAATAAAGATGCATATTGGCAATTTTCTTCGCAATAAAAAATGCTGTGACACATATACTGTATTGTGATACAATAAGTCACAAGCAATCACGTTATAATCTAGCTGCGGCAAGTGCTCGAGGGACGAGCATCCCTGTGACAGAGTGTTCATCAGCTGGATGCAGTTTCAATCTCTCCCCCTTAAATTGAGACACTTCGCGCAACTCATAGAAGAGGCGCTGACCACACAGAGAAATGGCAATTTCTGAGTTTGTAGATATTTACATGACCTACTTCCTTATTATTTTATATATTATTATATGTTATAAAGCTGTAACACATTAAATATAACTCTGTAAAAGAAGTCTTTCCTTTAAAGATGCTCAACGCAAGTTTTGCTTCTGCTCTGGTGTCCTGAAAAAATATGCTACCTATCAGGATGTGCTACCAACACTATAATCCCATGGTTTTACTTATTCCACACCGAGAGTGGCTCTGTATTTACTTATTTGGTATTTTTATATAATTCCCTCATACTTTGCGATCCACATCACCTGAAACTATTTGGAAAGTTTAGAGTGCATCTGGACTGTGAGCTCTGCTTTCTTCCTCTCAGTCAGGTGTGAGCTGCAGTGCTGATTTTGTGCGCCATCATTCGAGTTTCGTATGATCTTATGTTACGTTAAGTGACATAAAATGTCTATTCAAGAACAACAAATTTTGTCTGCAATTTTTATTTTCGACGTTGTAGATAACATTGAATAATCATTTCAGCCCTACTTTGAAGAAACCTTTAAGAAATTATATTTTCCCACCACAGACCCAAAGCAATGACCTGTGTAATCTCCATGAACATTGGTGGAGCCCCAGAGGGGGACTTGTCGACTATACCCCAAATTCTAAAAATGTGGTTGAAGCCTTGCAAAGTACCAGTAGTTAATCATAACTTACCCTAAACCTAACCCTAGTGCTACACTATTTCAACCCTGTCACAGTAAGTTTGGTATTTACATACTCAGAGTAAATTCTGGTAGTTTCAGTGAGCAATAAAAATGCACGAGTCATATGAACTACTTTAATTGTGTTTTTATGTTTTGTTTGTCATTTTTTGAGCTTGACAGTAACGAACATGACTAATACACAGTATCGTATTTGGATCGGGCTCGTCGGACCGATACCCGATCCCTCTAAAAGCTTCAGTATCAGAGCGGATCGGTGCATACCTATTAGACACACAATCTGCATCTCTGTATCTTTGTCAGATAGATTCCACTCAGTGGTTCCAGTTAATCTTGTCTGTTTTGGTATTGCTTATTCCTTATCAAGATGCTAATTTCTCCAGCAACAAAGGGGAGATGACTTTTGCAGCCCTGTTCCAGACTATGCTAATCCAACACTCAATATGGGCCATCTCAGGGTTTAAAAAAGCAACAGTGGGCTTTCTGATTTATGGCTTTACACTGATCCATCTTCAGTAACACATGAAAAGGTCTGTTCAATATGTTATCATTGAATCCAAACATTTTAAGCACAGAGCGTGGTTGTTCAGGATTTAAGCAGCTTGCAGGTTGCGCAGTAGCCTGCCTGTTCATTTGAACATTTTTATTATTTTTTGCTGGTTTATGGGTTTTCCAAATCGAAGGATTATGGATCTAAGAGGTTTGTTTCATCAATGACCTCTTCAAGGACTTTGACTTTTTTCCCCTGTACATTTCAGCTGTGCCTCAGAAAGACTTTTAGAACTCTTGGAACTTTAAAATTAAGCCATTTTCTCATATGGTGAGCCATGTGGTTCTTTCATACAGGATGCTCAGGATTTTTGCTTTCAGTAATGTACTGTTGTAAGCTGCTTATGAATTTGCATGAAATGGCAGTCATCCAAATGCTCCCCTTTAAACCCAAAGCAGAGTTTAATTTGAGAGTAGAATTCTAATGGAAGTTAGAGCATTTAAGAATTTGAGCTACAAACTCAAATTCTTTCATCTCTACATTTATTCTAGTATGTTTGACATCCCAAAGCCTGTGGAAATCTTATCAGTGTTCTTTGTGTGTGTGTGTGTGTGTGTATGTGTGTGTATGTGTGTGTGAGCGTGTATTTATCACTTTGTGGGGACCAAATGTCCCCATAAGGATAGTAAAACCCGAAATTTTTGACCTTGTGGGGACATTTTGTCGGTCCCCATGAGGAAAACAGCTTATAAATCATACTAAATTATGTTTTTTGAAAATGTAAAAATGCAGAAAGTTTTCTGTGAGGGTTAGGTTTAGGGGTAGGGTTAGGTTTAGGGGATAGAATATAAAGTTTGTACAGTATAAAAACCATTATGTCTATGGAAAGTCCCCATAAAACATGGAAACACAACATGTGTGTGTGTGTGTGTGTGTGTGTGTGTGTGTGTGTGTGTGTGTGTGTGTGTGTGTGTGTGTGTGTGTGTGTGTGTGCACTGGTGGCCAAAATTTTTGAATAATGTACAGATTTTGCTCTTATGGAAAGAAATTGGTACTTTTATTCACCAAAGTGGCATTCAATTGATCACAATGTATAGTCAGGACACGAGAAAAATTACTATTACAATTTGAAAGAAATGTTCAGAACTTCTTAAACTACTTCAAAGAGTTCTCATCAAAAAATCTTCCACATGCAGCAATGACAGCTTTGCAGATCTTTGGCATTCTAACTCTCATTTTGTCCAGATACTCAGGTGACATTTCACCCCACGCTTCCTGTAGCAGATGCCATAGATGTGGCTGTCTTGTGGGACTTCTCGCACACCTTACAGTCTAACTGTAAATAAAGTACCAATTTCCTTCTGAAACGGCAAAATCTGTACATTGTTCCAAACTTCTGTATCTAGGAATGGTCTCAGATCTCTTGCCATGTGTTCTCCAACCTCTTTAGGCATTATAGGAATAGACTCAAAGAGTTGTTATCTTGACAAAGTGAGGTTGCACGAAGTATTGAATAAAAGGGTACCAATAATTGTGTCACATATACGTATATTTGACAAAAATATTAGTTTTTTGATAATACTTGTGTTGTGTTTGCAATTGTTTGATATCTATTAGAGGATAGATTTTTGTGAATATTTGAATAAAAGATCAAAAGGATAAACAATCAAGACATTTTTCAAAGCCTTCTTTGGTCATATTTACCAAGGGTGCCAATATTTTTGGCCACATCTGTATTTATTAAATGCAGCCTTTTGCGATTCACTAAGCTATCTTTTGTCTTCAACAGACTTTGAATAAAATGCACAAGTCATATGGACTACTTTAATGATACTTTTATTGTCCTTTTATGGTATTTTTGGAGCTTGACAGGAATGACTATGACTAACACACAATGTCAAATTTGGATAGGCTCGTCAGATCGATAACCGCTCCAATACAAAATGTTGGAATCGGAGGTGCATTCCTAGCAAATATTGCAGTACTTTAAATTAGTGGGGGGTTTTTCCCCTTCTTTTTTTCACTGACTTAACCTTCAAAACTGAGGACCTGAAGCAAAATCCAGAGTGCCTAGCTGCTTTTCGGAGAGCTGAACATGCCTCCGTAGGACCTCAATGATGCCAAATAGCCACATCATCTTCTCACCATTTTGCATAGCCTCTAGCAGTGTGCACAAGGGCAATCCAGGAGTTAAAGTCCCTGACAAGGATGGGTCTGAATTAAGTCTTGTATGTTTCATCACAGTTGAAGCACCAACTGGACCAGTCTTCTCATTAGCTTTTCCTGTCTGGACAATTTCACATGTTTTTCATTGCCAGCTTTTGAGTCAGTAGGACAAAACTTACAAGACCGCTGCGCCTGAATTTCCATACTGTCAGGGTACAATATGTACTGCATTTGATGTAGAGTGCACTTTTGGAAGTAGGCCTGTCAAATTTTCACATCACAATAATTGCTGAAGCTTTTATCACGGTATACGGTATTATCACGGTATTGTATTACATTGCAAAAATGGGTTAAAAGATAAACACATTTTATTTTTGTTCTCTTATTAACAAGTTTAATGACATTTATCAGTAACAAATGGGCCTATAAATTAACAGATAACAAAGAACTTTGAAAAGACATTTAAAAAACGAATGCATGTTGTTTCTGGGTATTAAGCCAGTTGCTATTATATAGCAAGGCGCTAGCTACTAATTTAATAACCGCTAGTTCACACACTGTATGGGAACGTAATATTGAATATCAATATTGAAATCATCATTGTGTAATTACATGACTTGGTTTAAGCTGATTAGAATTGTATTTTAGTTGTTACTACAAGAATCAAATGTTACTGTGTAATTTAGCAGAGTTTTAGCGTACTACTCTTCGGCCACTTGAAAGCAAGCTACACATTATCTGCAAACGGCAATAACAGTTCACTTTGTTGTCTTAGTTGTCAATTAGCTAGTTGTCTCTTTGAGTGGTTTCTCTCAGTATTAAAAAACAGTTTGGAAAAAATAGCAGAATTGTCACAACTTACCTTTATCTTGCTGAATTGCACAAAATTGTGTCCGTTATTAACTGCCACTAGGGCTGGGTGATATGTAAAATATATATTTGCGATATTTGCCTTTGTGAAAAATTACTAATAGCCTACAGATTAAGAACTAAAGATAATTATAAAAATGTAAAAACAATAATAATCATTATAAATAAGCCTAATAAATTCCATTGTGTTCTCAAAATATTGCTGCCAAATGTGTGTTCTTACTGAATTGTTTGTATTGCGTTTTGGTAATACAGTTAATTTTGCCTAAATAAAATAAAATAAAAGTTTAGGTTGAAGGTGAACATGACTTGCATTTATTTATGATTTAATCACTTTCGTCTTTGTTTATTTAATACAAAGAAACCTGCAGAGTTGCATTCACAATGCATGCCAACCGAGTGGAAATAACATGAACTAAACTCACAGCACCTCCTGAGATTATTGGAGATCATTTGGCAGCATTCTCACTGACAACATTATTCTTCCAAACAGTTTTCAGATGAATGAAAGAAAAAAGAGTGAAAACTCTTTACATGCGCTTGTTCCACATGACAGTCTTGTGCCGCACGCCAGCAAATCAGGTGAATTTTCTTGCACTATTGATTTTGCTTTAAAAATTAAATACATTTATTGAAACACGAAAAACAAACAAAAGACATTTCTAAATTCAAATTGCACTTTAAACTAAACAAAGTGATAAAAAAAAATCTTATTTAACCACCTTCCCAAATCCAACATTTACTGTCTCCAACGGCTCCACAGCTTTATGTCTCTTCGTAAAAATGTCAAAGTGTGTTTCTTCAAGCGAATGTCTTTGTGACTAACATAATTTCTTGTCATGTGTCACCGAGATAGGTCACCCACCTGTTGCAGGAAGATGAGCAAAATTACCCACGCATGAAATACATTTGAACAAGGAACTTACGAATTGGATTCAACCTCGTCGCATTTGGCGGGTGCTAGTTTCACACCCTGGACTACTGTTTAATATATGCTGACTTCCCAGATCCATGGTTTTGCCATTCCCAGATATTGTCGATCATCGTCTGTTCGCAATCGGCATCGGGATCTTCATCGTCAATATTCGATTACATCGTACTATCGCCCAGCCCTTGCTGAAATTTTTCTGCCACATGCTTTGCATAAAAGGAAACCATCTTCGACCAACAACCCAGGCATTTGGGCATTTTTATGGAACCCAAAATACTTCCACATTTCCTGCTTAATCCTTTTAGAAGGTGAATAAATGGATGGCTGCATTCCTCCATCCATGCTTCACGTCCATGCTGGTTTGTTTGTATCAGAGTGCGCATGTCATTTGTGCCACATACACAAAGTGTTGTGAATCTTGATTTGTTGAAGGAAATAAGTACTTTGTGATTAGAAAAATCTAAACAATTTGGCTAAAAGGTTATCTAGAATTATTTACAGTATTTTTAAGTGCCCACGTTACAATATCGTGCATGTTAATTACCGTGATATAACGCAGTGTTGTATTACTCAATCAGTCTTGGTCTCGAGACCACTTTTTGAAGGTCTCGTTTCAGAATCGACAGCTTTTTTACTCTGTCTTGTCTCGGTCTCAGAAAAAGAGGACTCTTTTATTTCAAGTCCACAACTGTGGGATATCACTGAATTGCCTGTGCGTTGTATGATTTATTTGTTAACATCAACATTAGTTCCCTGCTCTACCCCCCCAACCACATGCACACCAAGAAAGTGAATGCGGGAGACTATGGAAAGCCAAGAGGGTCATAATTCACGTGTTTTGTATCGTTGTATTAAGCTTTGAAACTGCGTTTTCTAAACGCAGCAAGGTGTTAAGTAAATAGAAACAATGTACGCCATCTCACATTAAGTTAATGCACGTTATTTTTGCACATCACGTAACTTAATTAGTGCATTCATTTGCATTTTTGTTTGTGATAAACATTGACAATGCAGGCCACATAAAGTTATGTAGCTAATGTATATAAAGTTATGTTACATCAACGTTAGCTAATGTCAGCTCCGACATAAACGCTACACGCCGCGATAATGCTCCCTACTTTGGTGAGAGAGCTAGAGATGTGACAGCAGAGAGTGGAGACCGAGTAATGCGCCTCCACTTATATGAACATTTTACATTTTAAATAGGCTGCTTTGCTTTATGTTTGGCATTCTTAATTGAATATTGAATAATTAATGAAGTATTGAATAATTGTTTTATATATTCTGTACTTACTGATGGTTTCTTGGGGAAGCGTCATCCAGAAAACCTGATGCGATGCTTGCACAAAAGTTTTTTTGTTTTAGGTGGATGGCAAAACTTGGGAAAAGAGTGTTGAATAAAGATAGTTAAGTTGATTTCATCTCCTTAGTGTTTGTTTCACACACATAAAATTCACCTCTGCAATGCCTTTTGATTATTTTATCAAGACATTTCTCATGGTAAACTGATAGATACACACACACACACACACACACACACACACATATATATAGCAATAAAAGAGGTGAAAAAAATTTGAGGAGTGCCTATGGTTTGCATGTTCCACATTTTATCGTAAGGGTGTCATGCAGTGTGGGACTCGCACTGGTTTGGTCATGGTCTTGACTTGGACTCAACCCCTCAAAGTCTTGGTCTTGTCTTGGTCTCAATACACTCTGGTCTTGGTCTTGGTTTAGGTGGTCTTGACTACAACACTGATATACCGTATTACTCAATACCGTCACATGCCTACTCGGAAGTTAGTGTTCTTTTGGTATGCAGGTGGGTAATGTGAAAACATTCCCATACATATTTTATCCGCGAACATTGATATTGTCCTTTAACCAATTGTATGATGTATAACAACCGTAAAAATATTTTACTCTGGTTTTGTTAAATGAGGACCAGCAAGGAACAATTTTGTTGTACAGTAACATTTACAGTCGAAAAGAGCTTGCAGTTCTGTGCTATTTTATTTTCATTCAACATTTTTAATCGGGCATCTCTGCAGCTCTTGTGGAATTATGAGATAGTAAAATGTCCAGTGGATACATCACAGTCTCAGCAGATGCAGTGGGTATTTTTTGCCAACTGTTTTATGAATACTGAGTATTCTTTGAATAAATACTGCTTTTTGCATAAATAATAGTAGGGAAATAGGCACATTTGGATACGTCATTTGAATCACCAACATCAACATTTTATCATTTTTAAATTGTAATTATTCTTTTTCAGTTTTAGTCTCAGTGCCACTCCCTGACATACTTTTACAACACTCTTGAAAACCACTGGTAAAAGTGGTAAGGAAACCTTAAAGTAATGTGCCTTTTTCTTTTTTTTTAAAGACTTTGACATTGAGCAAATTTAAGCAGTATATAATAAGATAGATGTGCTTTCAGAATCATTGCTTTGCTATTTGCTGCTTATATCTGAAGTGACACCAGCTGAAGTAAATAATTTTTTTATCCAGCTTAAGGCTTCAAGTGGTTTTATGATTATTTTCTTTTCTGTCCAAATAGCCTTTTAACCAGGGATGTTTTATCGAAAATAAATAGAATGTTAGCACATATTTTATTTTTCTGGATGAAAGGACACGCCGTACAGTATTTGTTGAACTAAAGTGTCTTGTAAAGATTTGCTGCATTACTTGCTTTGGCCTGATGGGGGAGCTGTCTTTCTAAATTGTGTGGTGTTTTTTTCTGCAAGCATATTTGATTGCAACATCTGTTCCTTTGAAATGTGTCTTAAGAAACCAACATGATAATCAGTTAAAAGGGAGATCTAACCATACATTCCAAAAAGTGGTTATTTTTTTATGTGCTCATTGTGTTTCTAATTTGTTCAAGTCAAGTAACAGAAAATTAACAAATTGGGTTCTCATTTTATGTGTACTAACATGAATTCAGATGGTGTATTTTTCTCATTGAGATTCATTCTTGATTTTATTGTAATTGCTATTAAAAATTCCCTTCAAAGCAAATGGAGATGCTGTAATTATATTCCCTTAGAGGAATATATTTGTGATTTCATCATTTTGCATGGAATGATGTCTTTAACCAGTAGAAGCAACTCAACAAATGACACTCATTTAATACAGACTGAAAGATGGCATATATATATATATATATATATATATATATATATATATATATATATATATATATATATATATATATGTTAGTGGATCTAACATTTTTCTTTAGTGCCAAACATACATCAACCACATATTAGTATTTTCTGTTACTTATTGCCAATTGTACTTCAGATAAGAAGGGTCTTTAAATGAAAAATTTGGCTATTTGAAGGAATTGTCATGCTCTTGAATGGAGAGAAATGACCTGACTCAGGGCCACCGATGCGATATTCCCAATCCCAGTGCTGCACATGGACCCTCAGCACAGTGGCCCACTTCACCACTTTCCTGCTTCTGACTTCTATTGCCCGCCAATTATCTGGATCACCAATATGGCTGTTGTGGAGCAATTGCTGTCTGCCTTTAGTAAGCCATTGTGGCCATTGTGTGTGTTGCTGTAATGGCTTCTCATGGCCATGGAGGGCAGAGAGGAGACATCAGTGTAAATGTCTGATTAAATGAGCATGAAATTGAAAGCTCATTCCCATCTGACAAAGACGGTGTGCTATGATTTTATTTTAGATGACACATGGTTCCTTTCCCACAAGTCTGTTTTATGGGGTTTGTTTGTGTACTCAATTTGAAAGAATTCAAAGTCAGGTGTCAAAATGTTAAGGTGTTAAGACAAAACAAACCCACAAAGGTTCAGTTGTGGATTTTTTATGTTTAGGACAATTCTAGTTTTTTTAAAAGCATATATATTCTGTTCGAAAAGCTAGTAAGCTGCCTACAGAGGAAGCATTTTAAGTCATTGCAAGTGTTCTCCAGATCTGAAGGCTGTTCTCAAAAGTAGGTATCTAAATTGTGCCAACTTCTACGGCAGCATTGCATGTATCCTTTAGCATTCCCAGACTGCATGTGCTGAGTGTTAATATATATGTGGATTATATATAAACAAATATCATTGATAAAAATAATTAATTGTAATTAAAATGTTATGCTTATTAGAATATTGCATAGAGTTAGCTTAGCAACATGCAATGTTAAATTAACCCTTGTGCGACCTTCGGAACATTTTATGTCTTTTTCATCTTTGTGTTAATGCCAACGGCATAAATTTTGCCAAAGGTGTGTATTTTTGGGGGAATTTTGATATTTCAACCTCAGTTCCTATAATACATCTATAATAAACTGTCTACACAAAATAGTTACACTCAAGACCTTAAGGACAAAAATATTCCCATTGAAACCCATTAAAACAGCAATATTTGAAGCATGAATTCTATGATATTATGCTTTCATTCTGGAGCCCTGGCTTCAAAAATTTTTTTTTTTTAATATTTTCCACCAGATGGTGCCATTTTTCTCTTGTTTAGCCTATGGAGCAAATACATGCTTTTTTCCTATTTTTCTGTTTGCTGTATTATAGAGCACTGCATGCCAATTGAATAAATGATGCAGTCAAAATTTTGCGGATGTGTTGGTATGGATGTCAGTGTGTGTGTGTGTGTGTGTGTGTTTGTGTGTGTAAAAACACAACAGTGGCATTATGTAAACAAACTAGCATTTAAAGGGTTAAAATCCTGAAAATTAAGTTTAGTTGAGGTTTTTGTTTTTTAATCTGACTCTGCACAAATAATAATTATGCATCAAAATAAATGCTGTTGCTAATCATTGATATATCTCAGACTGTGATAAAAAAAAAATCCCCTTAGCATTTAATAAATGGAAAAGAATAATTTTTTTAAATGTTTGTTTTCATAAAAACAACAGTTGCATTATATAAGCAAACTGACATTTAAAGGGTTAAAATGCTGAAAATGAAAGAATATTGGGTAGTTATGATCAGAACTGATATTACTAATTGAAAGTGGAAAATAATATTAATATATAATATTATTATTGCAGTTATTTGACATGGACATTTTTACCCTCTAAAGACCTCTGAATAACTTTTTTTAAATTGACGCACAAGGGTTAATTTACTAAAATAATTTAATTAGAGTCCATACAGAACACTATTTGCACTGCATGTGGAGTTGCTGCCTTTGTATTGCAATCCAAATCGGTCACTTACAATTTTTTTTTTATAATTATCATTTTATTAATATTATAATATATATATATATATATATATATATATATATATATTTTTGAGCATTTAATTAGAAATGTGTAGGAGTGAGTGACCAAGGATGAGCAGGGCCAGAATCAAACTCTGGTCTCCCACACATATCAAACCATAGACTGTAAAAAAAGATGGACGACGCCCCTTTGCTCTTTTCCATTGGTGAGAACTGAAGCAGCCAGTGTCCCGATATGGCGCTGATATCTTGGGACTTGAGTCTGCGCAGTTGCGATTTCGGGACCAGACCTGCGCAGTAGTGAGCAGGAAGTAAAGCCGCGAAATCAAGGCCCCGCCCTCACTCTCGCTGAATCAAATCGCAAGCACACGCCCCTGCACTTTTGACTTTTGACGGTGTGAAATAATTAATTATAGAAATTTAGATATTACATTTAAAGCTCCAATCTCCTCAGTCCTCCGAATATCCCGAAAAAAAAAGTCAGTTGGTGCTTCAGTGACTACTTAGCTCAGAGAACCTGTCAATCACAGCTGTCAATCATGATGTCACAGCACCGTTTTTATAGCATCAAATAACTAACTAAAAACAAACTTATTTTGAAAACAAACACTTGAAATTACATCAGCGTGATAGAAACTACAGTAAATGACAGAAACTATCTTTGGAAAAAAGATATGTGAAGTGTAATTTAATTGTTTAATTGGTCTCACGTCCCGTTGAATTTCATGGGGAGGCGGGGTTTATGACCTATACTAGGACCAGTCACCGGGGGGCGATCGAGACGTTTTGGCTTCACTTTTGAGGGCTTGTGCGGCATACTTGTATCAAACGTGTCTCTGTTATTAATGGTTTTCTTTATGCGTAAAGTTGAGTCTGAGCTATTATATTTTGTGGTGGTGTGGTTCCTACTTTTTTTTTTTTGCTGCTGAGCTCATGTTGCTTTTTGATGAATGTAACTTTTATCCTTTTTATTAATCTAAATCCATTAATGGTGACATTGATATTTGATTACATTCATTTTAATGAAACAGTGTTTCACGAAACAAGCTTGTTTTCAAAAAGGTTGCGTATCAGTGGTCACTGGACTGGAAAGTTTGCTGCCTACGCTGCAGTTTGTCACTGTCTCGATAGCTTGATCATCATCAGACCTCTGCGTCTCTTCATCATTGTCTCTGTATGCTTCAGTTAACAGATACAGTTGATTTATGTTCTTGTAGTAGAGATATTTAAGAACATTATTTTCTTACTGAAGTTGAGTTGTGCTTTCACAAAATTTCAGCTGTCATAGACTTTCAGACTTGCTTTCCTTAAGTATCTATTTTTCCATTTATGGATATTTTCTTTGCATCTTTTGGGCATCAAACGATTAGATTTTATTTTTGCTTTATTTATTACCTTATTTTTCCTCAAGAAAAAGGCAAAATGAGACATTATGTTCCTCTTATAAATTCACAAGTATCTATTTTTGACCTTTTTGGATTTATCTTTATTGCACTGCTGTAAAAATTACTTAAACCTCCAATGTTTTTCTTGTAGATGGCAGCACGATCCCTGCCAGCAGTACAATCTGATGAACGACTCCAGCCACTTTTGAATCTCCACTGGTATTCGGCATCATTAAAGTAATTGTCGTCACCTCTGGTGTAAAACTATATTCTTTATTATTGCGTTGTGGCTATATGAAAGCCAGCCATGCGCTCTGCGGTTATATTTAAGGAGATATTATTCAGATTGACCATTCACTTTCATTAATGCAATTTAATTTAACATCTTTTTTGTTTCACAGAAAGTCACACATGTTTGGAATGACATTAAGCTGAGAAAATAATAACACAATTTTCATTTTGGGGTGAACTAACCCTTAAAATGTACCCCACAAGTTGTATTTTATAGATTACATCCTCTTTGTTTCTTTTAAAGCTTTTTAAATAAGCATCCTCTCACCACCACATGCACACAATAATCCTTATTTCTTGTTTTGCAATTTCCTTGGACTACTTGAGGGTGAGGCAAATAGTCCACTCAAGGCCAGCCGGCCCGCAGAATGACTCCGACTGCCTTTATCAATAGCACACTCTTTCATTCAGCCTATTTCAATAATGGCCAGAGCACAGTCACATTACGATGCACCAAGTGTCCTCCATGTGTGAACCTGGCCTTGCTTTTTGGCTACAACCCAGCAGGGATACCAGTGTAGATTAAAGCCAGTCTTCTTAATCAGTGGCCACTGAATGCACGGACGATTGTGTCCCTCCACTTGCTCACAGTGAATGGGAACAATAGCAGCATTCCCAGCAGTCAATTCATTTGCTTTTTGATGGACTCTAAATGAGAGCACTTTAATTGAATGTGTGACAGTTGTGGCTGCGGATGATTGGTTAGAATACTCTCTCTCTCCATTTGTCATCACTGGACTAGCCAGATAAGAGTGTATGAAGGGCCACTGTGGAGTTGAACAGTGAGGGAATGTCCCAAGATACGAACGCTTAGGAAAGGGAGAGCAGGACCTGGCAACATTTTAATTTTTCATAATAGCACTCAGAGCTTCAGTGGATGTTTGGTTAGACTAGACCAAAAAGACTCTGTTTATTTGCAAAAGAGCCCATTCCTGTATGAGCTGGGCATCTCACTGAAATGAAAATGTGTTGTATTTATCATGATTGCACAATCTTTCCCTTGATGTCATGACAGATGGCGGTATATTTGAATTTTAAACTTTAAAACGGTTTAACGGTTTTGAACTTTTTATGGAAATCCATCAAAACAATATGTCAATGTCTTTATATTATAATACATGCATATTATAATATGTTGTTTTTCATTTATAAAAGCACAAGAAGAGATTGATTTGAGGTATTTAAATGTAATGTGGGAAATTAGTTTACACGGTTTGCATTGTAATGGAAATCAATTTGTCACGAGTTGTGGGAACCATGCATTTATCATTTTTAAATGGATTTATTGGAATATTCCTGGTTCAATACAGGTTAAGCTCAATCAACAGCATTTGTGTCATTATGGTGATTACCACAAACATTCATTTTGACTTGTTCCTCCTTTTCTTTAAAAAAAATCTGGGTTACGGTAAGGAACTTACAATGGAAGTGAATAGGGCCAATCTGTAAATGTTCAAATACTCAATGTTTCAAAAGTACAGCTAGAGGACGTTAACAATATGCATGTTAACATGATTTTTGTCTGATAAAATAGCTTACTAACCTTTTGTGTGTAAGTTATATCCATTTTTACAACCTTGTTACCATGACGATTTAACAACATAAACCTCAAATTGTATAGACTTTTTAGGGTTTTATGATGTAAACAACTTTACAGCTCAGATAATACCTGAGTTTTAACAGAAGAATTATTGTAAGTGCTTTTATAAAATTATAAACTTTAAACCCTCCAAATTGGCCCTCATTCACTTCTTACTTATTCACATACAAGTGCCTCACTGTATCCTCGATGTTTGCTTCTTTGTAAAGAAAAGGAGGAACGAGTCAAAATAAAACATTTTGATAGGTCCTGTGGAACAACTGTTAGGTCAAAAAAATGAGCCATTTGTTAAGCTGCCTTAATTCAACCACATCTGCTTAAATAAGTGCTTTCAATACAACATTTATGCTGTTCCAAAGGGATCAGGAATGATGCATCTTTATTTAACTAATACTTCCGTTTGTAGAGATTATCAAATATTTGTTTCCTCTTTTTGAAATTTAAGCCTAAATGCCAAAGCCCTTCCATTTACAACGTACATTATGTAATTTGAAGGAATATTTTGCTATATGAAACATGAATGTGAGGGTATATAAATGTAATATAATCAGTATATTATTTTCCAATAATGTTTACATTTATAGTGGAGTTTCAAAGAAAGTAATTTTCTTTATACAAATCTATCAAAAATGTTATTCATTTTTGTATAATCGGGACTTCGGTCTGTGTCCATTTGCCAACATTATTCTAAATTCAGTTTTGTGTCATATTAAAACTAAATTTGGGATTATAAATCCCAAATATACTGTTGCTCAAATGTGATCAGAATGTAAAGGTCTAATACTTTTTCTACAAATTATTTGCCAAAAAGATAGGATTTCAGTGTAACTCCTAAAACCCGTGATCATGATCGGCGTGTAAATGCCACATTGTCTCAAACACATTAGGTCTGCTGTAAAGTTTTTTTTTTTCCTGAACTGTGTAATAAAGAAACTAATTACCTTCTTCCAACACAATTCACTCCAACTGTGATCTATGCAAATTATATTGCATTTCTGTTTAGCAGACGGTAGTACTTGAGGACTAAATATACCCTGGGTTATGTGGAATCTGTATTGTTTCAAGGTGTGTGATTAACTTATCAAAGTAAATTGCCTAATGTTAATCTCTAAATGTTGTGATTCTCCTTCACCGGAAAACAAACAGTTTCAAATAATGTACACTTTAGTATTTGTTCTTTTTAACCTTGTAATCTCTTGACTGATTTGTTCTCATCATTACTTGTTCCTTTACCCTTTGTTGTAGCCTATGTGGGTCAGGACTACAGCATTCAGAAGAACATTGGGAAAGTTTCACTGGAACAGATCCAGTAAGTTATCTGAAATGATTGAAGTTATGCAATGACAAAGCCAAGTCATGGCTGCACCTCTACATTACATCATTTTTGAAAACGCAAAACATGCCGCAAAACAACATTTAACAAATCCACCAGAGATTAAGTGGGACTTAATATTTATATGGTCTCAGGAGCCTGTACTTTAGAGCTTAATTTATATTTGGCACTGAATGAGACTTGAAGTGAGGGTAAAGTTTTTCTTTTACTGAATCCTCAAGTTACTATGACATTGAGCATGTCCTACTTTGGTGGTTGGAATGGATGTGCGCAGATGTTTCTTGGGAGTAAAACTGTCTGGATGGCACTGCTCTGTGTGTGTGTGTTTCTGTTTGGTTGTGTATGCCATCTCGGGGGCGATTGCTGTTCCAATTAAGTAGCTCATCAGCACATGCAAATTTTGTCCTTCACTTTTTGCTTTTATTTCGAAACATTAATGGAGGCATGGAATTCTCTAGTAATTAAAAGACTTTGCATTAAAACAAGAGCTTTTGAACACAATATCTCTTTTCCTGAGTCCTCATGTCAGTGTTACATGCATACAAAGACATACAAACACTCACTCTGAATTTTCAAAGGCAGATCTTCAAAAGAAAAAAAGATCAATGTTTGTGGTTCTCAACTGGCATGTCGGGACCCAAAAATGGCAGTTAGTATACAGTAACAAATAGAATTATCAACTTTTTTAAAGGGAGGAGAAAATGCTTCCCAAATCCTTTGTTATTTACATCAAAGGCTGTGTGTTCAGTCAAAATCAACAGTATTTTGGTGGCATTTCATTGCTCACTCGATAAAATGGCTGATACTAATACAGTATTTGGCCCTTTGTTTGTTACTTTTTTGACTGGTTAAATAGTCTGCTGTTGTTTACGCATTTACAAAATGATTGACCTGTCACATTAATAATTTTAATTTTTTTGTGCCTTTGCAATTAATACATTTAAATTGTTTATTTAAATGGCATTTTTGTTTACTTTTGTACTATAAATAATTTGGTTCTGTGTTGGGTCACCATTTAATGTACTATGTAAAATCTGGGTCCTGAAGCAAAACCAGCTCTGAACCACTGCTTTATGGGACTGATACCTTGCTTCACCTCAAAATTGCCTGTTTTACAAAACAAGCCATTTTCAATAACTGCTCTTTACATTTACATTTATGCATTTGGCAGACGCTTTTATCCAAAGCGACTTACAGTGCACTTATTACAGGGACAATCCCCCTGGAGCAATCTGGAGTTAAGTGCCTTGCTCAAGGGCCCAACAGTGGCATCTTGGTGGTGCTGGGGCTTGAACCCCTGACCTTCTGGTCAGTAACCCTGAGCCTCAACCACTGAGCCTCAACCACTGAGCCACCACTGCCCCATCTTTCCTTATCTTCACTTCTTCCAGGTACTGAGAGAGGACCACCACCTGCGCCACGGTGGACACATGCAGTATGGCCTCTTCCTCAAGAGTATTGGTCTTACTCTAGAACAGGCCCTGCAGTTCTGGAGGTCAGAGTCTGTCAAAGGTAAAGTCGGTGCAGACAAGGTAACTTCAGCTCATGCTTGCTCACATTGTCCTCGTTTTCCACAGTCCTGTGTCCCCAGCTGCTTACTTGGTTATACATTTTCAACTGAGTGTTATAGAGATTATTTTTTCCACTTTTGGTTCTGTTTATGTCATTTTCTTTCTTTGTCTCTCAATAATGCTCAACTAGAGAGGGTCACCAAAATGAATGAGGCAAGATATTGGAACCCTGAGTCCTTCGACTGTTCTATTCTGATGTTGAAGATAATTAGCCGCCCTTCCATCGTGTCCTTAATTACAATTCTAGTGGAGCGTGTTATATCTTGTTTTTTGTGCATGGTACATTAAGCAAGAAATGTTCATCCCCAATCATAGACCTATGTTTCCCTCCTCCTTGCATTCTGCAAATGAATGTTTATTCCCAGCTGATGCTCAATCAAGTAGAAACAAATGAAATTCACATCCTTACCTGAGAACGGCTGTCCTGTCGGGCAGGCTTTTGAAAATAATCGACTGTCTCATCAGAGCTCAGTGCCAGCTCAGCTATTACACATACTGAATTTCATTCTGGAAGATCCAGTTGTTCTGAGACTTGGAGTCATCACTGGACTGGCCAGAGACTTGTTGCCAGTTTTTAAGCAGTAGCCTAATTTTAATCAAGACCTTTGGTCTATTTAATTATTTTGTTTAAGTTCTTATTTAGTTTTAATAAAACTAAGCTCCTACTTAAAGCCTCCAAGCAGCTATATTATAAGTAGGTAATAATCATAATATTATATAGATACAGTCTGCATCTACTTTAATAGGGAAAGACCAAAATCTCAAACTGTTCATCAAGATTACATTTAAATAACATACTGTATTTCAAATCCGCTATAAAATCAGACAATGGAATCATACATTTGCTTCTTTAGCTCAAATCACACAAAAAACACCCTCCCTTTTGTGCAGAATTATATGACTGTCCAAGAAATTAGAAATGATTGAGTGTTTCTAGGCATTCGCATATTTTCTGTGTCAATGACAGAAATTCAAAAGTAATCTTTTGAAGCTCTGAACAATGAAGCTTTCTCTGTTTGGACGATTTAGAAAGATTCTATGACAGGTACAGGATAGCGGTTTGTTATTGGGCGTAATGAATTTATATTGTAATCATCTGCACTGTACTAATACTGTATATTAGCAGTTTAATATTCAGTTGAGTTTGAAAAATTAATGGATTAAGGGGACCACAATGAGGGTAAAAAAATACTTTTGTTTTACTGAGTGTCATGTTCTAATAAATGATTTATTCCTGGGCATGATATTTTTTGGTTTGTCTGCAATTGAGGTGATTATCAGCATGTGCCGAAATCTGGAACGAATAAGCACACAATGGATCTGTCTATTTCAGCATTCACTTGCTGTTGGATGAAAAGGTGGGCAATATTCTGTGACAGCATTGTAAAGCCAAACAGGAGACACATTGAGGTCATTTGCAACAGAATGGCGCATTTTCATTTTGGTGGAAATAGGATGTCAGTTTATGTCAAAAAGCAATGAAAGACGATCAAGAGGACAGACAGGACTGGAAATGTATTACCAAATCCCCTTTGCAAAGCAAAAAGGATAGTAACCACATATAGCAAGGTGTTCATAATTTTTATAAAATGGTATTATTGTGTTGTTGTGTTCAAAAAGTGATGTTGATTTTTCTCATGCATTTAACCCTCCTATTGCGTTTGGGTCATTTTAGACCCGGGAGAGGCAGATCATAATTTTTAAATACCAAATCGTTTTTTGTAACTTTGGGACTTTGCCAAGACTATTATTATTAATTTGTTTTTCATTTTTTTTTTTTTCATTTTTCATTAGTGGGTCAATTTTGACCTGGGCATCAACTGTGGCTTTACACATGATATGTATTTCTTTCCCATCATACATTTTTTGTCTCACTGGGAATGCATCTTGTTTACAAACATACACATACAGTCGCACACAGACACACACACATTATGTACAAAACAGACATAACAGTTATGGAGTGGAGGTGGCGTAGTGGGCTAAGGCACATAACTGGTAATCAGAAGGTTGCTGGTTCGATCCCCACAGCCACCACCATTGTGTCCTTGAGCAAGGCACCAGGGTGCTCCGTGGGGGGATTGTCCCTGTAATAAGTGCACTGTAAGTCGCTTTGGATAAAAGCGTCTGCCAAATGCATAAATGTAAATGTAAACAGTTGTAACAAACATAACAAATTAACTAAGTCAAAGGTACTACTGTCTAAAAGGGGTGTGGCGAGAGCAAAAGTTCATGCACACATTAGACTAAATAGGGCTTGAAAGTGGAATTTGTCCACACAAATTAATAATTTGTTTATTCTGTTACAATTGTATGAGATTTATCCAGCTAACCTGATACACTTCATAATCAGTTCATTATGATGCCAATACCAAAAGAAGACTGAAATATATTAAACCTTTCAAGCAATCATGAAGATCAAAGACAGTTTATTCTGACCTACTTATCTAAAATAAACAGTACATGTAATTTTCTGAGTGTTTTGTGGATGGTCACTTTTTCATCAGCAGGAAACTGATTTGGAAGTAATTGCATGTCTGCTGTCTTTAATCATTATTTTCATTAAACACATATTGTAACACACCCCTTTTCATTACCCTCCACACACACCCTATTGGTCTCAATTCAGAATGTAGATTAAGTCAGTGGACACATGTCACCCTACATGTAACGATCAGTGCCCTCATGCAAAGCAATCACATTTTCCTGTGATAAAGTGCCCTGGAGCCTTGCATTCAAGCCTTGAACAGTGTCATCCCAGTTCTTTCTGCTGGACTTCCACACTTGCTTCCATGGTAGCAGCTTAAAATAGACTTTCAGGAAGAGAATTTAGTGGTGGCCATGCTTCAGAAAATCAAATCCAGGCCAATTTTGTTATATTAGAAATGCTGTGGCACAAGACCATCTGAAAGTTCTGTGCAGTTAAATGGAAAAATCGAAAAATAATACCCTGTCTCGTGTTCTTTTTTGGCCTTGGTTTTAACATGTTCCCTCTAGCAAATTTCAATTACCGCTATAATGGGCATGGAAATGAAAAAATGAATAATTCAATTTGGATGGGCATGCCAAAGTAGTTAGAATCGCCATCTAAGATTATGTTGTGATATTTTAAATAGTGGTCATTTTTATTGGAAGGCTTGTAGTTGACATTTTATTTTAGTCTTAATAACCATTAACTTTATGGTTTAAATTGGTAAGAAAAATTCGGAACCGCGGTTGTGTAGCTAAGAAACTTGCACGGTGTGCCTCTTCTGCTTAAACTTGAAGCAGCTCTCTTAAGCGGCAAACATTTGCCATGCCGTACTGCCAGCACCGAACAAGCTGGAGTTCAAAGAGGTGCTTTTGCTTTGACTACTGCTAAGCCACTTTCACAGACTCAAAAGCAGTCAGGGGGTGTCCATTTACAATATTCCTTCTCTTAGCCTCCAACCATTCCTCTGGATGAAGTTGGGAGGATAAAAAACACATTCTCTAGTGGTCACGCACAGCCACTTGCAAAAGTGCTCCATTTCCAGGGTGGCAGGATCCCCTCAGTGTGCCCTCTCAGGTGGAAACCAGTCCACCCACTCACAAGGAGCAGAGCCCTCCCTTTGAGCCAGATGTTGGCGTAGTCCATGGGATTCAGGTCGCAGCTCTTTGAGTGATGTATGCGAAGTGTCAGGGATTTCAGACGGCACAAAGCCCCCATTAGCATTTAATTTTCTCAAGCAAATAAACAACAATAGCAACAGCTCAGTCTGTCTTGATTCTAATTTTACAGATTTAGTTGTGGATGGGTACAAATAACATTCAAAGGTGGTAAACTATATATTTGTATATGAAAGAGTTGCTTCTTGGATGAGTGTGTAGATTTATCTGCTGTTTTGCCTTCCCCCTTCCCTTCTTTGCTTTGGCATGCATGGATGGATGCCACCATTTCATCTAGTGTTCAAACATGCTAATTGTTAATGGTAGCTGCATATTATAAATGCAGTTCAGCTTTTATGCACCCTAAAGTTTAGAAAAGGCACTCTGCTATTTTTTTAAATAATAGAGTTTTTGCCTGATTCAACTCTCCTCTTATCTTCACTTAATAATCTGAAGTATGTTTCTTTGCTTCTCAGTTTGTGCAATAGCAACAATAATGCTAAAACAAAATTTCTTAATTTTAAGTTTTTATTAAGAATACATGAGTGGTCCTTGCCCATGCAAAAGTAGCCACCACATTTCTAGGGTGCGTTGTAGGACCCATCAACACCCTCTAGGGAGGTTACCAGGATGTTGCTAGTGTTTTCCGAGTGGTTGCTAGGATGTTATGGGGGGTTTCTAAGTGGATACTTATTGGACCAAGTTAAAAGTAAAAGAGCACACAGGATGACAACATCAAACCATGTGCTCAGACAGAGAGAGATTCAACCAAAAACAATACACCGAACAAAAATACAAAACAACACTGCAATCAGTTCAGAATACCGATACATAATGCAGTGAAAGTTACACATCAAAATGTAATACTTGCCGTTAATTATTTGAATTGTGATAGTGAAGCTTGTCTTATCCAGCACCACTAATTATAGTTGACATAGACATGCTAATAATTGTATGTTTTGCTGACATCATTATACTGTACATGCAATGCAAAATGGTTTACATACAAAATTTAGATATTGCCATGAGTCATTGATTCTTGAATGAAAAAATTACAGTGTACCCCATGGCTGATCTGTCTCATTATTACATGGAGCACGGGACTCTGATAGAACCAGCTACATATCAGTTGCATGGACCTTGTTTGGTCTCTGATTCATGCTGTGGGCCAGGAACTGCTGAGGGCAGACCGTTTTGGCCTTCTGTGCACCTCTCTGGCTAAATGGTCACTGTTAACATTTATTTTGATTGAACTATCACAATGCTGTGGTGCACCAGGGTGATGCTCATTAGACTTGCTCGCACCGGAGAGATTAGCTCTACAGTGCCAAAGGTACAATTCTTTGTGACTGAGCACAAGCGTTTCTACCTTTCAGCCATGAGGGAGAGTGGACAGATTTGTATGAACCTCTCATTTACTTTCTTCGTTTTCTAACTTACAATATACAGTATATACAGAAAATTAAAGATTTGCACATTTTAGAGCAGGTTTTTGATGAGGGCTTTAGGGAGTGCAGTCTTCTGATACCGCAAAATAATGTTCTGAGAACTTCTACCTATAAGACCACAATGTTTATGATTATCTGTACATTTTGATGAGACTAGATCCTTTCTTCGTTCCATGTAACTACTAATTAAATCTTCTTAAATATAAAACCCTCTGACTTGGGCTTCTATTCCTGATTTACATCATTAGATACCAAAGGTTTCTGTGTATATAAAAAAATTTAAGCAACAGCAGGAGAATATCTTAGCTTCCATTTCATGTGAGTTTTTTTGTAGAGATCGACTGTTGTTGGTCTTTATGTCAATGCCAATTACATTTATAAATATAAATAAATAAAAACCCTGTTACCTGTGGAAGTTATCACAACCCTGTTTCCCGGGTTTCGGCACCAGTGTGGAACGCTCTCACTTCGAGAGAGGGAAAACAAAGGAAACAGGTTTGTGATAACTTCCACAGGTAACAGGGTTTTTAATATTTCTTAACACACTTTATGCACAGCACTTCTAAAGTCTTTCTTGGGAACACTGGTTTCCCTTGTCACTCTCTCTCCACTCTGGAGGCTCTGTGGCTGCTTTTATGCCGCTCTCCCTGTGCTCAATGGAATTAGAGACAGGTGTTAGACATGATTTAGCTCAGGTGCAAGCGCCCTTACCGCTTCCTCTCCCCAACGGGCGCTTGACCACGCCCCCGCTGCCACATGCTGTATGAAAACAAGGCTATGAGGAATAGACTTACAGTCTTTTTACGAATTGCACTGTATAAAGCTCATAGATCTCATAAAATCTTGTTTTATGGAGGTTTTTTTGTCATCTGGATTTTTTTGAAAGTGTTTTTTTTTTTTTTTTATCAGCGGAACGATCCAAACTGTAAACGACTGCACAAACCATTGAAGAGACCATAAATCTATCCCTCACAGCCTCGTTGTCATTCCCGTAAAAAATGTAAGATGCGCTCCTGTTATGAAATTTGTAGTACTGTTTAGTATCAGTCAAATGCTGACTATTTTCTTACTAATTCTGCCTGTCAATTATTGGAAGGTTGTAACACAAGAAGCATTTACACCTGCCGAGTTAAGAGAAAAACAGCGGCAGTGGTGTTACACCATGTTCTGCTATACAAGTTCAGAGGAAAATTGAAACGGTGGAAAACTACACTTTTAAATATTACATTTTGTAAATGCAAAGACTGGAGTTGTTCGGTTGAAGGGGGTACCAAACTGTGAATACTGAACAAAACAGTTTGGGGAATACATGTTTACACATTAGCTTCCACTCAGCTGACAAGCAATGGAAGTAGCTACGTGGTTAGCTAGTTTGCTATGAGCTCGTTGGAGAGTAAAATATGGTCATTGTTTATTTTACTTTCCAGGATTGCATCTCACCAACTAGGTTACAATGTAGCATGAAATCAACAGTCAACAGACACAATCCACCACCGCACTGTTGTCTGCTGAGCTGCAAAAAGGTGCTCTACTTCCCTTTCAATCTGCTATATTACTGACTGCACTGACAAACTATAGCCGGATAACACAGCAAGCAGATGTGACAAACATGATTGACATTGCTGTCAGGGACAGGGTTAACTTTATATTGAAAAGGGAAAATGATGGGGTCATTGTTTATTAACTTTCCAGTATATATTTCACAAACTAGTTAGCAACTTACAGAGAAGACACCGCTTAACTCCGCCCTTTCTGCAGATCCACCGTCAGCTCAGCTCTGTAAACAATGGAGGCGGAGCGCATTCTGCTGGACAAAATATGTAATGACACAAATTCTAAAGCATTGTTTTCTGCATTATATGTTCTGATAAACACGTTTTCATATCTGCGCATATCGGTAAACATATACGGTGATACCGATATATCGTTGAAAGGCCAATACCGGCTAATACCGATATATCGGTAGGGCACTAAAAGGGAAGAAAATATAAAGTGCCTGACGTGACCTGTTCCACACTACCTTCAGGGATGCCTCGGTCTGATGTCTTCTAGAATTTGTGATTCATAATGCTGTTACTATTTACAAAAGAGATTTTTTTGGAAATGCTTCTGTCCTGAATCTCCTTGCTACAATTATTAAACTATCTTATGACAATTTACAAAAACACAATATACTTACAACATATATTTAACCCATTGACTATACTTTAATGAATGGCCTTAAAAATGGACCTAGCACTGCTAGTGTATTTTGTTCCATCACTAAGACTATTTTACGATATCACCATTCGCTCAGAGCTAAATGTCTGAAAGACCCTGGATATGTTAATAACAGGAGGAGTTATTATGGCCATTTTTCTGCTGTTTACTGGCACCTAAAAATGCACTATCCAACCAAAAGGGGATTGAGTATGTTGTGACAAACAACTAGTAAAACTCAATTTAAGCTCTGACAGTCCACCCACCATATTGCAGAGCTTAGGAGAGTGTGGAGTAGGTGATTCTATTAGAAAAAAGAATATCTGGCAAAGCTGCTAAAACAGTTGAATGAATTCATATCTTGCCAGGTGGGACAGCAGATAACATCACGGGAAATATATCTATTTTTGTCACGAGCACACAGATGTATGCACCCCAGACAGAGGCAGGATGTTGGTGTGACCATCGGAAAGACAGTCTATTGTGAGGACTGCAGTAACAGACCCAATCCATGTTAAATTTAATTCTATTATAAAGCTTGACAAAGATGACCTTTGAAGAGTGGCAACATTGATAAAAGGCACTGACATAAAGAATAGAATGAGATTATCTGGGAAATGTAAGGCCTGTTACAGTGATGGCAACAGTAGGAAATGTACATAAATCTATTGAAGTTCAAAAATCTCTGCCCAGGGTGATACAATCAGTATTCTAAATCACTGACAAAAGGCAATGCTTTGTATTCTTAAAGAATGGGGTGTGGGTGGGATAAAATGTCTACAATTTCTTAAGATTGCTCTGTAAAAGAAGAAACAGAAAGACAAAATGTGAGTCAAAAAAGACTGATGTCTCCCTAGAGACATTAACTGCAAACCATGATGAAAAGATAGGTTAGACCCAGCTCTTGACTGACTTTAGGGACTGTTCTGAATTTCAATGACAACAATGACTAGTGTTCTATATATAAGCAATCACTTTACATGAGATGTATTATTAGATTATTACTATATTTAAAGAGTGTAATTAAGTTTGTATGCCGACTGCTGTTGAACATTGTATGCCATTTCAATATTGGAAAATTGAAAATACAAAATTTTAGGCAGCTCACATTTCGATTCAATTTGCAAAATGAATTCTCATGCATCTAAATGTTTCAGCAACCGTGTAAGGGTGCAAATCTTTGGCAAGCAAATGTGACTTGTTTCCAAATTCTATGTAAAGATTCTCCATAAAAGCCATACATTTTTATTTTGCAAGCTTTTGTACACAATTTATCTAAGTAAATCTTAATAGCATACAACTAAGTGAAATCTACTTACCTTTGACATAATATTAATTAAAATGAGTGGGTAAATTTTACTTAAACATTTGAGTAAATTCTTTAACTTTTACTTGCAAATTGTTATGTTGTGGGAAGCAGAAGGCAGACGGGAGGTTCGGATCTAAATGCAGTACTTTATTAACAAGCAACAACAGAAATAAACAAACTCAGGAACAAATGAAAAGTCCACGATGGGAAAAAACTAAACTCAAACACAAAATACACACAGCTGAACACAGGTTGACAAAACATCCACGAAGGGCAGGGTTACCACGAACGAACACGAGTGACAAAGGGTAAACATCGGCACGGACATGAAACGTCAACCTGTGTTCAGCTGTGTGTATTTTGTGTTTGAGTTTAGTTTTTTCCCATCGTGGACTTTTCATTTGTTCCTGAGTTTGTTTATTTCTGTTGTTGCTTGTTAATAAAGTACTGCGTTTAGATCCGAACCTCCTGTCTGCCTTCTCCTGCTTCCCACAACATAACAGAACGATCGACCAAGGAAAGGGAAAACAGCGGGGTTTAAATAAACAGACACGATAATGACAAAATAACAAACAGGTGCGGACAATAACACAGAGGCGGCAGTGGAGAGGGCCGGGAATGAAGGGAAGTGTAGTTTATACAAGGACAGTGAGACACGGGGCAGACAACAAGGGATCGTAACACAAATATGATGTTACTTAAACTTAGTAAAATGTTAATAAACACCTTACTAGAACATTTCACATTTTCACTTTTCCTTAAAAACATGTTTAATCATGTGCTTAAGTGAAACTTAATGCATAGTATGTATTCTTTAAGAAAACATCACACAGCATTACCGGCTGTAGAAACAAGATATAGAGCTGCACGACAGACCTCAATAGGCTACTTGGTGCACAAAACACAATGATGGTGACAATGAACAGATAATTATTTTGATCATGAGCAGGTCATTTTGAGTAGAAAATGAACTTAAGACTGCACAAAACAAGAACTTACCAAACGTAACACCAAAATTAACAATAAAACAGTGTAAATAAACTTGTAAACAGTGAAACCATGGCAGCTCATTAATTATTTAAGCCCCATGAATGATGGGAAAACCAGCTTCAAAACGTTAAGTAAAATAATTTTATTTAAAAGTGATATTTACTCAAGTTGGCAAATAAATAAATATGACAATGGTTTCTACTGTAGTATTAAAACATGATGAATATTTAAAAAAATAACAATTAATCATAAATTATATTTACTTATAAGCTAGAGAATTATTTTTTACATGATTGATTGTAAGATTAACGTAATATTTTCAAGTACGTGCGTTAAGTTAAGTTCAATATAGGAAATACTTAATCTTTTCTTCTATATTTACTTCACCACAAAAAAATAATAATAATTATATAAAATTCTGCAGAGCGACCATATAAACTTTGTTGTTGTCAATCGGCAAACAAATGTTTTCTGTGGATATGAAAGAGAATAATCTTTATGCTGAGTGTCTTATTCAGTATGTATTAATTGAGATTCCTGTGTAAATAAATTTTTTCCTCTAAAATGTATGTGGACTCTGAAGGCTCCCACATATGGTTATTTGCACAATACATGCACACCTTTTGGTTCTATATATGCCACTGTAGATGTAAATATATATAATTTATTATAAGGACAATGCATATTAACATGACAAGTCAAAATATGCCAGAGTTAGCCAAAAGGCTAGTTTTCAACTGCAGTTCTAGGCCAGATATACAATAGGCAACCTAAAAATACAATGTAAATACAACAATTTAATCAAAACATAACAAAAATCAACAAACCCTACAATTTCCAAAACCACAGAAAAAAATAATAAAATAAAAATAAAAATGTGCAGATGTTTATCCCTCACAACCTCGTTTTCATACCAATCAAAAATCAAAGATGGCGCTAATGTAAAGGTCTATGCACTTGTGAATAGGTCCTGTTCTTGATCATATATGATTTGTCCATAGCTGTTCCTTTCTCTTCCATTCTCATCTTCTAGAGCTATGCAATAACATAACCAACTGCCGTCTTCCACTGTCTAAATGCATGATGATGTAATTTCATATTTCCTGTCCTGTTCGTTCCTTTGTTCTGTACTGGCTTTTATCTGTCAATTAACTCTGTTAAGATATTGTGGTGTGTACAGACTTGGCTGAGCAAACAGCATGAACAGTTAGGGGCCTGAATGATTGAGAGGGCCTGGTTTACTCTGTACCATGTGCAGGAGGAACCAGCAGTCTCAAGGGGCCCAGTGCTCTAATTAAACAGGCAGCTGCTATGAGGGGTGTGGGGATTTTCAGACAGCCAGGCCTGTAAACAACGCAACCACTTTTGTCACCATCACCGCTCCTTGTAGAGCACTTACCTTTTCGACACTGGAGAGGGGAATCAAATTTTTCCATAAATTACGTTCCACGCTCTCCCTTAAGGGACATATTAAGAGATGGAGGTGAGGAAAAGAATGTGAGAAAATAAAAAGGTACAGAGACCAGTATGAGAATCATTCTCCTTATTCCCCTGCAAAACACCTCAATGTGAAATGACAATATGAGTCGAAATTACAAACTTTCCTATGTCAAACAGTTTTAACTTAAAAGGAATACATATTTACAGTATACAAATAACCCACACGTGTCAAAGACAACAGCTCATCCTAGGGATGTGCAAAGCTAAATATCATCAAAATTGACTATTATCGTGTTGTCTTAGCAAAGAGTTGACAGACACATTTCTTATGGGTTGTTCACGTTAAGAATTTCACGATTATACAGATTCATTACATGTGATTAAAAAAGATTTTACATCTACATTTAAACACAGTGAAATGTTTTATTTACATGTTACTAAAATATTATAATATGCAAATATACAATCTCAAAGAGTTTTTTGGTGCAGGCGTAAATGTGAAAATCTCTGGCGTTTGTACCTGGGTGTTATCAAGATGTTACTATGGTTACAGACGGTGTCCAGGTTGTGCTTGGCCAGGTATCGCATACAGAATAAAATATAAATAAGGAATTCAGTCTACCAGACTCATATCCACCAAAAAATCGACTTAAATCGGCTGTTTGAAAGCATTTGAATGACCTCGGGTTACTGAAGATGATGGATGTAAAACATGCAGACAGAAGTCATAAGGTATACATCCTACAAATGGTACAGGATGTTCCAATAGTCATCCAACATCAAATAGTGAGTTTAATATTTTAGCTGTGGGCTTTTAAAGAGACGAATTGTGAGATGCAACTTTTGGAATGTTTAAGCGTGCTGACAGTGTGCGGTACATTTGTGTATAGTTACTATCAGTGTGGTAAACTTTAAGAAGTTGCATTCTAAAAAAGTCGAATTATTTTTAAAGCATTGCTTGTGTACAAATTTACCACATTCAACAATACATTTTAATTTGATTAATTATCGGACTTTAAATCGCCTGCTGAAAGTCATGTTCCTGCATGGTCCACAGGTTTTTGTATGTAGTGTTGTGGAAGATTAAAGGACAGTATTTTTAATGTTGCCAGTCTGTTGCCAGTTTTTTTATAGTGTGGTGTCTGACAGACAATGGACTGCTTTAACAAACTGTTGCAGAAGAAAAACCTGTTGGACTACATGTTGCGCACCCACTATATTGAAGTTATCCACTTTAAAAAAGACCCCAAGCACTCTGGTTACAATGAAGCACATCATTCTGATGAATCAGACTGATAAAATGTATACCTTGAATGTACTGCAAGTTGAAAAAACTGGATAAAACGTCTGCTAAATGCGTCTGCTAAAAATAAATAAATAAACTTAAATTGTAAGTAAAAAAAGAATATGAAGATGAAAAGAAAATGTATATATAAAAAAGTAATAAAATAATACTGGGGCTGCAGAAAAAAAAAAAAGAGGTTCCATTCATTACACATGAGTTATTATGAACTAACTATGAACAATATTTTACAGCATTTATTAATCTTAGTTAATAGTGCATTAACTAATGCAACTTGATTTAAAAAAATATTACTATATGTTAAAATTAACATGAACTAAGATTAATAAATAATAAAATAAAATAATAAATAATAAAATAAATTAATAAAAAATGTGTTTATTACTAGTTCATGTTAACTAATGTTTACTTATTTTCATTGTAAATTATTTCCAAAAAAGTTTTTTTTTTGGAATGGTATGCAGAAAATGTTCCTTCTTCCTGAGAGTTATCACTGAAATACGTCTCCTGAGATCTCTCACCGGGACTCTGTGGCAGCACTAGACTGTGTTAAAATGTGACCGTGGGCTGCAAACACATTCTTTAATCAGCCAATCAGAAAACGTTGATGTGCTTTCTTCCTGTCAATCATTTTGTGTGTTCTCATAGTGTACTAGTTGAAGTTTAGTGTCCTATTCAGATTCATGACAGTGGTGCTTTAATTGGGGGGGGCTCTAAATAAATAGTAACTTTAGGGATGTCCTGATACCATTTTTTTGAGATTGAGAAAGAGTATCGATACTTATCTTTTTTATGGATACTCACCTATACCGAATCCGATACCTTTTTTTTTTTTTCTGAACTCCATATCAAAAGTTTTTATTTTTTTCATAATGGTGTTTAAATAAATTCATTATAACTCATTAGAACCAGTCGACCATCTTGATCCATCCCTAGTGCATACAATACAATACAATACAATACAAGGTACAATAAATGACGTGCAATTCACAACAATAAAAGCAGTTGTGCAGCAACTCCACAAGCTGGAGCTTTCTGGTGCTGCGTTCAGTTACTGTTGGATGCCCCGCTTCTCGCATCCATCCTTCAAACCCTCCCCTCTGCATGGGTGAATAAGCCAAACAGTGATTCATGTGCTTTAAAGGTTACTGGCAAAATACTAAAACATACCATAATTACTTTTGTCTTTCGTGCATTATTTTGCATGCTAATGTTCTTTTAAAGAGAAATTTTTCACCCCATGTGAACGCTAAATTAGTTAATTCTGTGTTAAGACAAAAATTGGCTATGTTGTAATTTAGAGAAGATCAAGATGACCTGCTGTGTGATTATTTAAAATGCTAGACATTCTTAGAATCCATGGCTGGATTATTCACAGCAATATCTTTTTGGTATTGATGAAAGTCCAGAATCAGAAGACATTAGACCTCTGGAGACTAACAGAAACTCATTTAAATTCTTAAGTAGTTCATCACTTTCTTCCTTCCTTTTTGATGTTTGTTAAATCAAATACATGTACAACAACACAAACCTATTTGAAACTTGCCAATTAGTGAGAGAATACTTATTACAATTAGGTTAATCAACAATGGATTAAGTATAGCCAGATAACGAGCAAGCTTTTAAACAAAAACAACACCCTGATGATAAGCTTACATTTTACTGCTAAAATGTGATATGACAAGTGTTTAGTTTTGTTATTTAGATATCAACACATTGACCGATAAATGTCATTTGAATAAAGCATGCAACAACAACATTACACTACTGTGCATTCAAAAGGAACTTAAAGGAATAGTTCACCTAAAAAAATCAAATTCTCTCTTCATTTACTCCCTCATGCAAAGATATTGTGATGGAGATATAATGGGAATATATCTATTAGTGATCGATCAATATATCGGTAGCTATTAGCATTTCATAGATATATCGGTATTGCCGTATATGTTTATCGATATGTGCAGATATGAAAACTTTTTATCAGAACATATAATGCAGAAAACAATGCTTTAGAATTTGTGTCATACATAGTTTGTCCAGCAGAGCAAGCTCCGACTCCATTGTTTACAGAGCTGAGCTGACAGTGGCTCTGCAGACAGGGCGGAGTTAAGCGGTGTCTTCTAGGTAAGTTGCTAACTAGTTTGTGAAATATATACTGGAAAGTTAATAAAAAATGACCCCATCATTTTCCCTTTTAAATATAACATTAACCCTGTCCCTGACAACAATGTCAATCATGTTTATCACATCTGTTTAATGTGTTAGTCGGCAATAGTTCGTCAGTGCAGTCAGTAATATAGCAGATTGAAAGGCAAGTAGAGCACCTTTTTGTAGCTCAGCAGACAACTGTGTGGTGGTGGATTGTGTCGGTTGAGTGTTGATTTCATGCTATGTTGTTACCTAGGAACAGTCCGAGGCTCCCGTCCAGGGCCTGTAGGCTGACGTCGTCTCTGACGGCTAAGGCCTACGGCGCCGCTGGGCACGCCATCTCCGCCTTGCATGCCATGGCACTCCTGCAGGTGCCCCAAGCCCAGGCACTTAGAGAACTGCACGAGGGTAGTCCTGACCCGGGACTAATGCAGGAGCTGCGCTGGGCGTCCGACTTCGCCCTCCGGGCAACGAAGATCACTATGCGGGCTCTCGGGCAGGCGATGTCCACCCTGGTGGTACAGGAACGTCAACCTGGTCGAGTCACGAGAGGCTGACAAGGTAAGTTTCCTTAATGCCCCCATCTTCCAGGTTGGGCTGTTTGGTGATACCGTTGGAGACTTCGCCCGGCAGTTCTCAATGGTGAGGAAGCAGACAGAGGCCATACAACACATCCTACCCAGGCGGAGCCACAGATCCCGCACTCCGTCTGCTCGTCGCCCAGGGTGTCCCCCTGCGGTGCCAACACTGACACCAGCTTCGCCACATCCCGCCCCTCGGCGCTACACGCAGGACCACGATGCCACTCGCCTCACGGCCGGCCGCCAAGAACCCCAAGAACGCTTCAATGCGCCCCTGAGACGGGCAGCCCTGGGACTCAGGAAACTGCACTACGGGAGCTGGTAAGCAGACCACTCCCTCCCCCACCGAAGGGTCGGGTGGAGAATCCTTGTTTTCTTGTAAGTGCTCCACATGTGCTGGTTGTCTCCCTACGCAACCCTGTGTGACGTTTTTTCTGCAAAATGGTTTCCCCGCGGGTAAACCGCATCTTCCTTGGGCCTAGGGCCCTCTGTCCTTGGTCGCCGTGTCAGTAGTAATTCCTCTCCCCTCAGGTAGGATCTACCACAGCGCCGCAACGCACGATGTGCTTCCGCTCCTACCCGGTAAGACCGTGTGTTGTATTCCACTTAAAGACCCCCCCCTCTCGGGGCCGGGTGTGGTCTCCTCAGTGTCCACCTGTTTGGAGGGACACCCCCCAGCTTGGACCATATATTGGCCCCCAGCCAAATGGTTTCATTCCTTTTTTGGGGAGAACAATAGAGAGAAGGCCACGGCTGGGCCAGCCAGTCATTATACTTCTGAGCAGTTAGCATTCCCCAAGGTGCAGGGGAACGCTTCATGCCTGCCAGTGTGTTGGGGGTAGTTATACGACGGCTTGCTGCACTGGCTACGAGGCACACAGAGGTCTGCCCATCTGGCACCGCCAGTCTCTGTGTAACTCGGTTCAGCTCTTGTGGTGTTTTCCATTGGGACCCCTAGTGTCAACTCACGACACACCGTCGAGTGAGTGACAGATAGGGAACTTCTTGGTTTCTGACGTAACCTCTGTTCCCTGATGGAGGGAACGAGACGTTGTGTCCCTCCTGCCACAACACTGAACCAACCCCTGAAATGGCCGGGTCTTTGGCTCGGCTCCTCAGTGCAATACCTGATGTGTGTTTGCAGCGTCACTCCTTTTATACCCGTATGTCCGAGGAAGTGGCATGCAAATTCCACACGGCAATTTCCATTGGCCTTATCTCAAGATCAGAGATGTCTGGGCTCCCCAGGAGCGACCCCTAGTGTCAACTCACCGACACAACATCTCGTTCCCTCCATCGTTACGTCAGTAACCGAGACGTTTATTTAGCTATTTATTTTTATATATTCCACAGTTAGTTCCGGTCCTCGAATCTGATTGGACGAGAGACGTTCCATGAGAGCTGATGGTGTGACAGCATCAGCACTCAGACGCTTCACTGTGTGTATCACTCCGCTTGTGTTCGTGCTGTTCTAAACTTAAGTGTAAGTCTAGTGCATATGTGTTAGGAGTTACTGTCTTTATTTTTGAAATTACATAAATTAGCCAGCAGGTGGTGGCAAAAGATAATTTTTGTGTGTAATATGTGCCAGTTGGTGACGTGAAGTGAATGCGTTTGTCATTGTTTACATAGAACAGCGCACTGTGAGTTTCCACATTGGATACATACTGTTTAAAATGGCGGAGGACATCGCTGTTTCTATAGTGAATGACATCTGCAGACTTTTTTATATATTCTTTATTTTAATGGTAAGCAATTGACTGATACTAAACATACAGTACTGATTTTTATTTAGCTGTTTATTGTATTTTATTTATTCTTTATTTTCATTTTTAGAATTTGTTGACAATGTACAGGTGAAACTCGAAAAATTAGAATATCGTGCAAAAGTTCATTAATTTTAGTAATTCAACTTAAAAGGTGAAACTAATATATTATATAGACTCATTACAAGCAAAGTAAGATATTTCAAGCCTTTATTTGATATAATTTTGATGATTATGGCTTACAGCTTATGAAAACCCCAAATTCAGAATCTCAGAAAATTAGAATATTGTGAAAATGTTCAGTATTGTAGGCTCAAAGTGTCACACTCTAATCAGCTAAACACCTGCAAAGGGTTCCTGAGCCTTTAAATGGTCTCTCAGTCTGGTTCAGTTGAATTCACAATCATGGGGAAGACTGCTGACCTGACAGTTGTGCAGAAAACCATCATTGACACCCTCCACAAGGAGGGAAAGCCTCAAAAGGTAATTGCAAAAGAAGTTGTATGTTCTCAAAGTGCTGTATCAAAGCACATTAATAGAAAGTTAAGTGGAAGGGAAAAGTGTGGAAGAAAAAGGTGCACAAGCAGCAGGGATGACCGTAGCCTGGAGAGGATTGTCAGGAAAAGGCCATTCAAATGTGTGGGGAGCTTCACAAGGAGTGGACTGAGGCTGGAGTTACTGCATCAAGAGCCACCACACACAGACGGGTCCTGGACATGGGCTTCAAATGTCAAACGTCTTACCTGGGCTAAAGAAAAAAAGAACTGGTCTGTTGCTCAGTGGTCCAAAGTCCTCTTTTCTGATGAGAGCAAATTTTGCATCTCATTTGGAAACCAAGGTCCCAGAGTCTGGAGGAAGAATGGAGAGGCACACAATCCAAGATGCTTGAAGTCCAGTGTGAAGTTTCCACAGTCTGTGTTGGTTTGGGGAGCCATGTCATCGGCTGGTGTTGGTCCACTGTGCTTTATTAAGTCCAGAGTCAACGCAGTCATCTACCGGGACATTTTAGAGCACTTCATGCTTCCTTCAGCAGACAAGCTTTATGGAGATGCTGACTTCATTTTCCAGCAGGACTTGGCACCTGCCCACACGGCCAAAAGTACCAAAACCTGGTTCAATGACCATGGTATTACTGTGCTTGATTGGCCAGCAAACTCGCCTGACCTGAACCCCATAGAGAATCTATGGGGCATTGCCAAGAGAAAGATGAGAGACATGAGACCAAACAATGCAGAAGAGCTGAAGGCCGCTATTGAAGCATCTTGGTCTTCCATAACACCTCAGCAGTGCCACAGGCTGATAGCATCCATGCCACGCCGCATTGAGGCAGTAATTAATGCAAAAGGGGCCCAAACCAAGTACTGAGTACATATGCATGATTATACTTTTCAGAGGGCCGACATTTCTGTATTTAAAATCCTTTTTTTTATTGATTTCATGTAATATTCAAATTTTCTGAGATTCTGAATTTGGGGTTTTCATAAGCTGTAAGCCATAATCATCAAAATTATATCAAATAAAGGCTTGAAATATCTTACTTTGCTTGTAATGAGTACATATAATATATTAGTTTCACCTTTTAAGTTGAATTACTGAAATTAATGAACTTTTGCACGATATTCTAATTTTTCGAGTTTCACCTGTATAATAATAATGTCAAATATTCTTTGATAAAAATATTTAAGAAAGCAGTCTTCTGAGTACCTTTGCATAGTCATATCAGTGCAAAATCTGTGAACAATCCACAAAGAATGGAGTCATTCCTGCTCAAAAAGTATCTATATCAGCCACCATATCGGTAATCAGTACATTTTAAAATCCGTATCGGTCTCAAAAATCCCATATCGGTCGGCTCTATTCCCTTTAAAATTTTATTGAAAGTAGCAAACTAGTAGAATTTATTTATTAAAATGTGTACAGTTAGAAAAGTATATTGATTTCATTGTATATTTGTACAGTTAAAAAGTACAAATAAAATGGAATAAAATTCATGTAAATGATATAAGTATATTATAATACCTTTAATTTTGTTTTATTTAAATTATGCATAAATGTCATCATATACATAACATATGGGGCATTAACAGAAAAATTATATTAAGAATATTAATAAATTCAGGGGCCTGGGTAGCTCAGTGAGTATTCTACGCTGACTACCACCCCTTGAGTCACGAGCTCAGTGTGACTCCAGCCAGGACTCCTAAGCAACCAAAATGCTAGGGAGGGTGAGTTGTGCGTGGATGCCACGGGGAATAGCGTGAAGCCTCCACACATGCTTAGTCTCCGCGTTAACGTGCTCAAAAAGCCACGTGATAAAATGCGTGGATTGACGTCTCAGATGCGGAGGCAACTGAGATTCGTCCTCCACCACCTGGATTGAGTCAAGTCACTACGCCACCACGAGGACTTAGAGCACATTGGAAATTGGGCATTCCAAATTGGGGAGAGAAAAAAAGGATATTCATACATTTGAAAAGATAATAAAAAGGTTTTTAAATGTAACCTATGGACATTTGTATTAAATGTAGATAAATTTCACATAAATGGGCTGTGGTGGCAGAGCACATCATTTCCCAAAAATGCTTACTGTATTTGCTTACATTTTATTTTGGTACAGATTTTTTCCTCCAGATTTACTTTGGAATGGATATTAATTGCATCAGTTGTGCATTTGCATACATTAAGGGAGAGGCTGTTGTCATTAATACAGTAATTAGTTGCATTCTAATAAGCTGATGATGCAGCAAACGGCAACCAAATGTCTGTAAGTTTACAGGTTCTTCCATTTCAATTCCAATTCAACATCCTGTGCGGCAGTTCCATTTTAAATCCCCGTATTCATGAATCAAAAGAGAGACCAAACTTAAACTCAAAATTTTGCCTTACCCTGTTGAGATTGAAATGTAAACCTGGATGAGATCTCAGTCAACCAGGAAAAAAATAGCTTCTTAGTAATGTACATCAATTGAACAAAATGCTTACAAGAACAGTTGTAGAGTAGTGATATGATATTAAAATCTGTGGGGCTGCTTGAATATATAGAACCCTCATATCATTAATTTGTGGTTTTGTAAGTTGATTTTATGGCATCTTTAATTGTAGCCTAGCTGATAGTCATCTTGTCAAGTTCATAGGTTTGATTACCATGGTAGTAGCATTTTAGTGCAGCGGATAATGCAGATCTCTCTCTGTCTCTCTCTCACTCCCCATCTCATTTCTTGCTCTTATTTTTCCATCTCCCTCTCTAAGCCCAGACATAACCAGCTCAGGGAGGCTAGTTTACCCTTTTGCATAGTTACCAGAGTGTTCCTGATCGGTGTATTGAGTTCAGCACTGAGACTGAATGCAGTGACCCTGATCAAATGCAAACAGTGCATTGGTTTCTTAAGCATACAGTATGTCATAATTCTCAAGATTGAGAATTCTCTTCAAGATTCTCTTGAGATTATAAACATGGTGGCTCTTGTGTAGCAAGAGCTGTGCAAAGTACAAATGAGACTCTTTAATGCTCAAAGAAGAACATTTCACGTCTCTTTATATTTGTATGATAATAGCTACTTGAGTATTTTTTTTTTTCTGGTCCTACCCTGGCTCAAACAAAAGTATTTGCCATGTAAATAATTTATTTGTACTGTGGACCCTGAGTTATTACAGTTATGAAAATTCTAGTTGGTTTTCAATTTCAGTTTCATAATTTTTAATGGTGCATACATAATTTTTATTTCATTTATTTGGAAATTACTATTTTGTTTTAATTTAGTTGTCAGAGTCTGCAAGGTGTTTATCATTAAAAAATACATACTGTTTATTCCATTAGATAAAATAATAATTGTGAACACAATTCATCCTGTTCAAAGGTTTACATCCCCATTTGGTTATTAATACAGTGTTTTGCTTCCTCTGATCAATGACTGTTTTGTGATAGTTGTTAATGAGTTGTCCTGAGCAGGGATATTATAGTTTTGAAAATGTAATTTTGTTTTGGTTTTCAATTTCAGATTCATTGGTTAAAAATACTTTTATTTCGTTTTCGAGTGACTCTTTTTTTTATTTATTTTTATTAAGTTTGTTTTCATCTATTAACATCACAAAATATCTTTAAAGGGCACCTATTATGGAATTTTGAAAATTACCTTTCATGTAATGTGTAACATAGATTTAAGTGAACAAAAACATCCTGTAAAGTTTTATAAATGAAAGTTCACCGTAAAAAAAGTTACTGTCTCTCAAAAGTAGGAGTCGACTCTGAGTTAATGTAATGAATCGATTTTCCAATGAGTCATTTTCCTTTTCGTTGTGACGTCAAGACGAAAAATTATGAAATTGGCCGCGCCCACTCATTGCGCGCGCAAACACCAGGGAAAACTTGAAAACATCATGTCGACAACAAGACGCTGTGTTCTGAAGTGCATATCAAAAGCGACCTTTTTTTTTCACTGTCCAGGGACGAGCATGTGAAGAATCAGTGGCTAGATTTTATATTTACAACTATACCACACAAGTATAGCCCGAACCTTGTGCTGTGTTCGCATCATTTTAATGACGATTGCTCTACGAACGTGAATGCTTTCAAGTGTGGATTCGTGAGCCGGTTGATACTGAAGGAAGGTTCAGTACCAAGTTTATTTGGATCAGCTTCCTCCTCCGAATCACAACCTGTAAGTATTATTAATAATTGTTGCTTTTATGTGTTTTTTAGCATGCTTAATAAGTATTTGTGTGTGTTGTTACGCTCAGCGCAGCTTCTAGGTCTCCATTGTCAATTATTTTGAAATATGTGAAATGTTTGTCGATGTTATTGGAGTTGTCATAAAGAATAGAGCAATAACTTGTAGTAAGGCAGTGCTTTACCAATATGTTTATGCGTTGGGCTAACGCAAACAATAACTGATTGGGCGTTTACCACCGAACTTTGGGCTATGATCGCTAACATAAATCAACTCAAATTCCTTCTATGATTTTTATTTTTTTACTACAAAGCGGTGATGGGCGTTCCGTTTCCAACAATCTCTGCACAGAGTATACCAATCACAACTGACTGGGTCATCTGACCAATCACCGCAGATTAGCATCACGCAAAGGAGGGGTTTGGAAAAATGAGTCGTTGAACGAATCATTTGGGAGTCGGTGAGCAAATCAGGTAAACATAAATGCATATTATAAGACAACAAAAGTGTTTTGTCATTGCATGCATGTAAAACTGTTGTTGGGGACTCCCAAAACAATATTAGAAACATTTTAAATGCCATAATAGGTGCCCTTTAAGACTAAAATAAGGCTGCATTTGTTAAAATTTTTAACTACATAAGTTAATATAAACTGTGAAAAAACATTTATCTTAGTTCATGCTATATCCAACATATACAAGTTTATTTTAAAATGAAGAACAATATTAATAAATTATATATGTAAACATTAATGCATAATCAACTAATCTGAACTAGAATCAAATGTTTTAGTTAAATACATTACCACGGACCATGAATAATAAATGCAATAAAAAAAAAGTAACACTTTACAATAAGGTTGTATTTGTTAACAGCATTAGTTAACATGATCTAACAATACACAATACAGTGCATTCGGAAAGTATTCAGACCCCTTAATTGTGTTCACATTTTGTTGTTGCAGCCTTATGCTAAAATGCTTTAAAAAAAAAAAAAACATAAAAACCCCATAATGACAAAGCAGATAACTTAGCAAATTTATTAAAAAGAAAAAAAACTGGGGGGGCCTTGCTACCACCCCTTGAGTCGCATCAGGTTTTAGGTCACCACTCTTACCAAGGCCCTTATCCCTTGATTGCTCAGTTTGGCCAGTTAGCCAGCTCTAGGAAGAGTTCCAGTTGTTCCAAACTTCCATTTAAGAATTATGGAGGCCACTCTGCTCTTAGGAACCTTCAGTGCAGCCAAAAATAATTGTAGCCTTCCCCAGATCTGTGCCTTGACACAATCCTGTCTCTGAACTCTGCATGGAGTTCCTTTGACCTCATGGCTTTTGTTTTTCTCTGAAATGCATTTTCAGCTGTGAGAACTGTGCCTTTCTAAATCATGTCCAATCAATTGAATTTGCCACAGGTGGACTCATCAAAGTGTGGAATCACTCTAAATATGATCCAGAGAAATGGGATGCACCTGAGCTAAATTTCAAGTAACATAGCAAAGGGTCTGAATACTTATGTCAAAGAGATTTTTTATTTTTTTATTTTTAATACATTTGCAAAGTTATAAAAATCTGTTTTTTTGCTCTGTCATTATGGGGTATTGAGTGTAGATTGATGTGGATAATATTTTTTTTTTAAAGCTTTTTTGCACAAGGCTGCAACATGACAAAATACTTTCTGAATGCACTGTACTTTTACAGCATTTATTAACTTTAGCTAATGTTGATTTCAACACACAGTATACTAATACATTTTATAAAATTAAAAGTTGTATATGTTAACATTAGTAAATGCAGTATGAAATGGAAGTGGAGCGTAGTTCTAGCGGGAAGACCAGCAGGTGTACATAATCACATCATTAGCTGGGTAATTCCTAGCCAATCGCACGTAAGCCATTGCTTTATAAGTTCGCTCACAATCTATCACATTGCTGTTTCAGGGTGCTCACACTGCAACCTCCACCTCCCCACCACCACCAGTTAAGCTCTGTCCCGCAGGGGGGTAGGCTCCTCGCCCCTGCCTCCTATCTCCAGCAGGACATGACGGTTCCGGGTACAACTCCCTCGGACTGCCGGATGGGGCCTACGCCAAAGAGAGAGACATTACCTCCCGTTTTACATCTATCAAATAAATGCCATCTCAAACTTCACCCAAGCCTGCGTGTCTTCCTGATAGAACTAACAATTAACAATTGTATTATTTATAAATTAACATTAAGCTAACTAAGTTTAATGAAATGTTGTTAAAATATATGGTTCATTGTTAATTCATGATACCTAATGCATTATCTAATGCTTATGAATAGAACATTGTTGTAAAATGTTAACTTGCATACAGTTGCAGTCAGAAGTTTACATAACCTTAGGTTGAAGTCATTAAAACTCATTATTTAACCACTCTCCAGATTTAATATTAGCAAACTCTAGTTTTGGAAAGTCGTTTAGGACATCTGCTTTGTGCATGACACCAGTAATTTTCAACAATTGTTTACAGACATATTGTTTCACTTTCAATTGACTATATCACAATTCCAGTGGGTCAAAAGTTTATATACACCAAGTTAACGTCTAGGTTACGTATGTAACCTCCTTTCCCTGATGGAGGGAACGAGACGTTGTGTCAAAGGAGTGACACTAGGGATCTCTCTTGAGTGCCGAATATGCCTCTGATCTATGAAAAAAGGCCAATGAGAATTAGGCAGACAGTATTTGCATACCCCGCCCCCGGACATACGGGTATAATAACAGAGAAATACGTCGAGTTCATTCAGGAGTTTTCTGAGGAGCCGGAAATGGTCCGGCCACCACAGTGGCTCGGCTCAGTGACGTGGCTGGGAGGACACAACGTCTCGTTCCCTCCATCAGGGAATGGAGGTTACATATGTAACCTAGACGTTCCCCGTCTGTCGCTCACTTTGATGTTGTGTCAAAGAAGCGACACTAGGGGTCCAATTGAAATCACGCCATGCGCTGAGCCGTGTATGTGTACTGCTGTCACAAGAGCGGCAAGTATTTCACGTGCAAAGGTGACCAGTTGGGTCAGACTGCACGTACCCTTCCCCAATGCCCCATAAAAGTCGTCAGAATCCTTCTGGTTACCCTAAACAGGGGAACAAGGTGATGCTTGCCAACCTGGGAGAGGGCCGAGCCTAGCCGGGTCTCTTTTCTATCTATGTTTCATGCATAGAGCCAAACGGCTGGGGCCCTTACACGCATTGTGGGAAGGGAGTCTTACCCAGTTTTCTATTCTTTCAGGGGGAAAAGACCCTGCGGAGACCACACCTGCCCAGGGACGGGGAGGTGAAATTGGCAAAATACATCACATGGGCCACTCAGGTCACATGTGGAAAAATTGTGGAGGGGGTAGTTGCTACAGTACGGCGACCGTAGAGCAGTCTGCCTAAGGGAGACGCGGGTCCACTTGCAAGGGGACCATACCATGGAAAATATACACAGGAGGAGTCCACGCAGGAGTCCCGACCTGTGGAGCACCTATTCAAGTACAGGGTAGATTTGAGTACCCCCAGTGGATTGGGTTGGTGAATTCCTCTGCCAAATTGTGGACCCATAGGGTTAGGGAGGAGTCATCCAGGGATCCGAATATACGGAATCTCCTGGGAGAGAAAGCGCACAGTTTTGCCTCGGCTGAGGGAAAGGGCGTTTGGTGCAAGCGATCCACCTGGTCTGTCCATCAGCGTGTTACCGAGTTCTACCGGCGCAGACCTGAGAGAAAACACGGGACGATACTGACTCAACCCTGAGATTGTAAAATCTAGCAAAGGTATTAGGTGTTGCCCAACCCGCTGCTCTACATATGTCTGCCAGGGAGGTGCCTCTGGCCAGAGCCCACGAGGACGCAACACTCCTTGTTGAATGTGCTCGGACCCACAAGGGGGTGGGGGGGGGGGTGCACGGCCTGGGTGTGATAGGCCAAAGAAATGGCGTCCACCACCCAGTGGGAAAGCCTCTGTTTTTGTTCCCTTTCCACTGTCCACCAAAGCAGACAAAGAGCTGCTCAGAACGTCTAAAGCTCTGCGTGGGGTCCAAATAGGTACGCAAAGCACACACCAGACACAGCAACGAAGGGGCTGGGTCTGCCTCCTCCCGGGGCAGCACTTGCAGGTTCACTACCTGGTCTCTGAAGGGCGTGGTAGGAACCTTGGGCATGTAGCCCTGCCGGACCGAACTCCAGGCAAGTGTTGCTAAAAGAGAACACTTGCAGGTCCCCAAGCCTCTTGATGGAGGCGAGCGCGATCAGCAGGGCAGTCTTTAGTCTTCAGTCATTTAACTCGCAGCTGACAGCAACACGACCATCGGCTCCGACTCATTGGCCTTTTTCATAGATCAGAGGCATATTCGGCGCTCAAGAGAGACCCCTAGTGTCGCTTCTTCAACACAACGTCGAAGTGAGCAACAGACGGGGAACTGCCTTTTAAGCAGCTTGTAAAATTCCAGAAAATTATGTCATGCCTTTAGACAATTAGCCAATTAGCTTCTGATAGGAGGTGTACTGAATTGGAGGTGTACCTGTGGATGTATTTTAAGACCTACCTTCAAACTCAGTGCCTCTTTTCTTGACATCATGGGAAAATAAAAATAAATCAGCCAAGTCATCAGAAAAAAAATTGTGGAACTCCACAAGTCTGGTTCATCCTTGGGAACAATTTCCAAACACCTAAAGGTACCAATTTCATCTGTACAAACAATAGTACACAAGTATAAACACCATGGGACCACGCAGCCATCATACCGCTTAATAAGGAGACATATTCTGTCTCCTAGAGATGAATGTAATTTGGTGCGAAAATTGTAAATCAGTCTCAGAACAACAGCAAAGGATCTTGTGAAGATGCTGGAGGAAGCAGGTAGACAAGCATCTATATCCACAGTAAAACAAGTCCTATTTCAAAATTACCTGAAAGGCTGCTCAGCAAGGAAAAAGCCACTGCTCCAAAACCGCCATAAAAGTTTACCATGACAGTTTACAAGTGCACATGGGGACAAAGATCTTACTTTTTGAAGAAATGTCCTCTGGTCTAATGAAACAAAAATTGTACTGTTTGTCCGTAATGACCATCGTTATGTTTGGAGGAAAAAGGGTGAGGCTTGCAAGCCAAAGAACACATACCAACCATGAAGCATGGGGGTTGCAGCATCATGTTGTGGGGGTGCTTTGCTGCATATTATGTGGATGTATTGAAGCAAAATCTCAAGACATCTGCCAGGAAGTTAAAGCTCGTCACAAATGGGTCTGAAAAATGGACAATGACCCCAAGTATACCTCCAAAGTTGTGGCAAAATGGCTTAAGGACAGAAAAGTCAAGGTTTTGGAGTGGACATCACAAAGCCCTGACCCCAATATGATCGAAAATATGTGGGCAGAACTGAAAAAGCATGTGCGAGCAAGGAGGCATACAAACCTGATTCAATTACAGCAGTTCTGTCTGAAGGAATGGGACAGAATTCCAGCAACTTATTGTGAGAAACTTGTGGAAAAAGTTTGACCCAAGTTAAACAATTTAAAGGCATTGTTACCAAATGCTAACAAAGTGTATGTAAACTTCTGAGCCGCTGAGAATGTGATGAAAAAAATAAAAGCTGAAATAAATAATTCACTGTACTATTATTCTGACATTTTGCATTCTTAAAATAAAGTGGTGATCCTAACTAACCTAAGACGGAAGGTTTTCTTCGATTAAATGTCAGGAATTGTGAAAACTGTGTTGAAATGTATTTGGCTAAGGTGTATCTAAGCTTCTAACTGTATTGTTTTTTGTTTGTTCATGATTAATTTACTAATGTTGACAAGTACAACTTAATTGTAAAGTTTGGGCCTTCATTTGAAGCTACTCATGCTCAAAATAATACAATAATACAATCAAAGCTAAACATTTTATTTGTCAAATTCACCACAACACAGCACTTTTGACATGAAGGGAATGTGCTATAAATGTAACCTATATTGCAGATGCATATAGGCTACATTTAGCAGTAACTATTCCAACATCTCTGCAGCATTTATCAGCAGTGTGGACTGGACTGACACATGTCTTGTGTTGGACGCCCCACACCCAAGAACAAGAAGTTGCATATTTAACAAAGATTCCGAAGTTCATGGAATTAAATATATTCATAAGTTTTGTTTGAGGTCATCTAAATGAGGTCTCAATTTATTTAGTGCTGTATTTGCGCTGTTTCAAAGGGCACCATTATTTACTGTCAGCGCTTTCTCGTAAGCCCTGCCTCAGATTTACATGCCTCTAAACATGCAGGTGAAAACTAAAGTAATTTTCTCCATGATTCCATTAAATTTTTGCTCGTTTTGTTGTGCAAGTTAGTTTTCGTTTTTTTAGTTTACGAAAATATTTTTTCAATGTTAGTTTCCATTTTGGCAATCATTTTCATTATAAAATGTATACGATAATAACCTTGGTACTGAGCAGAGAAGCTGCCCACTGTTCTTAGGAAATATCCTCTAGGTACTGCACAATCTTTGGATTCCCGTCACCTTTTTTAGTTCTTCTCAACAGTGATTTGATGTTGACATCCAGCTTTTTGAGACTCAACTACTACAAAAGGTGCAAACATTCATTGGTATTAAGGCAACACACTATTTTAAGAACCAAGGGGATGTAAACTTTTGAACAGGATGATTTATGTAAATTATTATTGTCTTGTAAAATAATGAATATGAGAGATATCTGTTATACAGCTTCTGAAGGGCAGTACTAAATATATATATATATATATATATATATATATATATATATATATATATATATATATATATATATATATATATATGATCTTTTATCTGTTATATTCGTATAAATTCTGAAAGGACAAAGGGGGATGCACTCAACTGTATCACCAGTTTTTCCTTATTACTGCCTATGATGATCCATTCAGCACTTTATCAGTAACTGTGCCATACTCAAAATAATGCCATCAAAGTTTTATATTACTGTCTATGATGATCCATTCAGTTCTTTATCAGAAACTGTGCTATACTCAATAAAATGCCATCAAAGTTTTATATTACTGTCTATGATGATCCATTCAGTTCTTTATCAGAAACTGTGCCATACTCAATATAATGCCATCAAAGGTTTAATTGTCAAATTCTTAACAACTGTTAATGTGAAATTGCTGCTACATATTGACACTGTATACGAGGGTTTTGTTTTATGCTGTTTGTATCAATCAAATTAGACTCTAATTTTTTGTCTTTACAACATTTTATGCAGATGGCTGCACCTTTATTTGCTGTAATCACTTTGCAGCATGCTGGTTTATTATTGTGGTGTTGTCAATTTGTCACATACAAAAAGCTAACTGTGATTGATTGTTTTAAATGTCCATGTTGTCTGATTAAAAACTAAAGTCATTTTCTATGTAATTCTATTTATTTTTCCTGAATATTTTTATTTGACAATTTTTTTTTCACTGCTAGATTTTTCATAGCATTTTTAGTTAACTATAATAATCATACTTAAAACACTTAACACGTAATTTCAACATGTGCCTGATTTTGTGCTGAGGTAGCTGTTTTTCAACTGTATAACTGGATATTCCTTTGCATGTGTTATTTTTTCTATGATCTGATGGCAATCCCACAGAGGTTTGTATGTAGAGATAGTGGAATTTGAGATGGGTGAGGGGTGCAAAAGAGAGCAGCCACATTATCCATAATCCAGTCACAGCTGTCTGCAGTTTAGCGACACCACTACAGGAGGTCCCTGCTAATAGCTCTATATTTCATAGCGGAAAATGTCCTGCCACAACCCACTTGATATACGACAATGTCTTTAATTCACCCACAACCTTCCCACCATTCCTAACCCTGTTCTCATACACTTTTCTGTCCTATCCCACAAACTCATAGTCCCTCTCTCTTTCTCCCTCGTCTTTGTCTCGCTCTGCAGTTTGACAAAGCATATGCTTACAGCATCCACCACATGTTCGGGAAGGAAGGCAAGCGCACTGACTACACCCCCTACAGTTGTATGAAACTGATTTTGTCAAATCCACCCAGCCAAGGCAACTACCATGGTGAGTCATACTGTAGTGAGGCCAACTGTTGATTTTATATGTGATCCATCCCCCTGAGGCTTGTGTTTATTTCTGTAGTGAAGAGAATTTATAATTATGATTGCTGAGTACGCAGGTTGTCTTGAATTAATTATAGAAAATTCCCAAGTCCTCACAGCCTAATTGATAATGCTTTTCAAAGTGTGTGTAATATGCAAGTTGGGTCCTGTTGAACAGGTTTTCTGAGACCAGTTCAGGCTTTTTTGGGATGAACGTATTACTAGGGCTGTCGATTTAACGCGTTAATAACGTGTGATTAATTTTACAAAAAATGCAATGCAATTAATCGCAATGCTTTCCTGAGAAATTCCTGAGAAATGCAAGCTTGTAGTACCACCCGGTTACTCCAGAGGGCAGTAAGTGAAATTTCAGCTGTGTGAGCAACACACAGTTTATTACAGTGAACAAAACATTAACAACCCTTCAGCAGACACACAACACAAACATGCGTTACGTTCTTGTGTTCAAAACACTTGAAGGAGCACAAATGCGAACTAAGGGATCTCAAGATGTGTTTAAAGATTGAGTATTAAACTATATTTAACTTGACACAGTGACCTAAACATTTTATTTTTATGACGCAACACACCCTAGACGCGACACAAGCATGTCTGACGCAGGTCGTATGGTCTTTACCCCACAAATATTGAATTACCAACAAGTTTAAGGAGTTGTCCTTTAAACTGTTTTTAAACACCGTTTTTACCCAGTCAATCTTTATTTAAGAAACATGCTCCCTGAAATAGATCCACTTTGCTCCTTCTGTAATGCTGTAGATGAATTTGCCCCTCACCTTTTTTGGGAAAGTGTCCACGCTGTAGTATTTTGGAGAAAAATTTGATTGTTTGTACGTACCTCTATTTTAACTAGTTTTTTCTTTGCTTTATAAAATAAGTTTTATTTGGTTTTCACAGTTTTGACAACTTAAGTTATTATTTTCTGATTAATCTGTTTATTTTTCTTGCCAAGTTTTTTATACATAAGTGTAAATTTATGTCTATAAAGCCCCTATATGCACTTTTTTGTAAAGACTTGAAATATTATTTAAATACTTTTTGTACCTCCAACAACTCCAAAGCATTGAATTCCATTGCACTATGTAATGAATATAATGTCTTGGCATTATTGTAAAATATATCTGTAGTATTGTGTACTATGTATACCCCTGGCTTGTTTCTAACAAAAAATTTAAATAAATGTCTGACGCAGGTGTACATTGACGTGTCCTTAAACAAGCCCTCATAATAAATCTCCAACTGATTGACAGATTCACTTGTGAAATGGATTGCAGTGAACTGTATGCCAATGATTGTCTTATGATCAATAATATGGTAGTAAACAATACATTGTATTCTAAAGCCGCATTTTGTTTGGTCTGATCAATTATTAACTCTTCTGCCACAAGAATGTAATTCATTTTAATTATCTGAATATTTTTTTATTTTATATATATATATATATATATATACACTCACCTAAAGGATTATTAGGAACACCATACTAATACTGTGTTTGACCCCCTTTCGCCTTCAGAACTACCTTAATTCTACATGGCATTGATTCAACAAGGTGCTGAAAGCATTCTTTAGAAATGTTGGCCCATATTGATAGGATAGCATCTTGCAGTTGATGGAGATTTGTGGGATGCACATCCAGGGCACGAAGCTCCTGCTCCACCACATCCCAAAGATGCTCTATTGGGTTGAGATCTAGTGACTGTGGGGGCCATTTTAGTACAGTGAACTCATTGTCATGTTCAAGAAACCAATTTGAAATGATTCGAGCTTTGTGACATGGTGCATTATCCTGCTGGAAGTAGCCATCAGAGGATGGGTACATGGTGGCCATAAAGGGATGGACATGGTCAGAAACAATGCTCAGGTAGGCCGTGGCATTTAAAAGATGCCCAATTGGCATTAAGGGGCCTAAAGTGTGCCAAGAAAACATCCCCCACACCATTACACCACCACCACCAGCCTGCACAGTGGTAACAAGGCATGATGGATCCATGTTCTCATTCTGTTTACGCCAAATTCTGACTCTACCATCTGAATGTCTCAACAGAACTCGAGACTCATCAGACCAGGCAACATTTTTCCAGTCTTCAACTGTCCAATTTTGGTGAGCTCTTGCAAATTGTAGCCTCTTTTTCCTATTTGTAGTGGAGATGAGTGGTACCCGGTGGGGTCTTCTGCTGTTGTAGCCCATCCGCCTCAAGGTTGTGCATGTTGTGGCTTCACAAATGCTTTGCTGCATACCTCGGTTGTAACGAGTGGTTATTTCAGTCAAAGTTGCTCTTCTATCAGCTTGAATCAGTCGGCCCATTCTCCTCTGGCCTCTAGCATCAACAAGGCATTTTCGCCCACAGGACTGCCGCATACTGGATGTTTTTCCCTTTTCACACCATTCTTTGTAAACCCTAGAAATGGTTGTGCGTGAAAATCCCAGTAACTGAGCAGATTGTGAAATACTCAGACCGGCCCGTCTGGCACCAACAACCATGCCAAAATTGCTTAAATCACCTTTCTTTCCCATTCTGACATTCAGTTTGGAGTTCAGGAGATTGTCTTGACCAGGACCACACCCCTAAATGCATTGAAGCAACTGCCATGTGATTGGTTGATTAGATAATTGCATTAATGAGAAATTGAACAGGTGTTCCTAATAATCCTTTAGGTGAGTGTATATATATATGTGCCGTCCTCGATATGTCTGCTTAATATCCTGACAGCCAGCTAAACTTTTTCCCCACACCAAGACTCTGAAGATGAATTCTTCCACAGGTTTATTGGAGATACAGAGAAAAAAGTGAAACTGCAATACAAAAAGAATAATGACAAATCAGAGTCACGCCGACTTAACAAACCTCAACTCAACATGAATAAAGGCTTATTTGCACTATAACTGCTGAATTTCGTTTGTACTCATTTAAGTGAGAAGAAATACATTTTAATAACATTCAGGTCATTATGACACCTTTAACGTGCAACTCATTAGCAAACTACACACGTGAGCTAGCATTTGCATAGTCGTAGTAAATTCAAACCGTCCTCAGATTACACTTTACAAACTTAAAATATTGACAAAAATAATTAAGAATTCCTCCAGACAATCTCGCAAAAACAAAATATACATACCAACGATGCTATGCCAGACACAAGGAGTAGACAGATAAGATGGATGCGAAGCATATAAGAGAATTAAACAAAATGGGAAAAATGCGCAAGAAATGCGTGAATGATTACTTCCCGACTACGGGTAACGTAATAGGACAATTCGAACTGCGTGATCTTAAAGTGACCATGACCTAAATCGGATCACATTAGGAAATGAATATTCCTGGAAAACATTAGCATTCTGAAATGCTGAATAAATGAAAAACATGTTTATCTTCTGTAACTTAAAACTTAATGCTTAAATTTTCTTACTCATAACAAAACACTCCCCGCCCGACGTGGAGACATGTCACCCCACAGTCCATGCACAGTCCTTTTTTTTTTTTTTTTTTTTTTTAAACAGTCCATTTACTAAACAGTCCATTACTTTGCCTCTGGATGTAGAAGGTGAACTATTTCATTGACTGGCCTGAGAAAGAGGCTAGTCCCACCTGGTTTGATAATCTTCACCTCGACTTGGCGCACTTTCCCATCTTTGCTAGGGAAGGCCTGTATAATCAGTCCAAGAGGCCATTCATTCCTCGGTGCTTGGCTGTTCTTAAGGAGAACAACGCTCCCAGACTGAATATTTGGCTGAGTGGACTGCCATTTCTTGCGGGCCTGCAGTGTTGGGAGGAATTGTTTCCTCCAGCGGTCCCAGAAGGTATTGGACAGGTGCTGAACCTGTCGCCACTGGGACTTGTAGAGGTCTGCAACTCCAAACTCACCGGCAGGAGCAGGCACAATGTTAGTCTTTTGTGTGAGAAGAGCAGCTGGCGTAAGTATGAACGAAGTTATCAGGGTCCATAGTCACTGGAACAAGTGGCCTGGCGTTGATGATTGCTGCCACTTCTGCCATGAAAGTCACCAGCACTTCGTGGGTGAGCTTGTCTTTCAGTTGGAGGAACATTGCGTCCAGAATCCTCCTCGCCAGCCCTATCATTCTCTCCCATGATCCACCCCAATGGGATGCATGTGGGGGATTAAAGGACCAGATGCAACCCTTGTCTGAGAGGTAAGTCTTTACGGCAGTGCTGTCGATGTTTGAGGCTATCTTCAATTCCTTACAGGCGCCAATGAAGTTCGTGCCGCGGTCAGAACGGATGTGCTTGACCGGCCCACGCAGTGAAAGAAAGCGCTGTAGCGCGTTGATGAAGCTAGAGGTGTCGAGGGATTCTATGACTTCAATGTGCACAGCTCTTATGCTCATGCACGTAAAGATCACTGCCCATCTTTTACTTTGAGCGAAGCCACCTCTGGTCTTGCGTGAGGAGACGCTCCATGGGCCGAACACATCAAGACCCACACTGGAGAACGGTGGATCTGTTGAAAGACGATCGGCTGGCAGGTTAGCCATTTTCTGGAGGCTGAGTGGAGCTCTGAGCCTTCTGCATATTATGCATTGGTGGATGATGCTGCTTACTCTTTTCTTCCCTCCGACTATCCAAAGGCCAGCTGAACGGACCGCCCCCTCTGTAAAGTGACGGCCTTGATGATGGATTTGCTCGTGGTGGTGTCTGATGAGCAAAGTGGCGATGTGATGCTGGCCAGGAATAATCAGGGGAGTCTTTTCACTCTGATTGAGACTTGAATGATGAAGACGGCCTCCAACTCTGAGAAGGCCGTGTGTGTCAATGAACGGGTCCAGATTTCTGAGAGGGCTTGTTTTTGGCATCCCTTCCCGTTTCTGAATGCACTTTATTTCTTGGCTGTAGACTTCCTGTTGAACTGCTTGGATGATTACAGCTGACGCTTTCTCTGATTCCTCCACTGTGAATACAGCTTTGCAGTAATGCCAGCCCTTGCATGCTCTGTTCTCTCTGTGAGCTGTCTTGAAATGACAGGCTATGTGAACGAGGCGAGTGACTGCATGAGTTAATGACTTCCAGGTAGAGAACTTAGCAAAGCGTTGCAAATCCAGTTGCTTGTTCGAGGCTGTAGTGTTCAAGGCAGACACCAGGGGGCGGATGTCTGAGTCTGTATTTGGGTCAACAAGGTCATAAGTGCTCTCAGAAATGCTGGGCTCCGGCTTTGAGAGAAATTTGGGCCCACTCAGCCAGTTGGTGTGTTTCAGTTGGCCAGCAGGGACAGAACATGTTGCATGATCTGCAGGGTTCAGGTCTGTTGGCACGTAGCGCCACTGGTCTGGTCGGCTGGATCTACGGATGCGTAACACCCGGTTGCTGACATAGACATAAAAGCGCCTGGTCTCATTGCAAATATAGCCCAGGACTACTTTACTGTCTGAGTAGTAGGTTACGACATCAAGCTGTAGGTCTAGTTCTGCTGAGACCAGGTCTGCTAACTCAACAGCAAGCACTGCTGTGCAGAGTTCAAGTCTTGGCACTGTGTGTTCAGGGCGGGGGGCCAGCTTGGCTTTGCCCATAACAAATCCAATCTGGTTGTTGCCATTGCTGTCTGTCACTTTCAGGTAGCACACAGCGCCGATAGCTTTAACTGACGCATCACAGAACACACACAGTTCTCTTCTTACCGCTGCTGACGGTGAGGCTTCTGTGTAGCGCCTTGGGATGGAAAGCTCAGCGAGCTCGGACAGAGAGGCTCTCCATGACGTCCAGGCATCTTCCATCGCTGGAGGTAAGGGCGCGTCCCAGTCACCATTCTCCGCCGTGAGCTCTCGCAGTATAGCCTTGCCTTGGACTGTGACGGGTGCAACAAATCCAAGTGGGTCGTAGAGGCTATTGATAGTGGACAAGACACCCCGCCGGGTGTAGGGCTTGGTCTCACTGGAGACATTAAAAAGGAAACAGTCTGTCTTGAGATTCCAGTCAAGCCCGAGGCTGCGCTGCAATGGCAGCGCGTCTGCGTCGAGGTCAAGGTCTTTGAGGTCACTCGCGTGTTCACTGGATGGAAAGGCGTCCATGACCTCTTTGTTATTCGCTGCAATCTTGTGAAGTCTCAGATTCGACTTGGAGAGCACATCCTGTGTCCTTTTTAACAGGCTGATAGCAGCTTGAACTGTGGGCAGGGACTTCAGCCCATCATCGACATAGAAGTCATGCAACATGAAGTGCTGCACGTCTGGGTTGACCGGGAACTCGTTGCTTTGAACAGACTTGTGTAGACCGTGAATAGCCACCGCAGGTGAAGGGCTGTTGCCGAAGACGTGGACGTTCATGCGATAATCCACGATGGCCTTGGAGAGGTCATTGTCCTGGAACCAGAGAAAACGTAAGAAATCACGGTCTTTTTCTCTTACCAGGAAGCAATAGAACATCTGTTCTATGTCGGCTGTGAAGGCGATGGCCTCTCTTCTGAACCGAATCAGCACTCCCAGTAGTGTGTTGTTCAGGTCAGGTCCCGTTAACAGCATGTTGTTGAGTGATACGCTGTCGTATTGGGCACTGGAATCGAATACCACCCGGATTTTCTTTGGTTTCTTCGGATGATGCACCCCGAACGTTGGTAAGTACCACTTCTCTTCATCCGGGCCGAGAGGGGGGGCTAACTCTGCATGACCGTTCCGAAACATGTTGCCCATGAAGGCTAGAAAGTGGTCTCTCATCTCAGGCTTTTTCTCAAAGTTACGCTTGAGAGACATGAGACGCCTCAGCGCCTGTGACCTGTTGTCAGGGAGCCGTGGGCGTGGGCTCTTGAAGGGTAATGGCGCCACCCAACTGTTGTTTGAGTCTTTTTGTAGTCCTTCATCCATTATCTCCATGAACGTTGTATCTTGAATGGAGGGAGCCACCTGGTTGTCATCCCTGGTCCGCCTGAACACCGTGCATCCTAGGTGGTCGGTTTCACAGATAGGCTGGTCCTCAGGATAAGCTTGAGGCTCACTGGTGGTCTGGGTGTCGCTGAACCTCTCCTTCATATGGAACACGTTGGGGCACGCGTCAAAGAGAGTGGGCCGTTGCAGCTCTGTGGTGTTCGTGTGGAACGTGCTAATTGTCAGTGGCCTGTGAACATTACCTAGACACACATTTCCAACAATGACCCACCCCAGGTCCAACTTCTGTGCGTAAGGCAGGTTGTGAGGGCCATTCACCTGTTTGCGGACTTTATGCACTCTGATAATGTCCCGTCCTAAGAGAAGCATAATGGGGGCTTGCGGGTCAATGTCCGGGATGAGGTGTGCCACTGACCTAAGATGAGCATGATGAAGGGCTACTTCGGGGGTCGGAATCTCCTCTCTGTTGTTCGGTATGTCGTTGCACTCTATGAGGCTTGGCAACACGACGCGAACAGTTCCATCCAGAGACTCCACTTCATAGCCACTGGCCCTTCTGCCTGCTGATTGTTTCACTCCAGCACATGTTCTCAGTGTGTAAGGAGCGCTGGGACTTTGGTCGTTGAACATGTCGAAGAACTGTGAGCGAACCAGTGACCTGTTGCTCTGCTCGTCCATGATTGCATACAGTTTCACAGCTTTTTCTCTGTGGCTGGCTGGGAACACTTTGACGAGGCATATTTTCGAGCAGGAGCGATCGGTGAGTTCCCCTCCGCAGACTTTTGTGCATTTGCTGGTGACCTGAGACTGCGGTGAAGCTTCATCCTCCTCCCCGCCGTGCTCAGAAGCAGGGCCAGCCTCCTGCTGCCAAGGTGCGGGTCCAGGGTGAAGTGCTGTGTTGTGCCTGTTGCTCTTACATTCAAAACACTGGACATTGAGCTTGCAATGCTTTACTATGTGAGACGAGGAAGAAAGACATTTAAAGCACACATTGTTTTCTTTGAGGAGTGTTTTGCGCTCATCAATGTGCTTCTCTCTGAATGCCTGGCACTTACGGAGAGGGTGTGGCTTTTTATGCAACAGACAAAGTTTGTCGCCATCGCCAGATTTTGTTGGAGACTCACCCGTGTCAGATGTGGCTCTGGGTGACAACTCTGTCTTGTGGACGGAGACTTCCCGCTGTCTGTTCGGCTTCCACGCTGTCCTCTCTGTCCTGAGGGTCATGTCTGTGTTACCGATGAGGTTGAAGCTTTTGTCATTTGCAATGCGTGCCTCTTGGCTGACAAAATTGACAAAGAAGCCAAAGGGAGGATAGTTCACCTGGTTTTGACATTTGAAGGCTGCACCAGCTATCACCCACTTGTCCTGGAGACGAGACGGTAGTTTCTGTACAATTGGGTTGACGCCTCTCGCTGTGTCAAGGAAAGCCAGGCCTGGTAGGTCTCCCTCAGCCTTAGCGGCCTGCAGCTCCATTAGCAGATCACCCAGCTTAGTCAGCTTCGGTCCATCTTGGTTTATTATTCTTGGAAAGCTGTCAATGCGTTTGAACAGAGCATTTTCTATCGCTTCAGCGGAGCCATAAGTTAGCTCGAGCCTTTCCCATGCCATGGCCAGTCCTGCTTAGGGCCGATTGATGTGTATTGCTCTTATCTGCTCAATATGCTCTGCTGACTCCTTTCCAAGCCACTTTAGCAGAAGATCCATCGCCTCACTCGGTTCCAGGTTTAGGCCTCTGATGACAGTCAAAAAGGAATGCTTCCATGCTCTGTAGCTTTGGGGTTTGTCGTTGAATTGAAGCAAGCCTGTAGCCACAAGCTCGCGGCGGGCTAGATACCTGACAAAGTCATTTGTGTATGAGCTGCTGTCATTTGAGTCTGGCGCTATGACATGGTGTGCGGGAGGAGGCTGAGTGTCGTGATTTCGTGTTCTGAAGTGATGTGCAGGAGAAGCATGCTCACCACTGGACTTGATATGAGGTAGCCGAACGTCTCCAGGCGTCATGTTGAATGGCTTGTAGCTGTCCTCGTATGTGCTGATGTAAAGCTGCTGTGAGATGAGACGATGTGGATCAGTATTGTTCTGGTGCGGATAGAAGGGACTGGCTTCAGGCTTTAGTGGTGGAGGTGACACATTGTGATTAGGGACTGGCGCTGTCTTTGCTTGTGTGTCACCGTTTTCACATGACTGGAATTCTAAATCCCTTTCTCTTTGTTGATCAAGCACATACTGCCTTGTGCGTTGTGAAGCTTCTAAAGGAACAGAGTCTATATTCAGGTCATAGCTATTTTTCTCACTCTTTACATCAGCAGCAGCTCCAAATGCCTCTGCTTCGGCAATGGCTGCTGCAGCCTCTTTTTTATGTTTTAGCATTTCTAAAGACACTTCCAACTTAGCTTGTTGTAGCCTCAGATTGGCTTCCTCTTCAGCATAGCATAGGCGTGTCTTTGCTGCTTCCGCTCTTGCTCTCGCTCTGACTGCTGCAGACCCCTGTGACGATGAACTGGATCTCGCCGAACAACACACTTGCGAGCGCGTCCTTAACGATGCACAGTGTGGGTTATCCTGTGCTGCTGTACTTCCATGCGCGCTCTCCTCTGTAGCCTGAAGCTCGGTGGCGCGCGATGCTCCAGTAGCACTTGACTTTAGAGTATGGTCCGCTGATCGTCCACTGGATGCGTGTGGCGACGACATGTCGGCTAGCTTCCAACTCGCTCTGCTTTATCTCGTTTGCTTGATAGTCGTTGTTTTACTGTGCCGTCCTCGATATGTCTGCTTAATATCCTGACAGCCAGCTAAACTTTTTCCCCACACCAAGACTCTGAAGATTAATTCTTCCACAGGTTTATTGGAGATACAGAGAAAAAAGTGAAACTGCAATACAAAAAGAATAATGACAAATCAGAGTCACGCCGACTTAACAAACCTCAACTCAACATGAATAAAGGCTTATTTGCACTATAACTGCTGAATTTCGTTTGTACTCATTTAAGTGAGAAGAAATACATTTTAATAACATTCAGGTCATTATGACACCTTTAACGTGCAACTCATTAGCAAACTACACACGTGAGCTAGCATTTGCTTAGTCGTAGTAAATTCAAACCGTCCTCAGATTACACTTTACAAACTTAAAATATTGACAAAAATAATTAAGAATTCCTCCAGACAATCTCGCAAAAACAAAATATACATACCAACGATGCTATGCCAGACACAAGGAGTAGACAGATAAGATGGATGCGAAGCATATAAGAGAATTAAACAAAATGGGAAAAATGCGCAAGAAATGCGCGAATGATTACTTCCCGACTACGGGTAACGTAATAGGACAGTTAGAACTGCGCGATCTTAAAGTGACCATGACCTAAATCGGATCACATTAGGAAATGAATATTCCTGGAAAACATTAGCATTCTGAAATGCTGAATAAATGAAAAACATGTTTATCTTCTGTAACTTAAAACTTAATGCTTAAATTTTCTTACTCATAACAAAACAATATATATATATACTTATATATAATTTTTTAATATTTAAAGATAACTATGTATAATTATTTCATTATTATATATTGAATTATTGTTATAGGAGGGGCTTTCTCAACAAATATTTGTACATGCGATTAATCGCGATTAAATAATCGGGACACCATGTGATTAATTCGATCAAAAAATGTAATCGATTGACAGCCCTACTTATTACCTTTCTCTTCTCTTCCTCGCAGGATATCCATTCCGCCACAATGGCCCTGAGCTCTTGAAACAGAAGTTGCAGTCCTATAAAATCTCCCCCAGTGGGATCAATCAGGTTTGTCTGATCGCCACAACACACACTTGAGCAGGCTCAGCACAATGTGCAAAGATATAGAGGTGACCATTGGTTATAGAATGTGTAAAGGGCTTTAAGGACAGAAACTAGGGCTGTTAACTTAGAGAGATTTACATATTGAAAATAAAGACAATTAATCAAGCCACTTGACAAAAGGTGGGGTCTCAAGACTTGTTTTTATTTGTATTTTTTTCAGGTGAACTATGTTTAACTTTATACTGTGGCTTTTCTCAGTTATTGAGATATGTGATTGTGATTTGATTAATTCATTTGCTTTAAAATGTTTCTTTTACTATCACAGACTAGACAAAATACTAAATAATCATTAAAATGGTACAATTATATAATATTCTTACACAAGTGCTATAATTACTTGTGTACTTTTGGAATATTAATGATTCTGCTATACTTCTAGAATATAAATAATGAAAAATGTAGAACAATTCTGGATTCTACATCATAAATGACAGCTTCAACTCTGTGTTGATTGCGTTGACCTTTGCTGTATCTTGTGATTGGAAGCATTCTTTAAAGTACACTTAACCACATTATTTTTTTACCACATTAAAGCAGCTTCAATACGCCAGTCAATGAAATTGTATGGTCCGGCCTTGCTGTAATGTTCTTGGAATTATAAAACTTAGACACTAATGTAATTAACGGACTGCTTTTAACAAGGCCATTAAGTTCAGCATTAAAAGGCTATTAAAAAGAAAAAAGTCAAATTTGTGTATTTTGTCTCTTGGGTTACTCTTAAGAGTTTGGCTAATATGACTGAAGGTACCAATCAAAAATTAAACAACATCATATAGATGCAATTTTATGTGGAATTATTTTATTATTTGTGCTGTAAATAATAATGATGATAGGTGCCAACTAAATAATATTGGGTTAATTAAACCACATAATGTTTTTAATACTGTATTTAAGCCAGTGGTTCTCAAATGATCTTGCTTCAGGACCCAGATTTTAAACTGGGCATCAGTTAGCGACCTAAGAGTGTATCACAATTGTTTGTTGTACAAAAGAATGCAAAATGTCCTTAAAGGTAAAGTTCACCCAAAAATGAAATTCTCTCATCGTTTATTTACTCTCATGCCATCCCAGATGTGTATGATTTTCTTTCTTCTGCAAAACATAAGCAAAGCTTTTTAGAAGAATATTTCAGCTCTGTTGGTCCTTACAATGCAAGTGAATGGTGACCAGATCTTTCAAGCTCCAAAATCAAATAAAGGCCAAATAAAAGTAATCCATGAGACTCCAGTGGCTATCTTCAGAAGTGGTATGGGTGAGAAAAATATAATTATTTAAGTCTTTATTTAAAAAAACACACACAAAAAAACATAAATCTCCACTTTCACTTTCAAAATGTGAAACTGTAAAAGTGAAGTTGAAAGTGGAGATTTATAGTAAAAAACGACTTCAATATTTCTCTTTTTCTCACCCATACCTATCATATCACTTCTGAAGACATGAATATAACCACGAGTCATATGGATTACTTTTATGTGGCCTTTATGTGATTTTTGGGTCTTCCAAATTCTGGTCACCATTCACTTTATAAGGACCAACAGAGCTGAAATATTCTTCTAAAAATCTTTGTTTTCTGCAGAACAAAGCAAGTCATACACATCTGGAGTGGCATGAGGGTGAGTACATTTTGAGAATTTATTTTTTGGGTGAACTATTCCTTTAAAATTAAACATTACATTTGATTAAGATTACCATGAACTACATGGTAACTAACATGACATTAAAATGTGCTATTTTGGTTTCTAAATGTATCTTGTAAATATTTATTTATTTATTTATTGTAATAGATTTTTGGCTTTTTTATTATGGGATCACTATAAGTGTTGTTTAAAAATAAATCAGTAAATTGCTCATAAACATGTTATACACACAACAATCTATATGATATTAATAATCAATCTTTGAAATGTCACCTATAGAAATTTTTATTTAATTTATCTGTATTTCCTTATATGTAATAAATATTATGATATGGACAATGGTGGAAGAACACTTTGTTTCACATTATGCTCTAACCTACCCCAAATTCTTCCAAATGGAGCCAAACATCAATAGATTAGCACATTCCTATTTTGATGCTATTATTACTGAAATAATATATGCTTTTGAACCTTAAAAATGATACAAAGTGTATAGATTGGGGTAAGCTGAAAACAATACAGTGCTACGAGAAACGTTTGTGTGTTCCCAATGTAAGGTGTGCTGATTTTAGTTTCACATGGCTCATCCAATAACCATAGTGTGGTTGAGGGAAATGGCTGATGGCTGGCTAATGCAATCCGACATGGCATCCCAAGGGTAGCACATTTCCAATCCAATTAAATTCATAATTTCATTGTAGACTCCAAGCAGTGTCCTTATAGACTGTGAGTGTTCGGAGAGTCGTAGACCTGTGGGCATGTGAAGCAACAGTATGATGTTCACCCCAGGAGCTCTTGCAACACGTGGCTGTCTTGCTGCAGAGCCAGCCCAGTGTGCTGGATAATTAAAAAACCCAGAAAAGTGAAAAGACCGGGCAGAAGGGTGATTAAAATGCAGAACGTCAACCTTCTCAGTCAACCTGTCTGTTGACAGAGTGACATTACAGTCAGAAGGGCGAGACTCCAGTCGGGAAGGAGAAACTACTGTGGAAACCTGAGCTCAGCTCGCTCACTCACTGTTAGAGACAGTCACAGCACGAGTTCTGCCTCGGGAAGCTCAGATTAAAGGATCACATGCGTGGTTTGCCGTTCAAACAGTGACAAAGTAGTGGGAACATGCAGAGTGGCATGTGTGTCACTGATAGACTTAATCCCAGCATTGTTTTTGTGCCACATCGCTTAATACATGTATATCCAATACATTATTGACTTAATACAGCTGTTTGTTTGCTATTGGGTTATGAAACCACAAGTATGGTATATTGTTTTCAAGATGCTTTATTACCAAAAATTTGTAATGTGACGATTACTTAAAGGTGAAGTGTAATTTCTGCTCCTCCAAATGGAATTTCAAAAATAAAAACAGTTTGTGGCAGCGGGGGCGTGGTCAAGCGCCCGTCCGGGAGAGAAAAGCGGTAAGGGCGCTCACACCTGAGCTAAAATGATGACTAACACCTGTGTCTAATTTCAGTAACATGAGGAGAGCGGCATAAAAGGGCAGCAGCGACGGAGCATGAGAGGCCCGACAACCCGTCCAAGGGAAAAACCTACAACACCGATATTGTGTATAATTAATAGAGAAATAAAAAGCTTACCCCTTAAGCTGACGCCTGTTTCCGTCCCTTCCTTTGGCGGTTGTCCTAGCAGATGATCCTGAGGCCTTCCTCGACTTATTTGAGAAGACGGCTGAAATCTGGGGCTGGCCGCCCGAACAGTGGGCAGCCCGTCTAATTCCTCTCCTGTCCGGGGAAGCACAACTTGCGGCACAACAACTGCCGGCGACTAACCTCCTGGCTTACTCTGACCTAAAGAGGGCCATTCTGCAACGGGTTGGTCGGAGTCCGGAGGAGAATCTCCAGCTCTTCCGGAGCATGAAGCTTGAGAAGTCCGACCGCCCGTTTGCGTTTGTTCAACGGCTCCGGGACGCCTGTCGGCGGTGGCTGCTCGCGGGGGACCGCGACGTCGATGGAGTCATCGATCAGGTGGTACTGGAGCAATTCGTGCAACGACTGCCCAGGAGAACGGTGGAATGGGTCCAGTGCCACCGCCCGGCGTTGCTGGAGGCAGCTGTTCAGCTCGCGGAGGACCACTTGGCGGCGATACCGAGGGCGGATGAGCCGTCCCCCTCTCTCTCTCTCTCCCCTTCCCTTGTGTCTTCCCCTGCTTCTCCCCCCCTGTTCCCTCTCGCTCTGCTCTCTCCCCAGGGCCCGTTCCTGCCCCCCGCAGGCATGGAGGATACACCAGGCCAACTTCCCGGCCGTGGGAGAATTCGCCTAACCCTTCCCCGTCCTTCAGCCGCTCTCCTCCTCAGGTGGTGGCGCCCGCCAGCGGCCGTGGCGCCTGGGCCGGTCTGCTGGAGGTGCGGAGACCCGGACCACTTCCGGGATCAGTGTCCGCTGATGGAGGTGGGGACGGTGGTGCAGGTCTCCGATGTCCCGCAGGCTGCCCCCGGTCGGGCTGGAGCATACCGGGTCCAGGTAAGGATCCAGGGGGGTACATACCAAGCATTGATGGATACCGGCTGTAATCAGACCACCATCCACCAACGCTTGGTTCAACCCGGTGCTTTGGGCACAGGTGACTTTAGCGATCAAATTCCGGGGAGAAAAACATAGTGTGGAGGCAGCGGTTAGTTCCCGCCTCACCCATCCGCTAATCTTGGGTACTGATTGGCCGAATTTTAGAAGTGTATTAGAGGGAGTTTGTGCAGATGTGTCCTGCATGAAAGTGAAGAGGTGTGTGATGTGCGATGCTTTGGCAGGGGAGGCGGAGCCGGGGCCGTCCTCGGCTGCTCCGAGTGACGAGGGAAGGGGCGAGGGGGTCACCCCTCCTCTCAGGGAGTTCCCTGAGGGGGACTTTCCCTTGGAGCAGTCGCGGGATGAAACCCTTAAGCACGCTTTTGACCAAGTGAGCGTAATCGATGGTCAACAACTCCGGCCGGGTATCGCCATTTCATATCCGTATTTTTCAGTTATTAAAGATCGGTTGTACAGAGTGACGCAGGACGCTCAAACAAAGGAGGAGGTGACACAATTGTTGATTCCACGGAGCCGCCGGGAAATGGTTTTCCAGGCGGCTCACTATAATCTTATGGCCGGTCACCTAGGGGAATGGAAAACACTTTTTCGTCTAATAGCCCGTTTCTATTGGCTGGGCATTGGCGGCGACGTCCGCAGGTGGTGTGCGGCGTGCCGTGAATGTCAGCTGGTAAACCCACCGGCAACCCCAAAAGCGCCTTTGCGCCCCCTTCCATTGATTGAGGTGCCCTTCGAGAGAATTGGAATGGACCTCGTCGGGCCATTAGAACGGACGTCATGCGGACATCGCTTTGTGTTAGTCCTGGTGGATTACGCAACGCGGTATCCGGAAGCAGTGCCTCTGAGCAACATCTCAGCACGTAGTGTTGCCGGGGCACTCTTCAAGATAATCTCCCGGGTGGGGGTTCCGAAAGAAATCCTCACCGACCAAGGCACTACTTTTATGTCACGAACACTTCGCGAACTTTACGAACTATTGGGCATTAAGTCGATTCGCACTAGCGTGTACCATCCTCAGACGGATGGACTGGTGGAACGATTTAATAAAACACTCAAAAATATGATTCGTAAATTCGTGCACGAAGACGCTAGGAATTGGGATAAGTGGCTGGACCCCCTGTTATTCGCAGTACGAGAGGTTCCGCAAGCCTCCACGGGATTTTCCCCATTTGAGCTGCTGTACGGGCGACGCCCACGCGGGGTCCTCAACGTCATCCGTGAAGCTTGGGAGGAGGGACCTTCTAATGCTAAAAATGAAATTCAATGCGTTCTTGATCTTCAAGCAAAACTCCACACACTGGGGCAATTAACACAGGAGAATTTGCTCCAGGCTCAAGAACGCCAATGCCGGCTGTATGACAGGGGTGCTCAGCTACGGGAATTTGCACCGGGAGATAAAGTACTTGTACTACTCCCAACATCGAGCTCGAAATTACTCGCCAAGTGGCAAGGACCCTTTGTGGTCACACGACGAGTTGGGGATCTCGATTATGAGGTTAAACGTACCGATAGAGGGGGCGCGCATCAAATATATCACCTCAACCTCCTGAAATTGTGGAGGGAAGAGGCGGCCTCTGTGACGTTGGCAACGGTAGTTCCGGAGAGGGCGGAGCTCGGACCGGAGGTAAACAAAGCCTGCAATCCTAACACCCCGGTTCCTTGTGGAGACCACCTCTCCCCACGCCAACTCACAGAGGTTTCCGAACTACAAAAGGAGTTTGCAGACGTGTTCTCTCCTCTACCGGGCCGCACAGACATCATACAACACCACATCGAGACCGAGCCGGGCGGAGTGGTACGCTGCCGCCTCTATCGCTTGCCCGAACACAAAAAGAAAATAGTTCGGAAGAATTGGACGCGATGCTTGACATGGGAGTAATAGAAGAATCTCACAGCGATTGGTCCAGCCCGGTCGTCCTTGTTCCCAAGAGCGACGGGTCTGTACGTTTCTGTGTGGATTATAGAAAAGTCAACGCGGTGTCTAAGTTTGACGCGTACCCAATGCCCCGTGTTGATGAACTGCTCGATCGGTTAGGTACTGCTCGGTTTTATTCGACCTTGGATCTAACGAAGGGTTATTGGCAGATCCCCTTGACACCAATATCCCGTGAAAAAACGGCCTTCACCACGCCGTTCGGATTACACCAATTCGTGACGCATCCTTTCGGTTTGTTCGGGGCACCAGCCACGTTTTAGCGCCTCATGGATAGGATCCTCAGACCGCATACTGCTTACGCCGCTGCCTATTTAGATGATATCATCATTTATAGCAATGATTGGCAGCGGCACTTACAACATCTGAGGGCCGTCCTGAGATCGCTGCGGCGGGCGGGGCTCATGGCAAACCCGAAAAAGTGCGCTGGTTGGGCGTGTGTAGGTACGGTATCTGGGGTTCCACTTGGGTCATGGCCAGGTGCGTCCCCAAATTGACAAGACCGCGGCGATTGCGACTTGCCCTAGACCCAAGACCAAAAAGGGGGTGAGGCAGTTCCTGGGGCTGGCTGGCTATTACAGACGGTTTGTACCTAATTATTCGGATGTCACCAGCCCGCTGACTGACCTTACTAAAAAGGGGGCTCCAGATCCGGTCGAATGGTCGGAGCAGTGCCAACAGGCGTTTACACAGATTAAAGCTGCACTTTGTGGGGGGCTGCTTTTGCATGCACCTGACTTCTCTCTCCCTTTTGTTTTGCAGACGGACGCTTCAGACAGAGGGTTGGGGGCCGTACTCGCGAGGTGGTGGAGGGAGAGGTGCCCGGTGCTGTACATTAGCCGGAAGCTCTCCTTGAGGGAGACTAAGTACAGCACCGTAGAGAAGGAATGTCTGGCCATCAAGTGGGCGGTCCTCACCCTCCGATACTACCTGCTGGGGCGGGCCTTCACCCTCTGCTCGGATCATGCCCCACTGCAGTGGCTCCACCGCATGAAAGATACTAACGCCCGGATCACCCGTTGGTATCTGGCCCTCCAGCCTTTTAAATTCAAGGTGGTCCACAGACCGGGGTGCAGATGGCTGCCGCTGACTTCCTCTCCAGAAATGGGGGAGTGGTAGGCAGGTCGGATGACGCCCCGGCCTGAGTCGGGCGGTGGGGGTATGTGGCAGCGGGGGCGTGGTCAAGCGCCCGTCCGGGAGAGAAAAGCGGTAAGGGCGCTCACACCTGAGCTAAAATGATGACTAACACCTGTGTCTAATTTCAGTAACATGAGGAGAGCGGCATAAAAGGGCAGCAGCGACGGAGCATGAGAGGCCCGACAACCCGTCCAAGGGAAAAACCTACAACACTGATATTGTGTATAATTAATAGAGAAATAAAAAGCTTACCCCTTAAGCTGACGCCTGTTTCCGTCCCTTCCTTTGGCGGTTGTCACACAGTTTTCCAACAGTATTCCCAAACACCCCACCTGCCTGCTATTGGTCGGCAATCATAAAGCCCCTACTAATTTACACCTTTGGTTGTGTGGTTGGTTGTGCAAACAAAAAGTAAAAATGCAGCACCTCAGTGATGACTGTTTTCGAGGAAATCAACCCACAAATGGTTTACTTAGCTGCTCCTGCATATTAGGCTTGGATAGGAGATATCATTTTAACATTGAAACAAAAATCATACTTCAGAGGTAGCAAAATACACAAAGCCTAAATTAAGACAAACTCACAAAGTGTCAATTGAGCACAGCACCACAGCAGTTATAGCGACACATCCAATAAGTGCAGTGTTAATTTTTAATGTATTTTGTCAGCTGTTTTTTGCCATGTTATCCTCAGCCATTCTGTTAAACCAGTGATATTTAACTTGTTTTTCTCAGCATAATATTAGATCCCTGCCTGGTATTTTGCAGTGTATTAGCTTCACTTGCAGGTAGCTTCTGTCTCCAGAGCTCTCAAGTTAGGTGTTTGATGATGTTGGCTCTCACCTTTAAATCCATGCATTATGCATTTCTTCTCTTGCCGATATGTTTGCTGAGGTGGAATGCCATACTTTACCTCTCAGAATACACAGTGTTAAAAGCTTCACCCAAAGAGAGGTCTGAGCAACAAAAAAAAAAGAGAAAAGAGACAGAAATGGCTTGTAAATTATCATTATTATTATAATTGTTTTTTTTTTTAAAGAGTTCTTTAAATGTTATAAATGTTTGCTGTGTTAGTGTGGTTCGGAGAAGAAAGAGCACAGTGAATTTAAAAGTGTTATTCATCTTTGTTGTTTAGCAGTCTGACTCTGCTTAGATATTGATTTGACATTTAATTTAATTATTTTACCCAGTTTCTTGTGCCAGGAATTGTTTTATGATTAGCACAACTCAGATGTTATATACTAGGGATGTGCAAGGTTACATATTTTCAGAATCGACTAGATGCTGGGTTGACTGAATGACTTGTTGACTAATCGATGTTAAGGAATCCCTGTATTATTATGCTGGTTTGGGGTTTGTTTGACCTTGTTTGGACACGTTTCATAGGGGGTGTTTACATATGTGTTCTTGCATTTCAAAAAAGCCAGATGGAGTATAATGCAGTGTAACAGAACTCAGGAGTTTGAGACTTTATTTTAAAAGTTCAACTTTTTTAACTTGACATAGCATCTTAAAAACACAATGCATTTGGCATGATGCTCAAAAACAATGCGTGTTGCAACAGGTAAATACATCTGTCTAAATATGTATGAATACTAGTGAAGCATTAGGGCCCTATTTTAAGAGCGCTACGTCTTAAGCGCATCGCTACGTCTAAAGCGCAGAGCTATGCGATATGTTAGATGCGCAATGTCAGTGGACTAGATGCTGGGTTGATAATATGACTTGTTGACTAATCGATGTTAAGGAATCCCTGTATTATTATGCTGGTTTGGGGTTTGTGTGACCTTGTTTGGACACGTTTCATAGGGGGTGTTTACATATGTGTTCTTGCATTTAAAAAAATATGATCATATTAAAATGCAACAATCTGTAAGAATAAAAATATGAACTTGCGTTCATTTGCGCATTAACTGCGTCCTTGTTGAACATCAGGCATATTTCTATGACAGAAACTCCATTCTTAAAGGAAAAATTAGATTTAGGCTCTGTTAAATAATAAAGAATGCAAATATAATTAATAATTTTGATCTACTGAAACAAATCATTGCTACTATTCAAAGTTACCAATAGCTCTTTGAAATCACCTGCTGGTAGAATTGCCAAACTTCAAAAGCAGTAACTGGGTTTAGACTTTGCGCTGAGAATAGACATGGTCCTCAGACATCTTACCTATTTCTCAGGAAATTAGCTTTTTGCACCACTTCTTTAATATACAATACACCCACAGTTTGCACGCATACACCCACAGATAGCGCAAGCACTCCCACCCACAGCAACTTGCACTTTATGCTGGCACACAATTTGCACTTAGAATTAGCGCCCTCACCAAAATTGGATATGATGCAGCGCACAGTCGTTACACGTAACGCAGTCACTAAAATGTAAACAATCTGAAAGAATTTGAAAAGGCTTTTATTGACTACAAGCTAAAGCACAGTATACTATTTTAAGCAATGCCATTAAAATTCAAGATAAGCTAGTTGGTTATTGGCTCACTTGTTCACCATTATGACTAGGTATGATGATAATTGACTGGTAAGCCGTTACCCCTCAGTAGGAATTTTGACCGATTAATACTAAAAGCTAAACAGTTAAAAATATTCTTTCAAAAGTTTGCTGCATGGTAAAGGAAAAATATGCTATACAAATCAATCAACTCATGGGGTGTGTCAACATGTGCAACCTACCAATCGTGCCTACTGCCATATTTTGCTGAGTAAGCAAAATTAAGTGAGGAAAACGAAGCCCTGCGTGGTCACATTTCGACCGAAGAGGTTATTTGTAAGATATGCAATGCAGTATTGAAATATAACAGTAGTACAAGCACATTGCAATACCACTTGCGAAGCAAACATCCACTAGCATTTATTTTATTCGAGGTCTGAAAAATGCAACTAAAAGTTATAAAATGTTTTCCTACACGGTCTAGGCTATTATGCCGGTTCTACACAGCGCACTCGGCACCGGAGGATTCAATTTGTGCTTTCATTTGTTAATCTGTTAATTATTTAAGTGAAATATTTTTTTGTGTAGGCCTATCTATTTTATTCCATCTGTTTTACTCTGTTCACAGCAACGCTGCAGGTACGTGACAATATGTGAATCCTCATGTTCTGTTGTTGTTTATGCTGCTCAAGTCAAGTCAAGTGGTTTTTATTGTCGTTTCAACCATATACAGTTAGTACAGTACACAGCAAAACGAGACAACGTTCCTCCAGGACCATGGTGCTACATAAAAACAACAAAGGACCAACACAGGACCACATGAGACAACACAACAAAATAAAATACCTATATAAAAAACCTATATATACCTATATAAAGTGCACGTGCAAACATGTGCAAAAAGTACGGACAGTACAACAAATTTCTGACAATGAACAGGACAATAGACAGTGCAGCGCCGACCAGTACTCAGTAGTGCAAAAAGATGACAGTTTCTAAAAATGTAAACATAACATACTATGAGATAGTGTTCTATGCACATAGCAGTTATTGAGGTAGCAGACAGTTATAAAGTGACAGTAATTAAAGTGCAACTCAGGACACGTGTGTGTGTGTGTCAAACCAGTCTCTGAGTATTGAGGAGTCTGATGGCTTGGGGGAAGAAGCTGTTACACAGTCTGGCCGTGAGGGCCCGAATGCTTCGGTACCTCTTGCCAGACGGGAGGAGGGTAAAGAGTTTGTGTGAGGGGTGTGTGGGGTCGTCCACAATGCTGGTTGCTTTGCGGATACAGTGTTTTTTGTAAATGTCTTTGATGGAGGGAAGAGAGACCCCAATGATCTTCTCAGCTGTCCTCACTATCCTCTGCAGGGCTTTGCGGTCCGAAACGGTGCAAGTCCCAAACCAGGCAGTGATGCAGCTGCTCAGGATGCTCTCAATAGTCCCTCTATAGAATGTAGTGAGGATGGGGGTTGGGAGATGTGCTTTCCTCAGCCTTCGAAGAAAGTAGAGACGCTGCTGGGCTTTCTTGGTGATAGAGCTGGTGTTGAGGGACCAGGTGAGGTTCTCCGCCAAGTGAACACCAAGGAATTTGGTGCTTTTGACGATCTCCACAGAGGAGCCTTCGATGTTCAGCGGAGTGTGTTCACCTTGTGCTCTCCTAAAGTCAACAACCATCTCTTTTGTTTTGTCGACATTCAGGGACAGGTTGTTGGCTCTACACCAGTTCGTCAGCCGCTGCACCTCCTCTCTGTATGCTGACTCGTCGTTCTTGCTGATGAGACCCACCACGGTCGTGTCATCGGCGAACTTGATGATGTGATTCGAGCTGTGCATTGCTGCACAGTCGTGAGTCAGCAGAGTGAACAGCAGTGGACTGAGCACACAGCCCTGGGGGGCCCCAGTCCTCAGTGTGGTGGTGGTGGAGATGCTGTTCCCGATCCGGACTGACTGAGGTCTCCCAGTCAGGAAGTCCAGGATCCAGTTGCAGAGGGAGGTGTCCAGGCCCAGCAGGTTCAGCTTTCCAATCAGGTGCTGGGGAAAGATTGTGTTGAATGCTGAGCTGAAATCTATGAACAGCATTCGAACGTATGAGTCCTTAGTGTCTAGGTGGGTGAGGGCCAGATGGAGGGTTGTGGTGATGGCATCGTCCGTTGAACGGTTTGAACGATACGCAAACTGCAGTGGGTCTAGTGAGGGTGGCAGCTGGGTCTTAATGTGCCTCATGACGAGCCTCTCGAAGCACTTCATGATGATGGGTGTAAGTGCGACAGGACGGTAGTCGTTGAGGCAGGACACTGAAGACTTCTTTGGCATGGGGATGATGGTGGTGGCCTTGAAGCACGTTGGAACGACGGCGCTGCTCAGAGAGATGTTGAAGATGTCGGTAAGAACATCTGCTAGCTGGTCTGCACATCCTCTGAGCACTCTGCCAGGAATGTTGTCTGGTCCAGCAGCCTTCCGTGGGTTGACTCTACATGCTATTTGCGCATGTAAAAATAAATCCTTTCTTATGAAAAATCAAAATGTTGTTGGTATTTTTTAATGTTTGTATCACTTTATCTTGTCCTATTAATTTCTCATTCTCAACTTCCTAATACCCCCCTCTCTCTCTCTCTCTCTCTCTCCCTCCCTCTCTCTTTCTCTCTCACTATCACAGATTCTGGAGCTAGTCAAGGGAATGAATCAGCTGGCCTGCCAGAAGTACTTTGAGCTGACACACAGTGTAAGGATGCTTTTCATTTTAGCCTGCTGTAATTGGGCCTGCCTTTGTCAGCTAAGGGATAGCCCTGAAACTCCACAGAGCCCTAGCATTGTAGTCATATCTGCCATTAGCTGACAGAGAATATTAATTCTTTTTAAAGTTTTTTTTTTATATAGCTCTTAAAACATTAGTGAATATTTCAATAATAAAAATGTCATTCCTCATTTTGTTACAAATCCATTGGATACACCCCCACCCCCCATATACAGTAAATAAACTGCATATGGGTTTGGAATGACATAAGGGTGAGTAAATAAATACACACTTTTCATTTTTGGGAGTACTAAGTTTTATTTTTCTCTATGCCTTTAACAAATTGTCAGGTTTGTTTATAATCTAAAACTATATTTATTGACTATATCAAAAGTTTTAGGGTCATTCATTCGGGGTCATTAATTTTTTAAGTGCATTTTTAAAAAGACACTAGTCGTATTTTCAGGGCAAGGGAGAATAAACTCTTTCATTGCGTGATAAATGAGGTGAATCTCTTTTGTATTTTGGATTGCCTTTAGTGATTGGACTTTGCGGTCTCAAAATGCTTTCCTTTGACAGGGGCATAATAGCAGAGGATTTGTGGGTCAGAGCTGGTTGAAAAGAAAGTGATTACAGCTCTATTTTATGTAATGGATTTCTTCTGATTTCTTGTTGTGTTTTAATATTGGAGACAGTGGAAATGACTCTCACTGCAACCTCTCTGTATTTTATTTATTTTTTGTGGAACAGAGAGCAATATTTCAGAGCCATGTCACTCAGGATTACTTATGTGACATCTGTGCCCTGTCCCTCTGCTAAAAAAGCAGCCCAGCTGACAGGTTGAGAATGAAAATGTGCACACACCAACGGCACACAAACGGCTGCTATCTGCTAGGTGACAGGTTAATATGAGGGGGGGGTCTTGTTTATGAAAGAGAGCGATAAACCTTTTAAATGTTTTTCATCAGTGTGTTTCCAGATGGATTTGAAACAGGGAGGCTTTAGTCACAAGCCTAACCAAATATTTAATTTTGTAATGAATATATTCATGATCAGGACATTTTTCCACATCTACCATCAGCAATCATACAAGGTAACTTTACTATATTAAAGGAATAGTTTACCCAAAAATGAAAATAAGCTTACTTGCCTCATGTTGTTTCAAACCCTTGTGACTGACTTACCCTCCATCACCATTCACTTTAATTCCATCTATTTATCTGTACAATGAAGGATAATGGTGACTCAGGTTGTCATTCTGGGGGATGTGATCTCACTGATTTTGACCGTTGCATGATTGTTTGTGCCAGACGGGCTGGTTTGAGTATTTCTGTAACTGCTGATCTCCTGGGATTTTCACACATAACAGGCTCTAGAATTTACTCCGAATAGTGCCAAAAACAAAAAACATCCAGTGAGCGACAGTTCTGCGGACAGAAATGTCTTGTTGATGAGAGAGATCAATGGAGAATGGCCAGACTAGTTCGAACTGACAAAGTCTACGGTAACTCAGATAACCACTCTGTACAATTGTGGTGAGAAGAATAGTCTCTCAGAATGCTATTCTGAGATGCGGTTTGGTGCTGTTTTAGCATCACGAGGGGGACCTACACAATATTAGGCAGGTGGTTTAAATGGTGTGGCTGATTGTTGTATGTATGTGGTTGTTGAAAATAAATCAATGTGTGTGTGATAAATTCCTAATCCCACACTGGTCTGGATTTATTCCCTCAATAAGAAAGGTTTATAACAACGTTTGTGTCTGCGCCACCCCCTATTAATACCGTAATGCACTCAAAGTGTCATTGATAGGATATAATGGCTTTTAATGGCTCCTGGTGAAATGGCAGTGCCTTTGCCGACCAAGGGCATCATTTCGTTGGTGGCCCTGGGACGCTCAGCACTGGGGTCATTGCGGATGACTAATAGCCCCAAGCCAAACAGTGCAAACAACCTATGATGTGCCAAAATAAATAAGACGGCTTCTCTGATTAACAGCCTGCAATAACAGGATTTGAAAGATAAACTGTCACTCTCCCCCACCCAACCCCAATGAAAATCACATCTCTGAAATTCATTAATCATATTTTAGGGTAGGTGAATGAAAAAACCTTGGATGTTAATACGCACAATAAAACATTCTTGTTGTTTCATTGGTGGGTCCCCACTAACCCCTCCCTTCTTCCATCTGATACGGGATGCCGGATTCATCTTGGCCCACAAAAACATGCTTGTTGGACTGGAGTGTAGGAGACTTTAATCACTGCCAAATGTACCCTGCGCTTTCACTACCGTGACACATAACAAATAGATGCTTGCATTCCCTCCCTCACTGGCAGCATTTATTTAAAGGTCAAAATGTAATACTTCACTGATGAAATATTTACACAACTGCAATAAATCAAACAATAGTGAGAATAATGAAAAGGAGGAGAGAAGCTGAGAAAGGCAGAACTCAGCAGATGGTCTCAGAAATGAGCTTGTTGCACATCCACTGGATTGATTCGTTTCTCGGCCGCGGCTGGGACTGTTTCATGTTTATGCATTTTTCATTTTCCACTGAGTAGCCAGGCAAGGGTAGTCCACTGTAATGCGGTAACTCTGAAATGGATCTGTGTAATAGATCTTTCAGTCCGCAGCTTAACTACCGCAGAGACCCCTGCACACTAGTCTCAAAGAAATGAGCTTGAAACTTTGATTCATGAGGAGCATGCTGTGATTGAAACAATTAAACAGCCATATCCTCTGCACTTAAAAACAAATGGATTGGACAACGTTCTGAATGTAATTCAGCTTGCAGGGAGACATGAGAGAGACTTTGCCATATAGGAGGGAATGATTGTGTCTTTTTCAATTCAAGAATGAGGTACATGCACATAAGCCACCACCCTTAAATGTTCTGTGCGGTTCTAATGCAATGTTCAGGGTACAATACAAACTCTATCGGCAACATTTGTGGCATAAAGTTGATTATAACAGAAAGTTATTTTGAATCGTTTCTGTAAAGAAAAGAAGGGGGGCACTTAAAATGGAAGTAAATGTGGCAATGGAATAAATATTAAGACACACTTATAGGTATTAATATAGTATTAAGTGAAAACCCAAACAACATCTGTTTTTTTAACACTGTCATTGACGGATAGCAGATCATCTGTGGTCCCACTGCACAAATGAAAGAATTAATGTAAGTGCTTTAACAAATATATTTCAGCTTTAACCTCGTGCAACAGTGCATCCTCCTGCGTAGACATATTGTTTTGTTTTTTTGCGACACACTATGCATAATTTCATTTTATTTAAACTGACTGATATCTTTGCTGTCAGAAAAGGGTTAAACTTTTGACGCACTGAGTCATGTGACAAAACAACATGGCGCTGATGACAGCAGAGTTCATCTCAAGGAGAAACACCAATACAACTATATTTGGTAAGAAACCTAATATAGTTTTTTTACATTGAAACCAAAAGATTAGAGTCTCAACGATATACGATTTCATATGATATTCCGTTTAAAAGATTTGAGCAATGTATTGCGAAACGGCATGCTGTTAAACAATGACCACAATACTGGACTAAAGTGCTATTTTCCAATAGAAATCCTACATTTATTGTGCATGATCACATTGAGAATCAAAGGGTTCATCCAAAAGCGGAACATTTCTGCTTTCAGAGGCTTTATATGAAATTAGGATGAAAATAAGGTGCATTTCAAACTTTTCTGAGACCAGTGCAGATAGACAGCACACTGGTGGTTGTTATTCCCTAAATAGGAAGCAAGGGAGCATCCTATAGCTTTCCTATGCAGCCAAGTACATTCACTCCTCAGGGCTCTTTTGACAATATTTTGTATAAATTATGAAAGGGGTGTGAACATTAATGAGACACAAGGGAATGCAAACTTATCATAACTTTATATACTGTTTCTTAAAACTTCAATAAATGGGTTATCAGCTGACTTCCTTATCTTTGGCTTTATATCTTGTTTCTGAACAGCAATCTAAATCGAGAAAATCTGTGAAACAGCCATTTGGCTCCTTAATGTTTCAGTTTAGCTCCTAAGTAATTTTTTTAGTCTGGAGCCCTGCTCCTAATACCCAACCAAAAGTTCACTTTCTGGCTGTAGATGATATTTGCACAATTCAACATGTTTGGCAGACATGGGACAGTGTAAATCAGTACTTATATTCAGAATTTGTAGTGTATAATTCATTTTATTTTAAAATGGTTGGCAATGATTGGACAATGCTGGCCAGAATTAATTATGCAAATTTCTGATTGGTAAAATGCTTCATCACTGGCTATCACTGGCAAAGAGAGAACACTGAGATTTTGTTGCCAAAGTATATATTTTTTTTTATTAAAGATTATTTTATTTATATCGTTTTTTTATTTGTGCTTTTCCCAATACACATTGTTCCAAAGCATCTTTACAGAAAATCAGCTGTAATGTCTGTTCAATGTTATTAAACATGAATAACCAACACTCCTTGAAACTTGAAACGTAAACAATATGATAAAAATAAAAATCGGACTTTCTGTTGCTTGGTTATCGTTTAAAACGTCACAACTTAGTCCCGCTGTCCACATACGAGAACATAAATTTTTAGGAAAAATATTTGCTCTTAAAAAAAATAAAACTGAATGAACAAATAAATAAAATGTTTGTGCGTGTGTTTATTAGGGCTACTAGTTACAAATCAACAAGGGAAATGAAAAATACACACAGCAGACAGGTGAACCTTAAAACCTTCAAGTGCATTAAACCATTTACTTCCGTTGTTTTAATGAGTCACAATAACCACAATTATTGTTATAAGTCATTTTTGTGGTTTTTGACATAATGCCATAAATGCTGTTGATACAGCTTTACTTGTGTTGAACCTGGAACAGTCTTTTAACCTGCAAGTGAGTAAACTCCATCAGTGGTCAGTTTGTTGTCTCTGTCTTATACTTTCTAAACTTTTATAATTTCTTATTACAGATTGAGGATGCTGGGTTTTCTATTAATCACCCTAACCAGTACTTCATGGAGAGTCAAAGGCTTCTTGGTGGAGGCAGGGACATCAAGAAATTAGTTGAGATGTCCCACAGAGGACAGGGAATGTGTCAAACAATGCACCCAACATGCCCTGTCCACCTCAAGCAAACTCCAAACAGACCCAAGAAGAGATGGGGGATTAAACTCTTTTTTCCAGGATGAGTGATTTTGTACAACGAAACTAAAGACCCCATATATAGAGCTCTTGCATTCAGTGTGTTTTCATTGTTGATGTTAGTTGAAGCTTTCTGTAATTTTCTTGTCTTTTTGGTGATAGAGAAATATAATTTCCCAAATTGCCTGGTTTTATAAATAAAACAATTGATAAATAAATTTTCATTTTTCATTGAAAAAAGCTTTCATGTTTGTTAACTACAATGAGCATTAAAAACTCATCTCTAACCTAATAGTAAACAGTGTAGTAATAATCTGGGATAGATTGTTTTTCTGTCCATATATTTTGTTCTGGATGGTACAATGATGTCTTATAATTATTTTTAGGAAATGGAATCACAGTACTTGCATTTTCTTTATGTATTTGACAAACAATTTTTTCCTAAGGTGACTTGCAGTGAATTCAACTATACATTTTATCAGTACATGTGTTCCCTGAGAATGGAACCCATGAACTTGCAGTTGTTAGTGCTATGCTCTACCAGTTACAAGGATTTACAGGTGCAGAACTGTATTTATTTTGACAGAAATGTTTGCAGGTGCTGATTTGACTGCTAGGGTACTGCTGTACATGTCAGGGTAGGAAATAAAATACAGTGGGCCTTTAACAAGGTTGGTGAAATACCTTGGATTGTTCAGAGTGAACCATCTGCAACATTCTCTTTCTTGAAGACCACATGACATCGTTTGATGAGTGCAGATTCCTTTTCTGGATTGAAATATTTCCTATTAAGGAGTTTGTGCCAGACATACTGAAGGTTACATCCTTTTTTGTTATTAGCTAACAGCCTTTACTTTATCATTCTAGAGAGCATTTGATTGGACATAAATCTGTGTAGTGCAGTATGAGCCATCAATATTTTCTGTGTTTTCCCATAAGTGAAAGATTACATTTTAAATGTTTATCTGCTAAATGTAAATGTTGTCAACTGTTTGGAGCTACTGATAGATGGATTCAAAGCTAAAAGTCACAAAACACCAAAAATGTGTTACTTGGTAGCAATTTTTAAATAATTATTTTGGGAATAGGTTCCTCTCCCTTGCACATCATGGCAGAAGATGCAAAGCTGTGAGTTATATTGTGTTACAGCAGAGAGTCCTCAAGGACATGGAGGGATGTTGATTTGGCCATATAGGAGGTGCTTCAAACTTTCCATTTCAGCTGTCACATTAAGGCTATTTGTAAACCCTTCATCCTCACTTCTGACTCTTAAACATAATTGTGCTTTAAATTAACATTTATTTTGAATGTCTAGCATCATTAAGGGTAGCAGCATTTGTTCTTTGTATGCCACAAATGTTAAGTTGAAATGTCTTGTGTGGGGGTGCGGATGCAGTGCAGGATCATAATGTTTTATCTTGCTGACAATGTCCTTAAACATTGAAATATGCCCTTCCATGATCAAAACCCTCCTTAGTTTGCTGTACTTCTTGTTCCCTCCATAATGGCTTAGTTCTTGCCACATCTTTCTTACCGTGTACCCTGGACAAGCCAATGTGCTAAATATAGAGGCAATTAGAGGCACCATGGAGTTAGACCTGCATTGTGAATGCAAATGGCTCCCCTTGGTAGGGCAAAGACAAGTAATGGTACCATTAAGGGACAAATTTAATGAATGCTCCTACCTTTGAGTGTGCATATGGTTTCAGCCCAATTGTTATTCTCCAAATGTGCACAGTTTTTTATTATGTATATCATTCAATAGCCTGTCCGGTGGTTTTTCCATTCTAAAATAATTGTCTCCAAGGCGAGACTAACAATCTGCTCTCAAAAGAATAATCTTCCAACTCAGTCCAATACACCTCAATGTATTATGATCTAATGTGAATAGTTAATTATACCAATAATTTGTTTTAGTTCTAAACAACAGTGTCTGACTCTTTACCCATTTCATGTTCAATCGCAGGAGAAACAAAATCTGAAACATTGTAAATCTCAATGTCACTGCATGTACACCTTAAACAATTATTTATAATTATCACATTTAAACTAGATCCTATGGCTTGCCAGTCTGATGCAGGTTGACTGTGTAAACAACACTTACGGCATTTCTATACTTTTTGAATGACTAGCTGTATGAGGTTCATTCTATATGACCACAGGCCATAGTGTTGGACCATGAAGAATGTTGTGCTGCCGGGTTTGCTTCAATCTTTCACCCGTCACACTAGCTGAATTAATTAGCTTTGGAGTTTAAACGTGGCACTTGACAGGCAAGGGATTACTTCAAAATAATATGCATCTGGATATAAGCAGTGCGTAGCTGGGGTATTGTCAGCGAGAGACCTTCATGTTTAATACTTGGTGGAGCTTGACTGCATTTGACAAAGCTATACCCTTCATCCATGCTGTCTTTCACCAAGACCCAGAACACTGAAGCTACTTTCACTTTAACAAATGGATTTATTGTTAGCCATGTTATTAAGTACATAGTTCCCACCAGTTTCAGAAGTTAACTTTTTATTTTATTAAAGGGTAATATTTGCCTCCTAGAATTGATTTTCAGGGATTTTTTTATTTATTTTTTTTACTTTACAGCATGTCATCCATTTATTTTGAAATAAAATATTAGTCTGAACAATAAGGTCTGTTACTTGTAAAATCAACATAAAATACAAATGATAAAATACATCATGATGCTTCCTCCATCATACTTCACTGTTGGGATGATATTTTCATGTTAGTATGCGGGTTTCATTTTATGCTATACATAGCGCTGCATGTTCTTCTCAAACAATTCAACCTTAGTTTCATCAATCCACAAAACATTTTCCCAGTAGCGTTGTGGAGTGTCAAGGTGGTCTTTGGTAAACTTTAGGCATGTGATAAAAGTTTTTTTTTGGAAAGTAGTGGCTTCCTTCGTAAGACACCATGACTGTTTAATGTTTTATGCATGTAGACTCATGAAGAGATGTTAACCAGTTCCAATTATTCTTTCAAGTCTTTAGCTATCGTTCTATGGTTCTTTTTACCTCATTGATCATTCTGGGGTGTGTCCTTTGAGTCATCTTGTCTGGATGGCCACTTCGAGGGAGAGTAGCCGCAGTACTAAATCATCTCCATTTATAGACAATTTTGTCCAACTGTGGCCATATTAATATCTAAGCTCTTCAAGATAACTTTGCAATCCTTTCCAGCTTTATGCAAAGCAAAAATTATTGATCATAGGTCTTCTGAAATCTCTTTTTTTGCTAGGCATGGTCCACGTCAGCAGATGCTACTTGTTAATAGCAAACTCTTAGGGGGCTTTGACACTAGCACTTTTGGTGCGCACCCCGGTTCGAATGACGTCAGAGTTCAGTTCGTTTGGATGATGTGAACGCTGTCTTCCGAACTCGGGTGCGCACCCGCGAACCGTACTCGGGTCCGCTTAAAAAGGTGGTCTGGGGTACGGTTCATGTGAACTCCAGTACGGTTCGCTGCTGATATGAACGCAATCGAACCAAACCGCGGAAGTGAACCGCTATTGATGACGTATAATGTGGTCGTCAGTCTCACACGCGTCACTTTCAAAATGAGCGGAAAGGGTGTGTATACACTTACCTTGACGAAAAGCGGGATTGACGCACACGCACTGCAAGCAGAGAGATGATTTCTGCTTGCCTTCGCAAAAATTGTCTTCGGCGGACAGCCCTCTGTCTTTTGAACGATTTCAGTATTTTTGCGGCAGACAGACGCAAGTGTGTTTCTGTATCTTGATGTTGAAAACAAAACCAAAGGTTAAAAAAAAGAAGAACAAATGTGAACCGAGCAAGTCTATTCATTGAATTTTGACGCCTTTTCATTTCGCGGTTATCAAGCAACACGATTACGCATCAGCTGCAGCTTGATGACGCAAGCGTACCGCGGTTCGGATACAAATATATAATGTGAACACAGTCCATCGGGGGCAGTGGGGAGGGGGGAGCAATCGAACTCGGGTTCGGAACAGGCAATCGAACCAAGTGTGAAAGCCCCCTTAAAGTTTGATTGCTTTTTATAAGTCAAAGTAGCTTTTACCCACACCTCCAGTCTTGTTTCATTAATTGAATGCCAGGTTAGACAACTCCTGACTCTAATTAGCTTTTGTTGACTTCTTTAGCCTAAGGGTTTGCATACTTTTTACCACAGCACTGAAAATGTTTAATGGGATGTTTTCAATAAAGACATGAAAGATTATAATTGTTTGTGTTTTGTTAGAAAAAGCACTTTGTGCTTTGTTTATACCTGTGATTAATGAAAATGAGATCGCATTTTCTAACAAAATAATGCAGAAAAACAGCTAATTCCAAAGGGTTCACATAATTTTTCTTGCCACTGTATACTTAATATTAAAAGTTAGATAACAGATAAAGAAGTTTGAGGAGATTTTTGCCCCCCACATTTTAAAAATCTGGGACATTTTTGTCACTTTCAATGCAATTTTGCCCTGAGCCCTGATTAATTTCTGTTCTTGGTTCGCACATAATATAATTTACTTGCTGTTTAGAAGAGTGGACAATTGGGGATAGTGTGTTTGGTGGAAGAAGAGAAAAGCATAATGTATTCAATGACGTGCCTCTCCATGCTCAAAAGTGGTGATGCCTTTTACCTATCTGTGTGTGGGGATAATCTCTCTTCATTTATGTGGGGAAAGTAAGATAAATGGGTTTCTTTTGTTTACATGTATTGTGCTGTGTAGAATGAAATGGAGTTTCAATGCTTTGTTTTAAAAGTACAGTCTTGTGCTTTCCATTTTTTAGGTTATTTAAATCACTTATTTCAGTGTATTTGAAAGGGAACTTTCTGAAAAAAGAATGCCCAGTGGTTTATATAAAACATGACCTTGATGAGTTGAAGGGTGCAGAGCTATGGTCATCCTCTGTGGGCACCAAGAGGTCTCATGCCACTGCATGGTAATTAGATCCATTTGTCAGTCTTTCATGAGGTTAACATATGAGAATGGCCAGCCTGAGACTGGAACAGATGCAGTTGGCTGCATGGGGTAATAGAAGTACTTACCCTAGCTTTAAACTGTTACACTTATATGCTGTCCACAGTGTAAACTTGAGTTACTAAATTCTGCTGAATCGCTATAAAATGTTTATATACCTTTTATCACAAATAGCTTTAACCAATTTAACTTGTAAGGTATTTTGGATGCAACCCTCACAGGAATATTCTCTGCCACGTGTTATGTTTTTTTTTTTTTTTAACACTGGTGCGTGATTTATTAAATCACAATGTAAATAAAATATATTGTTTCTTTTAACTTCAAAACAAGAATCACTCCTAATTTGTTTGTGTCCCCCAAAATTATATATTTTGAGAGAATTGTACATCTGTACATTACAAAATGAGATAATAGTAAATAGTAAATTTGAATTTGTTTTCAAATAAAAAAAAGCTTATATAAAGAGATATATGTACTGTAAAAGGAGCCATCATATAACATTTTGGGTGTGGGACAAAGGTCACCCATGGTGGCTATGTAACCAGGGCTCTTGTATAAAGGGGACACTACAAGGTTAGCATAGCAATGCTTGATTCTGGGGTCCCACAAACATTCTATGGGTGGTACACTGGCGAGGAGACAAGAGGCTGTTTTATTTAATGGATGTCTATGCAGAAGATGTTCCAGTATGCTGAATAAACTGCTTTTGTGAGGAAACAGCTCATAACTTAATGAATTGACCGCTTGTCCACTAATTTTCAACATGTTTTACACTAAACTATCGTTTTGGAATGAACTATGTGTGGCGTTTACTGAGATACAATTGCTGTTTTATAAGAGATGAGACAGACAATTTTGCGACAGGTAGGTGTCAGTTTATAGCTCTCCTCATTCATTTGTATGGTATCCGCAAACGGTGACTAGCTGTCATAATACTCTAGTTGACCATTATACTCTCTTATGGTAAAAGCGTGGCGGTTGTTATCTCTGTATAAAAGATCTCTGCTGTAACATCACTCTGAATTGTTAAAAATGGCCTTTCTATTCACTGTATAGTGGACACCATGCATCAGAGGGTTAAATATTAGATTCAGTAGAATGTCATGTTGAGTTATATAAATTGAAAAGGTTCTTAGAAAATTATTTAATATCCGCAGCTCAGGAGGGGAAGTTGCACATTAATGATGTTGCTGGCCAGTAATGATTAATCCATCTGTCTGTACAGCTGTTTACTGTGACCTCATGACCTCAGCACTTCCTCTTCACTCTAAACTTTGGCTCCATCATTGTTTTGCATTCTCTCTATTTCATTGGGGGAAAAATACACTATTTCCTAAGCTCTGTCAGCAGTAAACCTCCCTTATCTTGATGTGTAGGGCTCTTTGTTGTAGCGTTTATCGACTCACGGTGTAATTTTTCCACCTCTAATCTTGCAAAAAGTAAGCTTGAAATGTCATAGATAAGCACTTTTTAGAAGTTGTTTGTGGCCCACAGGGAATAATTTGGTATTCTCAGGCCTTCTTCCTTGGCGTAAGCAGTATAAGAAATTAAGTATAAAGCTCAGATTTCATAGAGAAATGTTTTGATTCACTATGCTATAGCGGTGGACAAATATTGCACATTCTGGAAGGGTACAGCCGTTTATCTTGTAAGTTTTTGTGTTTTCATCTTTCGAAAGAGAAAGTCCTAGATCTATGAATAATACATATGGGTGTGTAAACATTTCTAAATTGGAATGGGCTGCAAGTTATTTGGCCTTATTTTCCTTATCTACAGTTTCAGGGTATAGAAAAGAAAACAGAATAAAATTTTGCAGAAGGCAGGCTCAGGCCTATTTGTTTTGTTTGTTTTTGTTGTGCTTATTGCTTTGGTATATTTTAATACTTTATTTGCTTTTACTGATGCATAAAATCTATAGATGGATCCTGGATTGATGGATCAGAGGCAAAATATATCCATGTACTGTACAGAGCTCAACAATAAGGATGGCCCAGGGCCAGTGTACATGTGTTTTTATGACTTGCAAACGTATATATATATATATATATATATATATATATATATATATATATATATATATATATATATATATCACAAATTGTATTTGCATATAAATGCTTAAATTATTATTTTGTTTGTAGTGGGGCCTGTCACAAAGAACATCTGTATTTTTATGCCCTGATATATGTTCTATATAGTGCTTGACATGATCATCTATACACTGATTTGAAATCTTGCAGTCACTACTTCTATCTGGCTATACATTGACTAATTAGCATGGCACTCTAGTGCACATGCTGCTCTGAAATAAATTGTTCTCATCCCATGCCATTCTTCCTCTTCCCTTCTACCTTCTCTTCCTACGGTTCTGCATACAGTAAATGTATTCACCTTTTCACTGCTCAGAATCTATGCATAACAATAAGTGTGCTGCAAGTTGCATCTAATCTTTGGTTCTTTGACAGTTTGCCTCGGTATATGAGGGAGCTGGGAAGAGAAGCGTGTGAGGTGTGTGTGTGTGTGTGTGTGTGTGTTTGTCAGGCAGCAGAGTGGAAGAGTATTTGATCATGTCTTTGACAATGACTGTGACAGTGACAGCCTGCACTGCTGGTGGAAAAGCTAGTGTGACTAGAGTCTCTGTCAGCGGTTCTCATTTCTGGAGCTGGGGTGGAAGGGGGGTTTGGCATACTGCTCTGATCTGCACAAGGATGATGAGTCTGAGTCTTTGAAATGAGCTTCAATGTATTGTACCCACATTCCTTAGCCACATTGAAGCTTTATGATTATCCACAAAGCTTGGGCATTAAAGAGCTGAAGGCTACATTTTAACCATTTTAAAACCCATGAAGTTGCAGCTGCTGCAAGCAGAGACAGTATAAAGAGGAAAAGGCAAACCACTCCAAAATGGATAGAAGAAATTGCAATGCTCTATATGACGGCTGTAGGAATGGAAGTCCTTGCTTTCACTTTTTGAGAAATTGCATTTTTTTATTTGCTCTAGCTGGAATGACTAATAACAAATTGTGTGTGTCATTTCAGCTAAAGAAGGATTTATACCATTTTAGTCCAATTTTAATCAAAAAGTGTTTTTGTTATTAATGCATTTAACTTTGAGTTGGATTTGCCATCTACCGCTTCCTCATTCCTTGAAAGTGTAACACCCTCATTCTCCACAATATTAATCGGTAAGCATGCTTTGGCTATCCCCTTTGGATACACAATTTACATGACTGAGGTCAGGGCATCAAGCGCCGCTTTGACTCCACAGTGTCTGTGTCCGGAATGGCATACTACCCTTAATACTCTTACTGCTTCTGCTGGCACTGCCCATGTAATGACACTTCATTAAAATTGTCAGGTAATCATTAGTTGATGCTTTGAAAGCTTAGCGGCAATGGGAACAAAGTATTAATTATTTGAACTTTGAGTGGAGCATCGACAGACCTTCTACGGGAGGACTCCAACAAGATTCCGGCAGGCGGTATCGCAGCATCAGGACCCGCACCAGCCGACTACATGACAGCTTCTTCCCTTAAGCAATCAGACTTTTGAACTCTTGATCTCTCATGATCAATATACACCAGCACTGCACTTTATTAATCTTATTATCTCACACTGGATTGTCATAATTATATTCTCCACAATACAACTACAGTATATATATATTTTTAATATACTTTTTATTTTTTGTGCATTCTACATTGTGTGTATTGTTTACTGTACATTGTATATTAATATTGTGTTGTGTAATTATGTGTACATTTGATATGTAAATTGTGTTGTATAAATATGTTGTTTATTGTAATTGGTATATGTCTCGTCACTGTCATGACTGCTATGTTCCTCGTAACTGCACACAAGTACTGTTGCACTTGTGTTTATTGTCGTGTGACAATAAAGTGATTTGATTTGATTTGAAGCTGCGCAGCGGTCCCTCATCAGTGCCATATATCATGTTTGGCTTGTAGGTTATAGTTAAGACTTAACGTGCTTCTGTGGAAAAATTCTGACTTACAGAGGACTCAAAGTACTTTATTCATTTTCACAAGTCCCATCTGGGTTTGTGTTGTAAGAGGTCCTTTCTCCATCACTTGATAATTGGCATGAAATCGCTGCAGTTTTATGTCCCCACCAGACACATCACAAAGTTTCCACCATCTTCCAACAAGTGTTCAGAAGTGTTCAACACTTAATGTGAAAATTGGTAAATGCGTTGATCGTGATTAAGAAAATTGACTTGTTAAACACTGTGGCAGGGCGGAGGGTGGGGCCGGGTTGTGATTATACACACCCGGTCCCTTATCAGGCTAATTAAGCCTCCGAGAGGGATAAAGGCCGATTGCGGGTGGTGGTGCTGGAGCGGACATGTCCATCATGTGTGTGTGTTTGTCTTTTGTTTCAGTTTTATATTAAACTATTATTTATATTACCAAGCCGGTTCTCGTCTCCTCCTTGCCCATTGAACTATGTTACAAACACTTTAAATTAACTGCATGTGTTAACACGTTAATTTTGACAAATCTAATTAGTATATGTTAAAATTTTAACAAATACAACCTAATTGTGCCCTGCGATAGACTGGCGACCTGTCCACGGTGTCCCCCGCCTTTCGCCCAATGTTAGCTGGGATAGGCTCCAGCCCCACGCGACCCTGTACACAGGATAAGCGGTTGACGATGGATGGATGGATGGATGGACAACCTAATTGTTACCGATTAATTTGCAGATTTGACATATATAAACAGGAGTCTTTTCCTATTCAAGGAGAAATGATCCACCAATCAAAGATATCATGGCAAACAAATCGCAGCAAAAGAGCTTTGCAACTTCCTGTTCCCATGAAGAATTGTGAATCAGGTTGGTCTCCCTACAACTCAAATTACTTATATATTTGTATTTTACAGTATATATCTGAATATTTAGCAATTTATCTAAAATACATTGTTTCTACACTGTAAACCAGGGCTATTCAATTACAAATTCAGTTGGGCCAGATTTTCAAACCAAGAAGGTTAACTGGGCCAGTTATTTCAGCGGCGAAGCAGCTCGTAATGAAAATGTTTTAAAACTAACACAAACAAATTTGTTGAAAAACATGTAAGGTTTATTCATCGTTTCTCTTTTAACTTTGGTCAGTTTGCACAGCAAAATGCCTACCTAGGCTACATATCTGACCTATCTGATCACAAAGTGCTAAAAACAAAATAGTGCACAGTAGTAGGCTATTCACATTAGCAATAACATTACGTTTCCTTTTGAAACAAAATAAACATCTTGATCACATTTGACCCAGGAACATCTTAAAGTGCATAAAATAAAAAGTGCACGGTATTCACAACTATAACTAACACATGTAAATAAGGTTTACTACTGCACATATTGCGGGAACATATAAAATCAACACATTTGTGATTAGGTATGCCTTTGGTACTCATCCCACATTATATTGATGTAGGCTACAGTTAACCTGCTGACTTAGTGGGAGAAGTGACATTTTTTGTTTTGAACGAGAGCAGTGACTTTAGGCTCGTAAGTTGTCAATGCAATCCGAAGGCATTGGTGGAGAGTACAGTCAGTCAGGGAACAACGAGAGTTGCTTTTTATGGAGTTCATGTGTGAAAAACTTGACTCACATGTGTATGTTGATCCAAACATACTGAGCATGACGATCACTACTTTCTTAATGTTAGGGAACTGATGTACGTTGACATCAGTCCAAAACACTGCAGGTCCGTTAGTACGAAGCTCCTGTGCCATGGTAACAGATGACTGCATGTCAGCAAGTTCAAGTTCAAATTGTCCCTCGAACCACTTGCTTTGCTCTGGCGGATAAGTCCCCTTCTATTGCAACCGTGAACGGGTCTCTGACAAAAACGGCCACCTCTGTGGGCAGAACAAGTCCATCCAATCGACCAGCAAAGTTATTTTTCAACCTCGCAATGAAATCTGTCATCACATCCGTGATTTGTGCGGGGGATGAGATGCGCTTGCAGAGTGTCGGAAAATGCAGCATTCGGCCTGTGCTCAAATCAGTTGCAAAAAGGTTCAGTTTAACTTGGAATGCGCGCATCTGTTCCAAGGTCAATGACAGTTTTGTCTCTGCCTTGTAGTGCCAAATTTAGATCATTCAGGTGTTTGAATATGTCGCTCAGAAAGCAAACATCGGCCATGAAGTTATCATCCAGTATGCGACTCAAGTGCGCTTCTGCCTTCTTTTGCTTGCTGCTGCGGAGGAAAGTTACGATCTCCTCTCTGAGACCACAGAAACATTCCAGTGCTTTGACTTTGGACAGCCACCTCACGTCATTATGGTCGTAAGATGCAATCAAACTCTGCACTTTTGCAGCCCTCTCTTGAGATCCCTCGGGGAAATTGGTGCGGAAAGTCTGGTGTTTCTCAACGTGGTGCCTCCGCACATTGTAATCTTTAAGTACTGCAACGCACTCATTACAAATTAAACACATCGGTTTCGCGTTTGGATGTGGCGGTAAAATAAACAAGTATTTTTCAGTCCAAGCAGGGTTAAACTGACGGTTTTCATTGGCAATTTTACGTTTCAGTGTTGAGAAAGACATATTGAAAATAATCTAGGCTACTACCAGCACGCTCTGTATTGTTTGCGTGTTACGGGCAACGTGGTCTGTACTACTTTATGAATTTATGTGGGGGGTGCGTTTTTGGCGGGACCACGGGCTGGGCCATTTGGAGGTTGTTATCGGGCCGCATGTGGCCCGCGGGCCGCCAATTGAATAGCCCTGCTGTAAACCATAAAGTTGTCATTACTGTAAAAATCAAGTTGTCTTAAGTATTACTTGAAATGTCAAGTTTTGGACTAATAACTCAAATATTCATATATTACTCAATATAAGTTAATTGAACTTATTTTTCTTAAAAATCCATAGACTCAAGATTTGAAGTGTTAATAACTCAAACTAATAAGTACAAAATTGAGGATATAGGGAATACCCACAATCCCTTGCTGTTGAATTAGGTTTCCTTTGTCAGAGGGAACAGATTGGGGAATTTAAATAATTGTTAATAAGAATTCATAGATGTTTTAGCTCTTTTGTTGTATTTTTATGCTTTATTGCAATTAGTTGTTTGGTGTAATGTCACCATCATTAGGGTGATCTGTGTCTCTTTGGTCAAGCTGGACCCTGGTCACACTATCTCAGTTCTTTATGTGCATGAGCAGCTGAAGTGCATGTATGCATTTCTGTAAATAATTATTTTAAACTAACATAGAATCGGTTATCATCTGTTTTTGAGCTGTGCTGTTGTTTGATCTAAAATTGAATCTATTCAATTCAAATGTACAACAGTAGAAACAAAAATATTTATATTCAAATCTGAGTTAAGTCTATTTGCATATAGTTAACTCAACTTAAATACTCTTTAAGCCACCTTTGGTAGACCCCATTACTCAGTGGAACTGAGGGAACAAGTTTACTCAATCAAATGAGTGCAATTAACGTATTAGGGTTTTCAGTGTATATTTATACTCAATGACTTTAAATCAATAGTTTTTCCATTTCTATTTTTAATTAAATTATGTGGTAACACCATATGGCTCCATTTATTATTATCCATTTATTTATTAACAGTAGTTAAAGGAGAATTTGGGATTCAATACAAGTTAAGCTCAATCGACAGCATAATGTTGATTACCACAAAAATGTATTTATTTAGTGTAAAAGAACCCTCAAAAAACTAAAACGACTGTAAAAATGACAATTTAAATAATTTTACGGCTCAAATAATACATGTTTTAATAGAAGAATTAATGTGTGCTTTTAAAAAATTATAAATTTCACAAATCTGACTTTAACCCTCAAAACATTGGCCCCATTTACTTTCATTTTAAGTTTCTCACTGTAACCTCAATTTTTGCTTTTTTTTTTTTAAGAAAAGGAGGGATGTCAAAATATTATAATTATTTTTTGCTAATCAAAATTATGCCACAACTGCTGTTGATTGAGATTATTTATATTGAATCCGGCATATTCCTTTATATTTGTTAACAAGAATGAAAAGTACTTTTACAGCACTTAAACTTGGATAATGGTAATCTCAACATTAACTAATAATTAGTTTTTATATGTTAATATTTGTTAAATGAAAAATAAACTGAGATGAACTTTATTAACATTAAACATTGATTATTAAATGCTGTTTAAAAATATTGTTCATTTTTAGTTCATGATACCTAATGTAACAGATGAATACTTAATTTGCAATCCTTCATAGGGCTGCAGGTCTTTCTATAATGAAACTCTTTAGTACACAGTCTTATACCTTATATATAAAATATAAAAACTCTAGAATTTGATTTGACTCAAACTTGCTGTGCGATAGCAAAACAAGAATCCAAATGATTTTTGCAACAATATGATTGACACAGGAGTAGTTCAATTTTCATGCTCTTACTAAGCTCCATATCACATTCTTTGCTCTAATCTGTTTTCTCATGAAGAGTGATCAGTCCATGCTCTCCTCATTCTTACAATAGCAGCATCTTCATCTAACTGCATCAAAACAAAATCATACGCAAAGAATATCCATTACTTTGATTTACTGGAAGCATATGATGAATTTTAATGAAGAGTGTTGTTTGATGTCATCATTATCCATGGATGCACTTGCTGGTCCCATTACCATAGTAATTGGGAAGAGATGGAGGTATTGTAATAAGCAGCTGCATACAGAAACATGATCAGCATGTTTGTGAAAGAAGGACAACACAACATAAAAAAAACTGAACAGAATTAATGAAAATGCAAGAATGGCGACCATGCTATTTCAGGAGCACTTCCGTCATTACTAATTTGTCCATGATTCTTGATGGGAGTTCTCTTTTATACAGCTGATTGTACATTAAATATTGAAGTGGTGTGATAAAAGTGCTGTAAAAATATTGACTCCCCCTCTCAAAAAGGACACATCAGTTCTTTACTTATACTATCATGTTTTTCCCTTGGAAGTCAAAGTGAAAAAACAAAGTGAATGGATCCAAATGAATGGATTGCCAAACTCATGCATAGATATTAAAGGTACTGTAATTATTTATGAAAATCATCCCTATTCCTTGAAAGATATCAGTGAAATAGGTACAATGAAATATCACACCTGTCTCTGTGACAGCGCTAGTCTCTGTAAACAGTGGAATGTTGATGGTTGTCAATACATGCAAAGTTCTAGAACTGTTAAAATCGCTTACAGCACCTTTAATATGTTCGTTGAAGCACAAAATGTTTTATCTTCCCATTACAGACCTAGATGGTGGTATCCTTGTATTTACAGTACAAGCATGTAGATTACAGAAAGCATTGTTCTGCTCCACAAATTTTAAACAGTGGCACAGAATGTAAATCAAAACCCAGTTATTAATTTCAATGTCTATGTTTTCTACGAAGACAAACCGTTGTAGTGATTTTCTTTGTGTTTAGCAGCCTAGGAGGATAATTTTTTTATTCAAGATTTTAATATGGAATGGGCTTTACTGCAGCTTCTGAAAATGTCTGCTTTAGACCAAACATATTTGTTTAATAATGGTGTGAACTGTTTTTAAATCGCACAGACTGACTGAGTAAGCTTATAAGAAAGGCCTTTTTTAGATTTCCATACCACATGAGAGGCTGTCTACTAAATATAGTGCATTAAGATGCTTTTCATAAATTGAATTTGTCAGGCTAGAGCTTTGAGACTGTCTTGTCTTGCATGCCAACTATCTCTCAAACATGCTTTGCAATTATTGTCCAACTCCCTGTCCAAGTACGTCAACAAATATGTGATTGTGTTTATCCGTATTTAAAGATTCCATTTAAATGAAGCGACAAGGTGTTAGTGAGTGGTAGTCTGTTTTTTTTTCTTCTCAAAAAACTATTCTCTCAAAACCGCAGTGCTGTAGCTGTCTGTACTCATTAATCAGGCTAGCTCATGCTAATGTGGTGCTGTCCCGCTGGATAGGCAGTTCCAGCTCCCATGAGGGAGAGTGCAAATTTACGGTTGCCCCAATTTATTAATTTTACAATGTCATGACCTTTTCCCTTTAAAGCACACTTAAAATGGCAGCCAAAACTTTTCACGCTGCATAGAGAGATTGTGCGTCTTTATATAGAGCCTATGTGTGTCTGAAAATTAGTTTTTGACCTTGTCATGTGTTCATTTTTAATCTAGGACTGGACTGATAGATTATTTCACTGACTGCCAGGAAAAGGGGCAGCATGTTTGTTTAGAAGGGCAGAGATGCATGCCAATAGCAAAGTTCACTATCTCCCATGGCACTCATTGTCTTTGAAAAATATTGCTGGATTTAAAATGAATTATGGGAAGGAGTAGATTTCACAAGGCCAAACTTCAAGTTTCATTTGTGAACTCCATCAACTGAAGCTCAATTGAAAGTTTCATACAAACCCAACCCTTCTTAGAAGCATCTTCAAGGGTTCTCGTAGTCATGGAAATATCAGTTCTATTTGGCATAAGCCCCTTCCTAGGGTTCAGCAGTCAAATAATTGTTTGAACCATCAGGTCCTGCCAGAGGCGATGACGGCAGTTGGGCAAGCTTACCCCCACCTAGGATGGGTCCGAAACTGTGGAGATTGGGGGGAGTGTGGTGAAAACAATGGAAGTATGCAAACAATAGAGACAGGTATGTAGGCTTATAAAGCGGAGCTGAATTGTGATTGGATGAGTTGCCTTATTGAATGAAAGCATAAGTATCCAGAGTCTTTTTGCTAGAACTACAGCTTACGCTTCCAATTCTATGATAGGAATTATTATGAATGTAGAGAAACTTTATTTGGTGAAAGGCCAGTCTCAGATCAGATCAGATCAGATCAGCGCTTCACCTTCAGATCCTCCCGGAGGTGATGACGGCAGGGGAGCTGAGCTTACCACAAAAGGAAATATAAAACCAAATAATTAGGCAACATCCAGGTCTTCAGAAGGTGAGGGACAATCTGAAAGAAGAGGAAATATCAATGAATGATGCAAACATAAGCCTGTATTTGACTGTGCGACATGCTACTATTGTGCCAGACCCTGCAGAAGGGTAGGCAAGCTTATTAGAATTGAAGAGCCCCTGTGAATGGGTGAGACTTGTTGTGCAATATCTTTGCAGAGGGGTAAACAATGCTTGTGATTGAGCCCTTGCTTGTCATTGAGTCATTGCAAAAAAGGAAGCCATAGTTGTGCAGTACCCCTACAAAAGCACAAAACAATGTTTTGCATTTGAGCCCCTTAATAAGAGTGACATCTTTGTGCAATACTCCTGCAAAAGAACAAAATGTTTGTGTTTGAGCCCCACGATAAGGCCAATGTGGTTTTTGCAATACCCTGCAGGAGGAAAATTTAATGTAGTATAATGTAGCCCATATAAGAGCAACATTGTTTGTGCAATACCTTTGCAAATGAATTTGAATTTTGCATTTGAACATTTTGCTTTTGATCCCTACGACGGGGGCGATTATTGTTTGTGCAGAACCCCTGCAAAGTAAACAAATCTTTGCCATGTGAAAGGAAATAAATGCTTTCTATATAAACCACATTTTCAGTGTTGTGGGACACGTGTAGAAGCATGGCTCAAAAAACATGCCACAGTTGCGGCACCTAGACAGCTCATTTGTGCTGCTTAGAAGATGTATTGAGCCGAAGCAGAAAACACACCACAGTTGCGGTGTTGTGGGGCACTTAGCTGCATGGTAAGAAAGACAAGCTGCAGTTGCAGTGCCTGAACAGCACATTTGCACTGCTCAGAACATGAACTGAGCCACTAGCAAGAGCACCACAGATGCTGTGTTGCAAACACTGCCCGAAGATAGAATAGAGCAGTGAGCACCAGGAAGTATGAATATGTTGAAGGAAAGGGAGACTTGCAGTTGCAAATTCAGGGCTCCTTTTGGCTGCAGGAGCATGTACATCTATTGTTAACGAAAACATCCTAAATGGGTTTATAACTATTTGACTACTTAGGCAACTGAAGGGTAAGGGACTGTGAATGCTGCAAGATGCAGATCAAAAGGGAAAACATGTAAATGCAAATAATGATGTGATGTTTGATGCAGAAGCTTTGATGATGCCCATGCCAAACCAACAACACGTATGCACATATGGTCCATTACATGTGAAGCTTCAGTCGACTGAATATTCGGTATCTGCTTCGAAATAAGTGCTAATCCAGCACTGTTTATATCCCCGTAAACTAATACAAATAACTTACTTATATGCTACTTACCTGCTACTAAATGTTTGCCCAAGCACATACTTCCCCTTTAAGGGTCAAAATAACCAAATTGCATAGATAACTTAAAATAAATGTAATGTTGTTAAACTAGCATAGAGTGCATTAATGGGGAGCTCATGTTTTGAAAACAGATGCAGAAAATGAACTGTATATGGAAACTTGAGTGATGAAGCATGGAATTTCAAACATTTTGATAAAGCCTCATTGTTTAGAAATAATGCACAATGCAGTAGCTTAGAAAGCTAGTCCTATCACCAATAAAGAATTAATAGTTTACAGTATCGCATGAACAGTGCAATGATGCCAAAAAAGACATTTGGTGATAAATGGTGATAAAACAAAACATTTAACATACCTGTTATATAAGAATTTGTACCCTCGGTTTGATATGATTATTTGTATGAGAACACCCAAATGCAATGTGCTGTTAATTAAAACTGAGTGTAATGAGCAATGCGCACCGCTAGGTGTCAACAGGCACGCAGAACAAATTATACTTCCCCTTTAAGGAGAATTTAGATATAGACATTAATGCCTCCTACACACTACACGACTTTCAAAAATGTCAGATCGTGGAACCGTTCATTACAAATCTGTCTGTCTTGTCATGGAAGTCGCAGCGTTTTGAAATTACACGACAAATCCAGGGGTGAACACATTACAAAACATTTCACTATTGACGAATCCCTGACGACTCTGCCTGGATGCGAGAAGTGATATGAGATACGAAAACAAATGCATGATCATATGTTATGCATTTCAGAATTTGATGTGTATGTTTTTAATCGCCTCAATGCATCATATATTTTATAGGTTACAATATGAAAAAGTACCTCCTACAGAAAAATCTACCTATTTGCTTACCTGACTGTCCAAAAGAATTTGCAATTTCTTTCCAAATATTCTCTTTCTCCACCCGGTTGTGGTACAGTACAGAGGAAACATCAAATATTCACTGGTGCTCCTGCCAATATTCTACAAATTTTTCCTCCATTTCTTCGGTCCAATGAGACTTTCTTGATACCGCAGTCATGCTAGTTGATGTTCAGTTGCAGGTACATCAGGACTCCTCCCACTGAAATGTCCTGTGCCCCATTGGCTCACGATTATCACACAGGCAGGCAGGTCCTTTCCAGACATCACCGGCAACAATGTTGTCTATGGGCACAAACCCGCCTTCGCTGGACCAGACTGGACTGGCAAAAAGTGCTCTTCACTGACGAGTTGTAGTTTTGTTTTACCAAGGGTGATGGTCGGACTTGCGTTTATCATCGGAGGAATGAGTGTTACACCGAGGCCTGTACTCTGGAGCAGGATCGATTTGGAGGTGTAGGGTCCATCATGGTCTGGGGCAGTGTGTCACAGCATCATCGGACTGAGCTTGTTGTCATTGCAGGCAATCTCAATAATGTGCATTACATGGAAGACATCCTCCTTCCTTATGTGGTACCCTTCCTGCAGGCTTATGACCCCTGACATTACCCTCCAGCATGACAATGCCACCAGCCATACTTCTTGTTCCGGAATGTCAGTGTAGCCATGGCCAGCGAAGTGCCCGGATCTCAATCCCATTGAGCACATCCAGGACCTGTTGAATCTGAGGGTGAGGGCTAGGGCCGGGGCCATTACCCCCAGAAATGTTCGGGAACTTGCAAGTGCCCTGGTGGAAGAATGGGGTAACATCTCACAGCAAGAACAGGCAAATCTGGTGCAGTCCATGAGGAGGAGATGCACTGCTGTACTTAATGCAGCTGGTGGCCACACCAGATACTGACTGTTACTTTTGATTTTGAACACCCCCTTGTTCAGGGACACATTATTCCATTTCTTAGTCACATGTCTGTGAAACTTATTCAGTTTATGTTTTAGTTGTTGAATCTTTTTATGTTCATACAAATATTTACACATTAATTTAGATGAAAATAAAAGCAGTTGAAAGTGAGTTTATGTATATATATATATATATATATATATACATAAACTCACTTTCAACTGCTTTATTTCATCTAAATTAATGTGAATATTTGTATATATATATATATATATATGTGTGTGTGTGTGTGTGTGTGTGTTTTTTGTTTATATATTCTAGATTTACTCTATTCTAAAATATTTAATGGGCTAGATTTGTGGTCTATGGGCACTCTTTGTGAGTGCTTGTGTGAAGATTCTGTCTGCTGTATATTTTGTTTACACGAATAAGAATAATTATTTAAACCTAGAAGAAATTCTAAAGTTTGGTTCCCACCATACAAATAGCAATCTGCCTATCTCTGAAAATGTAAAAATCCTTATCCAATAATCATGAAAGACTGAAAAAGACATGCAAATTCAATGGTAAAAAATAACAAAAATAAAAATAGGAACCCTGATCTTCTTTGCTCCTTGTGATTTGCACTGTGTTAAACTAAAAAAGAAGCCTGTCTATTTGCAGCACCAGCTACACTGTGGTTTAAAGTATAAACCAGACAAAATGTTCCTCACACTATGAACCTTATGACTAAATGGCTACACAACAAAAGATTAGACACATTTGACTTTTTTAACCTGAACATTTTTTAAACTCTATACTGAACATAGCTACTTTTTGAAGTAAATGAACGGCATAAACTCAAGTAGGACATTATGGTGGCTAGCTTCTTTTCCTGACAAAGTAAATCCAGAGGGGTTTTGAAGCCTTGGTAGTACTTTAGTCTTCTGGTGTGTCACATATTTTTTTTCATCCATTCTGAAAATACAAATGAAGGAGACATTTGCATTGTAAACTTATTAACGCTCTGGATGTCTCACAGGATACAAATGAGTGTTCTTAACAGAAGAGTATCACTAAGATATTCTGCTGTAAATGAGTCACTTATACGTCTCATGAGAGAGCTCAGAGCTGCTACCTTGTTCCTTCTAACCCCCTGACAGCACTTCCAAGTAACACTCAATTTTTCATGACATCTGGGATGACAAGTTCATCAGGTTAATATGGGACATTTCTTCAATATTACGTACCTCTCTTAACCAGGCTGTTTTTGGCACTCTTGCCTTGTGTGAGAGGTAAAGGTGATACATTTAGATTTCTTTGCAGTCAATTAATATTCTTTGTTGTAATTTTTAATAACTTTTAGTGCAGAAAAATAACAATTGTAAGGATCATTGGCTCAGATTAAAGAACCAATGCATAGTTTTCCAGACATAACATTTGTGAATAGTACACTAAACATAAATTCCATTTTGAGATTCCATTTTGCTTGACCTGCTCAGGTCTTTAGTAAGCAATTGGCCTGTCCTGTGGTGATCATGGCCTCTGGACCAGTGTAATCTAATTTTAGTCTAGTTAAGTTCACAGCACTCTTTAAGTGTTGGTAGACCTTGCTTGGCTTTACAGTGTTTTTGATATGTCTTGATCATTGTTCCTAATTTGATTAATTTTGCTTTATATCTTGTTGTATTCTCCATATTAAGACCTTATTCTCCTTATTACAATTACTAATACATTGCATGCAGCATCTGCTCTCAATAGGCAATTATATAGCATTTATCTGAATAAACTCACTGAGCATAACATTACTTAGTGCATAAAATTGTATTTAACTTGTATATTAAATGTAATATCTTATAATAATTTGGTGCATTATATTTAAGCAAATCTCAAAATGACAACCTCTGGTTAATCACAAATAAAATATTTTAGCTCATTTTCTTCCCCATAGGCAATGACTATCCGTCCATCCGTCCGTGTCTATGGAAGTTATCACTTACAGTATTTAATTATGGATATATAATTTTAGATTTCAAAATATGCCTTTTGCAAATATGATTGAAAAGTAGTTGAACAAGGAGTCCTGCAACAGATGGTATGGCTCCACAGAGCCTGGATTTCAACATCATTGAGTCAGTCTTGGATTTCATGAAAAGTCAGATCTGAGACAGCCTATATACATAGAACTGTAGAAAGTCCTCCAAGATGCTCAAAACAACCTACCTGCCAGCAACCTTGAAAAACTGTGTGCCAGTGAACCTACGAGAATTGATGCTGTTCCAAAGGCATAGGATGGTTGCACCAAATATTGATTTAGTTGTTTTATGTTTACTACTTTGTATGAAGTTAATTATTAAATAAAAGGGTCATGTTGGGATCCTTTAATCCTGTTGTATCCCTATATCATAACTACAAAAACTCTAGAATGTAAAGTGCACAATATTTAGACAATGTATTTAGATCTGAGAATTCCAGTGCTGTAGACTATTTAGAGTACTTTCCTTAATCATGCTTAGAATTGTTATTTTCATTCTAGATTTAATTATCAGTTTAAAAAGAAACCACAGTTTACAAGAAAACTCAGACACCTTCGTCATGCCAAAGAGGATGCTTACAGAAGTGGGGAAAAAATATTGTACAACCAGGCCAGAAACACACTGACTAAGGAAATCAGAGTGGCAAAAAGAAGCTACTCTGAAAAGCTGAAAAATCAGTTTTCAGCCAACGATCCTGCATCTGTGTGGAAAGTTCTGAAAAGAATCACCAAGTACAAGACACCTCCCCCTCGCTCTATAGAGAATCAACAAATGGCTGATGAACTGTGATCTGCACCACACACACCACACACACACACTAACACCTCCTGGAACCCCCACCCCCCCCCGTCTCCTGCTACTCAACTTGCACTTATAGTCTGAAAGACTGGGAAAGATTCAGGCCTAGACCGTGTCTCACCTGCCAGTCTGCACTGACCAACTGGTCCCCATAATTTGAGAGCCTGGTTTTGGGCTACCTGAAAGACATCACCGGACCCCTGCTAAAACCCCTTCAGTTTGCTTACCGAGCAAACAGGTCTATAGATGATTCTGTCAACATGGGACTACATTATACCTTGGAACACCTCAACAGATCTGGGACTTATGCAAGGATCCTGTTTGTGGACTTCAGTTGAGCCTTCAATACATCATGCCTGATCTTTTCTCAACCTAACTGACTCAGCTCTCCGTGCGAAACACAATCTGTCTGTGGATCAACAGCTTTCTGACAGATAGGCAGCAGGGAGTGAGACTGGGTAAAATCACATCCGGGACTCTCACTATTAGCACTGTTGAGCCTCAGGGATGTGTTCTCTCTCTACTGCTCTTCTCCCTGTACATGAATGACTGCACTGCAAAGGATCACTCTGTCAAGCTCCTGAAGTTTGCAGATGACATCACGGTCATTGGACCCATCCTTGACGGTGACTAGTCTGCATACAGAGGGGAGGTTGAACAGTTATCTGTCTGGTGCAATTAAAACAACCTTGAGCTGAACACACTCAAAACAGTGGAGATGATAGTGGACCTCCCCTGGACCTTCCCCCATCCTTAACAGCTCTGTGGTAGCAGTGGAGTCATTCATGGTCCTGGGCTCTACCATCTCTCAGGACCGGATGTGGGACACCCACATTGACTCCAAGAAGCAGGCTTAGCAGAGGTTACTTCCTTTGCTGAGAAAGTTCAACCTGCCACTGGAGCTACTGACTCAGTTCTCCTCAGCCACCATTGGGTCTATCCTGTGTACATATATAACTGTCTGGTTTGGTCCAGCCACGAAATCAGACAGGAGGAAACTACTATATGGACAGTCAGGACTGTTGTGAGGATTATTGGTGCCCCCTTCATACCCTCTAAGACCTACATCTCCAGAGTGAGGAAACGTGCAGTTAGAATCACTCTGGACCCCACACACCCTGCCCACTCCATTTTTGAACGTTTGCCCTTTGGCCGGTGCTACAGAGAACTCCGTTCCATGACAACCAGACACAAAACAGTTTTTACCCTAAGGCCATTTTCGACATGAACAATTAAACTTCCTTCAGGACTCCCATAGTGCAATAATGTATAAATATGTCATGTACACATGTAAATTCATTACAATTTAATTCAATAACTGTACATACCCCTACCTAGTACATATATTAAAATTTTCACATGTACATACACCATTCTATGTTATATGTCCTATTTTTTATATATATCTATTGTGGAGGGGAGGGTGTGGTTGAGCGTTCAATCTTGTGAGTGAGGAAGCGGTAAGGGTTTTCACCTGAGACGAATTGCTGGTAATGGCTGTTTCATTGTTCGCAGTGAGAGATGGTAGAAATAAAATTGGCCAGACCATAGAGTGAGGGAGAGAGAGCCCAGCTGAAGCTACGAGTATGTTGACCGCTACCAGTCCCCCTATATAAAGCGTTATAGTGTTTTGTGTGAAGCTTTACCGTTACGCAGTCAAGCGAACGTGTTCGTTCCTCATTCCTTGACCTTTGTTACATCAATTTATACTCTTACCTTGTTTTATATTATGTGTCTCACTGTAATGTTCTGAGTGCACTTGCTTATTTCTCCTATCGCCAAATAAATTTAATAATTCCTTATGGACATGAGCACACTTGGCAATAAAGCTCATTCTATCGGGAAGACACGCAGGTTTGAGTGAAGTTTAAGATGCCATTTATTTGGTAAATGTAAAACAGGAAGTAGGCCCCATCCGGCGGTCTGTGGGAGTTGTACCCGGAACCGTCATGTCCTGCCGGAGATAGGAGGCAGGGGCGAGGAGCCTACCCCCGTGCGGGACAGGGCTCAACTGGTGGTGGTGGGGTGGTGGAGGTTACCTGTGTTAGCACACTGAAACAGCAATGTGATAGATTGTGAGCAGACTTATAAAGCAATGGCTTACATGCGATTGGCTAGGAATTACCTAGCTAATGATGTGATGATGTACAGCTGCTAGTCTTCCCGCTAGAACTACGCTGCACTTCCATTTCTGATTCTGTTCATAATTTATATGTTTTTCATTCTGTATATAGTATTCCTGACAATGAGATTGGGTAAAATTTTATTATTTTACCCTCTGAATGATGAAAGATATTTAGCAGTTATTTTCCATCATAGATAATGTTAATTTCCCAGATAGCAAGGAGACGTTGTTTCAACATCTATTTTTAGTTGTAAGGGTCAGGATCAGTCGTAGATACATTTTCAATGTTTAATCAACATTCACTATTTGGTTGGTAAATCAGAACATTGTTAGATTGAAAATAGAACATACTGTATATTCAACACCGAAATGAGGTTGATTCATCATCATGTACCGCCGACCAATTTGGTCGAAATCATCAAATTTGTTCTATGTTGAGACTTAGAGAAGTCGGAGTTCTGCGCATGTGCTTCTGAATCTACAACGGGCCAACCGTTAGTGGATCAACGCTAGAAAAAGGTACGAATAAATGTATTTTTATTCATCATTTTACACAATGTTTTGTCAGTCTATCATTGAATATCACCTTAGATTTGAATTTTTTAATCCTTCATTGTATTAATACCGGTCCTGCATGATCATTTTGTAATTAAATTCCCTATTTGCGCTCTGTCCATTTTTCCATGAGGCATCCGGTAACTGAGGTAAATTTAGATAATCCATCATGTTGGACTCAATATAGTTATTGTAGATTGTCAACTTGATCAATTTCACTCATATTTTCTGAACTTCAACTTTATTTCAATAATTGATCTGTCTTCCACTCACAAATGTCCTTTGATGTACGCGTGCCATACTGAGTCAATAATACATAAGGTGAATACATGTTAAAACTGTCATTACTTTCTCAAAGACGGTGTTTTAATTTTAGGGACAAACCTTGTGGCATTTTCTGAACTAATGTTCATAGAGGTCCAAATGAGCATGGCAAAGGTATACGTCTCTTTATAATATTACAGTTGTATGTCTCACAACAATATACCATATATTTAAATATATTGTCATCTGCTGTATCTATATATTGTGCTGGGAAACAGTTGGTGTCTTTTGTGTCTTACCTTAGGATTAAATATGATGAATTTATGATGATGATTAGTAGAAGGAATGTTAATAATGTTGCTTAATAGTGTCACTTGAGAGATGTCCAGTGCCTTACCCCTGTTTCATTTGCTTCAGGCACCCAATCTAAATCAACATTGTTTCAACATCAGGTAAGCAAAACAATCAGATCGATTATACATTGAAACTGTTGATTTTATGACATTGTGTCACCCAACAAAAATTAACATTGTTTCAACATCAGGTAAGCAAACTAATCAGATCTATTTTATGTTAGTTTTCAATGGTGTGAACGACGTAGATTCAACAAGACTTTGATGAGAAAAAAGATTCAAATCAATGTCGTTTTGATGCCATGTGAGACATTGATTCTATGTTGATTCTATGTCAGTTTGCTATCTGGGTTGCAACATTTTATTGGGCAGCTAAAACATAATTATTGGCTCAGATATGCTAATGATGAATTCATTTAAAATGACAGGGAGAAAGTCATAAAATTCACAGGATGAGTTGAACCAAACGATTTGGATTCTGACAGTAGATTGTTTCTTAATGATAGTGAAGGTTTTAGAATTATGAAAGACTCTTTTCTCATCCTCAGAGATATGTTTCAAAGGGATCAGATGTCTGATGTATATGTCTGAAATTGCTCCTTCAGGCTGATAAGCAAGGCAAATAATTTATACGGAGTGACTTTTTGCACCCAGGTTTAAATACACATTGAGGCAAATTACACCCAATGACGCTTTGTGGGCGATGTGGGTGGAACTTCCGGTAAAGCGTAGTCGTTATGTTATGTACTAATGCAGCATTAAAAATGACTTCAGAACAAATGATCACAGAATTATAAGGAGGTGATATTGTTCTTCATCTATCTGTTGATGATTATGGGCTTGAAAATGATGGCCAAATATTGCAAATAGAAGCATTTTATTTATTTTGTTGAGTCTTTATCTATCGACGGAAGAACCTGAGCAGACTTACCTGAAAAGCTAAGTAGCCATGTGCTTTCACAGTTGTAAACCTGGACATGTTTTGAGAACTGAAGATAATTAAATTTATTTTAAAGCATATATTGAGTCTAGTCAGAACCTGAAGAGTTTGATGTACCAAGATTAGGGCTGGGCAATACCACTTATATTCTTTTCGATCTGATACCAAGTAATTTTAGGCCAATAACACTGATACCAATACCAATACCGATACCTCTTTTAAATAATAATAATAATAATAATACATTTTATTTAAAGCGCCTTATCAGGACACCCAAGGACACTGTACAAAACAGATAAAAACCATTAAAACAGTAAACAATAAAATTGGCAAAACAACATTGAGGTGATATGGGTCAGGCGGAATATGATTGTCTAAACAAGTGAGTTTTGAGTTTGGATTTGAAAAGATTAAATGAGTTGATGGTACGAAGATCTGGAGGAGGGAATTCCAAAGATGGGGAGCAGAGCGACTAAACGCCCTGTTCCCCATTGTGACAAGACGAGCAGGGGAACAGAAAGATGGCAGGTGTGAGATGACCGGAGTGAACGAGTAGGGATGTTTAAATGGAGAAGATCTGAGATATATAGAGGAGCCATGTTATGAACTGCTTTGTAAGTAATGAGAAGTATTTTAAAGATGATCCTCTGTTTGACAGGAAGCCAGTGAAGTTGTTGCAAGACGGGAGTGATATGATGAAAAATAGGGGTCTGAGTAATCAGGCGTGCAGCAGAGTTCTGTAGGAGCTGCAGCTTCTGGAGCGACTTATTAGGGAGGCCAAACAGGAGTGAGTTGCAGTAATCTAACCGAGATGTGATAAGACTGTGAACCAGGATGGCGGTGGTTTTTGGAGTAAGAGAGGGACGGAGGCGGGAAATGTTACGCAGGTGGAAATAGGCTGACCGGGTGATGCTGTTAATGTGAGAGTGGAAGGATAAAGTGCTGTCAAGGACGACACCCAGACTCTTAACCTGAGGGGAGGGAAGGATAGTTGAGTTATCAATGGTAATGGAAACTTTATTAGCTTTAGAGAGGGTATGAGGTGTGCCCACCAGGAGGACTTCGGTTTTTGAACTGTTCAGTTTGAGAAAGTTGGATGAAAACCAAGAGTGAATTTCTTGGAGACAGAGGGTAAGAGAGGTTGGCGGGAGTAAAGAAGATGGTTTAGTAGAGAGGTAGAGCTGGGTGTCGTCCGCGTAGCAATGAAATTTAATGTTATGTTTACGGAGGATGTGACCAAGAGGGAGGATGTATATGATAAAAAGGAGAGGCCCCAATACAGAGCCTTGGGGCACTCCGGCGGAGACGGGGAAGGTAACGGATTTCTAAATAGAATATTTACTAATTCTTTGGATAAAATTAGCAACTTTATTATTATATATATATATATATATATATATATATATATATATATATATATATATTTATGGGCCTCAACAGAAAATGATTAGGCTGCTTTGTTTACCCTTTAAGAATTAGTTTGAATAAGCCACATGTAAAACCACAAAATGTATGTGGTTACTATTACTAAAACCAAGTTACTATATGGTCACTACAGTAATGCTGTGGTAAAACCATAGTTAATTGTATCAATTGTACATGGTTAATACAGTAATAGTTCATGAAATATTACTACAGTAAATCCATAGTAAATTTTCATAAGGGTATCGTTTATTAATGAGGATTAAAGATCAATAACAATGTTTAAACAACTCTGAATTTAAAAAAAACCTGTATAATTTGTCACACAAGCCCATTATAATACATGTCATGTCTAGGTTTGTCATTACTTAATGTGAATAACTCCAAATGCTGTTTTTCTATCATTACCTCAGGAAAGCACTGCTCTCTCTTTGAATGAGCACTATGACTGAAAGGGTGAGCGCTGTCTGTCTGCTGATGTATTTTAGCATTTCTGTGTGTCAAGTTGAGCGGAAGAAAAAATAGTTCCGGTGCCTGTGCAACAATTCACTCATATAATTATTATTTTCCACTTCAAAGCTTATGAGATGCATAAATATTAATGCAATCTAAATAATAAGATGACTTGTAAAAATAAAACAACATTTTTAAAAAAAATCCCAACAACTTCTGAATTAATATTTTTATGTGAGAATCAATATTCTTGATAACACATCAGTATTGGAAGTATCGATACTTTGGTATCGATCTGCCCATCCCTAACTGAGATGTACTTACTGAAGAGACAGGATTGGTCCAGACAGCAGTCCATATGCCTGTGTATTACAGGACTCAGGTGATGAGACTGTCATGCTGCCATTTTTCTGATCAAATTTCTGTCTGTTTTGTGGGAGAATGCTGTGTATTAGCTCAATCTAGCTTTAAAATAGTTAGTTTACATACATAATATCCATATCTAAATGTTATAACCTACGTGAAATCTTTTAGTGTTGACTGAACAACTGATCCTGTTAGTAGATTGAATTTGTTGTTCTTGTGTAGGAAATAACAATGTATTAGCAGCTACACAATAAACTGTACCATACAAAATGGACTACATGCAATACAAATACAATATTTATTTGGACATACATTATAAACTTTGTACACAAAATTTCAATGTTCTCTGTAAAAATGCTGTACAAATAAATTTAATTGATACTAAATTAATGTCTACACTGTTTTCCAAATCACCTTTTGGGGGGGTTGCAGAATGAGGCATTTACATATTTCCATTTGGGATGTGCACGAGTAGTTGAATATTCGAATATTCCTTCTGCAATAATTATTTGAATAGTAAAATACTATTAGAGTTTTACTAAGTTTTCCTTTGCTGGCCAAATATACTATGTATATACTTTGCTGGCCATATATACTATGTATATACTTTGCTGGCCATATATACAGTGAGAGGCATTTTAAATGCTGAACACACAAACCAAAACTGGCAGTTATAACAGAATATACTGGGTGGCGCTGTTGAGTGTGGACACAAGTTGATCACATTTGTGGAGCAAATGGTTCTGTCAGTACGTTCAGATGGACACCAGAAAAGCGGGTTATTGTGAAAAAAAAAAAGCTGAGTTCCTGTTTAAATGTACTGGATAAGCGGTGAACAATTTACTCTCATATATGTGAAGCTACTCAAAAAGCAGCATCCCCGTAGCAACGTAATCCCAGCAACGCTTCTGTACACAGCAAACATGGCATCCGAGAAAGACACTGCAAGCTGAGGTAAGGGACATTCCATCATTTAAACTGGTGTGTATAAATGAGTATAGTTTACTGAGCATGTGGATTTGCTTGTTTTTCTCAACAAATATAAACATGATAACTATTATATGTCAAGTGTTTATATTCATCCTGTACATTAACTGCGTCAAACTGCGTTTTGAACTATTTTGAACTGTCAAACAGATGTTCCTTAGTCAATCCCTTCTGTAGACAGCCGAATGAAGAAGCAGCATCTGGGACAGGAGCACTGTGCTTTGCGAGTGATTTCGATAAAACTTTAGTTTTGCTTGATTATTAGGATAACCATTTACTGCACATATTGTCCGGGAAATTTTTAAGATATTTAACTTGCAACATTTAAAAAGCAAGATTCTAAACACATGACTGTCACAGTGTCTGGTTTGTTCCCTGGGTTTCTAGAAGCGCTTTCCCTGATTGTCACATTTCCTCTTGTACTACATTTCCCATCATCCTGTTCTGTCACTCATCACTGATCATTACACACAGCTGTTCCCACTCACATTGTTTGCACTGGTCTATTTATACCCTGTCTGTTTCTGTGTTAATTGTTGAGTCCTTGCTTAATGTCTGTTTAATGTTACCAGCACCTCTTAGTTCTTGTCCCATTGTTTCTTGTTTCTTGGACTGTTTTGTATGGATTTTGACTCTTGCCTGGCTGACTACGGATTTTGGATTACCCTAATAAATGCACTTGGATCCTAACCTTTTGTGTGTGTGTCGTGACAGAAGGACTCAACCATGATTGGATCCAGCAGTACGGGGTTCCGGGTCCATTCCCCCAACACTGGAGGAGAGTCAGAGCCTCAGATGACCTTATTTCAGGCCTTCGCTTTGTGTGCTCCGAGGACAGAGGAGAGGATAGCATCCAGCCGTCAATCCTTTGAGGGAACCCGTCTAGTCAGATTCTCAGGGAATCGTGGAGGCCATGGAGGGGGACATGATCGTCGCAGACACCAACATCGGTCTGCCGTCCAGTCACCCTTCAGCCAGGTTCCTGTGCACGTGGTTCCATCCAGCACAAAACCTTCACCGCGGGTTCCGTCCAGCGCAAAGCCCTCATCGCGGGTTCCGTCCAGCACAAGGCCATCGCCGCGGGTTCCGTCCAGCACAAGGCCATCGCCGCGGGTTCCGTCCAGCACAAGGCCATCACCGCGGGTTCCGTCCAGCACAAAGCCCTCATTGCCGGTTCCGTCCAGCACAAGGCCATCACCGCGGGTTCCGTCCAGTACAAAGCCCTCGTCGCTGGTTCCGCCCAGCACAAGGCCCTCTCCGCGGGTTCCGTCCAGCCCAGAGCCCTCACCATGGGTCTCGTCCAGCCCAGAGACTTCTTCACCGCCGGTGCCACCCAAGCGGCTCGCCTTGACGGCGTCGCCCAAGCATCCTGTTCTGCCCGCGCCATACAAGCGGCTCGACCTGACGGCACCACTCAGACGCCTGGCCTTGCCAGCGCCGCCCAAGCACGTCACGTCTGCGGAGCCGGTGTCTGTGCCTGAACTGGTGTCTGTTCCTGTGCCTGAGCCGGTGTCTGTTCCTGTGCCTGAGCCGGTGTCTGTTCCTGTGCCTGAGCCGGTGTCTGTTCCTGTGCCTGAGCCAGTGTCTGTTCCTGTGCCTGAGCTGATGCCTGAGTCGGTGTCTGTTCCAGCGCCTGCAGCCTCGACCGTCCCAGAGCCAGCGCCTGCAGCCTCGACCGTCCCAGAGCCAGCGCCTGCAGCCTCGACCGTCCCAGAGCCAGCGCCTGCAGCCTCGACCGTCCCAGAGCCAGCGCCTGCAGCCTCGACCGTCCCAGAGCCAGCGCCTGCAGCCTCGACCGTCCCAGAGCCAGCGCCTGCAGCCTCGACCGTCCCAGAGCCAGCGCCTGCAGCCTCGACCGTCCCAGAGCCAGCGCCTGCAGCCTCGACCGTCCCAGAGCCAGCGTCAGTAGCCACGACCGTCCCAGAGCCAGCGCCAGTAGCCATGACCGTCCAAAAGCTAGCGCCAGTGGTCGTGCCCGTCCAAGAGTCAGCTCCTCCCGAGCCTCCCAGGGCTCCGTCTCTCAAGTCCCTCGAGTCTTCCAGGGATCCTCCTCCCGAGCCTTCCAGGGCTCCTCCTCCTGAGCCTTCCAGAGCTCCGCCTTCCGAGCTTTCCAGAACTCTGCCTTCCGAGCTTCCTGAGCTTTCCAGAGCTCCGCCTCCCGAGCCTCCTAGGGCTCCGCCTCTCCAGTCTCTCGAGTCTTCCAGGGCTCCTCCTCCCGAGCCTCCAGAGCCTCCCTCAGCTCCGCCTCTTGAGCCTCCAGAGCCTCCCGCAGCTCCACTTCCTGAGCCTCCAGGGCTTCCCTCAGTTCCGCCTCCTATGGCTTCTTCACCCCCCACGGCTCCAAAGCCTCTCCCGGCTATGCCTTCTACGGCTCCACCCCCCAGACCGGTCCCTATCCTGCGGCCACCTCCCAGGCCCCCCAAACCTGTCCTTGCCCTGTGGCCGGCTCACAGGCCTCCTGAACCTATCCTTGCCCTGTGGCCACCTCCCAGGCCCCCTGACCCAGTCCCTGTCCTGTGGCCTCCTCCCAGGCCCCCTGACCCAGTCCCTGTCCTGTGGCCTCCTCCCAGGCCCCCTGACCCAGTCCCTGTCCTGTGGCTTCCTCCCAGGCCTCCTGACCCGTTCCCTGTCCTGTGGCCTCCTCCCAGGCCTCCTGACCCTGTTCCCGACCTGTGGCCTCCTCCCAGGCCTCCTGACATGGTCCCTGTCCTGTGGCCTCCTCCCAGGCCCCCTGACCCTGTCTCTATCATGTGGCCTCCTCCCGGTCCCCCTGACCCAGTCCCCGTCCTGTGGCCGCCTGTCTGCCCTTTGTGCCCCCTTGGACTGTCATATGCTTTGCCCTGCCCACCCGATGGACTCTCTGTTTTGCCCTGGCCGCCGGTTAAACCGTCACCCCTTGTTCCTGTTCCCCTTCATGGACCTGGCCCCCCATCCCTCCCCCTGGTCCTCCACCGTTCCACCTCCCTCCTGGACTTTTGTTTTGTTTTTTAGTGGTGTCTTGTAGCATCTGGTAGCTGCTCCGTAGAGGGGGGGTCATGTCACAGTGTCTGGTTTGTTCCCTGGGTTTCTAGAAGCGCTTTCCCTGATTGTCACATTTCCTCTTGTACTACATTTCCCATCATCCTGTTCTGTCACTCATCACTGATCATTACACACAGCTGTTCCCACTCACATTGTTTGCACTGGTCTATTTATACCCTGTCTGTTTCTGTGTTAATTGTTGAGTCCTTGCTTAATGTCTGTTTAATGTTACCAGCACCTCTTATTTCTTGTCCCATTGTTTCTTGGACTGTTTTGTATGGATTTTGACTCTTGCCTGGCTGACTACGGATTTTGGATTACCCTAATAAATGCACTTGGATCCTAACCTTTTGTGTGTGTGTCGTGACAATGACATGCAAGCAATCATTCCGCAAGTCAACCGGAAATTCTGCCCACCTTGCAAAATACAGTGAACTTGCTGAGAATATTGTGGATAGTCTCCTGGAAACAGGGGCTGGATTCACAAAACATTCTTAAGAAGAATTTTCTTCTTAACTACCATTTTCTTCTTAATTTGTAACTTAGGAAGAAACATTTTTATATTCCCAAAAAACCTCTTATGTCCAGTTTATGTCGTTAAACTAACACATCTCACACACTTTTAGTTAATAGATTAAATTTATCATTACAATTTACGAGTGTTGAAGTATTGCATTTGTTGTATGCTATTAGACATGGCAAGCCCATGAGCAGGCTGTTCAGACAATATCAAAGCCTGTCTTTTAAGAAAAAATTTGTATGTTCTTATGAAAATATTTTAGAACTTCTTAAGAATTTTTTTCAAGAATTGCACTTAGGAACGTTCTTACAATCTTCCTACAATTTATCCTAAGAATTTTTTTTTTTTTTTCTTGAGAACATTTTCGTGAATCTGGCCCCAGGGCTGGCCTGTCCTACTGGTGTGAACATATGCAAAAGTAAATGAAATAGTTATAAGATGAAGAAACATTGATGACTTTTATTTTGAAATTATCCGCAGTCCAATGGTTTCTATTGCACACACATTCAGAAGAACGTGCAAAGGGTGGACCTGATCATTTAACATACAAATCACAATGAAGTGAAAACTAAAAACAATGAAATAAGTATAAAATGAGCTCTGAATAATCACGAAAAGACAAATATCTGAAAGTTACAACAAATAAAATAACAGCAGTATATAAAAAATTGGCAAGAAGCTATGCAGTACACACTAATCTGTATAATTTATTCCTTTTTAACCTAACATCTTCATGTTGGGAAATAAAGCTTTTGTGCATGTTATTTGTCATCTACCGAGCTAACCAGTATAGTTCTTGTTTTTTAGTGCTTTCTATTAAAAAAATCTGCTCATCACATTTGCATTGGTTCTATGGATGTTTTAAAGTTATGACAATTTTCACACCGGGGGCCCATTTTCATGATTTTGCCTAGGGCCCAAACTGCATTGTGAGTGTTGCTCAGTGGTATCTGCTGTAACGGCGATTTTAAAAGTGCCTTTTCAACCTGGGTTTGATTCTGCAATTGTCACATTCTCTGTCCTGTCTCCTCTCTTAATATTTTCTTTAATACTTCTTATAATAATACATAAAATGAATATGAAGGTAGTTTTAGGTAGTTTTACTATAGTAACATTCTAGTAACCTTTTTTTTTTTAGGTGGAAACTATAGTTTAAAGGCAATTAACCAAGGTTTCCTTACGACTTCAGTCCACTTAACATTTCTTTTACTAGAATTGTATCTTTTACTAGAATGGAAATATCTGGCAAAACAGAAATCAACGCCCAACTTTTGGCACCTGGACAGGTGCAAGGTGGGCATGGCACATCAACCACTTAGAGCTATTGGCTGTAATTCTAGCCTTAAAGGATTTCAGTCAGAAATAGTAAGCTGTCATGTCCTGGTTTGCTCTGTCTACATGACAGTTGTGGAATATCTAAACAGCCAAGGCGGAATTCATTCACCGCCACTGTCGAGAATGACGCGTCACCCCCTCCTATGGAGCGAGCATCATCTCTCCCTGAGAGTGACATATTTCCCAGGCTGCCTGAATTACGGTGCGGGTCTACAGTCACGCTAAGGGGTGATACTCGGAGAATGGAGACTATACTGAGGATTTGGGAAACATTTGGCAAAGCAGAAATCAATCAATTTGCCTCAGTGGGAATGCCCACTGTCCCCTCTGTTATTCGAAATCCCAAGCCCCTCTGAAAAACAAATATGTGCTTTCTCCGGTATGCCTGATCCATTCTGTCATATGCAAAGTCTGCGTGTACAAGGAAACGGTTCTATTAGTTGCACTGAAATGGCCATCCAGCCATGGTTTCCGGAAATGATGGAGATGCTGTACAGCTCACCATGGGAAATACCACTGAGGAGGGATCTCTTCTCTCAGGCACAAGGCACAATCTGGCATCCCCAGCCCCAGCTGTGGAACATGCATGTGTGGCCCCTGAACGGAGCGCACTACACGCACCAGAACTGACGTGTTCAGTCATGAACACCATTTTACAAACCAGAGCACCATCCACTAGACACCTCTACACACTAAAATGGAAGGTGTTCACTGATTGGTGTCTCTCACACAGCAAGGACACAGTAAACTGCCCCATACATGAAACTGTAATATTTCTTCAAGAGCGATTAGATGCAGGACTCACCCAGTCAATGCTCAAAGTGTATGTGGCAACTATATGTGCTTATCCCGCACATGAAACCGCCGCCTCTATAGGCAAGCATGATTTAATCATAAAGTTCCTTAAAGGAGCAAGATGATTAAACCCACCTCGGCAGGCTGCAGTCCAGACTTGGGACTTAACTTTAGTCCTAAAAGCTCTTGCAGGGCCCCACTTTGAGCCTTTGGACTCTGTTGATTTGTGTATTCTCTCTATTAAGACCGCACTACTGCTGGCTCTGGCCTCAGAAAAACGGGTTGTGACCTACATGCATTATCAGTCGACAATTCATGTCTGGAGTTTGGTATACTTGCCAATTCAGACTGTCTGATCAGCTCTTTATATGCTATTGAGGACACGCAAAAGGAATGTCCGTCTCCAAGCACAGACTTTCTCACTGGATTGTCGATGCAAATACCCTGGCTTACAATCGCAGGGTCAGACTTGCCCAATTGGTGTTAAGCTCACTCAACTAGAGGCATGGGCTCCTCATGGGCATGGGCGAATGGTGTGTCCTTACAAAACACATGTTTTGCAGCAGGATGGTCCTTGCGAAACACGTTCGCAAGGTTTTACAACCTAGACTTAATGTCTAGGTTTCTTAACAAGTCCTCTCTGTTTAGAGCACTTGCTATTCATTGGCCATATATATATATATATATATAATGGCATATATATGGCATATATGGCGGAGGGACAGGCTTTATTGTGTCTTTGACTAGAAGGGTCACGATCTCCGCACGCAGGGTTTTGGCATCTTCGCCATGAGCCCAGGTAAAGCAGAAGCCGCCGAAAGGGGGCGGGGGCCTGGCGAACTGATGTAGCCGAGTCGGATGGGTCTGTGATAACGGTGTGACTGTCAGGAGCGGAGGGAACTCGGCCGCATCCAGGAACTACACAGGGGTGGCAAGGGCATCTTTATAAAGACGTGTCCTGAAAAGGACGTTCAACGCCACTGAGTATTGCTCTTTTAGAGAAATAAACTCTTTTAGGGAAATATTCTCTTTTTGAAGTGCTGTCAAAGCCCTCAGAGGCAAAGCTGCACTATTGTGCAGAGAAGGATAAAGCCGCTGATATGAGCCGTAGATCCAACAGCATACACTCTTGTAGAGATGAGTGAAACAGTCGGTGAATACAGCTCGCTGATCACTCAACCGCTCCGCTCCAAAGGAAAAATCTGAATGGACAGATGCATATTTCCCTTCCATTACACCCGTATGTCTGGTGGAGAGACATGCAAATTCTGTCTGCCAATTTCTCATTGGATTTCTCAAGTTCAGAGATGCGCAAGGCTCTCAAGTGAGACCCCTAGTGTCACATCTTCGAAGTGAGTGACAGACGGGGAACTATGTTTAATTTTACTATGATTGTATTAAAAAATTTCATAGTGACACTATGGTTACGATAGTAAAACCATGGTTAATTTTTACAAAGGAAGATTAGAGTTTGGGTTAGGGATTGGAGTAGTGTGTCTGTGGGACTCTAAAAAAAGCACAGTCAACACTCTGCAGTGATGCCCCTTTACTCTTGGTATTTAATTAAGCATGAAAATAGTATCTGACACTATTTTTACCGGGATTGGTGTGCAAATAATATTTTCACTTGGATGTGAATAGCATCTACAGTACTTTAATTTGCACCAGGGTGCAAATAGCATCTGCTATAATTATATTTCATCATCCAGTGTGCGATAATAGAATCAGTTCACACTGAGTGGCATGAGCTGTGGACAACACTGGACTTCCTGTTCCTGTTGTTGATGGCATGCTCCATGAGTGTTTGTAGCCTGCGAGCCTGTTTAGCATTGCTTATTCTTATTCTCATATGTTCGTAATTTTATCCTTTGTCTTTTTTCGGGTTTTTCTGCTTTTCTACTGTTTCATCTGTATGTATTTTACCTGTTGCTGCTGACACCTAGCTCGAGTCTGTGTTTGTAGCCTGCTAGCTTTTTTAGCATTCCTTATCTATCTGTTTTCAGCTTTTAATTCTTAACATCTGCCACTGTTCAGCACACATCAGGTTTTCCCCCGCATTATTCTCTTATTGCGATTCAACTGCTTGCATTTTCCGCATGCATCCGCTTTCTATTTTTATCGCGATTCAACTGCATGCATTTTACAGCGCACACCCGTTTTTGTCCTGTTACGTGGATTATTCATTATCATCAAGAACAACCATAACAACAAACAATTGCTTGAGGGATTCACATCAATCTCAAACCCTCACTGCTCAGCAACAACCAACAACAACAACAACAACAACAATCAAGTCATGGAATCCGCTCATGTTATTTCTTCCTCCATTGTATGTCACATGTTTACAGTAGCTTCTTCCTTCCCCCAGTGAGGGATACACATGTGATAAATTTAAGGAATTAGTCAGGCTGACGGAGAAGGATAATGAGTTAGAAACACACATCCGAACACTAGTGGAGGTCAGTGAGAAAGATAAGCCGGTAGATACTGTTTCAGATGCGAGTAGTACAGAGAGCAACACACACACTTTGGCTCCAGCCGTCGAGCCCCTGCAGCAGGGCGTTTGGGTGACATCTCAGAGGCATACTCACTCAGCAAAGCGACAGCAATTTCTTGTTCCTGTTAGGGTTTCCAATCAATTTTCCCTACTTAGTGATGCAACCACTGAGAATCATGTTGGAAAGAGCCCTAGTTATTGGTGATTCTATTTTAAGGAACGCGGAAACTGAATCTCCAGCCACTATTTTTAAATGCATTTCGGATTTAGTTTATCAGATTAAATTTACAAGTGCTGGCTAATGCTAAATGTAGATTTTCTAAAATGATTATATCGGCACTAATGATGTCATAAATCACTATAGATAATGTTAAAAGTTAATGTGTGTGAATTTGCAAAAATGATGTCAGCCACTGTAATATGTTCTGGCCCTCTAGCTGCTCATTGTGGTGACGAGGATTATAGTAGATTAGTGTCACTGAATGGCTGGATGGAGTGGTGTCTGGAGAATAGAATAAGATTTATAGACAACTGGAAGAGTTTTTGTGGTAGACCTGACCTGCTAAAGAGAGATGGAATCCATACGTCCAGGGAAGGTGCCACTCTCCTCTCTAGTAATTTGTCTATTCTTAATATTGATAGTATTTGACTAACAGGGGCCCAGGTCAGGAAGCAAACAAATTGGTTAATCTGATCGTCTGCTAGTTGCCTTGAGACATCACAAAGTTCACATAGATCAACTAGATATCACATAGAGACTGTGTCTGTTCCCCAAACTACCAAACACAAAACTATCACTAAATCATTTAGAAGAAATGTGATTAAAGTCTAAACAAAACAAAAAAATTACAGATAAATATCATATGAAGGTAGTAGCCCTACAGATATTTATCTGTAATTTTTTTTAAAAATTAGAACTCTTTCTAGCAAAGTACTAATTGATAATGAAATTTTTACAGATCATTGTTTGGATGTGCTCTGTTTGACCGAAACCTGTCTTAAACCAGATAAATATATTAGTTTATATGAAGCTACTCCCCCAAGTTATTGTTATAAACACAAGCCTCATTTGAAGGGTCGAGGAGGAGGTTTTGCTACATAACTACAACAATCCTAGGTGTTTATTCAGTAATGTGGCTTCATTGGTTAGCAATAAAGCCTCAACCGATCCAAATATTCCATCACAGCACAAGAGTAATGACTTCATGAATTTCTTTACTGATAAAATTGAAATAATCAGAAATAAAATTGGAATTATGCAATCATCTGTCACAGTACCTCAGAAAATAGTGTCTCATAATTGCAACTTCAATCCTTCACTCTCATAGGTCATGAAGAGCTTACAAAACTTATAGAAACATCAAAAGCCACAACATGTATGTTAGATCCAATACCAACCAAGATCTTAAAAGAGGTATTCCCTATCATCTCAGAACCTCTTCTTAATATTATTAACTCCTTGCTAGCCTTAGGACATATCCCAAGAAACTTTAAAATTGTAGTTATCAAACCACATTAAAGGTGCAGTATGTACGTTTCAGAAACCCTTGTTATTAATGACACTTGTGGCCGTTAAGTGAGCTGCAGCCAGTTGCCTGTTGCTCGTGATTGCGCGCACACAATCCATAGGGACGCAAGAACAGCATCATGCTGACAGATGAGGCAGCATAATTAAAATTACGTTATTTTACCGATTGTTTTACTAGAAACGTTGAGACTGCATATTATATTTGGCCCTCCAGTGCTGGAACAGGGCTAAAACAAAGTGTGGATATATGTCTGACTATGCAAGACTGTAGTTTGAAGAAATCGCTTTTCTTTGCATGATACATTGACTGCAATTATACTATAGCCTATGTCTAATCAATAGTTAGCTAAATTTGGTGGATGATGACCGTAGCAGTTTATAAAATAGACTGTACATTATAAATATGTTGACACAATTCAGTATTGCTGTGATTCCATCACAACTTTCATTTTGATATATCGATACACTATTATTTTATAATAGAATGTATATATTTCCTGTATAACTAAGTCAGTTACACTAATGAATGGAGCTTTTTGCATTATCTTGAACATTGTCTAGCATTAATTTCATGTATTATTGTAGTTTACCTTGCTGAATAATTACAGATTAACATTGACATTAACCTGACTTTTAGTATAAAGAGAAGATCATTTAAATTATTTGAAAGTAATGAAGGAAGGTAGCTTGCAATTCATCAGCATTAGCAGGCAAAATCAAGTTATCTAGAATTACACAGATCCTTATGGCACTTCAGTATTCACAGCGCTTCACTTTCTCCACATTTTGTTATGTTACAGCCTTATTCCAAAATTGATTAAATTAATTATTTTCCTCAAAATTATACAAACAATACCCCATAATGACAAAGTGAAAGTAGTTTGTTTGAAATCTTTGCAAATTTATTAAAAATAAAAAACTAAACAAAAAAAATCATATGTAAATAAGTATTCATAGCCTTTGCTCAATACTTTGTTGAAGCACCTCAAGACACTCAAAATTGAGCTCAGGTGCATCCTGTTTCCACTGATCATCCTTGATATGTTTCTACAACTTGATTGGAGTACACCTGTGGTAAATTCAGTTGATTGGACATGACTTGGAAAGGCACACACCTGTCTATATAAGGTCCCACAGTTAACAGTGCATGTCAGAGCACAAACCAAGCCTCGAAGTCCAAGGAATTGTCTGTAGACCTCCGAGACAGGATTGTATCGAGGCACAGATCTGGGGAATGGTACAGAAACATTTCTGCAGCATTGAAGGTCCCAATGAGCACAGAGGCCTCCATCCTTAAATGGAAGAATTTTGGAAGCACCAGGACTCTTCCTAGAGCTGGCCGCCTGGCCAAACTGAGCGATCGGGGGAGAAGAGCCTTAGTCAGGGAGGTGACCTTCTAGAAGAACAACCATCTCTGCAGCACTCTACCAATCAGGCCTATATGGCAGATTGTCCAGACAGAAGCCACTCCTCAGTAAAAGTCACATGACAGCCCACCTGGAGTTTGCCAAAAGGCACCTGAAGAACTCTCAGACCATGAGAAACAAAATTCTCTGGTCTGATGAAACAAAGATTGATTTCTTTGGCCTGAATGGCAAGCGTCATGTCTGGAGGAAGCCAGGCACCGCTCATCACCTGGCCAATACCATCCCTACAGTGAAGCATGGCGGTGGCAGCATCATGCTGTGGGGGGATGTTTTTCAGCGACAGGAACTGGGAGATTAGTCAGGATAGAGGGAAAGATGAATGCAGCAATGTACAGAGACATCCTTCATGAAAACCTGCTCCAGAGCGCTCTGGACCTCAGACTGGGGTGAAGGTTCATCCAACAGGACAACAACCCTAAGCACACAGCCAGGATAACAAAGGAGTGGCTACGGGACAACTCTGAGAATGTCCTTGAGTGGCCCAGCCAGAGCCCAGACTTGAACCTGATTGAACATCTCTGGAGAGATCTGAAAATGGCTGTGCACCGATGCTCCCCATACAACCTGATGGAGTATGAGAGGTCCTGCAAAGAAGAATGGGAGAAACTGCCCAAAAATAGGTGTGCCAAGCTTGTAGCATCATACACAAAAATACTTGAGGCTGTAGTTGGTGCCAAAGGTGCTTCAACAAAGTATTGAGCAAAGGCTATGAATACTTATTTACATGTGATTTGTTTTAATTTTTAATTTTTAATAAATTTGCAAAGATTTAAAACAAACTTCTTTCACGTTGTCATTATGGGGTATTGTTTGTAGAATTTTGAGGAAAAGAATGAATGTTATCAATTTTGGAATAAGGCTGTAACAACAAAATGTGGAAAAGTGAAGTGCTGTGAATACTTTCCGGATGCACTGTATTTCACATGCTTTGCAGTTATTTAAGATTACCTGTCCAATAAGAAGAACACCAATTCAGGGTCAGTTTTAATCCCCAAAACCAAATGAAGGTCCCTGCAGGAATCAAATGCCCTGCCGACGTTCACTCTAGTTTTTTTTTTTTTCAGAGTTTGTGTATGAGTCGGTGTTGTGCTGGGAGCCAGACGTTTGCTGGATTCCATTTCTAAGATAACGTTACCTAGTGTTGCAGACTGTCTGTTGACGCTGTTGTATAGCGGAAGCACTGAGACAAGGCTCTCGGGAGCACGCATAAACATCACATCCTTTGGATCTTCTGGGCAAAAGCGACCTGCTCCCTTTGCATAAAAATCAGTCTACAGGCTTTAACAGGCAACCTAGGAAGTCCGGGAAGGGGTAATTTTAAGTTGCATTACAAGCAGTTCACTAATTGGCAAAAAAAGGTGAATATTACATTAAAATGTTACATATTGCACCTGGCTAGTTATTGACCGATTTCAAATATCCTGTTTATGTTTACGAAAATATTGAAAAGGTAGTATCCTCCCATATATAATGAACAATTTCAATCCAGATTTAGGCTTCATCACAGTACTGAGACTGCACTTATCATCTGATTGTGGCTGCATTTCAATTCTAGTGCTTTTAGATTTTAGTGCTGCATTCAACACAATATATCACGACATTCTCTTAAATAGACTAGAGAATTATATTGACATTTATGGAGTTGCATAAGCATGGTTTAGGTGCTATTTAGCAGACTGCTACCACTTTGTCTATATAAATGAGGAATTGTCAAACCAAACAAAATTAAAGTATGGAGTGCCACAGGGATCAGTTTTAGGGCCACTGCTTTTCTCCTTGTATATGCTTCCCCTGGGAGATATTTTCAGGAATCGTGGAATAAGTTTCCACTGTAATGCCGACGATACCCAATTTTATATTTCTTCAAATCCTGATGACATTTCACAATTCTCCAAATAAGCAGAGTGTATCAATGAAATAAAAGATTGGATGGCCAGAAATATTCTTCTACTTAATTCCAGCAAAACAGAGGTACTAATTAATGGACCAAAAATCTCTAAAAACTAAAATATAATTTGACTCTCGATGAATGTACTGTTACATTGTCTTCAACAGCGAAGAATTTAGGTGTTATATTTTCTACCAATCTGTCCTTTGAAAATCTAATTACCAATGTTTGTAGAACAACATTCTTCCACCTCAGAAATACTGCTAAATTACGACATTGTCTACTTATTAAATTTAGTAAAATTCAGTGAACTATCTGCAAAGCTTTGAATGATCTAGCGTGGTAGAAGTGACCTTCTACCACGCTATATTCTATCACATTCATTACGATCACAAAATTCTGGCCTGTTAATAGAGGATGAACTGATGCCAACTCCAACCATAAGACATGGGATACTTCATATGCCATTGCCTAAACCTTGGACTGGGGTTATACATACAATTATTATTTAATTACTTATTTTTAAACACAATTCAAAATCGTATTTTATCAAACTACACAATGATGACTCTAAGACATAATAGATATTACAGTTTAATTTTCTATTAATGCATGATCTTCTGTAAGCTGCTTTGAAGCAATTTGTGTTCTGAAAAGTGCTATACAAATAAAAATGACTTGACTTGACTAGGGCACAAGTGCATTCTTTGTAAAACAAACAACCACACATCTCTCCCTCTCCGCCATAACCTCTGGCATTCGCAATTCATCAGACTGGCAGTGGTCTCCTCTCTTTCTCCTCCTACACGCTTCTATCTAAATTTGTCTTGAGGGCACAGAGATAGACACTAGCAATGCATTGCAGACTTACATCATTATCCCAGTTGTATGTGGCTCAAATACCTCTAATGAGTTAGTGGCTGTATCGTTGGGTGAAGACAGGGTGTCTGTGAGGGAGCCTTGATCCCTAAAGATGTTCTGCTGTGGCTTCAGGAACAGGAAAACAAATGAGCCACTCTTTGCCTCCACATTCATCAGGAGCCTGTGCTCTTTCTTTCTTTTTCTCACTCTCTCTGTATTTGTTCCTCTCTCTCAATCTTTTCCCCTTCTTCCTTTCTAATGGGCTTGGTTTACCTGTCATGTCAGAGCCAGGGCTGCTAAAACATAGCTCTTATTAAAACTATTTTTCATTCAGTGGCACATATACAAGCAGCTTTTTACATCTTTTCAGTGGTTCTGGTCCAATAAACAAAACAACCTGCTTTAAAGGGAAAATACATGACCACGGACACATGCTTTAATTTTCTCATCTATCTCTCATGTTTGCATTTTAATATATTTTGTCTCTCTAAAAAAAAACATTTGTTTGCAGTGGAAAGCTCTGTAATCCCATAGTAATATATATTTGTTCAAATCTACCAAAGGTTGTACTTCAAGGATATTCCAGGCAAAATGGAAAGTCTGACCAACAATGCTACCAACAACGTCATTTTGGGAACAAAGGAATAAAAGCTCCAGTTTATTTTAAGGCTAATATACATAGTTGCAATATACTTCCAAACAGAATAGCAGAGGCTGGAGCTAAACTTTTTACTCCATTTAATATTTCTCATAGTGGTTTGTTTTTGATAGTTTCTGTACTGTATATGATTTAAGTCTTTGGCTATTCAAAAAAAGGTATTGAACATTTTCACTGTCATTTACCAGGAAAATAGACAGATCATCAGATCAAGTTGACCTTTTGTGACAACATACCCCAATAGAAGGTATTGTAATGTATCTTATGGTAATAATGCCCCAATAATAAAAAGGTAACACAAAAATATCAATCATTCATTGTGCCAACAAATATTTTAAGTAGTATAATGCATATACTTAATTATATATATATATATATATATATATATATATATATATATATATATATATATATATATATATATATATATATATTTATTTATTTATTTATTTATTTATTTTTGACACATTAGCCAAAGCTGATGTTTATGAAAAATACTGTTGGCTTGAGAACATAGTTAGTTATATATTTGACCATTGGCTAATTGTGTTCACATGTTTACCCAACAGTTAGAGCAAACACATGATGAGAAATCATACATTTGTGTAATTGGACTTTTGTCTCAAAACCTTAAAATTACTGAGACTTAGGCCTTTCCCATGTGACAGCTAGCCCCAGTTTTCCCAATATCTTAAATTCCCCACCACAGAACTTCCTTGGAAGCCCATTAAAAGTACATCTTTATGACATTATTGCAAATACAAATAGCCTTTCAACTGCATAATAAAGTTATTTTTTATAAGTTGTCCTCTAGCTTGAAAAAATAAAAAATTAAACCCATAGTAGTTGCATATTTTACAAGAATGCACAAGAATATTGAATGCTTATTTCAGTAACAGGGTTAATTATCTGTGCCCTCAATTTGATGTGCTAAAGTACATTCGCACATGCTGATTTATGTATGATTGTCTTCTGATCGACATCTCTGTATCATTCATTAAAGAAGATGGTGGGGCTGTTTTGACAGTACAATTTCCAGACTGTCTATGGCCTGTTAAACAAAATTCAAGCACAGCAGGATGTTGCAAAAATAGATCAAGCCGTCAGTATATTGCAAACAATATACTGCATGTCACAGTTGAAATGAAGTTACTGGGGAAAGGAGGTTGTGAAGAGAGATTTGAAGAACAAAATGAAGGCAAAATTAATTGAATTTTGTTTTGGAGATAAATTATCCATAAAGAATTGTTTTATTAGCAAATACTTAAAAGCAATTAAGACAATAATACTTTTAAAACACATGTAATATGCACATACCAGTGCATCATGCTTGATTGTCATGCAAATTGTTTTAGTAGTCCTAGCATCAGTAACTACTGATCATCTTCTTTTACCTCAAAATGAGTTGAATAGATATTAACGTAATCAGCACAACTTACTTTCGTTTTGTTTGTTTCTTTCCCCACTTTGTCCTTTTCCTTTTCTTTCCTTTCCTTCCTACCTCTTGTTTCTTTTCATTTTCGTCTTTCTGTCTTTTCTTAATCTTTCCATTTCTTTCTTTCTTTCTTTCTTTCTTTCTTTCTTTCTTTCTTTCTCCCTCCTTACCTCCCTCTCTCCTTTCCTTCCTTTCACTTTTCTCTCTCTCTCTCTCTCTCTCTCTCTCTCTCGGGACCGCAGGTCCATTTTCATGTAGCAAAGGTTTGCAAGCAGTCTTCCTTTATTGTGTGAAAAATTGTGCTAAGTGCTATTTGATTGATAAATGTCCAGAAACTATAACCTGCTGGTAGTAAAAGTGGGAGTGGACTTCTTGGATCTGTATGTAAACTGCTCATTATTCTGCTGGGATTCACTTCATTAACCTCTCAACCATATGACCTACCCAGCACATTTGATTAACTTCACTGCCTAACTCCTCTGATTTCAGTAAATCTCACCTGCAGCACTGCTGTCAGAACCCATTATACCTGCAGAAGCAACGTCTGGACAATGATTTGAAGGGAATAACCCCTCCAAAAAAAAAAAAAACACTTGGTCAGAGATGATTAGGGACGGCCCAACAGTTTATACAGTCTTATAAAAGAAATATTTAGGCATGTATAAATGTCTGAATGTCATTGCATTACATACAAAATCACAAAACAAATAATGCTAGGCCTTTTCTCAGAACTCATTTTGCAGTTACTTTTAACATGACTTAATTTCCCATCAAGTTCATGCAGGTGTACTAGAGTAACCACAAGTGTAGCTCATCAAATTTCAAGTCATTTGACACACAACATTTAAAAGCAGCTTTTCAAAAAATCATGCATTAACAGAAAATAAAACTGTAATATCTATTAAGTATAATGATGGACAACAAGAAAGTGTCCAAATAATCTCAAAACTAACAAAGTTCTTTTCGTGAAATGTTATGCTTAAAAGGCGCGTTTGTGCTGTATATTTATTTAAAATAAATGAAACATGATTTGATATTTTGGTAACACTTTACAATCAAATTCCATTCATTAACATTAGTTAATGCTTAAAATATATATATTTTTTACAGCATTGATTAATCTGTAAATGTTTTCGGGCCAATGTTTATGTTGTATTGCTCTTCATATAAATTGCTTTTTCCTAATTTGCACTGCATAATTTAAAACAGAATTTCAAAATCCTGTAAACATTCTATAATTAAAATGCCATAATTTGTTACAGTCTGTAAGCAATACAAAGCTAGACAAAGGGAATTTTCCTTCACTTTTTAACTGCCAGTGTTCCGTAGCTCGAAAAAGGACATGCGTTAGGAATTAATTCAATTTTCAGTTAGTGGTTCTTTTACACAAAGACTCACTTTTGGGCATGTAATTAATTTTAATTGGAATGTGACGTGACATACACAAAAATAGCGATGGAGGAACAGATGATGCGGCACTGGCCTGTCTGCCCCCTGTTCTATCTGTGTGAGATACTCGCTTTTTATTTGCACCTTGAGGATGATCTTCCTATGTTACGTGTTGTCTCTCAAGATAATTTTGCCATTAGAAAAGTCAGTATGGATAAATGTCATGCTTAATGAATGTAACATCGACAATATTTTATAGTGCACAATTCACTCATTGTAACCATATCAGACACACAGACTGTCATATACAATAACAGCTGGCACATATTTAAAAACCTGTTTTGAGTGAATTAAAAACAATTTTAGTTTAGCATAATTTTAAACCTTTATCTGTTTTTTGTCATGTTCTCTAGTCTGATTTAATAGCAATATTATACAAAATCTGAAAATAAGGGTTCAGTGGAAGTTCTATTAAAATCCACATCCACAAGAATGTAAAGAGCATAAATTTACTATAGCTATAAATAACATTGTGGATGAAAGGTAGATTTGAAATTAATGTAGTATCTTCCTGATGATCTGCAATATAATGGCTGATATAATGATAGCTGACATGTCAAAGATGTTTGAGGCAAAATGTAAAAACTTTAGGCTAAATTTTTTTTGAATAAAAGAGCACAAACCAAAGTGCTTCAATTATCGCTGCTGTCCCCTACAGAATTTACGAGTAGAAAAAGTGCCTCTTTTCCTTGTAGAATGCTGGGAAGACATAATGGCACTGACAATCAACTGGCTGAGTGCCATCCTCGTTCCCTTTTCATCGGCTGGGATTTAGGGGATGCCTGTGTCTGTGTCTGTTTGAACTCGACAAAGAGCAAGGGAGTCAGTTCGACTTAAGTGGAGCAGAGATAAGCAGCAGGAGGTCATATGGAGACCCAGTTACCCATAATCCCACAGACCACCCTGTGACATTGATAGATAAAAAAGGGAATCGGAGCTCATATGTTTAGTGTTCAGATTTGAGCCCATTGTGGCAGTAAATTAATACATCACAATATAAATCTGATGTCTGCAAGACTAAAGAAATCACTTCCACTGGAAGACGGCAACTATTACAGTCTGATAGAGGTAGAGAAGAGGGTGAGGTGTAATTGCTTTTTTACTCTGTCAGACCTTGCACCTTTAACAAAACAAACAACACTATCATAAAATCACTGTAGATTTCTGGGTTCCTGTTTATCTCAGTGAAGAAATCTGATAGCAATTAACATTTTAAATATTGTGCTATCTTAAATAGAAATTACACCAACTGGATATGAGTGTAGATCCTCATTACAAAAAAAAAAAAAAAAAAAAAAAAATGTATGAACATCTCCGTCTTATTTTATAATGTCATGTTATAAAAGATAAAATGGAAAGGATCATGGAATGCTTATAAACATGTTCAGGCACATATTAAATTAGAAATCCAAAGATAAATGAATGTTATCAGACATCCGTCAGCTTGAAAATTAGTAGCATAGAACTCAGTTCTGCAAGTATATTCAATATATACTCTTATATTCAACATGTACAGTGTGGTTCTAAAATCCACATTAAAAATCTTGGATTTAAAATCTAATTTAAAATAGGAAATAAACTGAAAGCTTTAGGATTTGTGAATATTTTAAATAAAAATTATGATTTAAAATAAATAAGAATTATTTATGATTCACTAATCAAAACTGGGAAAAAGCTATGCTGATTCATGAGTTTGAATCCAGGGTGTGCTGAGTGACTCCAGCCAGGTCTCCTAAGCAACCAATTTGTAATCTCCTCGTGGTCACAATTAGTGGTTCTCACTCTCAAGGGGCAAGTGGTAAGTTGTAACTTTAATAATTTTCTAACAAGTCCTCATGTCAAGGTCTGGGTAGATTAGATGGTAAATTAACAATCAGTTCTCGTTGTCAACGTGTTGAATGCAGGAGAAATAAGCAGGAGTAAAGACCTGAGCGACTATGTCAAGGGTCAAATTGTTATGGCCAGACGACTGGGTCAGAGCATCTATGAAACAGCAAGGCATGTGAGGTGCTCCCAGTCAGCAGTGGTGAGTACCTACTGACAGTTAGGCTTATCAAGGCTTATCAATGCGCGAGGGCAACAAAGGCTATCTCGTCTGGTCTGAATCGACACAAGGTCTACTGTGGCACAAGTCACAGAAAATTGTTATGATGGTTATGGGAGTATTGTGTCACAATACCTAGTGCATCAAATCTGGCTGCGTATGGGGTTGCGTAGCCGCAGACCAGTCAGAGTGCCCATGATGACTCCTGTCCACCGTCAAAAGCACCTACAATGGGCATGCGAGCATCGGAACTGGACCTTGGAGCAGTGGAAAAAGGTTGCCTGGTCTGATGAATCCTGTCTTGTTTTACATCATGTGGATGGCCGTGTATGTGTGCGCCATTTACCTGGGGAAGTGATGGTACCAGGATGCACTGAAGATGATAGGGAGGGAGTGTGATGCTCTGGGCAATGTTCTGCTGGGAAACCCTAGGTCTGGCCATTCACGTGGAGCTCAATTTGACATGTGCCACCTACCTAAACTTTGTTTCAGACCAGGTACACCCCTTCATGGCAATGGTATTCCCTGATGGCAGTGGCCTCTTTCAGCAGGATAATGCTCCCTGCTACACTGCACACATTGTTTGTGAATTGTTCATAGAGGAACATGATGAAGAGTTCAAGGTGTTGTCCTGGTCCCCAATCTCAATCCGATTGAGCATCTAAGGGATGTGCTGGACCAACAAGTTAGATTCATGGTGGCAAAACCTCGCAACTTACAGGACTTGAAGGATCTGCTACTAATGTCTTGGTGCCAGATACCACAGGACACCATCAGGGGTCTTTTAGAGTCCATCCCTTGTCGGGTCGGCGCTGTTTTGGCCCATGAAGTTTATGATGGTATAGCCCATGTGTTGTGGTGAATTAGGTATGGTGTCATTTTTCTTTTGATATCTTATTTGAATAACAGTAATTATCTCATTTGATCAATAGGATTAGATCCCATGAATTAAATTATTTCTGCTACCATGAGCTCAATTCTAACTACCAATCAAGAAATCTTTCATTAGCAAATACCTTAAGTTTGCCATTTATTTTAAAGATTCAAATGAACATATGAGATACGTTACTTAAGAAATCTTTTGTAAACAGACAATGTGAGGGTAAAAAAAATACTTGAGAAAGATTTTTGCATACAGTATACACCAAAGCTTCAGTAACTGATGATGAGTTGAAAGCTGCACTGCTGTTATTACTGATGGAGAACATCATCTTCACAACCTTTACAACAACCAATTAAAGCAGCGTTACAGACTCCATGCAAGAGGTTCAATGTTCCAGTTAACAAGATAAATATGTACATTAGGATTTTGTTCCATCACTGGGCATTTCTGACCTTTTTTCTATCTTCCATGCAAAAGTAAATACATAATAAATAAAAAATACAAATGTAAACAGAAAAAAAAAACGACTGTTTGAGCATATCCTTTTCTTTTTAACATGTGAACTATTGCGGAAAGTTTTAAATATTTATACTGTATGTATTTTTTAATACATTATTCTCAAATTAATCATGCAGAGAGAAAAATGCTGTATCCTTAGGCCCGGACATACGGGTATAAAAGGAGATGGCATGCACCACTCATTCTGATTTGTGATGAGGAGCCAAGAGAAAGTCCCAACCATGTCAGCGGTCGGTTCAGTGCTGCGGCAGGAGGGACACAATGTCTTGTTCCCTCCATCAGGGAGCAGAGGTTATCTGTGACCAAGACTTTCCCTGTCTGTCACTCACTCAATGTTGTGTCGATATAGTGACACTAGGGGTTCCTATACGAAACGCAGCAGACGCTGAGCCGTGTCACGAATTATGGAGGAGCGGACATGGTCAAGATGCTGCATGCCTCGCGGGGATCGCTCGACCACGTCGTGACCTTCCAGTGAGTTAGGTAAGGTGTCTCCCTGATCCCGTTAAGGGTAAGAGAAGGCACTTACCCAAGGAGGCTACAGGCAGTGGCCTTCCCTGATTTTTGTATTAAGAAATTTCCCACTGAGCACCTGCTAGAATAGCGCTGGGGAAGCGCTCTTCCCTTTCCAGGAGGAAGAGCACTAAGGAGACCACATCCTACCGGAGGGAGGTAAACCTTTTGAAAATACCTCACCCATCTACTGAGAGGGTACACAGCAACAATGGCCGAGGCAGAGGGAAGCTCTGTCGAGGGGAAACACAGGGTTCACCTGAAGGGGAAACCAAACAGTGGAAACCCATCATACGGGATTACCGAGGGGAATCACCATGTATGGAGCACTGAGCCGGAGTATTCGGGCTCACCTGAAAAGGACCTGGCGGCATCACTCCTCCGCCGAGTTCACCACTGAATAGTGCTTAAGAAATTAAGGAGGCGTCCAGTGTTCACCAGTTATGGGGAACTGTTTTGGACAAGATAGCGCACATTATCACCTTGAAAGGGGAAAGGCGCAAATGCAAGTGATACACCCGACCAGCTGTCCCGGCCTACCTATTGTTACCCTGTCCCCATATGTCTGTTAGAGAGGCGCCCCTCACCAATGCCCAGGAGGACGTAATACCTCCAGCGGAGTGTGCCTGGACTCCCAAGGGACACGGCAGGTCTTGTGATTGGTAAGCCAAGGAAACGGCATCAACAATCCAATGGCCCAGCCTCTGTTTGGGGACAGTTTTCCCCTTCTGCTGACCACCAAAACAGACAAAGAGCTGCTCCGAGCATCTAAAGCTCTGTGTGCGGTCCACATAGATGCGCAGTGCCCAAACTGGGCATAGCAAAGACAAGGCCGGGTCTTCCTCCTCTGAAGGGAGCACTTGCAGTTTCACCACATGATCCCGAAAGGGAGTGGTGGGAACTTTGGGCACATAACCTGGCCGGGGTCTCAAGATCACATGAGAGTGTGCCGGCCCGAACTACTGGTATTCACTGGTGACAGAGAGCACCTGCATATCCCAAACCTCCTCTCGCAGTGAGAACATGACCCCTCCACAAAAGCTGCCTCGGCGTGCTGGCGACATTAGCACTCGAGATTTCATGGCCATCCTGTGGGGAGAGATAACGGCCACACCCAGTTGCGCAAAGATGAAAGGACATCTTTAAAAAGACGCAAATTTTTTGCCCGAGCTCTTTTAGAGGAAATATACTCTTTTAGAATATACTCTTTTACACCTGTGGACTCGGTCACCGAAGCATCCAGGGGAAGCACAACACTCAACAATGCGAGTATGCACCGTAATTCCAGCAGACACCAAGGTGATGGGACGAACTTACAAATTTCACTTCCTTTTCTGAATAAAGCAAAGGTGATTGGGGCCCTGAAGAGCGAACCCCTAATGTCACTACATAAACACACTTCTAGTGAGTGACAGACAGAACAAACAGCTAATACAAATTGCTAATAAAAAATTATATTCTGATCTACAGTCTAAAACCATAATATATTGTATTGTGGCTTTATACTGGCAAATTTTATGGTATAGTTATCTATTCTAAATTTCAACCTGCCTAAACAACACATCTTTAAAAAACTCAAGGTCAAGGTTTAAGGTTATTTGTAGCGAGTTCACTGTAATACATTCTCACTCTGAAAACCATTTAAATAATTTCAGTAGTGACTAAGATATTCAGGTGACTTTAATATTCAGCTATCCTTATATCCTTGCAAATCTTAATGGAACCTCTGACTTGTCTGACATTTTAAAAGCTTTGGCACATTAAATCTTCATGTTATATATTTTGGTGAGAAATCCCTGTAGAACTCAGTTTAGAATATGGCAAACCAAATTGTTTTATCATGCACAAAGATAACTCCCTGACCTCATACCCACTTTTACGATGCTCAAATATCAGAGGGATAGTGTTTTGAGATCTGCCAAAGTCCATGAGCAAATGAGAGGAGAAAAAAGACAAAGTGTTTCTGTTTGGAGGTCCTTGCGATTTCACTTTTATTCCGTGCAGAAATTGAGGTGCAAAGTTTTCACAGGAGACAAAAGCCAAGCAAACACGGCTGCAAGGCTTGCCACATTGATAAGGCGAGGTCAATGCAAGCTCGTAATCGACTTCAACAGCTTATGGCGCTTGCCCTCTGGGAATTTCCACATATCAACAAAAGCAGCTTGGTGGAGGAAGTAATAATCTGCTGAAATCTGGACTGTGGCATGGGACTACTTTTACTAGCAGCTTTCAGAAATGGTTTCCAAACAAATCCTTTCAAAAAACAAGAACGTTTTAAGTGATTTATCAATACTCTATGAGGCCATTGTCTTAATTTATCTTAGGCTATGTTCAGACTGTAGGCAAATCAGATTTGTTCAGGCAGACTGTCTGTACTATTAATTGCAAGTTATCAAATCAGATTTGCACATTCAGACATAACCAAGCTATCTGCATGGGTGGCTTTGGTAACGACGTAGGCGTACCCATGTGACGATGCTTTCAAAACAGATGCAGGAAAAAGTCCCTTTAGAAGAGAATTTATGAGGTACATTTTAGAAGAGTTATAATGATGTGAACAGAAAAGAAAATAGATTTTACAAGTGTACTTTTAGTCTTTTAATACTTTATTTTAATTATATATTAATATCATTTTACAAATTATATACTCTGCACCCATCTACTGAGGTACTTCAACTTGGGAATTTGTTTTAGACATTTCCATTGAAGCAAAGAATTGTGGGTTGTGAGTGCCCACGAAGGATACACCTCATGCATCCTCCGAATTCCCATGAAAGAATGTCAAATTCGAAGGCTGCATTCGAAGTGTCCTACTCGCTTTTCTGAAATGAGACAGCATCGATGACGTATGAGGCGACTAATGCAACCTCCGGAGGATGCATCCTTCCAAACGAGACACAGATCATTGTGATGTTCCGTGCTTCAGTCACCGATATCTGACGTCATCGTTGTGTGTCGCGCTTAGAGTGACATAAAAGATACAGCCAAAGTGTCCGAACTGAGACGCATCTGAAAAAAAATCTGATTTCAAATCGCATTTGAAACCACCTCCCGATGTGGTTTGAATCAGATACCGAAAAATCGGATTTCATGTGTTTTTTTTTTGCTGTACAGACCATCCAAAACTCATCTGGATACAATCTGGATATGCAAAAAATCGGATTTTTAGTGGCAGTCTGAACAAGGCTTTAGAGCAGAAATGCATTTCTGCACATTACTGCCTACCTAACTTAGAAACTGTCTTGTTTCTAAGTAAATTAGATGGATGTTTACTCTAATGACACAAAGTGAATTTAACCTTAATGACACTGAATTAGTTAGAGATAATTTATAAGAACATACTTCATAAGTCAAAGAATTAATGTGTATGACGTCATTCAGAACAACATCTGGCCAAAAATACGTTTTTTTGTGTTTGTTTCGGTGGTTTGGAACAGCTCGCCTGGTTGAACATTTATGAAAACTTCTAACCGGCTGTTAAACACCTTTTTGCTGCCATTGGTCCACGTCATCGGTAGGTGTGACCAGAGGCTCCAAGTTTTTCAGTCAGTATTCAACGTGAACACACCTGTGTGCAAGACCATGTCATGCGATTTTTGTTTGTTTAATAAGTCTACAAATGGAAAAAATCTACTCAAATACTATCATGCGCACATTCATTAATGTGCCATCTGCAGCGAAAGCCATTTACACATCTGCCAAAAGTAAGCCTATAATCATTCATTTGTATTTATTCTGCACATTAACACTTTTATACACTCATCTCTGTAATAGTGTCATTATCATCATAAATTACAATAACAAAGTGTGATCGGTGCATATTATGGCCGAGTATAGCATGTTAGCGCATCGTCATTAATTAAGAATCTAAACAAGACAAATTATAAATGTTTTACTGCATTTGCATGACTCTAAATCAGGGGTCGCAAGCCAAGCTCTTAGTTAAAAATTCAAGTTGCTCGCCGGGTGTCTCACCATCATATGCAGAAATCGCCCCCCCCCCCCCATCTGAGGGTTGTCCCCCTAAAATATCATTAAAATATGTGTATTGTAAATAATATAATGATATATTCTTAAAATAATTGTTTAAGAAATAAAATTATACAAATGCAAACGGGGCAACAACAAAAAAACCCTTGGTGTCCCCTTCAAAAATTGCTCTTGAGAATTGTTATGTTTATTGTCCCCCCCAACATTTTGAGGAAATTTTCGCCCCTGCTCACCATTCACCAACACATGATCTTTTAAAACTGTATAGAGATCATTTTCCTGCAGAAAGTGTGGGTGCTATTGCAAAGCTTGAACTCAATGACATGGTTTTGATTTTCTTTTCTCCCAAATTTGTCGTACAGCCTACTCCTGGTTAAAAAGGTTTGAAATGAACACCCGCCAAATGCGGATTTTCATGCATAGTATTTTGCTGATGTACCAGCCACTGTGGAAGGCAACCTGTAAGACTTCTCAGAGTGATGTTTTACAAGAAATTAGACACAAACATGTGCATTTAACAAAAAGTTATAATATTTTGAAGAACGTATGAAAGAAAAGCCTCCGATGCCCATCTGATTTGATATGTGTGCATAGTGAGTTCTGGGACTCGTTTCCCAATAACTATTGATCTTAGCTGTTAAGAGCATTTTCTACAAGCAATTTTATGAACGTTTGTTATTTTTTATGTGTGCCCAGGGTGTGAAATATCACCCGCCACACTCCAAATGCGACGAGGCTCAATCCAGTTTGCGAGCTCCTCCAAATTCAGGTATTTCATTCGTGAGTAATTTTGCTCATCTACTGGCAAGAGGTGGATGACCTGAAAGATGTCTTGGAGTGACACATGAAAAGAAATGCTGTTAGTCACAAAGACATGTTTTTAAAAACAGACAAAAGGGAGCCTGGGAAGCTCAGGGAGTAAAGACGCTGACTACCACCCCTGGAGTCGCAAGTTTGAATTCAGGGCGTGCTGAGTGACTCCAGCCAGGTCTTTTAAGCAACCAAATTGGCCCGGGTGCTAGGGAGGGTACAGTAACATGGGGTAACCTCCTTGTGGTCGCTATAATGTGGTTCTCACTCTAGGTGGGTGTGTGATGAGTTGTGCGTGGATGCCGCGGAGATTACCGTTAAGCCTCCATATGCGCTATGTCTCTGCAGTAACGCGCTCAACAAGCCATGTGATCAGATGCGTGGATTGACATCTCAGATGCAGAGGCAACTGAGATTCGTCCTCCACCACCCGGATTGAGGAGAGTCGCCACGAGGACTTAAGAGCGCATTGGGAATTGGGCATTCCAAATTGGGGAGGAAAAAAAAGAACAAACAAATGGAAAGCCGTCAATGCTCGTGTATGATTTGCTGTTTGTTCAGAGGCGTGCAACGGGCTTGTGGAACAAGTGCATGTAAAGAGTTATCACTCCTTTTTCTCAGTTTCATTTGACTGAAAACTGTTTGCAAGAATAATATAGTCTGTGAGTTTCATTTGCTTTATTTCCACGGAGCAGTTTGCTCGTACATATTGTGAACACAACTCTGCAGGATCAGTAATATATACAGCTATCTTTGAATTAAAGAAACAAAGACGAAAGTGATTAAATCATAAAGTAATAGAAGACACGTTCACCTTGAACCTAAAATTGAGTTCTATTTTCTTTCCTTTAGGCAGCCTTCACTGTAATACCAAAACGCAATACAAACACATTTGATAACAACAAATTTGGCATTTTTTGGGAACACAATGGAATTTATTAGACTTATTATGATGATTATTATAATTATCTTTACATTTAAAATTGTCTTCAATTTTTCAATTTTTATGAAGAAATGCATCAACCAAAAATAAAATAATTTGCTCCTTAGTGAAAAAAGGTTCCCTACCCCTGCTCTAAATCATCATCAAGAGGTTAAAACAGCTTCTTTTATTGACATCATATGAATTCTACTCATAGAATGAGGCATAAAGTCATTGATAACACATTTTAATCACAACTACTCCCAATGACTCTCAATGACTCGCAGAGCGGTGTGGCGGGTGTCTGAATGTTCGTAAACAGTATACCGTTGCTTGGCTTTTTGAACTTCTTTTTACCCCTGAACGAAGAATGAGTAAAAACTTCTCCGGAAGAATTTCAAGGTCTTAACAGTTCTGCAAATTTTTAGGTGCAATTGTAATAAATTAAATCACAATTCATGTGTAACAACCTGGAATCATTGCATTCTAAAAAGCACATCCATGCGGTGAATATGTGTACTTCCTAGCAAAACAGTATTAAAAAAGCAATATGTTAAATTATCAAGATGTCCAAATTCTCAGTATTCATGATACAGCAGGTGAAAAATACCTGGATGATGTACTGTATCTGCTCAGATTCTAAAGTGTGCAACCAATGGACACTCATATGGTCAGTTGAGGAGAATTAATCAGATTCGAGAACGAAAAAACTGCAACCTAGGAAGTGCTATATGTACCAAAAAAGTTGTTCATCATGGTTACATTTTACTTGTTTCACAACACCTGATAAAACATTTTTCACAGTTGTTGTTACAGACTGATCTTGCAGTGAATTAGGAAACAGGAGGTTGACTTTTCTTGAGCTAAACTTGATCTGTGCTTATCGAAATTCAAAGTACTGTCTGCAGTGGCCAAAGTGGGAAATGGAACCCCTAAAGAGGGAACCCAGGTCTCCCACAAGGCTGACACAACATGCTTCTGGTTGCACCAAATGAGAAGGGAAACACACTTGAAAATTTGGAAGCAACTTATCTACTTCCTGTTTAATCACTTTTGTTCTAAGGACTGTACGTCATAGTGCTAGGAACATACAGGTAAAAGAACAATAACGACATGGCGGATGTACTACAGAATGTCCATTTATACTAGTATGAATTTAAACTACACAGCTACATACTCAGGAGACGTACTTCTGATCAGCGGTTGACAGGGATAAACTGGCCATCAGGAGCCCCAGGAATTTTCCCGGTGGTCTAGTCAAGTAGTGGTCACCCTCCCCCCCATCAAACTGCGTAATGATCAAGGGTCAGACATTTGCACCACTCTTGCTGTGCATGTGAAACCCCAGAAGCCAAATATTTAAAAAGTGTGACGAAACAGCACATCCATAGGCCGCAGTGCGAGATCAGTGCACGACTGGTCTCTTTTTATTATGTCTTCACGTTACCCAGAGATCTAAACAATGCAAATTTAAAGAAGTAAAAATGCAGTGCATTGTCACTTTAAAAACAATGCTTAAAAAAATGTAAGTTTTTAATACAAAGACTTCATATTTTACATTCATTTGAAATTAGTGCCAGTGCTGAGGGCCTATCCTGGCTCGTTGGCCTGAGGTATTATTTTTTTAGTTCTAAAGCTGAAAAACTTCTCTCATCATAGGCAACAGTGATGGGAGATAGACAGTATACAGCTTTTAATAAAAAAAATATATTAGTATATGTTGAAATTAACATTAACTAACATCAATAAATGCTGTAAAAGCGTTGCCATTTTTAGTTACTTCATGTTAAATAATGTAGTTAAAAAATGTAAGGCTTGTGTTGTAATAAAGGTGTAGTTTAGGGAATATACTATAAGTTTTCTTTTCTGGTGTTTTTGTAAAATTATTACAAGATTATTATTGCTTGTGACCCCAAATAAATGTGAGTCAGAGCAAAATGATTCATCATTAAAACTAGGAGCCATAAGTTTGTTTGCCTTGATATACTGTATATGACAAGTACACTGGTAGTAAATGAGCACTCTTTCTGAACATTTAGACTTAAGTGCTCAAATGGGGGGCTGGGGGCAGAGTATGTGAGTGGAGTGGAGCGGCAACAATTTGGCTTCTGCGCTCAAAGCATTCTTTAATCACTCTGCTCCAGCTCCACTCTGGGTTGTCCATTTCCCCCTCCTCGCTCACTCCTTACTCCTGTATTAGAGAAACCATGCTCTGTGTTCGCTCCATGGCAAAAATAGCACCTCACTTCCTCTCAACTGTAAAGATATACCAGTATGCTTTTTAATATCACAACCTTCCATGCAGAAGGTGTATTAAATAAAAAGTAAATAAACAATACTAGAAGAAAATCTACAATGTGCTTTATTAGAACACTAACATTAGCTCAAGACTAAATTAAATAATTTTTATAGCTTACTTTTTAAACATATCGGCAGTATTCTCTGGGTTTGATCAATTAAATAAATTGCAAAAAACAAACTACAAAAAAATAAAAAATATAAATTAACAAACTAAAAAAATTATATAAATTACCAGAAAAAAAAACATTAAATTAAATTAAATGAATAAATTACTAAACAAAAAAAAAAACTAAAATTAAAAATATAAATTACAAAACTAAAACATTATAAAAATTACCAGAACAAAAAAAAAAAAACTTAAATTAAATATAATTAATAAATTACCCCAAAACAAATTCAATTAAAAATATAAATTACCAAATGAAAAATATTATATAAATTACCAGAACAAAAACAAAATATTAAATTAAATCAAGTTAATAAATTACCAAAAAAAAAAAAAAAAAACATTATTAGGCATGTATTATTGCCTATTATTTTCTATTATTGCAGTTCTTTTTATTAACCTTGCCCTATAATTCTGTGAATGAAAAAACAAATATATTTTCAGAATGTTCTACACTTTTTTTAATCAAAACTAGATATGACTGTAAAAACTATATGTCTAATGCATAGTTACATTTTTGAAATACTTGCATTTAAAATTTTAAAGATTTTAAATCTTCCTCTATTTCCATTTGCTGAGCTTCTTCATCAGAAAATGTATAACGCATAAATTATACTACAGCTCTAAAATATATTTAGATGGCAATATTAACTATGCAATATTAACATGTTGATTAGTTCAGATGGTATTTTATGTTGTTAAAAGTTCAGTTCTATTTAATGCGGAAAACAATATCCTTCAGTTAAGATTGAATGTTAGATTAGAATGTTGATACGATTATTCAAAGTATTTAATAGGGGATATCTGTATTACTGACCTTTAGATTTTCTCTCCACATGGAACAGATTATCATTGTGTTTTTTAGACACGTATTTTAGGATTTCACAACAAACATTTGATCTTGGCAATCACCTCCCCGCTCGTGTTCTCCTTTGCCGTTCCATCATTAATTTTCACTATATGCCAGTTGACGTAAGAATAAAGAGATGAAACACAAGCATTAAGTCAAGCTTTACCGCAAGCGTATCTCAATAATAGGGAGCGTGAAAACAGAAAGTGAAAGTAACTTTAGCGCTGGAGTTTGAAAATTACCAAGAGCTGCTAGGTTTTAAATTAGTAAATTATTTCTGGTTATATCAGAAATTCCATCTTTCCTTCGTTCCAATAGTGTTTAACACTGCTTAACATGTGGTGAATTATTGAATTAAGGTCTTTTTACTCTTCAAGTGTTTTGCCCTTGAGGGAGCATTAGTGGAGCGCTCTTGGAGCGAGAGAAAACCCGCTCCTTGCTCCAGGCAAAATCATGCCGTTCCACTCCTCGCTCCGCTCCGCTCACATACTCTGGCTGGGGGATATCGAATTGGGGAAGCAAGACACAGTACTTGCCAATACGAAAGCAATAGATGGCAGTGTTGTGCCGAAATCTGATTCCACACTAGATTCTTACACCCCACTACCTGATCGGTCCCTATACCTTAAAGGAATATTCCGAGTTCAATACAAGTTAAGCTTGATCGACAGCAGTTGTGGTACAATATTGATTGCCACAAAAAATTATTTTAGCTTGCCCCTCATTTTCTTAAAAAAAGAAGAAGAAATGGTAAATGGTCTGCACTTATATAGTGCTTTTTTTACCAAATCGCTTTACACTGTGTCCCAATCACCCATTCACACACACACATTCATACACCAATGGGGCAGAGCTGTCATGCAAGGTGCTAGCCTGCCATTTGGAGCAACTTGGGGTTCAGTGTCTTGTCCAAGGACACTTCGGCAGGTGGAGTTGTGTGGGCCGGGAATTGATTAGCCAACACTGCGATTAGCAGCCGACCCGACTACCTACCACCCAAAAAACATCACATATTAGGGTTCCAGTGAGGCACTTACAATGGAGTGAATAGGGGCCAAGCCGTAAACTTAAAAATACACACTATTTCAAAAGTATAGTCTCAAGACATAAACAATATGCATGTTAACATGATTTAATTGTGATAAAATCACTTACTAACCTTTTCTGTGTAAAGTTACAGCAAATTTTACAACTTCGTTGCCATGACGATGTAATACAAACAAACCCTATAACTATTATAAACTTAACATTTTTGCCTTTAAACCCTCCAGCAATTGTCCCAATTCACTTCCATTGTAAGTGCCTCATTGCAACTTTGATTTTTGCTTTTTTTTTTTTTTCTAAGTAAATTTTTGTGGTTATCAACATTAGGGCCTATGCCACAAATGTTGTCGATTGAGTACCGGTTCAGGAGAACCGGTACTTTTCCCGAATGGCCGGTTGCAAATCGGGCCTCTGCATTATGCAGAATGGGACACAAAACAGCGCCGCCATATGCCGAAGGGGGTAGCGATATGTAGAAAAGGGCAGCTGTTTTATTTTGTTTTTTTTTTAAACTGTAATAAGATCCAACCATGGTAATGAGAAGCATTATCTTACCTGTAATTACCATGATCTTACTAGTACTACAGTTAAATTCTGGATATATACTGTATACAAGAACTATGATAAATGTTCGTAAGAGCAACATAGCCCTACAAAAATGTGATGTTAATAAAAATTTACAGATATTATTGTTGTTAATATCTGTAAATTTACACCTCAACCCTACTCAAAATCAATGCTTTACTGTAAAAATTGCATTCTAATTCTCTGTGACAAAATGTAAGCAATTAACTGCATTTGCAAGTCAATACCACAGGGCCAGTTTTTACTCCCAGTCCAGCCCTGGCTGTTGCAATGTAAGTACAAACTAGGCATAGTAATTCATGACGCAGTCCATAACTTTGAGTGGAAGCTTTTCATTTTCATATTTTTATGTTGATTATTGATTTTCCAGCAAAATATGTTGCCTCCAAAGTCAGAGTCAGTACAGGTATGACATTCCCACCTGACAAACCGTAAGCAAAGGCTGCTGTTCCAGAAGACAAATCACTTTGATGGACCATGAACTCTCTAGAGTGTGACATGGAGAGTATACATCATTCTGTCATGTGGTTTGATCCCTCCAGCGAGAACACAAATGTGTGATAGGGGAAAAGCCCATGACCTTCACTTTACAGACCCCATAAAATAATTATTTTTCCCCCTTCTACATAGCTCAAGAATTAATTTGCCCCCAATATGTTGACACAGCAGTCTGTAGGCATCATATCAAACCCAATGTTGGCGCAACAACCTTTTGCTGTGACGGTATTGAAGTAGAGCTACTCCAAAGTGGCTGTCTTTGAAACAATCTTTTCTGTGAAGGCATGGCTGATTGAAGGGTGTGAATGCACCCAAACATTACCCAAAAACAAAAATCTGTCATAATTTACTAACTCTAATATCGATCCAAACCGGTATGTCTTTTTTCTGCAAGGAGAAATTGTAATAACGTATTGGTTGCTTTTTTCCAAGCAATAACAATTCATTGAGACCAAAAGGACACATGAAGCAACAAACTTAATAAAGGGGTCCATACAAGGTCGGTGGCAGAGTTCGGTGGCAGAGCGCAGTTCCTGCAGCACGTCGGGGTCGGAACTACCCAGGTGCAGATCTTTGAGTTCCTTGGCTTGGTGTCCTTGCAGGAGAGCCATGGCATGCAGGGCGGAGGCGGCCTGTCCGGTGGCGCTGTAAACATTCGAGGTCAGTGATGACGTCATTCTACAGGCTCTAGAGTGGAGTACCTGGCGGTCCTGTCAGGTGGCAGCTTTCTCGTGACAAGTGGATCGCAACCGCTCTGTCCACCTGGGGACCTCTTTGTACCTGTGGGCCGCCCCGCCATCCAGGGTAGTGAGAGGGACGAGCGGAGGGGTTGGTTCCGGGCAGTAAAAGGTGCCCTCCACGACCGCGTCAGCTTGTGATGTACTTCCGGGAAGAATGGAACCGGGGGGGACCATGGCTATGAGTGGCGCCCTGACCCGAGGAACGGTTTCCAGTCCAGCTTCGCACTCACAGCAGCCTGGGAAAGCATAGCAGACATCTGCGTGTCAGCCTCAGACTGGGCGAGCAGACCCGAAGGTGGCAGCCCAGATGAGTCATCAGCATCAGATGCCGCTGTGACGCTCTCCGATGCAGTGGCGATATCGTCATCCAATTCTGGGGGCTCAAGGGAGAATGCCGGCTGGCCACGAGGCGCGCACTCATACTGAGCTCGGACGGAAGCAAGCAAGCGTGCCAGGGGGCGGGTGGTTCGTGGGGATTTACCCGCCGAAATCGAGCCTGTGTTCATCCCCAAATCGCCTTCATCGGCCAGACGGGTCATCCTCAACCCCGTGGGAAAAAGGAACAACACGGGGGTGGCTGAAGTGGCTTTCCTTCATGAGAAAAGAAAGCAGCGACTGCACTGCAATGTAGCCATGGCTATGTTCTCACACTGAGAACATGAACCATTCATAAAACGTTGCCTGCGTGTGATCGCAGCCCATTCACGCAAGGCAGCTTTTATGACCGTCAGAAGTGGAGAGAAATCAACCGCATCCAGGAACTACACAGAGGCGGAAAGACATCTTTAAAAAGACGCGTCCTGAAAAGGACGTTCAACGCCTGCTGTGTATTGCTCTTTTATGAGTGGGAACTCAAACTCTTTTAGAGGAAATAAACTCTTTTTAGGAGGAGAAACACTCTTTCAGGCAATGAAAGCGCTGACGAAGCACCCAGGGGCGTAAACTGCACAGAGTGCATAGAGAGAGAACACCAGCTGGAAACGTGCCATAGATCCAACAGCAGTGCTTATCGCCAGTAGAGGTGAGTGAAACAGTGGTGAACTTCAGCTTGCTGTTGCACAGCCGTTCGGCTCCAAAGAAAAATTCTGACTGGCACTCGCTACCACGCTTCCCTTTATACCCGCATGTCCGGAGGGGCATGCAAATTCTGTCAGCCAACTTGACATTGGACTTTTCTCAGGTTCAGAGGCACGTTTGGCGTCCCAGGAAGACCCCTTGTGTCACTTCATTCGACACGACGTCGAGTGAGTGACAGAAGGGGAACCTCACTGAATCTCATTACAAGGCTTTTCTCACTTCTGCAGACATGCTGCAGAGCAATAACTCAGGAAACAGCAAATATTTTCATATGCAGCTTTCTTAAATGTGTTATAAAATATTCCATTCTAGGAGACTTTGCAAGTGCTTTGGAAGATATGGTGCATACGTACCTTTAACATTAGTCAGTGGGTTGCAACATACAGCATTTTCTTTAAAAAAAAAAAAAAAAAAACATTTATTTTTACAGAAAAGTCCATCGCAGGTAAAGGGTCTGACCAAACATTATTGGAAATGTTGCAGTGACATGTTTGAAATTCTGCATTTATGTAATTCAGTGGCGTGTCCTTGATTAAAGTGGGATTTTAACAGCTTTCTCATGGTTATTTTCAGCAGCTGTCACAGCAAACTGGAGGAAGGGTTTACCTTCTTGTGCCAACTGCTCACAAGTGCTCTCCATATGAACAATTTACAAGCAACATTGGGCTGGAATGCCATATTACTGTGGCTTTAAAAACAAATCATGTTTCATGTCTATCATTTGTGGATTGTATTACCATATGCAAAAAATAACATGGCAAATAAACGCCAAGACTAATATAATCAAATTGTCTGATGTGTTATCTGCTTGTGTTCCAAGCCCTAGGGATTTTCAAGGAAGAAGTAGTGTTGTATTAAACTCCCTTGCATATCTTGCAGCTGAGATGGACTGTAATACACTTTCATAACATAAGTAGCCTACATTGAGAATTCTAAATAAAATCATGGCAGAAACTCATTATCCTAGATTTCAAGTTTTGTTGTTCAGTAATTTCCATCATGTATCCTATAATAATAGAATATGTAACCCGTAGTTAAAAAAAATACCTAGGCCTATTTACAGTATCTCACAAAAGGGAGTACACCCCACTTTTCATGTGACAACATTGAAGAAATTACACTTTGCTACAATGTAATGTACTGAGTGTACAGCTTGTATAACAGTGTCAGTTTGCTGTCCCCTCAAAATAACTCGTTAGTGTTACAAGGTCTCAGGTGTGAATGGGGAGCAGGTGTGTTAAATTTGGTGTCATCGCACTCACACTCCCTCATACTGGTCACTGGAATTTCAACATGGCACCTCATGGCAAAGAACTCTCTGAGGATCTGAAAAAAAGAATTTTAGCTCTACATAAAGATGACCTAGGCTAAAGGAAGATTGCCAAGACCCTGACACTGAGATGCAGCATGGTGGCCAAGACCACACAGCAGTTTAACAGGCCAGGTTGCACTCAGAACAGGCCTCGCCATGGTCGACCAAAGAAGTTGAGTGCACGTGCTCAGCGTCATATCCAGAGGTTGTCTTTGGGAAATAGACGTATGAGTGCTGCCAGCATTGCTGCAGAGGTTGAAGGGGTGGGGTTGGGGGGGATTCAGCCTTTCAGTCCTCAAACCATACGCCGCACACTGCATCAAATTGGTCTGCATGGCTGTCGTCCCAGAAGGAAGCCTCTTCTAAAGATGCACAAGAAAGCCTGCAAACAGTTTGCTGAAGACAAGCAGACTAAGGACATGGATTACTGGAACCATGTCCTGTGGTCTGATGAGACCTAGATAAACTTATTTGGTTCAGATGGTGTCAAGCGTGTGTGGCAGAAACCAGGTGAGGAGTACAAAGACAAGTGTGTCTTGCCTACAGTCAAGCATGGTGGTGGGAGTGTCATGGTCTGGGGCTGCATGAGCGCTGCTGGCACTGGGGAGCTAAAGTACATTGAGGGAACCATGAATGCCAACATATACTGTGACATACTGAAGCAGAGCATGATCCCCTCCCTTCGGAGACTGGGCCGCAGGGCGGTTTTCCAGCATGATAATGACCCCAAACACACCTCCAAGATGACTACTGCCTTGCTAAAGAAGGTGAGGGTGAAGGTGAGGGACTGGCCAAGCATGTCTCCAGACTTAAACCCTATTGAGCATCTGTGCAATCCTCAAATGGAAGGTGGAGGAGCACAATGTCTCTAACATCCACTAGCTCTGTGATGTCATCATGGAGGAGTGGAAGAGGACTCCAGTGGCAACCTGTGAAGCTCTGGTGAACTCCATGCCCAAGAGGGTTAAAGCAGTGCTGGAAAATAATGGGGGCCACACAAAATATTAACACTTTGGGCCCAATTTGGACATTTTCACTTAGGGGTGTACTCACTTTTGTTGCCAGCGGTTTAGACATTAATGGCTGTGTGTTGAGTTATTTTGAGGGAACAGCAAATTTAGCAAAGTGTAATCTCTTCAGTGTTGTCACATGAAAAGATATAATCAAATATTTACAAAAATGTGAGGGGTGTACTCACTTTTGTGAGATACTGATAAATATTGTTATTTTCCATGTTGTTTAGCATTATAGGTCATACATACCAAGTAATATTATAATAGTTACCCCTTAGCATATTGATCCCTTATACCTACACGTAACTAATTTATAGGTACACTATTATTACAAAAAGGTACGCTGTAAATTCTGTGTCCTTATGCTGTAAATTGCGGGCTGTAATCTAAAGCGTTACCAAATATGACATATAGAACATTTAACTGTGATGATCTGCTGTGCAGCAATGTATTTGACAAAAAATAACTCCAATGTTGTGTTTTGGATTGTGCAGTGAGGATCTGTATAGAATTACTTCATTTGATGAAAAATAATGTAATGGAATGCTGCAAACTAATTGTTCTGCTCATTTGATTAAAATTCTAAACATTTATTTAATTTGACAGTTTTTTGATGATAACATTTTATTAAACTTTAAAACACAACATTCAGAAATAATTAAATGGAAAACAATTTCAAAATGCCCGTTTTCTTTTCTTTGCTCAAAAACTTTAATATGAAAATCAATATTTTGAGGACCGATTAAATTCTCCCCATTATTTTTCTCCTTTAATAATAATTATTATTAACCATTAAAAATGTTGCCGTTTGTTTGTATACAAGCTATATAAGTGCAGACCATTTACCATTGTGCATCCCGAGCAGCCCAGCATAGCAACATCAGCTGAACCAGTGGTGTTTGGCCCGGGACTATCTGTTCGACCAATGGCAGTGTTCAGGGAGCCTGTTTGAGAACATTATTTTTGCAAATCCATTTGGTGATGATAATGGCACAGAAATAACACAATTCAGCTTTAAGACTTCAACATGTAAATTACCTCTGTTGAGATTGGCTTTCCTCAGCATACCTTCACATTGTATACATTGTATAATTTGTTTAAATAATAAAAAAAAAATTGTCATTCCTTAGGGTGAGCCAAATAGTTGAATAGACGATAATATGTAAACCTGAGAGCTGACATGTTTCCACTGTGCTCGAGGTTGACATAATGAGCATGATTTCTGAATGACCAGTTTTTGCATCTTAGTTTCATGATTGGTCTATCTTGGTGCACTGGCGAGGGAGCTTTGTATTTTAATTTTAGAACTCTTTGATTTCAAGAGCAAATAAATTCTGTTTTCCATGATCGGTCCCCTTTAAAACATTTATTGAATATTTACTGTATGGGACATTAGCCACAATAAAACGTATCGGTTACCTAACGTAACCTCGGTTCTCTCTAGATGAGGGAACGAGTATTGCGTAAGCTAGCTTACGCTACGGGAAAGATTCATCTTTTCTGAGATATTGAAGCCAAAAAATGATCCTTAATTTTTGTATCCATTGTCAACGCAGTGCGGCAGCTGCAGACCTTGAGCGAGCTAGCTAGCGAGCTCATAGGTTGCTCTGCGGCAACTGCTGCAGCCTATAGATCGAGCTTGGGCGTAACTCGCATCCAATGAGAGGCGTCCGCAGCTCACTGCATCAAAGCCCGCCAAAATGGGCGTGACTAGAGTGCATATAAGCGTAGTTCGTAGGCTGGAACCCTGGTTTTCATTGACTGAAGCTGAAAAGTCGCCGTGGGCGCTGAAGCACGGCCGGCTACGCAATACTCGTTCCTCATCTAGAGAGAACCGAGGTTACGTTAGGTAACCGACACGTTCTCTTCACGAGAGGTTCTCTCAGATATGTAAGCTAGCTTACGCTACGGGAACCCATTGTCAACGCCGTGCGCGCCAAGCATCCACTGTATGAGCCCCAGGGAATTAAGGGGGACCCGGGGAGCCCTTATGAGTGGGGAAATAATATTTGGCCGGCAAGAATGCGGTCATTGATTGTGTAATACATAAGCACATAGTAGGATCGGAATCGACAGAGCGGCGGTGCCGGTCTGTGTGGAATGTGTCCCATCAGTGCAGCTCACCAGGGGAGCTGTAGCGTGATAAACCGCTAGTAGTTTTGCCTGCAGAGCGGGCACTTCCATATTGTAAAATCTGACAAAGGTGGAGGGGAAGTCCATCCCGCTGCCACACATATGTCGTGAATGGAAATTCCGCTGGACCATGCCCACGAGGATGCCATGCCTCTAGTGGAGTGAGCCCTAATGCCCAACGGGCATGGCAGGTCTTTTGACGCCGTATGCAGCAGCAATAGCGCCCACTATCCATCTAGATAGTGTCTGTTTCGAGGCGGCGAGACCTTTGGTGCGCCCCGAACTAAACAAAAAGCTGCTCGAGCGCCTGAAAGCAGCGGAGCGCGCAGTATACAATCTCAGTGCTCTGACCGGGCAAAGGAGATTGGCGCCGCGTCGCTATCCGGTGCTGGCAGCGCCGATAGGGAAATGACCTGTGCTCTGAAAGGAGTACCGATCACCTTGGGAACATAGCCGTGTCTAGGCTTTAAAATGACCTTGGAGTCACTTGGTCCAAACTCAAGACACGCAGCGCTGACAGACAGTGCGTGAAGGTCTCCCACACGCTTGACTGATGACAGGGCAGTCAGAAAACGGTTTTGAGTGAAAGGTATTTCAAATCCACGGATTGAAGTGGTTCGAAGGGGGGCTTTCATAGTTTCGAGAACTATAGAAAGATCCCAGATAGGAACCGATGGGGGCGCTGGGGTTCATCCTTCTAGCTCCCCTGAGGAAGCCGGATGACCAGCTCGCTTTTACCCCATGACTGGCCGTGCAGGGGTTCAGCTATTGCCGCAACGGCCGCCACATACACTTTGAGCGTGGATGGGGATCTGCCCTTATCCAGCAGCTCTTGTAGAAATACGAGCAGCGTACTGACACCCCACATGTCCGCGGGTCCAGGTCTCTGTCGGTGCACCATTTTGAGAACACAGACCATTTTGACGCATAGAGTCTTCTCGTGGAAGGGGCTCTAGCGCGTATGATGGTGTTTATTACTCCTTCTGGCAGAGCGACGGGTAGTCGCTGATCACCCACGCATGCAGCCCCAGCTCTGGGTGGGGATGCCAGATTGTGCCGCGAGCTTGAGAGAGGAGATCTGCTCTCACTGGGATGGGCCACGGCGCTGTCAGTGACAGCTGCGTAAGCTCCGGAACCATGTCTGATTCTCCCAACGCCGGGCTATGAGGAGCACCGAGTGACGCTGCTTCCCTGATCCTCTGCATTACCTGTGGCAATAGCGCAGACAGGAGGGAAGGCGTAAGCGGGCGCCTGGGCCAGTCCTGGGCCAGCTGCCCTCGCTGAGAAAAATATTGGGCAGTGAGAGTTCTCTTTGGACGCCAAGAGGTCTATCTCTGCTCTGCCGAATAGGTGCCATAACGCCTGGACTGTTTGAGCGTGCAGGGACCATTCCCCTGGGGGAATATTTTCTCTGGACAGTCTGTCCGGCCGCCGCTCAGGTGGCCTGGCACGCGCGTCGCCCTCAGCGAGCGCAGGTGGCACTGGGACCAACTCAGTATGCGTTTTGTCAGATGGAAGAGGTTCCTGGATCTGACACCGCCCTGACGGTTTAGGTAGGATACCACAGATCTGTTGTCCGAACGGACCAGGACGTGGTGACCCTGAATGACCGGGAGAAAGCGCACGAGCGCGCACTCGACCGCTATCATTTCCAGACAATTTATGTGAAGGAGCTTTTCCTGAACTGACCATAGGCCGAAAACCGAGAGCCCTCGCGAGACCGCGCTCCAACCCGTGTTGGACGCTGCCTGTCGAGATGACTTTTCGGCGAGATACAGCTCCCATTGTCACTCCCCGCTGATACCATTCGGCCACTGTCCAGGGCTGCAGAGCTGATATGCAGGTCTGAGTCACCTTGATGAGCTGGCGGCCTGTGGCCCAAGCCCGGCGAGACGCCGGGTGTTTAGCCAATGCTGAAGCGGGCGCATGTGCAGTAAACCCAGCTGAAGTACTGCTGCGGCTGAGGCCATGTAACCTAGCACTCTCTGGAATTTCTTCAGAGGCGTGAGGCTGTTCATCTGAAAAGATGCGGCTAGTCGCTGAACACGGCGTGCGCGGCTGTGTAGATAAGCGAGCCGCCATTGCCACGGAGTCTAGTTCTATTCCCAGGAAGGAAATGGTCTGACTGGGCTGTAGTGAGCTCTTGGTCCAATTGACTGCAAGACCCAAACTGTTCAGATGGCTGAGGAGAACTGCTCTGTGAGACAGAAGCTCCGTATGTGATTGAGCCATAATCAGCCAGTCGTCCAAATAGTTCAGAATTCGCAAACCCTGACTCCGCAGGGGTGCGAGCGCCGCGATCCATGCACTTCGTGAAAGTACGGGTGCTAAGGACAGGCCAAACGGAAGGACGGTGTATTGATAAACCTGGCCGTCGGCTGAATCTCAAGAATGGCCTGTGACGGGATTTATCTGAATCTGAAAGTATGCATCTTTCAGATCGAGAGAAATAAACCAGTCCCCTGGCGCACATGCGCGAGGAGTTTCCTGATTGTAAGCATTTTGAACGGTCTTTTGCAAGCACCTTGTTCAAAACCCTGAGATCTAATATGGGTCTGAGGCCGCCGTCTTTCTTGGGAACAAGAAAATAACGGCTGTAAAACCCCGACTCGCTCAGAGAGGGTGGCACTTTTTCTATGGCCTTTTGCACAGAAGGCTTGCTATTTCTGAACGAAGCATGCACGCTGCTTCCGTGTTCACAGTGGTTTCGAGCCAGCTCTGAAGCGAGGGGCGGCGATCGAACTGTAGCAAATAGCCCTGTTGTATTGTGCTTAACACCCACTTGGATATCCCTGGAATAGCTTCCCACGCTTTGAAGCGTAACGCTAGAGGGTGAATGGCCAATTCGCTCTGATTGCCGCACACAGAGCTGAACAAAATGTGTGAGCTGCGTTTAGTGTGTTCATGCATGATTGCTCGCAGACAGCATGAACAGGCTGTTTTGTGAGTGACTTCCGATTGGAATGAATGGGGAAAGAGTCACATCTGTTACGTGATGCGTAAGCATAGTCATGGGCACGGGACTTACACACAGAGGAATGGTTGCTGGCCGTGTAACAGAGCGGGCAGAGAATGGGCGCCACGACGCATTTGTGGGTGCATTTATTGACTCTAGCGCCGAGCGGTTCGTGAATCGCTTTATGTGAGCGTGCTCTGGTGGGGACACGAGACATGCAGTGCTTGTGTGCAGAAGTGAACACTGGATTGTGGGCACATTTTCTACACATAGGCCTGGTCGTGTGACAGAGCGGGCAGAGAATGGGCGCCAAGACGCATTTGTGGGCGCTTTCATTGACTCTGACGCCGAGCGGTTCGTGAATCGCTTTATGAGAGCGTGCTCTGATAGGGGCACGGGATGTGTTATGCTTGTGTGTAGGGGCGAACACTGGGTTGTGGGCCACTTTTTCTACACATAAGACATGTTTGCTCTTTACAAGATTTATTTGGGTCGCCACTTGCTGCTCGGGTTTCAGCGTTACCTTAGATCGAGGCCCGCGGGGGGGCGGCGGTCTGCGGCGGCTGTCTGAGCGTGATCGAGGGCGGCCGCCCTGTCGACGCTGAGAAGTCTGAGATTGTTGAACTGGGCGCTGGGAAGAGGCTCGTGCAGGAGGCTGATCATGTGAGCGGCCTGCAGAGGAGCTTAGCTGACGCCGCAGGAAGAGGTTCATGGCTTGGGTGGCTTTCTGGAATTCTGAGAAGCGGTCAACAATGCCACTCACCGCGGAGCCGAAGAGACCGGTTGGAGAGAGCGGTGCGTTGTAGGATCTGTAAAACGGCCATTGAGTGCAGAGCAGATGCGGCTTGGCCGGGCGGCGGAATAGGCGCGCCAACATAGGCGGAAGTCGCTCTGCAGGCCTTAGACGGGAGCACAGGCTTGGAACGCCATCTCGCGGAGGGCGGACAAAGGTGTGCTGCTACCGAAGTCCTCGACCGGGGATGGAGGAGTAGCCTCTCTCAGTGGTGCCGCCCACCGACGCAGAGAGGTGGAGACGTGTGAACGGGTCCTGGCTGAAAAAGGAGCTGCTCCACGACTTTGCAAGCTCCGTATGTAATTCCGGCAGGAAGGGAGCGGCCCGGGCCGCGGGTGTAGAGCGGCGATGGCTTTGAAGAAAGCAGCCGCCGAAGTCTGTTGGGTGCCTGCTCAGGGGCGGTGACCACTCGAGCCCGAGGCGGTCGACGGCCTGTGTGAGGAGGCGTGTTATCTCCCCTTCGACCCGGCGCGGTCCTGCTGGATTCCTGGGCTGAGGAGGAGGCTTGGGAGCCTGTCCACTCCTGCTGTCCGAAGCCATGATGGAACAGCGGCCCTTATCCTCCGCCGTCATCCGAGATGGCAGCAGTGCGGCCGCCGGCGGCAACTCGCGCGTCCCGGGGCGGGAGGGTGAAAGCGATGCTCGAGGGAGAGGCTCCGGCGAGGCAGTCGCTTCAACCACAGTTTCCGGCAGCCTTTGTGAGCGGCGCTTCTTCCTGCGCGGCTGAGGGTAGGCGGCGCTGGCGGTTTCTGCTTTGATCGCTCGAGTCGAGCCCGCAGGGTCGACATCGGTAGCTCCTCGCAGAAATCGCATCCGCCCTCAGTGAGGGCGAGCTCTGCGTGCCCCAGTCCCAGGCAGAGAGCGCAGATGATGTGGCGGTCTCCTGTGCTGAGAAGGGCGCGACGTGAGGCGCAAGTGGAGCGAGGCATCTTGAAAAAGACGCTCGTACTCTTTTGTGAATAGTTCGTGAGAACTAGCTTGCTGAATAAAAGGATACGTCGTCGGATGGCGTAGCTCGCAGGATGGCTGAAGGTGGCTGAGACGGCCGGCTTCTTCTAGCGCTGTCCACGCTTGCTAGATGCCCCTCAAATGGCGACGCGGCTTCCAGGTCAGCGATGCGGAGAGCTTCGCTGAAGAGATGAAAATCAGGGTTCCAGCCTACGAACTACGCTTATATGCACTGTAGTCACGCCCATTTTGACGGGCTTTGATGCAGTGAGCGCGCGGACGCCTCTCATTGGATGCGAGTTCGCCCAAGCTCGTCTATAGGCTGCAGCAGTTGCCGCAGAGCAACCTATGAGCTCGCTAGCTAGCTCGCTCAAGGTCTGCAGCTGCCGCACTGCGTTGACAATGGATACAAAAATTAAGGATAATTTTTTGGCTTCAATATCTCAGAAAAGATGAATCTTTCCCGTAGCGTAAGCTAGCTTACGCAATACGAGAGAACCTCTCGTAAGAGAACTAAACTTTCAGACACACATTTACCCACTTGCAGTTATAATACAGACATAATGAAAATCCCCAAACACTCCAGTTGCCAGAAAACCTCTCTAAACTCCACTGCAGCCTTTTCCATGTGTTAACTTCAACTTGCCAGATGCCAAACATCAGACAAGCTTATTCACTGTCAAAGAAATGCCCCTCAGATGCAGTGTAAGACAGAGGCTTGGTGTTTGCTGCTGGGGACAGGTTTGTGCAGGAAACAAACCCTGTGACATCTGGTCCTTTTGTCAGCAGTAGGCCTAGATGCCTAATGAAGGGACATACTTTTGCTTGGCATTGCTCTGCAATCCATTTATTAACGTCAGCGAAGTCACACCAGGGTCTGCTGCACACTTTAATGATGGCACACTCAAGCTCACAGTGTTTGCTGGCATTTGTGTGAGAGAACCACAGTCAGGTCAGGATTAAATGTTAACAAAACAAAATGTACAATGCAATGTTCACACTATATGTCTTTCACAGCACACAGACACAGAAGAAGGGTTGAACCCAATAGCAGGAGCTTTATTGATGACGATCTTTAGGCAAGTCAAATGTTATAGGAGAGATCGGTAACTTAACTTCAATGACAGAGTTACTGCTTGCAGGGAGTTTACAAGAGGATAGCCCATCCAGGAATTCAGAGAAAGAAGAGGAGTCCTTGGGATCATGGAGACAAGGAATATTGGGTAAACGACTGGAGATTCACAAATGTCAAGAGCATAAGAAGAGCAAGTAAATCTGAGTGTTCCTTGCTGAGACTAGATGAGGATGGAGAGGCGGGTGAGGATTTATAGAGGTGATGTGATTGAGTGCTGTATTGGGCTCAGGTGTGAGTGATTAGTACTTCAGGGAGAGAGAGTGGAGTGTGGAGTCAGAGAGGGAGTCCGGTGTGGATGTGACAATGTCAAACTTCAGATTAAGAAATGTATTGCAAAGTTTTTCTGTATTGTTTCATCAGTCATTCACTGAACAAACACTTCTGAAAAATAAAATTAATTCTTAAGCAGTTCATCACCTCTTTCAAATAATTTCCCAGATGAATGTGTGAATATTTATTGTGTACTATTTTTTCCATATATTTGCATGGTAACATTGTTGTTCAGAAGTGCACAAAGTATAATATACAACACATTTACTGAATTTTTTAGTGTTGGTTATTGTTAATTTCAAAATATAGGGGATACCTGTGCTAGTTGTCACATTTTACCACAGTGAATATTTCTAAGAGTAGGTTTATTTTTGAAAGTCATATTCTATATAAGTTTGCATGCACTACCTGTGTTCATGTGGGATTCCTCCAGGTGTTCCGGTTTCCCCAGCAGTCCAGAAGACATGCATGATAAGTTAATTGGAGACCCTAAATTTATGAAGATACACTCGCCTAAAGGATTATTAGGAACACCTGTTCAATTTCTCATTAATGCAATTATCTAATCAACCAATCACATGGCAGTTGCTTCAATGCATTTAGGGGTGTGGTCCTGGTCAAGAAAATCTCCTGAACTCCAAACTGAATGTCAGAATGGGAAAGAAAGGTGATTTAAGCAATTTTGAGCGTGGCATGGTTGTTGGTGCCAGACGGGCCCGGTCTGAGTATTTCACAATCTGCTCAGTTACTGGGATTTTCACGCACAACCATTTCTAGGGTTTACAAAGAATGGTGTGAAAAGGGAAAAACATCCAGTATGCAGCAGTCCTGTGGGCGAAAATGCCTTGTTGATGCTAGAGGTCAGAGGAGAATGGGCCGACTGATTCAAGCTGATAGAAGAGCAACTTTGACTGAAATAACCACTCATTACAACCGAGGTATGCAGCAAAGCATTTGTGAAGCCACAACACACACAACCTTGAGGCGGATGGGCTACAACAGCAGAAGACCCCACCGGGTACCACTCATCTCCACTACAAATAGGAAAAAGAGGCTACAATTTGCAAGAGCTCACCAAAATTGGACAGTTGAAGACTGGAAAAATGTTGCCTGGTCTGATGAGTCTCGATTTCTGTTGAGACATTCAGATGGTAGAGTCAGAATTTGGCGTAAAGAGAATGAGAACATGGATCCGTCATGCCTTGTTACCACTGTGCAGGCTGGTGGTGGTGGTGTAATGGTGTGGGGGATGTTTTCTTGGCACACTTTAGGCCCCTTAGTGCCAATTGGGCATCGTTTAAATGCCACAGCCTACCTGAGCATTGTTTCTGACCATGTCCATCCCTTTATGGCCACCATGTACCCATCCTCTGACGGCTACTTCCAGCAGGATAATGCACCATGTCACAAAGCTCGAATCATTTCAAATTGGTTTCTTGAACATGACAATGAGTTCACTGTACTAAAATGGCCCCCACAGTCACCAGATCTCAACCCAATAGAGCATCTTTGGGATGTGGTGGAACGGGAGCTTCGTGCCCTGGATGTGCATCCCACAAATCTCCATCAACTGCAAGATGCTATCCTATCAATATGGGCCAACATTTCTAAAGAATGCTTTCAGCACCTTGTTGAATCAATGCCACATAGAATTAAGGCAGTTCTGAAGGAGAAAGGGGGTCAAACACAGTATTAGTATGGTGTTCCTAATAATCCTTGTGAAAAAGGTGAGTGTATATTTGGTGCAAATCAAATGAGCACCTGTGACAGTGTTATTTGTAGTTGTAGAGATTAGCCACACATGTGTATCAGTAAATTTGAAGTCACAGAGAAATATATTTTAAGAGTTGCAAGCTTGCAGATTTTTTTTCTCTCCCACAAACACAACACAACAGTTACACCTTCTCAAATTCTTCATTGCAGGTGCACAATTCCTTTTCTACGAATCACAAATTAAGAAACTCATACACTCACATTTTTGCTACAGTTGTTGCAGTAAATATGGTGCAAAACACATTCACACACCCTCAAAATGTGAAGTCACGGACAGATTTTGCTCATCCGCAAATCAGTATGTGAATTCATCCAATGAGAGTTGCACACTTGTAGAATATTTACTCACAAATATTTTTTTTTTCTTTGAAATTTTTGCACCACATGTCTGTGTAAAATAAGGAGCAAAAGTGATTTGTGCATCTGTAGTGGCAGGAGGCGGACACTGTTCAGAGATCAGAGAATTTTGGCCAATCAAAAGAGCTAGCTCCATTGGCGGAACATGACGTCCGAACAGGGAAAAAAAAAAAACCTCCACGAGCATCTTCCTATGGTCGGAGCCCCCGAAGTGACCTGTGCAAAAAAAATGTAAAAATCAAAGAGACTTTCGCGTGCGCATGCATTACAGTTTCCGGTGTGTGTATAGCTCTTTTCCGATAGCGTCATTCCCATCATTCATTTACTCAAAGATACTGAGAGCATGGATGCGCATGAATTTGTATAGATATATTTTAAACTTGGCCTTCAATACAAAGACATTACTGTCTATGACATTTGTAATACTGTCATGGCTGAGACATGGCACTTCTATAACTACTAGAATGGCCATAGCGGTCATTCTGACCGTTCATACTAGACTGTACCAAATGTCATATTTACATTCAAAACTTCTATTGAGGTTTTAGAATGAAGCTTCTAATGTCTGTCGTCATATTTTATGACGTCATCACCCTAAAAAATGTAAAAATCCTCGAACAAAATTCTCAATTAGAATAAAATAGAATAATATGGATTAAACTTTTGGACTTTACAACGCTCTGGAGTTATTGGAAATGTTTGGACAACACGAATCGGAAACAATCCTATGAATATATTATATATCTGTTATATTAATAATAAACACAGGACACAAAATTGAAATTCTAATGAATGTGAAAATGTATTAGTTCATCGAAAATCACAGAACGTGCTATTGTAGCTGATTACAGATACAAATTTGATTCTATTATTTTCTTTGTAAAATAAAAACAAATCAATACAATAGCTTATAAAAACATCACCAAGTATATTTCAATGCATAGTAAAAACCTTAGACATGTATGAAACACATATTATAACCCAAAATGGCCAAAACGGTTAATAAAGAATACGTACATTCGCTAAACTGTGGGAAAACAAACTGATTTAGAAAGCAATATTTGTTTTACTGTGAGCAAAAATATCATGCTGTAAAACTATAATGAAAATATTATGCTGTAAAATCATTATGAACGAATTCTCCTAAAAGAGGGCTCACTTGAACAAGGCATCTGGTTGTTTTGGGGGCAAACCCCGCACATCATTCACTGACGCTTGTGGATCGATTACTCAACACAGATACTCTCTACCTTCCATGTGCAGCTCCCACACACTACCTTTTGACATTTGTCACAAGTGTCCTTAGTTTTATTTTCTTGCAGTTTCTCCACACTTGGCACTGCCTTCCCCTCTCCATTATCAGCTGCTCCTGTCTGGGTCCTCGCACCATCAGCTGGCTTTTGCTCTCATATGGCTGGAGCGAAGTTAATTTGCCAGTCGCATTATGAAGTTCCTCCATGACATTCTCTCATTTGTGCATTTCTTGAACATGATGGAAGCATTTATCGCAGCCAGGTCAAGGATATTAAAAAACACAGCCACTGGCCACCTACATGTGGGTGCTTTCACAGAGTATTTACTCGCCATTTGATCTCATCTATACTCCGAACTTGGTTCTGTTGTAGTATGTGACTGTCTCTGGTTTAGGCATTTGGCCACTTGTGATGGCAACAGCTGTGTGGACAGTGCTTTCCTTCTTTTGCACTGATAGACTGTGAGCTTTGCATTGTCACTTCTCAGCACCTCCGTGGTGAACAGCGGCCTTTGTTCCTTTACGTAGCAAACGCTGAAATGCGTGCGGTCAAAATGACCGTTAAGGCCATTCAAGGTAGAAACACTCAGAACTCTTTTTTTGTTTTGAAATTTTAATAAAATAACAAAGTTAGAATAAAATATAGACACATTTAAGAATAGTCATGGTCCTTTGGTTATATGCATATAATTTTCTCAAACACTGCAATTTTAATTGACCTACATGATTTACAATTCAAAGTTTATTACGATCCTTGGCAGAAAAGTCATATTTATTATATGTAATATGTCAATTTAATGTCATTTAATAAATTAAACTTAGGTTATAAAATATTTACCTGCCCTATCCAAGAGCCTTAACCAGTCAGATTTCACATAGGCTAAATCAAACATATTAATAAACACCAGCACGTCACAGACACTTAATAAATGCGTTTTCGTCAATATAGTAAGGCTGCTATCTTCTGCACTCAACAGGAGTCAGAAAGTCTTTCTGTTATATGGATTTTAATCACGGCTGGCTTCAGTGACCAGCATGCATATAAACTATAAACAAATGTATAACAGTGAGTGATTTCAGAAAAAGAAAGATAAAACATACCTTTATTGGTATTTGCCATTGCCAGCTCTGGAAGATGCTCATGGAAGTTTTTTTTTTTTCTTTTTTTTTTCTTTCCTGTTCGGGCGTCATGTTCCGCCAATGGAGAGGTGCCCAAACTAGCTCTTTTGATTGGCCAAAATTCTCTGATCTCTGAACAGTGTCCGCCTCCTGCCTCTACAGATGCACAACTCACTTTTGCTCCATATTTTACACAGACATGTGGTGCAAAAGGGAGAGCGCGCGAAAAACAGTTTGAGACTCGTAGCAGCAGATTCAAGCAGTTGTACTTTTGTATTTGTGTTTGTGAGAAAAATATCAAAGAAAAAAAAATATTTGTGAGTAAATATTCTACAAGTGTGCAACTCTCATTGGATGAATTCACATACTGATTTGCGGATGAGCAAAATCTGTCCGTGACTTCACATTTTGAGGGTGTGTGAATGTGTTTTGCACCATATTTACTGCAACAACTGTAGCAAAAATGTGAGTGTATGAGTTTCTTAATTTGTGATTCGTAGAAAAGGAATTGTGCACCTGCAATGAAGAATTTGAGAAGGTGTAACTGTTGTGTTTGTGGGAGAGAAAAAAAATCTACAAGCTTGCAACTCTTAAAATAAAATTCTCTGTGACTTCAAATTTACTGATACACGTGTGGCTAATCTCTACAACTACAAATAACACTGTCACAGGTGCTCATTTGTTTTGCACCAAATATATCTTCATATAAATTGCCCGTAAGTGTGAGTGAGAGTGTGAATGTGTATGTCTGTGTGTGTTACCCTGTGATGGACTGGCTATCTGTCCAGGGTGTTTCCCTGCCTTCAGCCTGAGACAGCTGGGATAGGCTGCAGCACTACCCACTACCCTACATAGGACAAGGGGCTATAGAAGATGGATGGATGGAATTTCTATATAGCCACATACCTATAAGCCTTGGCTACAAAAATGCTACAGAACATTTCCACCGCCATTGCAGTTGTAATTATTATTTGTATTATTATTATTATTATTATTATTATTATTATTATTATTATGGCATTTTATCCACCTGGATTGCTATTTGGGCAAAAATAAAGCATTTCCTTGAATACTTTTTACCAGCTCAGAACTGAAAGAATTTCTGAACACAGGTCAATGATTGTAAAACTCCAGTTACTTACATGTAGCATACTTTCCAAACTGTAAAAATATTGAAAAAAAGATGTAAAAAGATAATGTGTGGAAACAACAATAAAAACAGTGTGTTGCAGTGATAGCTGGAACACACAAGTGTGTTTCCATGGAGATATTGTAAGTGCAAAATTTGTATTTTGTATAAACTGTACAAACTTTTGTCCACATTCTTCAAAATGACTGTGTTGTTAAACAGGTAAACCATATGTTCCCTCATTTGTACAGTCATAAGCTAATTTAATTTTAAAATTCTGTCTGAGCTGTTGATAACCTCAAAGGCACTTATACGTTGTTAAAATTCCAGGTAGAAAAACATGACATGATATGTTGTAATTTCCACTACAAGAAGAAAAATGCTCAACACAGCCACAGGAACTCAAAGTACTAATGGGAATATATGCCCTGATGTAATTTAGAATTAGATTTGAGGATGGATTTTTCAGTCTTATAAAAGAGGATCATATAAACTTTAAATACATTCAACATGAGGGTAGGCCTTTGTGTTCATTTTTTTATGAAATGTTTAATTGTGTGTTAGTGAAGCTCTGAATACACAGGTTTTAATGATTAATATGTGCTGCATATTGACACTTGCTTGCAGTGACATATGCAGAACTAGAGTAACTGAGTCATAAGCTAACAGATGTCACAGTGGCAAAAAGTGGCACAAAAGCAAGCTGGTTCCCATAAAAAAAACAAGCAAATGTTAATGTGGCATAACATCTCAGTTACTGATGTAACCTCTGTTCCCTGATGGAGGAAACGAGATGTTGTGTCAATGTAGTGACACGAGGTGTTCGCTCTTGAGGGTCCCAATCACCTCTGATTTATTCAGAAAAGGCCAATGAGAATTGGTGAGTCGAATTTGCATGCCACTCTCTGCCCCGGACATGTGGGTATAAAAGGAGATGGCCTGCACCACTCATTCAGATTTGGGCTGATGAGCCGAGAGAGAGTCCTGGCCATGTCAGCGGTCAGTTCAGCACTGTGACAGGAGAGACACAATGTCTCGTTCCCTCAATCAGGGAAGAGAGGTTACATCAGTAACCAAGTGTAAAACTCTCTCTGCAAGGACAACAGGAAACAGGTCTTCAGGATACGGTAAGCTTTTAATTATCTTCTTTCCACACTAGACACTACATATAAATGGCAAAACACTGGGTCTGCTTGTCGGTCACTCTCCCCTCCTCTCTGGCTGCTGGCATTTTAACCGCTCTCCTCACTCTACTGCAATTAGAGACAGGTGTTAGACATAATTTGGCCCAGGTGTGAGCGCCTTACCGCTTCTCTCTCCGGACGGGCGCTTGACCACGCCCCGCTGCCACATACCCCCACCGCCCGACTCAGGCCGGGCGTCATCCGCCTGCCTACCACTCCCCCATTTCTGGAGAGGAAGTCGGCGCAGCCATCTGCACCCCGGTCTGTGGACCACCTTAAACTTAAAAGGCTGGAGAGCCAGATACCAACGGGTGATCCGGGCGTTAGTATCCTTCATGCGGTGGAGCCACTGGAGTGGGGCATGATCCGAACAGAGGGTGAAGGCCCGCCCCAGCAGGTAGTATCGGAGGGTGAGGACCGCCCACTTGATGGCCAGACACTCCTTTTCCACGGTGCTGTACTTAGTCTCCCTTAAGGAGAGCTTCCGGCTAATGTACAGCACCGGCGCTCCTCCCTCCACCAGCTGCGAGAGTACGGCCCCCAGCCCTCTGTCTGAAGCGTCCGTCTGCAATAGAAAAGGGAGAGAAAAGTCAGGTGCATGCAAAGCGGCCCCCACAAAGTGCAGCTTTAATCTGCGTGAACGCCTGTTGGCACTGCTCCGACCATTGGACCGGATCTGGAGCCCCTTTTTAGTGAGGTCAGTCAGTGGGCTGGTGACGTCCGAATAATTAGGCACAAATCTTCTGTAATAGCCAGCCAGCCCCAGGAACTGCCTCACCCCTTTTTGGTCTTAGGTCTAGGGCAAGTCGCAATCGCCGCGGTCTTATCAATTTGGGGACACACCTGGCCATGACCCAAGTGGAACCCCAGATACCGTACCTCCACACGCCCAACCGCAAGCACTTCTTAGGGTTTGCTGTGAGCCCCGCCGCCGCAGCGATCTCAGGACGGCCCTCAGATGTTGCATGTGCCGCTGCCAATCATTGCTATAGATGATAATGTCGTCTAAATAGGCAGCGGCGTACGCGGTATGCGGTCTGAGGATCCGATCCATGAGTCGCTGGAACGTGGCTGGTGCCCCAAACAAACCGAAAGGAAGCGTCACAAATTGGTGTAATCCAAACGGCGTGGTGAAGGCTGTTTTCTCGCGGGACATTGGTGTCAAGGGGATCTGCCAATAGCCCTTTGTTAAATCCAGGGTCAAGTAAAATCGAGCAGTACCTAACCGATCGAGCAGTTCATCAACACGGGGCATTGGGTACGCGTCAAATTTAGACACCGCGTTGACTTTTCTGTAATCCACACAGAACCGAACCGACCCATCACTCTTGGGAACAAGAACAACCGGGCTGGACCAATCACTGTGGGATTCCTCTATTACGCCCATATCAAGCATTGCATCTAATTCTTCCCGAACGATTTTCTTTCTATGTTCGGGTAAGCGATAGAGCGGCAACGCACCACCGCGCCCGGCTCGGTCTCGATGTGGTGCTGTATGAGGTTTGTACGGCCCGGAGAGGGAAAACACGTCCGCAAACTCCTTTTGTAACTCAGAAACCTCTGTGAGCTGCCGCGGTGAGAGTTGGTCTCCACAAGTGACCGGAGTGTTGAGATTGTAGTCTTTGTTTATCTCCGGTCCGAGCTCCGCCCTCTCCGGAACTACCGTGGCCAACGTCACAGAGGCTGCCTCCTCCCTCCATAATTTCAGGAGGTTGAGGTGATAAATTTGACGCGCCCCTCTATCGGTACGTACAACCTCATAATCGAGATCCCCACTCGTCGTGTGACCTCAAAGGGTCCTTGCCACTTAGCGAGTAATTTAGAGCTCGATGTTGGGAGTAATACGAGTACCTTGTCTCCCGGTGCAAATTCCGTAGCCTAGCACCCCTGTCATACAGCCGGCGTTGGCGTTCTTGAGCTTGGAGCAAATTCTCCTGTGTTAGTCAGCCCCAGTGTGTGGAGTTTTGCTCTAAGATCAAGAACGAATTGAATTTCATTTTTACTGTTAGAAGGTCCCTCCTCCCATGCTTCGCGGATGACGTCAAGGACACCGCGGGGCGTCGCCCGTACAGCAGCTCAAACGGGAGAACCCGGTGGAGGCTTGCGGGACCTCTCGTACCGCAAACAACAGGGGTCTAGCCACTTATCCCAATTTCTAGCGTCATCGTGTACAAATTTACTGAATCATGTTCTTGAGCGTTTTATTAAACCGTTCCACTAGGCCATCTGTCTGAGGATGGTAAACGCTAGTGCGAATCGATTTGATGCCCAAGAGCTCGTAAAGATCGCGAAGTGTTCGTGACATAAAAGTTGTGCCTTGATCGGTGAGGATTTCTTTCGGAATCCCCACCGGAGATTATCTTGAAGAGTGCCCCTGCAACACTGCGTCGCGGAGATGTTGCTCAGAGGCACTGCTTCCGGATACCGCGTCGCGTAATCCACTAGGACTAACACGAAGCGATGTCCGCGTGCTGACCGTTCTAATGGCCCGACGAGGTCCATCCCAATTCTTTCGAAGGGGACCTCGATTAATGGTAGAGGGCGCAATGGCGCTTTTGGGGTGGCCGGTGGGTTTACCAGCTGACATTCACGGCACGCCGCACACCACCTGCGGACGTCACCGCCAATGCCCGGCCAATAGAAACGGGCTATTAGACGGAGAAGTGTTTTCCGTTCCCCTAGGTGACCGGCCATAGGATTATAGTGAGCCGCCTGGAAAACCATTTCCCGACGGCTCCGTGGAATCAATAATTGTGTTACTTCCTCTTTTGTTTGGGCGTCCTGCGTCACCCTGTATAAGCGATCATTGATCAGCGAAAAATACGGATATGAGACGGCGACACCCGGCCGGAGTTGTTGACCATCGATTACTCTCACTTGGTCAAAGGCGTGCTTAAGGGTATCATCCCGCGACTGCTCCAAGGGAAAGTCCCCCTCCGGGAATTCCGGAGAGGAGGGGCGTCCACCTCGCCCCTTCCCACGTCACTCGAGCAGCAGAGGACGGCCCTGGCTCCGCCTCCCCCGCCAAAGCATCGCACATCACACACCCCTTCACTTTCACGCAGGACCCATCCGCACAAACTCCCTCCAATAACTTTCTAAAATTCGGCCAATCCGTACCCAAAATTAGCGGATGGGTGAGGCGGGACTAACCGCTGCCTCTACACTATGTTTTCTACCCTGAATTTGATCGCCAGAGTCACCACGGGATATTTGTGAATATCCCCGTGCACACACCTTACCCTCACCAGTTTAGCTGAGCCCAAAGCCCGGGTTGAACCAAGCGTTGGTGGATGGTGGTCTGGTTACAGCCGGTATCCAACAAAGCTTGGTATGTACCCCTGGATTCTTACCGAATCCAGTACGCTCCAGCCCGATCGGGGGCAGTCTGTGGAACATCGGAGACCCGTACCACCGCCCCTATTTCCATCAGCGGACACTGATCCCGGAAGTGGTCCGGTCTCCGCACCTCCAGCAGACCGGCCCAGGCGCTGCGGCCGCACCCGTGCTGGCGGGTGCCCCCACCTGAGGAGGAGAGCGGCTGAAGGATGGGGAAGGGCTTGGCGGGTGTTCCCAAGGCCGGGGAGCTGGGCGCGCAAGCGCTCAGCGCCTGCGGGGGCAGGAACGGACCCTGGGGAGAGAGCAGAGCGAGAGGGAAGAGGGGAGGGAAAAAAACAGGGGAAGACACAGGGGAAGGGGAGACAGACAGAGAGGGCTCATCCGCCCTAGGAATTGCCGCCATGTGGTCCTCCGCGAGTTGGACGGCTTCCTCCAGCGACGCCGGGCGGTGGCACTGGACCCACTCGGCCGTCTTCCAGGGCAGACGTTGAACAAACTGCTCCAGTACCACCTGGTCGATTAGTTCCTCGACGCCGCGGTCCCTCGAGAGCAGCCACCTCCGACAGGCATCACGGAGCCGCTGAGCTGAACGCAAACGGGCGGTCGGACTTTTCGAGCTTCAGGGCCCGGAAGAGCTGGCGACTTTCCTCCGGGCTCCGACCAACCCGTTGCAGGATGGCTTTTCTCAGGTCGTGGTAGGCCAGGAGGCTTATTGCCGGCAGTTGTTGTGCCGCGAGCTGTGCTTCCCGGACAGGAGAGGGACTAAACGGGCCGCCCACTGGTCTTGGGGCCACCCCAAATTTCCGCCGTTCTCTCGAAGAGGTCTATGAACGCCTCTGGGTCGTCCGCCGGCCCCATCTTCTGTAACGCGGGTGGGGGCAATGTGGCGCGGGTGTCCGGGGTCGCGGCTGCGGCTGGAGCGGCCTCCTGGCTGAGGAGGCTCCGGATGGCATGCCGGTCCTCTGCTTGAGCCCGCATGATTTCAAAGAAGCGACGATCCTGGTCTTGCCGGAGCTCAAGCAGGGATTGTTGGTGGCTCTGATGGAGTGTAGCGAGAGACTGGAGGACTTCCGCCAGCTGGGAGGACTCTACGGGGCGATTCTGTTCCATCCTTGGAAGACAGGTGTTCCTAATAATCTTTGTTCCCGGGTTTCGGCACCAGTGTAAAACTCTCTCTGCAAGGACAACAGGAAACAGGTCTTCAGGATACGGTAAGCTTTTAATTATCTTCTTTCCACACTAGACACTACATATAAATGGCAAAACACTGGGTCTGCTTGTCGGTCACTCTCCCCTCCTCTCTGGCTGCTGGCATTTTAACCGCTCTCCTCACTCTACTGCAATTAGAGACAGGTGTTAGACATAATTTGGCCCAGGTGTGAGCGCCCTTACCGCTTCTCTCTCCCGGACGGGCGCTTGACCACGCCCCCGCTGCCACACCAAGACTTTCCCTGTCTGTCACTTACTCGACATTGCGTCGATGTAGAGACACTAGGGGTCCCTATACTAAACCCAACAGATGCTAAATCGTGTCTCAGGGTACGGCAGAGCGGACACGGACAAGCTGCTGTGTGCCTCACAGTGAGCGCTCGACCACATTGTGATCTAGCATGTCAGATAAGGCACCTCCCTGGTCCTGTTAAGGATGGGAGGAGAGCACCAGAGTAAGTCTTACTCTGACAGTGTACTTTTCTTTATTGTGTATGTTTTCACACAGTGAAAACAGAGAATTCCCTTCACCATTGGGCTATAGTGAAGCTTTGGATACTGCTTGTTTCAACTTTCCTGAAAATGGAGGACCCTATTTGACAGCTTTTTAACTGCAATGTATTTGGTTTGGCTAGAATTCAAAGTCCAGAATATCTCCAGTGCTACACTATTCTTCATTGTCATCCCTCTCACTGTTACTCTGTCTATTGCTGTCTACACCTCATTCCGTTTACTTATAAATACACCACAGTATACAATTAGCCACACTGCATGTGAAACATACATTTACACACTGATGAGCAGAGGTGGGTAGAGTAGCCAAAAACTGTTCTCAAGTAAAAGTACAATTACTTCAAAAACATAATTACTCAAGTAGAAGTAAAAGTACTAACATAAATAATTACTTGAGTAAGAGTAAGTATCCAATTAAAAGAGTACTCAAGTAGTGAGTAACTTGTTACTTTCACAAATTACATAATAGACGTTAACTCCCCTATATTCCATTACATAATACACATAGAACATGTACTACAGAATTGTGATTCCCCTTCTGTCACTCACTTGACGTTGTGTCGAATGAAGTGACAAACAGGGTCTTCCTGGGATGCCAAATGTACCTGAGACAAAGCCAATGTCAAGTTGGCAGACAGAATTTGAATGCCCCGCCCCGGACATACGGGTATAAACGGAAGCGGGGCAGCGAGTGCCAGTCACTTTTTTTCTTCTGAGCCGAACGGATGTGCAAAAGCAAGCTGAATTCACCACTGTTTCACTCACCTCTACTGGCAATAAGCACTGCTTTTGGATCTACGGAACGTTTCCAGCTGGCGTAGATCCAAGATCCAAGGCGTCTCTCTGCACACTGTGCAGTCTACGCCCCTGGGCGCTTCAACAGCACTTTCATTGCCTGAAAGACTGTTTCTCCTCCTAAAAAGAGTTTATTTCCTCAGTGCGAGAACATAGCCATGGCAACATTGCGGTCGCGGCTTTCTTTTTCTCATGAGAGAAAGCCACTTCAGCCGCCCCCCGCGCAGATGTCCGCTATGCTTTCCCGGGCCGCTGTGAAGCCACGAAGCTGGACTGGAAACCTCCGTCTCCCCCTCATGGCTCCTCCATCAGTTCCTCGGGTCAGGGCGCCACTCATAGCCACGCCCTAATCCGTCGCGCTGGCTGGCCAGGACCATCCGACTTGGCTACGCGATTCAGTTCGCCCGGCTCCCACCTCATTTCAGAGGTGTTCGCTTATCTTCCGTTCGTGGAGAGAAAGCTATGCACCTTACAAGCAGAGATCATGATCCTGCTCCTCAAGGATGCGATAAAGCCCATCCCTCCAGCCGAGATGGAGAAGGGTTTCTACAGCCCTTACAAAAAAAAGTAGTGGGTTGCGACCATTCTTGGATCTGCGAGTTCTCAACCGGGCCTTACACAGACTCCCGTTCAAAATGCTCAAGCAGATACAGATTCTTACCTGCGTTCAACAGCTAGATTGGTTCGCCGTGGTAGACCTGAAGGATGCGTACTTCCACGTCTCCATTCTGCCTCGACACTGACCCTTCTTACGGTTTGCGTTCAACGTCCAGTCATATCCGTACAAGGTCCTCCCCTTCGGCCTGTCCCTGTCCCCTCGCGTCTTCATGAAGATTGCAGAGGCAGCTCTTGCCCTGCTAAGGGAAGTGCGCATCGCATACTCAACTACCTCGATGACTGGCTCATCCTGGTTCACTCTCGAGAGTTACTGTAATTACTGAGTAATTTCCCACAATCCACCACAAGGAAGATTTACGAGCTGGGAGTTTACTGATTCCTTCACTCCTGCAATGTTTTATTTCATGCTGAATGTAGTAAATTACTTTTTGACAACTCATTACTGGATTAAAATTACATAATAACATACAGTTACATTTCAAAATGCACTCTTTATTTGATCAGATGTGTTTAATTTATAATATTAACACACATTATATATTAAAAATGACAAACAGAATGAAGATTTATTGTATTAATATATTATTTAATAAGAATAACAAATAAGGCCCAAGTATTTTAAAATGTAATATGTGACGTTTCTGAACCAGCCCCAGAGCTCCGACACTCTTGTTGGAATTCACTAATTTCGTTCACTTACTGCTGAGATATATTGCACTAACTGCCATTCACTTTATAGGAAATAGTGAATGAGTGAACGATTGTGTACACAGCCACTCTCGTCGCAATGATTGCCTTGTGCAGATCACACGCACATGCCACACGCACCTCGCTGTGCACATGCAGAAATGCTGTCTGTTCGCGCTCCAGTTGCCGATCACGCTAATGGCAATAATTTACATTTAACTTGGATGTTTACATGGATTTATACAGTTAATCTGACTGAAGTAGCTGCGAAAGTTTCCAGTACCCCCACGAGGGCGTGGAGTAAATGCATAAATACTGATTATGACATGCGGGACAAAGCTCACTGATATATTGCTGTACTGATTTAAAAATGTACACTTAAAAACTGATGTCATAAGAGTCCAGTTACAGAATCACCCTGAAGATGACCATCTCATTACACAGAAAAGCCCGCGTTAGAATTAGAGCCAAAATTGACCTCAGCGTGCTGCCTTAACTTGGAGCTGTGACATTAATCTTGAAATATCAGCTTGTCTTGGTGTTAAAAGAAGGCATTGCATGACGAAACTATTTTTTTTTCATGGTGTGGAGTGAAGAATGTGCTTCACTTTGAAGAGTTTGATGCTGCTGCACTGATGACTTGTTGAGTTACAGTCTCATCACTCAAGTGGGAGCGTCTCATCATGCGCAGCTGTGAACCTCCGCTCTCGTAAATGTCCCATTCAGTAATCTCTCAATAAATTACACATTAATTCAAATTAAACCCAGTAATATAATGACAGTAACGCCACACATTGTAAAGAATTACAAAAAAAATAATTCAAAATGTACTTGAGTGAGAGTAAAAGTACCCACTTTTAAACCTACTCTAAAAGTAAAATTTTCCCCAAAATGTTACTCAAGTAAATGTAACAGAGTAAATGTAACAAGTTACCTCATACCTCTACTGATGAGGCTAGTAACCACTTATTTTATAGTATAGTATCCCTGCCCACATTATTTAAACCATGTATGATTGAGTGCTTAATATACCTCTTAGTATACTAGTTCAACTTCAATGCAATACAAAACAAAAACCATACAGTTCATCATCAGCCTAAAATTTGTCACAATACTGAATCTCACTACTAACATATCACCACGTCATTGACCTCACCTGTGACCCTGCCTCTCCTCTCTTCCAGATCTGTCTAAGCTACTTCCTGGCAGGACTGCTTCCGTCACCTGACACATGCACACACACTAACGTTTAGGCTTGCCATACATCCAATTTACTGCATTTTTGAGACCCAAGAGGGTTAATACGGGATTGTCACGTAATCAATATGAGGCGTGATTTTTCCCATATTTTTGTGCACACAACTGTTTGGTATAAGGATGGTGTCTTCCTCACTTACCGATAGCCTGCACGATGTGCATAGTTGATGGAGATTTGGCACTTTGTACAGCCGGATATAGCTACAGTCTCTCACACATTAGCAAGACATGGCAAAGCCAATCCTATTAGCGACGTGGGTTAGGGAGGCAGGACTTGTAGTAGAGAATGAGATCTGTTAACCGTTTGTGAACCCCAAATTGTGCTGCTGCCTGTCTTGGGCAGGACGCTCTTGTAAAAGAGATTCTTAATCTCAATCAGACTTTTCCTGGTTAAATAAAGTTTAAATAAAAAAATAAATACATAAAAACCACAAGACACACTTGTGGATTTAAGACATACTTGAAGTTTATTCATGAAATTCTACATGCGCAAGCAGATAGGTTCTTTGAACTTGTTATCTGTTAGCCAATCTTCTTGCTCACATGTGATGATTTAAGCCAATTGCTGCATGGTGTAAGCTGACAGGTCCTTTGATATGTAATCGGTTAGCCAATTAACTTGAAACTCGCTCTCTGTCTAACATTTGAATTGTTTAGTTTTGCAGATAAGCCGGTTTTACTGCAGCGTGCTGCAATGGTTTTCTCTGAAAATATTTCAGACAGCTTGCACAGCTTGCACGGTAAGGTCTGCTTTTGGCAATGACTGCGTTTTTAACGAGGTAAGCCATAATGAAATCTGGCACTAGCATGCATAGCTATCTTTGGAAATTAGTTCAAATAAATCCACACATAGCTTGGCAAAGTCACTAGCTTAATAAGTTTTGGACTTTCCTAGTCCAGGTACACATTATCAATCAGGTCACTTGCGTTCAGCCCTTTAGCCAAGCTGGCCTAGGAACACAGAGATTTAGTTCATTAGCGTTATGCCAATCTGCCAAGCTGGCCCAGGCACACTTAGATAGTATACACCCTGTCGGAGCAGCTGCAGTACACAAGTATTGGCAGTACTGCATTTTTGGGAGGTTTGTGTTGTTTGCTTGATCCAGCATGTCCTGTGTTTGTATTGTTGTGCAGCAGCAGCATGTCTGTTCATTTCAGTCATTTTACTTGCTCTGCTCCAGCAGCAGCATAGCAGATCTAGTCAGCTAAGACCACACCAATATGTCATACTCACATTAACCTGCAAAATATTTCAGATTTGTCATGACAGAACTATGACTTTAAGGGTCATAGGGCCATTTAGCAATTTCATATACAGTCTGTCTTTTCATGTGTTGTAATTGAGGAGACAATGTAGATGACAAACACAAACAAAATATACAACAGCCATTTAATCCAGTTATGTCCTCTTTGTCTGGTGGGATGAAAAGATTACGCAAAAAGAGTTTCTATGACAATTAAATTATTATATGAAAGAAATACCTTGTGGCATAGCATTAAGCATGAGAATGGATTGAGCAGTTATTCAAATATAATTTAAATGTTTTGATCAACATTTCCTTATATTGCAACACAATTTAAGCCATTTCACTGTAAAAAATATAAATTTTATCCAAAGGATTTTTTATTAGACGTGACAAGTTATAAGAAAGGCATTATTGAATCATAATGACAGTATGTGTCCTTTGATCTTCTGCGGTGGTTTGAATGAACTGATCAAGGGGTCAGTCTCATCAGACATGTTTCATCTTTCATCTGCTGACTGAGACAAAACAACATACAGTTTGTCTCGTCTCATCTAAAAATCTCAAACAAGACTCACAATAAAATCAATGTGTCTGATCTGTCTTCATTCTAGGTCAATCTTCCAAAAAGTAATTGATTTTGATGTGATTAGTATGTGTTTTCAAATTTTATTATAACATCTAAAAGAAGTTCTCATTTTAACATTCTCACTCATGCTTTCCTTTGATATCTGTTTATACAGGTTGTTCTCATTCAAATTCGTAGGTGTACATGTAAAATTGTTCATATCTAAATGGTTCAATGTTTAAGATGCTCTCAATATGCTGATATTGTTTTATTTCAATGTCTATCCAAACAGTTGTGGTCTATCAGATTAGGCAAAGGAGGCTAATTCTCATTAAAAAATATATTAAATGAACATATAAACTAAAGTGATAAAATTTGCAGCTGTTTTAATCAATTTATCTACTAATGGGCATAAACACAATTAATAATTAAATTTTTTTCAAAATGCATCCGAAAACGGCAGAAAATGGCCAAAAAAAAAAAAGCCACTTTTGAAATGGAAAAACAAAAAGAAATGGTTAGAGTGGGCAAAGAAACACAGACATTGGACAACAGATAATTGGAAAAGAGTGTTATGGATCTTAACCCCATTGAGCTTTTGTGGGATCAGCTAGACTGTAAGGTGTGTGAGAAGTGCCCGACAAGACAGCCACATTTATAGAAAGTGCTACAGGAAACGTGGGGTAAAATGTCACCTGAGGATCTGGACAAACTGACAGCTGGAATGCCAAAGATCTGCAAAGCTGTCATTGCTGCATGTGGAGGATTTTTTGATGAGAACTCTTTGAAATAGTTTAAGTTCTGAAAAAAAATTCACATTGTAATAGTAATTTTTCATGTTATTAATGTCCTGACTATACATTATGATCAGCTGAAAGCCACTTTGGTGATTAAAAGTACCAATTTCTTTCCATAAGGGCAATATCTGTACATTATTCCAAACCTTTGGCCACCAGTGTATGTTTGCTTGAACTGCACTGTAATTACGAATACCTATTAACTTTGTGTAAATGGTACACAAAGACCGATGTACAGACACTGTAGATGTCCATCTACCTCAATGTGCAGTCATCTTCTGTGACCTGCAATTTTTATTTCCCAAGGTCATCCCTATTGAAGGGATGTGGATCCATCGAGAGTAGAGGTTCATTCTGAAAAGACAAATACAATTTCATGACAAACCATTAATCTCTAAGAGCATTGGGTTTTCTTCACTGCATTAATTCCAGTACGCTTTGTCTACCCATGTACAAACCAACATGATCAAACACAAGTACAACAGCTCACATACTGTTAGCTGAAATCCATCTCAAACAATGCTGGCAGTGACCTTGTGAAAGCGTTGTTATTTTGACAAGCATCTGTCAGTTGGATGCCATTGTCTACAACCCTGTAATTATCTTTGCCTTCTAGAACAAATACCTTCACTGACTTTACCAAGTGCGTTGCATTACCATAATGGCAAAGAATAAGAGAGTGTACTCTTGCAAGCAGATGGTGTCATTGTATCACTGTCAAACCTCTGAATTTCCAATACAACTGCATTTATTGACTCCTCAATCATACAATCTTCACTGCTTTTGGTGCATAGAAAACTATATACATACAGTATAGTGTATTATAGTGTATACACATACATTTATTATCTATGCGATTATCTAATCAGCCAGTCATATGGCAGCAGTGCAGTGCATAAAATAATTCAGTTAATGTTCACATCAACCATCAGAATGGGGAAAAAATTTGATCTCAGTGAATCGGGCAGTGGCATGATTGTTGGTGTTAGACAGGCTGGTTTGAGTATTTCTGTAACTGCTGATTTCCTGGAATTTTCACACACAACATTCTCTAGAATTTACACCGAATGGTGTCAAAAACAAAAAACATCCAGTGAGATGCAGTTCTGTGGCCAGAAATGTTTTGCTGATGAGAGAGGTCAACAGTGAATGACCAGACTGTTTCGAACTGACAAAGTCTATGGCAACTCAAGTAACCGTTCTGTACAATTGTGGTGAGAAGAATTGCATCACCGAATGCTATTCTGAGATGTGGGTTGGCGCTGTTTGGTGGCATGAGGGGGACCTAAACAATATATATATATATATATTGCAAATCGCGCATTACGGTTTGCATTTTCGTTTAAGCGAACGCACAGTGACTGCCAAATTTCAAATGGAAAAGCAAAGTCCGTTTGCAACTGTGTTTCCCATATCTTACGAGTTTTGGCCCTGTCATATTTAAATAGCAATTTCAATTACCACGTCTGCTTTTTCACTTTCTCAGCGTCGCGTATGTAGCCAGCCAAAACTCAAATGGAATACTATTTTATTTTTTTTTTTTTATTGCAATATTAACAAACAGAACAAGACGATACATACAAGAAATATAAACAATCTTTCAAAACAAAAGAGAAATTATGGTTCAGAATACATTAAGAGAGGAAATGTGAAAGAAATTTAAATATACTCAACAATAGTCTAAAAAGAAAAGAGAGTAAGAGAAGAAAGAAAAAAAAAGAAGAGGGCACAAAAGAAAAAAACATTAAGAGAGAATATTAAACATGGCACTAATTCTGGATGTTTTCATTGCTTTCTTGTTAACAGAAGTTGAAATTGTATTTAAATACATCTTCAGTTCTTCTTTGAAAAAGCTAAAGTGGGGTTTACTTTTTATATATTTACATTTATGGATATGAAACTTTCCAATATATAAAAGAAGGTTTATACAAAAACATGCATTAATTAGATTCTTGTCTTTAACATAAAATCCAAAAAGAATGTGTCTATATGATAAAGAAAAGTTACATAAAACCTTTTGGACAATCAGAGCATCAATATTGTTCCAGTAAGACCGAGTAAAAAGACATTCCCAAAACAAATGATCAACAGTTTCAGAGGAGGCTTCACAAAAAGAGCAGGAAGTATCAATATCATTTCTAAATTTCTTTAAAAAGTATTTAACTGGATAAAATCTATGAATAATTTTATAGGATATTTCTTTAACTTTATTAGTTAGAAAGAATTTCTGAGGAAGTGACCAAACATACGACAATTTAATATCACCAAAAAGGTTATTCCAATAAGAAATGGAGGAAGGAATTGAAGTAACAGGGTCCAAAAATAATGACCTAATTTTATAATTGGATTTATGTATTGAAAAACAAATAGAACCAACCACAGTAGATTCAGGGCTAGGGGGAGAAACAGAAGTCACTGTAGCACTATTATTGTTTCTAAACAGCATACAGATTTCCAAAGAGATGGCCTTGAAAACTATATTAAATTCTTTACTAGATACTGGGAATTGGTATCCTGAAACAAAATCGGAATAATTAAATAAATTACCTTCACTATCAAATAGCTGGTTTACTAATATCACCCCATTATTGAACCAGTTTTCAAGAAATAAAGATTTCCTCTTATGAAGAATATTACTGTTGTTCCAAATTAAAAAATTGTGTGGCGCGAAATTATGCTTGTAAATAAGTTTCCAAGCCATAAGCATCTGCTGATGATAATTGGAAAGTTTGACAGGAAGTTTACTAATTGAATAATTGCACATTAAAAGAAAATGTATACCTCCTAATTGAGAAAAAATATATCTTGGGATTATACTCCAAATAGAAGATTGATTGTGAAGGAAACATTTAAGCCAATACATTTTTAAGGTATTGTTAAGAGAATCAAAATCAATGAAATTTAAGCCACCTTTATTATAAGAATTAAAAATAACTGATTTTCTAATACTCAAATGGAATACTAATTCCCTTAGTATTTCCATTTCCGATGCCTTACACAGAAACCTGTCAATCAGGGTCAAGGGTGGGATTATGCTATGGGGTGTGTTTGTATTGGGAAGTGACGTCACTCACAGTCGACGGTCAAGAGGTGATGCCCTGAACAGACGCCGGTTTATCAAATCAAATCAAATCACTTTATTGTCACACTACCATACACAAGTGCAACAGTAGGTGAAATTCTTGTGTGCAGTTCCGAGCAACATAGCAGTCATGACAGTGACGAGACATATACCAATTACAGAAAACAGCATACTTACACAACACAATTTACAAATCAAATGTACACATACTTACACAACACAATTTACATAACAAATGTACACATACTTACACAACACAATAATTATATACAATGTACAGTAAACAATACACACAATATACAATACAATAAGTAGGAGTATATGAAATATATATATCTATGAAGTAGTATATTGAGGAGAATATGTTGACAGTCCAGTGTGAGATTATAGATGAATAAAGTGCAGTGCTAATTATTGATCCTGATAGACTGTGAGTGATGTCACTTCCCAAGACAAACACGCCCCATAGCATAATCCCTGATTGACAGGTTTCCGTGTAAGGCATCGTAAATGGAAATACTAAGGGAATTAGTATTCCATTTGAGTTTTGGCTGGCTACATACGCGACGCTGAGAAAGTGAAAAAGCAGACGTGGTAATTGAAATTGCTATTTAAATATGACAGGGCCAAAACTCGTAAGATATGGGAAACATTGTGATCGGCTGTAATGCTGAAGCTGTTAGTTTAACTCTATTTCTCAGCTATAGTGTATTTGGAATCAGAGCGACCATGGATTGAGACACAGTTCCAGATGATTTCAAAGAAATATGTGCACTAAGTGACACAGTTTGTCAGGTCAGCTCGACTCACTCATAACACACACAAGATGGTCTTTTGTCCCCACCTGCTGGCTCAAATCTTTAATTTCACAGTGATGAAAGAAAATTCAAATATCTAGCTGCTCATGCACATCTTCACTGCTCTTACATGTTTGAAATGCTACAAACACAAGCAGAGTGCTGATGGTGTGTAATATCAACACTTGCAATGTCTCTTGTCCATTCAGATTTGAGGACAGAAATTAACTGTTGTATATACCATAAATTATTATTATTATTACAGTAGATAAGTAAATTCTAGAAGACAGTGGCATTGCAGTAACGTGAGATAACAATATTCTGATATAGGGCATTGTATCTATGCATTGAGAAGACTCTTTTATCCAACATGACTTACAGTGCACTGAAGTTACACCTTTTACCTGCAAATGTGTTCCCTGGAAATCGAACCAGTGGCGGCTGCTGGTCTTTCAAAGAGGGGAAGCTCATTTTCGGCCTACATTATAAACTTATTTAAAAGTAAATTCTGCCCTACGTTCCTTTTCGAGAAAATGCACTGTGACTCTGTCGTACCAACTAGGCGTCTTTTCCAGTGACTTGACCAGTGTCTTCTCAATGGCCAGCAGAGCTAGGCTGCTTAAACGACCTTGGCCCATTGTGTTACGGGTGTAGGACTTGAGACGCTTTAAACAGGAGAAGCTCCTTTCTACACCTGCAGATGTAGCTCCAATTGTTGCCACTAATGAGAACAGTTTGTAAAGCTGAGGCATTGCACTGTCCAACTCCATGTCTTTGAGGAACACCAAGTAATCACACAGCTTTCCCTGTTACCCTGCAAGTCCTGATCTGAATACAGGACTTGAAGTTCAGACCTCAGTCTCCCTGAATCAAAGTGATGGCCATAACTTTGCAGGACACTTTGGAAGGCCTCCTCTGGAAATTCTTGTCTCATGTCATCAAATTTCCCTGGATTGACTAATTCTAAGAAGAGCATACTTTCCAAATTTGAAAAACATTGAGGAATCTGCTCCAAGATGTTATCAAGGATGGCCATGTAGAGATTTCTGTAGTGCTCTTGGGGATCCTGCAATTGGGTCAGACGGCGCTTTCTCATGGGCTCATCTCGTGGGTCTGATGTGAGATCTGCTGTTTTGGCATAAACAGTTTGGAAAGCCCCCTCTGAACTTTTCTCTTTGACAAATGCAAGAAGAGATTCAATTCTTTTCTTGCAGTAAAAAACATCCATCGCCCTCTGCTGGACAACATCAAAGACCACATCAGTCTCAGTGAAGATTTGTTCATATCTGTACAACATGAACACAAACTCAAAATCCTCCAGTTTCCTCAGAATGCCTTTGGCACAATCCAGTGTATCATCATCAATTGTCGTGTCTACAATGATGTTTTAAAATGTCTGCAGGAGGCCATCATAATTGTTTGCCACAGTGCTCACTATCCGTGATGTGAAATTCCATCGAGTATGAGCGTTTCTGGGCAACCTTAAACAGCCTGCAGACTCCAGAAAAGACTTCCTCTTTGTGGATTTTGAAAAAAATGTGCCAAACTCAGAGAGTGATGCAAAAAAAATTCTGCACTCAGGCAAGCATTTAGCCCCCTGTGACAGCATCAGATTCAGTCTGTGGGCATAGCAATGCACAAACATTGCACTTGGGGCTATTGCTTTCACTTTGGCCTGCAGACCATTGAGTGCTGAAGCCATGACAGCTGCCCCATCATAGGTCTGTGCCACAAGCTTATCCTTAAAATTGTAGGCCTGCATGTTCTCATTTAAAACATCAAAAACGGACTGAGCATCTCACCCTCCAGAAACATCAAAAAATCCAATAAAGCGCTCCTGAATTTTACCTGCACTATCCACATAGCGAACAATGACAGAGAGTTGGGCACAGCAGGATATATCAGTTGTTTCATCCACCTGCCATCCAAAAAAGGGAGCATCCTGAATTTCATCTCTGATCTGATCAGAAATGGTGGCTGCAAGAGCAGAGATCAAGTCATTTTGAATAGTATGGGACATACCAGAAAACACAGTTGAGGACTCTAATTGTGTGGACAGTACAGAGTCATATTTAGATAATGTTTCTGTGAACTCCCTGTAATTTCCCTTGTTGGATGATTCACTACTCTCATCATGTCCCCTAAATGACAGCTCCTGTCGGCCAAGCAAGGATGTTACATCAATAAGGCGGTTTAGGAAGGCCCTGTTTTGTTTGACTGTTTCATTATGTTTAGTCACTTGAATGCGAGCACCTTCATTGATTGCATGCTCAACCCTGATCCTGCCCATGCAACTTAATCTTGCACATGCACTCACATGTTCATTGCTCTTTTCATGTCTTTTATATGCCCTGTTAAAGTTAGACAGATCTCCAAACCCCACTTTTGACCAAACAACACATCCGTGAGATGGTTTCATCAAGAGGCATGGCCAGCAGTACATTTTATTTGTCACAGCACTTCCAGTCAGCCAGCTAAGTTTGTCATACCAGGAGAGCTGAAAAGACCTGTTATTTTTCCATATTTTTTGCACTAAATCAATCTTAGGTGTTGATCTGCCCTGCTGTTTAATTCTAATTTTTTCCTCGTAAGGAAGACTTTCAAATGGCTTCGCCAAAATCAGGTCGACAATATTAGCACCGTCTGCCATCGTGCGCAGTTTCACCCGTACGACGCTAGCCTAGCCTACTGTATGAATGAATGAATGAACGAACGAACGAACGAACGCTCTAAAACAAAATATATTAAACTTGGTAAAACTGAAACAAGGAATGTGGTGTATAATTGTGTGAAATGTATTATGCAAATTGACTAGCAATTTCAGCCAAACAAATATAAAGAAATAGGTTGCAGCAGTTTGTCTTTCGACTACACTTGAGAAATCTGCGATGGGACTGAGCGTGAAATAGCTTCAGTGACTTCTTATAGTACAGATTCAGCTGTCAATCAAAAGGAGATGCAGTCTTTCGACAGATCCTCCAATCATCACGCGGAAGCCCGGAGTCCGGGCCAGCCCACTCCTCATTCACCCCCAGAGACGCTGAGCGTCCGTGGGCGGGACATAATCGCAGCATTTATCCAATGACCGTCTATTTTCGGAGCACTGAAAAAACTGTTCAGAGCAGCCCCATTGAAGTCAATGGACGCTCGGCTTCAACAGGGAAATGCACTGACGCTACGGGAATGTATGAGAAGTAAATCGAGTCAGCCGACCTGCTATATGTAATGTAGCTGATTCTGAACGAACTCGTCTTCGAGATGAACGTGTTCTAACGCATTTTTAGTCAATAAATTGTTTACACAATAGTACATATTTGACCATTATTTTTTTGACATTATAGGGGAAGCTGAGCTTCCCTTGCAGTCTTAAAGAAATCCCCACTGAATCAAACCTATGCCCTTGGCATTGCTAGCATCACCAGTTGAGCACTGCTACTGCTACTTTATTAGGTATTCCTCAGTAGGCAAGCTGTTATAGGCAAGCATAAATGTATCAGCCCTTGAGCGATACAAATTTGAATATGTAACAGGTAAGCATGGACAAGGAGGAGGAAGGAAACGGCAGAACAATTAACATAATTTTAATTACATAAATTAACTTAAACAAACATAAACACGCACACACACACACACACACACACACACACACACACACACACACACACACACACACACACAGTGACCGTATATGTCACTCTCTCTCTCGAACTGGCATCCCCGGCTCTTCTTTATCCCTCTCCTGGCTGATTGGTCTGATTCAGTGCCGGGTGTCCATCGTTACAGCCCAGCCACGCCCTCCACCACAGAATATTTTTGCCTCAAACTAGAAGGGAAATACAATATGCAACAGAAATGTCATTTATCCTGTCATGCACTTACAGTGCTTCTGTAATTGGAGCAGTAGTATAGTCTAGGGCATACGCAGACATTTGCCACATGCCCACCTATCCTTCTTAGGATTTTGCGTACGCCAACCTACAATAGAGAAAGTGACAATACGTATGGCCGCCAGAACAACGGCTTTTGACCCGAAACTTTATTGATCTACTAATGCAGTGCTGCAACACCGTTGAGTGAATTGTGTTTTTTTTAAGTGTACAGAGATTCTCTCTAAACACGCACGGAGCTGTGGGACTGATTGCACAGGCAAGTCAGGCAGTCCGAATAAGCTGATCCACCAATCATATTGGATTGGATATTTGCTAACCAATAATATTTTCAGTTTCAGTAAGGAGCAGGACATGCTGACGCACAAGCTTCCCTGGAGTAACCATAATTTGCATTGTAAATCTATTTCCCTGATAAACATACTGTAAATATATACACTGGTGGCCAAAAGTTTGAAATAATGTAAAGTTCCCTATCTGTCACTCGACGTTGTGTCGGAGCCCAGACGTCTCTGATCTTGAGAAAAGGCCAATGAAAATTGGCGCGTGGAATTTGCATGCCACTCCCCCGGACATACGGGTATAAAAGGAGTGACGCTGCAAACACACATCAGATATCTTCTTCGGAGCCCAGAGAGATCAAGTCACAGAGTTGAATTCCTCTACTGCCTCTATTCATCTCTTCAAGCTGTTGGATCTACGGCGCTTTCCAGCGGTTCTCCCCCTCGCACACTATGTTGTGCTGAGCACACACCCCTTGGCGCTTCAGCAGCAGAGAAAAAATCCACGGAGTGAATAACTTTGTTTATATATATATTTATATCCCTATATACATATATATATATATATATAATGGCCCTTGGACGGGGCATGGAAGACTTAAGTGGCTTACCACCCGCGGTGATAGACACGATCACTTCACGGTCTGAAGTAGCATCTGTTTGCTCAGTGGTGTTCTTCCCGAGGTGAATACAAGAGGCTGTCCCCCTCCACCTTGAAAGTGTATGTTGCCGCCATATCGGCACATCACGATGCAGTGGACGGTAAGTATTTAGGGAAGCACAATTTGATCATCAGGTTCCTGAGAGGCGCAAGGAGGTTAAACCCCCCCAGTTCGCGCCTCATGCCCTCGTGGGACCTCTCCATGGTCCTTCAGGGCCTTTGGGGAGCTCCATTCGAGCCCCTTGAGTCAGCAGAGCTAAAGGCGCTCTCTCTGAAGACCGCCCTCCTGACAGCGCTCACCTCCATCAAGCGCTCTCTGTCAGCGAACTGTGCCTATAGTTCTGTCCGGCGTAATCTCAAGTCATCCTAAGACCCCGACCGGGCTACATGCCCAAGGTTCCCAGGACCCCTTTCAGGGATCAGGTGGTGAATCAGCAAGCGCTGCCCCAGGAGGCGGCAGAGCCAGCCTTGGTGTTGCTGTGTCCGGTGCGTGCTCTTCGCATCTATTTTCCTCGCACGCAGAGCTTTAGAAGCTCCGAGCAGCTCTTTGCCTGCTTCGGCGGACAGCGGAAGGGAAGCGCTGTCTCCAAACAGAGGATCGCCCACTGGGTCGTCGATGACATCACTATGGCATACCACGCCCAGCACGTGCCGCCCATGCTGGCCTGCGAGCCCACTCTACCAGGGGTGTTGCGGCTTCTTGGGCCTTGTCCCACAGCACCTCTCTAGCAGAAGAGGCGAAGATGTGCGCTCTTTCCCCAGTTCGCAAGAACCCTGGATGTTCTTCCTCCCTAGCCTAGTGGCCGTCGAGTCTTCAGAGAGGCTCGCTGCCGCCCCAGTACAGGCGTCAACAGCCCACGTACCGAAGTGCTCCACATGTGCTGGTTGTCCCCCTAGGCAACCCTGTGTGATGTATATTCCGCAAAATGGTTTCCCTGCTGGTAAACCGTGTCTTCCTTGGGCAGAGGGCCTCTGTCCTTTGTCGCCGGGTTTGTAGTAACTCCTATCCCTTGAGTAGGATCTACCAAACGCCGCTCTGCATGATGTGCTTCCACTCCTAACCGGTAAGTTGTATTCCATCTTAACCCCCCCCCCCCCACCCCCCTCAGGGCCAGGTGTGGTCTCCGACACAATGTCGCGTGAGTGACAGATAGGGAACGTCTCGTTCCATCCATCAGGGAATGGAGGTTACGTCCCTCCGGTCAGAAACTGAACCAACCGTTGAAATGGCTGGGTCTTTGGCTTGGCTCCTCAGTGCGATACCTGATGTGTGTTTGCAGCATCACTCCTTTTATACGTGTATGTCCGGGGGAGTGGCATGCAAATTCCACACGCCAATTTTCATTGGCCTTTTCTCAAGATCAGAGATGTCTGGCCTCCGCAGGAGCGACCCCTAGTGTCAACTCACCGACACAACGTCTCGTTCCCTCCATCAGGGAACGGAGGTTATGTCAGTAACCGAGACAATTTTGCTCTTATGGAAAGAAAGAAAATGTTACTTTTATTCACCAAAGTGGCATTCAACTGATCACAATGTATAGTCAGGACACGTGAATAATTACTATTATAAAATTACTATTACAATTTTGATTCTTATCAAAAAATCCTCCACATGTAGCAATGACAGCTTTGCAGATTCTTGGCATTCTAGCTGTCAGTTTGTCCATATACTCAGGTGACATTTCACCCCATGCTTCATGTAAGACTTGCCATAGGTGTGGCTGTCTTGTCGGGCACTTCTCATGCACCATATAAGATCCATAACACTCTTTTCCAATTATCTGATGTCCAATGTCTGTGTTTATTTGCCCACTCTAAAATTTTCTTTTTGTTTTTCTGTTTCAAAAGTGGCTTTTTCTTTGAAATTTTTGCCATAAGACCTGCACCCCTGAGTCTTCTCTTTACTGTTGTAAATGAAACTGGTGTTGAGAGGGTAGAATTCAATGAAGCTGTCAGCTGAGGACATGTGAGGCATCTATTTCTCAAACTAGAGACTATGATGTACTTATCCTCATGTTTAGTTTTACATCTGGCCTTCCACATCTCTTTCTGTCCTTGTTAGAGCCAGTTGTCCTTTGAAGACTGTAGTGTACACCATTGTATGAAATCTTCAGTCTTTTGGCAATTTCAAGCATTGTATAGCCTTCATTCCTCAAAACAATGAGGTTTGTTTGTTTGTTTGTTTGTTTGTTTGTTTGTTTTTTTTACCTAATATTGACCTCAAGACAGTATTGCATACTGTGGCAAATCAAAAACAAACACAGATGATATTGTTAAGCTTCATTTAACAAACCAAATAGCTTTTAACTGTGTATGATACAGTACAATGGCAAGTGATTTTCTAGTACTAAATTAGCAATTTAGCATGATTACTCAAGGATAAGGTGTTGGAGTGATGGCTGCTGGAAATGGGGCCTGTCTAGACTTGAAAGAAAATTACTTTTTTAAATGGTGATGGTGCTGTTTTTACATCAGTAATGTCCTGACTATATTTAGTGATCAGCTGAAAACAGATACATCTGTACATTATTTCAAACCTTTGGCCACCTGTGTACATTTAAATTTAACTTATGCAATTAAACTTTATGAAAATACTGCTTGTTATTGCACCAGTGCTAGTTTTTAATGCTCTTCACAGTCGCATATGCCGGACAACTGTGTCCCGTAATTATATCAAATTATTATTATTATTATTATTTTGCCTTTTACTGCTGTCAGTGTTGCCTTTGTTCGTGATATAAAAACATTTCAATTTATGTTTCTATGTAGGAAAACAAGTTCACTATACACAGAAAATCACATTATAGTACACAAATAAAATAAAAAAACATAAATTTGTATGTAGGCTATATATGGTAATACAAGATAACGTGTTAACGTGAACATTACTACACTCATATTAGGTATACAATGCTTAACAGTATATTGTGTATTATGTATGTAATTACATAATTACATTATGTATTAGTTTATTAATTAAGAGTTAATAAAGTATCAAAATTTTCTAGTAGCCAAATGTAAGGAACATTAATGACTCCAATTAATTTAAATACATATTTAACATCAAGTTACCATACCATGCCAACAAGAAACCTACCCTGATATACATTTTGTAAGTTCATGTGGGACAATAATTACAACAAATATAGTATTTCTTACACATTTTACATATAGACTTTGTGTATATGTATTTATATATTAATTTTAGAGACTGTGGGTATTTTTTTATTTCCTTTTATATTTTTTATTAAACGTTTGCCCACATCTTCAGAGACTACGACACCACTGAATTGGAAGTTGAGGTGATGTGGACAGTTAAACTTCCCATGTTTTCATACAGACTACTTACCTGGCATAGATCATCCACACAGTCTGTATACAAGCACTTTGTCAGCCAAATGAGACGACGCCTCCTCACTTCTTACTGCTTGGTTTTTATCATTATGCTCCAAATACTGACTGGAATGCTCCTGCAACGGCAGGGAAGAGATGTTTCTCAGGTTAAACGAATGGAACCATTTATAGGGGAAGCTAGGAAGGGATATGCTACTCTTGGCAACATGAAAGGCATGTTGGCAACATAAAGAGCTGGATATGTGGGTGGACTTGGATTGTGCAAGTAGCTGATGCAACCGTGTGTTATTTAATATTGTATAAATGCTAATCTGAAGATGAATGAAATAGCATGAATGTAATCAATGTTTACTCAGTGATATGGGCATGTTTTGTATGCTATTTTAGCAGTTGTCTAAACAAAATTATAGCCTGAAACTCACAGCCCATAGTGATGTTGTTCTGTTGCTTCAATTAAATTCTTAAGTGAAGACTTTATGATTCATGAGCTACTCAGCACAGAGCTTTACCTTATTCCTTTTACCTGCAAGCTGACCATCCAATTGCTTAATGTAGATAATGATTACACCTCATGTTACATTCTCAGGTGTAAAGAGAAGCTATAAGGGTTATTTAAAAAAAAATGTGTGGCTTTGTTTTGAAATCTCTACATCGTCTGCACTGATCATTGTTTATGGAATAGTAATGGAGGCTGGATTAACTGGTCTCTTTTCTATTATCCCTTCTTAAGAGGCACTGAGAGGGGTGCCTCAGACAGCACACCTTTTCATGCCTGTTCCATTCAAGTCTGTTTAATTCACTTACAATGGCTTTGACTGAGGCACGGCATAGTAGGATATTAACATCATGGGTGTAAATCAAATAAGACCACATTTCAAAGGATGAAAGGCACTACAGACTCATCACACTCACATTTCAAAAGGCTAAACATTGCTAAGAAATTGGACACAGTTTATCAATTCTCCTTTTTGTAAAGTTAAGAGCTTCATGTCCTTAAGAATTGTGCGTCTTCTCTCCAGCTGTGTTAAAAACCCAAAGGAATTCAATTACGAGACCACAGCACGTAATGTCTTCAGGCCCATGCTGACAAACAAATTCATTTTACCATTCAGTGGTGTATTCCTGTGTTTAAGCTCTGGTTAAATTTGCATGATTATACTATGTTTAATTTAAAATGTAGGTAATTTAATGTTTGTATCTTTATATTTTGTTACTTTGTTATTTTGTACTTTTTTAACCATTATCCTTTACT